>NC_136137.1:7193490-7793490 GCF_965212315.1 Lampetra planeri | reverse complement strand
CACGCGGGGGCCTCGGTTATAACGCGCGAGGGCCCAATAATGAGGCCTCCGTTACATCGCGAGCCCCATAAAAAGGCGGTCTCGGTTATAATTCATGCGCGCTCCCTAACACCCAAGTCATAATTGCGGGCCTCTATCACGAGCCAGCTACCCAAGGGCTGGTGTGGGACGCTTCCTCGCGTTCATTTTACATCGCCACCGATCGTTGATTCTTGTGGCTTTCAAGAGGAATGTAAAAAAAAAACTTTAAGGTGTACGTACACACACACACACGAGTCGCTGGGGATTGGAAGCACAGGCGAATGTGTGGACGTCTTCAGGAAACAAACGGCAGTGACGCCACCGTGCACAGAATGCGCGGTTGGGTTGTCGGCGGTTTCATTGGCCAGGGCGGATATCCGACGGTCGGATATGCGACGTGTAATTACACAGCAAAAAAAAATAAGAAACAACGGATAATCTTATTAATTAGTCACGGCCGTGCGTTAATGTCAATGAATATTAATGAGCTTCTAGGCCAATGACGTCACTGGGTGGCACAGCGCATCCAGGTGCGCGTGGTGGCGACACGTAAGTCGGGTGACGCAGCCTGGGTGCGTTGTTACAGGAATCTATTTGGGTGTTCGAACATCGTAAACACGTGTTTTCTTGCCAGAGGCACATGAAGCCTATTCTTAATTTCACCCCCCATCCCCCCATAATTTTGATACTGGCAAAAAAAGGCCACGTAGAAACCACTGCTCAACCCGTGCTCGTCATGCGTCGTTGACACGTGCAGTCTTTGTACCTGGCGCCTGCTGCCGTTGTTGTTATTCGGTCTGACACTGCTGGTGCCGAGACACAATGCCACGAAGAAGGCCGCCTCTGGTGTAGGCCAATCAGTGTCAAAGAAAATCCCTATGCAGCATTATCTGAGCGTCTGCGTTCGCATGTTTTGTTTTCCCCCCAAGTGCGTGTGGTCAATACAGACTTGATCCCTTGCGATAGGTATCTATTCGGTGTTTGAACATCTTAACACCTGTGTTATTTCCAGAAAAGGTAAAGCCTATTGTTGTATATTTATTTATCATGATTCACGTGCCACTTCACGACGCCGAGGACTATAGACCACGGGGGGAGGGGGGTGGGGGTGATTCCTAATACGGAGATAGTGGCAATAGATTTAAGGTGCAGCCCTGCAATATCCTGGCTCGTGCCACTGCTAGTGGAAGGGCCTTTTACTAGATGGAGCTCTAGAGGGAGGCCTTCCAGATGGTATTTTGTCCCACTCTTCAATTCCGGACGAGGTGGGAGTTGCCCACAGTTTACCCCCCACCGCCACGCATGCTACCGATCGAAAAACAACGGTGTACCCATTCATACCGGAAGGGATGCAAGAGACTTGCACCGTTGTTTCAACCCCCACTCCAGTGAGATTGTCTCGAACCCGCGACCCTCTAGATCTCAAGTCCATCGTGCTCGCCAATTGCACCGCGGACGAATCCATACACGAAGGATCCCCGTGTTCCAATTCATTGCACTAACGAGAGGTTCATTATTCATTACGGATGAATACTCGCGGTAACCAATCCCCCTAACTGGCTCCATACCCCCCTCCCCCACACCTCCAGCCCTCGCTTGACCCCGCCACGGACTCCCTCCGCTTAATCATCCCCGGGACTCCGCTTCGCACGCGTGCAACCAGGTCAACGGTGAACAGGGCCAGGCATCACGAGCAGGCGCCACCGTGTGTCGGCGGCAGTCTCCAAATGTGGCCCAAATTTGAGAAATCACGCGGAAAGTACCCAAATGGGAACACACATAGCGCTCCTCGCCAGCAACCCCCCCCCACTTCCCTCCTGCGGAAACCTTGGCAGGACCCACCTGAAAAGGGGAGTCGTGAGACACGGCGAGGCTTTACCTGGGTTTGCAAGCCTCATCAATAAAGGTGAACAATTGCAGTGGCCATCAGGTAAACCGTGACTCGGGGCCGAGTTGGAAGGCGGCCTCAGTTGTGGGTCGACGCCTTGATCACTGTAGAGCAAACCCAGTTCCGAATTCCTCAGCCGGCGCTGGGTCTATATTATCGGAACTGTGCAGTCTCCTGTGATAAAGTTCAACACGGCAACAGCACCGGGATCAGAAATCGGCGCATATCAATCCCCGTTGCCACCCGAACACAGACGCCGATTCCCCGGTCTGCCCGGGTCCACCCCCCATAAGTGTCAACCCTTCCGCGTGTGCTCACGTCAAGCGCACACGCACGGACACGCATGACCAAAGAGCAACACGCATGAACATTGGGCGTAAGTTAACAACGGCACTGTGATGTTTGCGGTTTATTATCATGCATTTTCAGACCTTAAAGTGTCACTGTTTGATAAAGGCTTCTCCACGCTGTTGTCGGTCATGGGTGCTGTTGTTTAAACCATACTTCACCACGATGGTCAGTGCGGATTTCAGTGAGGATGCCAAGGATGGGGGGGGGAGGGGTTCAGGACCGGTTTTAGATAATCGCTCACTGGCAATCCAACTCCGCATCGCCCGGTTCGTAGCGCGGCGCGCTAACAACTGCGCCACCGCTCCACCCACACGGAGACGCAGCACCGAGTAAGCTGCTCATTACCAGACCTCAAGGTGCCGGGAGACCCTCCAACCTTCAATCCAGCCAGAGCACACGCGCCATGATCACCACGACCGGGTGACACCAGCACGAGAATAGATGTGACATCTGGAAACCGATGTCCTGAGCTCCCCGTACCCCCCACCGCGTGCACCCCCCTCACCCCCCACTCTGAGCCTCGTGTTTACGGAAGAGGCCACCTGCAATGCGAGCGCGCACTTAGCCGAGCCGCTCACCGAGCGCTCCTTTTGTTGTCGATGAGTTACGGCTGTAATAAGAGAGAACACTCTCCTGTGTGTGTGTGCGCAGAGGCCGCTGCTGATGTTCCTGCTGCAGGGGATAAGGGTGGTGTGCGGTGGAGGCTGCTTGGTTATACAATTTTCATGAGGAGCTAAGAGCGCGGTGCACGTGCGTGTGCAAAATTTGGCGTACAGCAGTAAGTAAGCGGTCCCCCCCCCGCCCCCACCCCCCCCCCCCCCCCCCTGGCCCGCCACCGTCCCCGTTGGTTCACGGCGCGTGCCCGGGTGCTCGACTCGCGAGAAGAGCCCAGACCACCACGGGGCCAACATTTCGCTAAAAAAAAATAATCGACGCAAAAAAATGAAACGCACTCGCTCGCAAAAAATCGATCGTTCGGGAGGGGTGAAGAGGTGGCGGCGTCAAGCCGTCGCAGTGCGCGCTGTGCGCGTGGTGCGTGAATGGTTCGTAAGGCTGGATTTGCGATCTCTAAAACAGTGGTGCAGGTTTGTTTAAAACAAAAAAACGCGTCACCACCTCTCTATAAATGGGTACTGCGTGCGGTGGGGTAACGCGTGGGTAATCGCGATCTCTTTTCAAGGATGTCTGGCCAGTGTGCAAGAGCAAACCAAACTGCCCTCGAGATCAGTGGTTCTTAACCTTTACTGCAGCCTTGCTCCACCTTTGGTTTCTCGATCGTTACTAAATGTACAATGTTAATAAACGCACAGGTTTGATGAAACAAAGTAGTTGTACGTACGTGCCCGTGATTAATTTGTATTTCGATGATTTACCTTCTAAAAAAATATGGCAATGTCTCGCACCCCAGGTTGAGAACCACTGCTCTCTCTCTCTCTCGAGGGGCTGTCGCCTAGAGCTCCTTCTAGTGGAAGCCATTCCGACAACAGTGGCCTTGGCAAGCAATTGCAGGGCTGCACCTTTAACCCTCACGGTGCAGGGCACTGTTGCCCGGGCAAATAAATTGCGTAGAAATATCAAACGGGCACACGCACGACAGCGGCGGGTGCGCACGTTTTTATCTCGCGACGTATTGAGTCGAGCGGGGATCAGTCTGCGGTAGTCGGGGGTGACATCAACGCTGGAGGCACGGGATGGATGACCGCGACTCAGCGGAGTGGTGGTGAATGGATCGTGGCTCCGGTTTTGTGGCGATTAATCTGACTGGCAAGGGGCTCGAGCAGTGTCATAATGCTATCCACCGTGCTCACCACTACTCCATCGTGTTGACCCGTAGTCCACCGTGCTCACCCATAGTCCACCGTGCTGACCACTACTCCACCTTTCTAACCATTAGTCCACAATGGTGACCATTAGTCCAATGTGCTGACTATTGGACCATCAACAGGGTAGCATGTACCAGAGCCTTGGATAAGGAGGTTGTACATTTATATTTACACAATGCTGTCGGTGTATAATATACACAGCACGTCGTGCGTTGTAGCACACACACACACGCGCGCACTGCCAGGGCGGTGTGCGTGTGTGAAGCGGGGAGCGGTGGGGTACATATGCATGGTTCTTTCGGTAAAGTCACGTAGATAAAATAAAATAAAAAATAAAGTGATTAAAAATACGACGACGTTTCGATCGCTTGTGTTGCGATCGAAACGTCGTGATATTTGTAATCACTTTATTTTTTATAATTATTTATTCTACATATATATGAATTCCTACAGGCACGAAAGTTGTAAGCGGTGGGGTAGTTGATTAGCGCACTGGGCTATGAAACCAGGCCACCTGAATTCGATTCCCAATCGTGGATAATATCACCGACGTACCGGTCTGGAGCAGCCACCCTAGGTTGCCTCAGCCTTAAATAAGAACCTGTCTCAGTGTGTTAACATGAGCACTAGGGTATTGCGCTTGCCTTCATCAATAGGTCCTCGCTAGCAGCACTTGCCTCAACAGCCTGTTAAAGGCTATATGGGGGATCTTTGCATTTGTGCGTGCGCTTGTGTCGTGGAGGTTATTGTTGAAGCTACTTCATAAAAAAAAAAACCTGCACTTAATGTCATCCGTGAATTAAAGTGGCAAAATAGATTCGCGAGAAAATAAACAAATAAAAATAAAACGCGCATTTCTGGGGAGATTGAACCTCTCGGTAAAACGAAACGCACGCACGGAACGAAACGAGTGTGACGGCTATTAAAATTTAAAGGTGCGTTTCAATGACAAAATATGACATTATGTTTGCTCTCTCTCTCTCTTTCTCTCTCTCTCTCTTCACCTGCTGCCGTGCATATATTTTTAATGAGGCCGTGAATTTTGGTTGTAATAAATGTGTGACTTTTAAGGTCCCGCAGGCAAGACAGATGGCTCGACGCGCCCGCACCCCACCCCAAACCCCGCCCCGCTCCTGCTGTGGTGTCCGACGCGCCGAACCCGGCCCCTCTCTGCGAGCTGCCTCGACCGCTCGCAGCGTCGATGCCATGGGTAGGCTCAGCGTCTCTGTGCGACAACAGGCGAGTCGCCCTCCAAATGGGCCCCGCGTTCTTTGTCGGCACCGGCAATGAACGCGCAGCAGTAAGCAGCAGCAGCCGTCGTAGCAGCAGCAGCAATCGTATGAGCAGCAGGAATTGTAGCTGCAGCAGTCGTAGTAGCAGCAGCAATAGTGTGAGCAGCAGGAATTGTAGCTGAAGCAGTCGTAGCAGCAGAAATAGTGTGAGCAGCATCAGTTATAGCTGCAGCAATCGTAGTAGCAGCAGCAATAGTGTGAGCAACAGGAATTGTAGCTGCAGCAGTCGTAGTAGCAGCAGCAGCAATAGTGTGAGCAGCAGGAATTGTAGCTGCAGCAGTCGTAGCAGCAGCAGCAGCAATAGTGTGAGCAGCAGGAATTGTAGCTGCAGCAGTCGTAGCAGCAGAAGCAGCAATAGTGTGAGCAGCAGGAATTGTAGCTGCAGCAGTCGTAGCAGCAATAGTGTGAGCAGCAGGAATTGTAGCTGCAGCAGTCGTAGCAGCAGCAGCAATATTGTGAGCAGCATGAGTCGTAGTAGTCGCGGCAGGAGTCGCAGTAACAGTAGTAGCACGTGGCATTATGATCATTACTGTGGTCATCGTTTGGTTGTTAATGGCAGTCACGATCGTGCGTTTTGGAGAAACGTAGCAAAGAATCGCTCGCTTGGTGAACTGGTGCTGCCTGTGTTCATTCTCAGGAGGACTGCGTGCAATAACACATTTGCAAGTATTACCACTGCACCACCCATCAATGTGGCTCCATCTCCGCGTGAACCGCCAAGCCCACCTCGATTCGGTAGCAGAATTGAAGTGTTCATCACCACCACCGCAAATGAGCATCGCTGAGTGGGGAACTGCAGCAAGCAGGCGCACACATCTTCCCCTCCGTGCACACTCACCTAGGCCAAGCCTCCACATTAACCCAATGAAAAGTAATGAATATTACCTTTCGTACAATGATTGATTTTGTTTCCCTTCGCATTCGCTGTCAAATAATAGCTTAACCCGAGTGCCGTTTCCAATAAGTTTATAGGTCCGAGGCAACGAGAATGTGACCGCGGATATTACTAAATTCTACGCGGGCAGCAAAAGCGACACCTCGATTCATATTGTATTACATTAGCATACGGCATTTGTTTTGGGGCTGTACATCATCGTGAGAGTCGAGCCATGGGACGTTATCGTTTCCCTCCCCCCCTTCTCTTTTTAATTATAATGAAAGGTGAATAGGAGGCGGAAGGCACCGAGCAGCTTTGCCGCAGACGTCTTCCCGCATGGCAGCGAGCGGGCAGCGGGGCTGGGGTCTCAGTGGCCACTGAAACGTCTCGCTGGGGTATTCCCGCGTGCTCGTTAAAAAGGAAATGTTATTTTTTTTTTAAAGCATCACTCCCACACATCAGCATCCACTGAGTGGGAAATGCAGCAAACAAAGATAAAGATCCCCCATATAGCCTTAACAGACTGTAGGGGCAAGTGCGGTTAGCAAGCACCTATGAGGGCCGCAACGGTACACGAGGGGGTGGGTGGCCAGCACCACGCCCGACCGCCTTTGTCTCCCTAGTCGCACAATGTTTACACACCGCACCAGGTACTCATTTGAGGCTGAGTCGACCTAGGGGAGGCCCGGGACCGGTTAAGATATTCGTCACTGGTGTTGGCCGTGAGCGGGAATCGAACCCGTGTCGCCGGGTTCATAGCGCAGCGCGCTAACCGCTACACTACCGCTCCCCACAATGCAGCAAACAGGCACGCACACACACACCCACACACACCAGTGTTACAGCACCCCCTCCATCCAGACTCACCTAGCTCAAGCCTCCACTATGAACCCAACGGAAAGTAATGAATATTACCTTTCGTATAATGATTGATTTTGTTTCACTTGCAAGGAGCTCCAGGGAGCGACTCCAGGAGGTTCCTGTGGCCAACACTTCCACGCACTTCCAAACGATTCTAGAAGCGGCAGAAGCGGCCACGCGTACGCGCCCTGCCCAGCTGTGGTGGTGGTGAACTCGTGACGCTGGGTAAGCAGAGGTGGCGGTGGCGGTTTGGATTTAAGAAAAACTCGCACCGTTGTTGCAACTGCCGCGCCAGGAGATCGAGTCGAACCGGCGTGCATTTGCATTGCAAGCCCAGTGCGCCGTTATCCGTGAGACCACAGTGTTCACGTAGTTATATAAAGCGTCCTTTACTTAGGCTGCGAATAAAAAACTGCGCCAAAGATAGATAACATGTTCCAGTCTTTAAAAGCAATGTTCCATATGCAAAACTGGTGTTCCAATAAGGAATACGTATTCCATTTTAATCGCCGTGGGTTTCTGTATGTGTTGGTTTATCCTGCAGGGAGACAAGATTCAGACGCAGGTCCTGTATGTATGTGTGTGTGTTATTCTCTGCACATTGAACACATTCCTGCGGAGGAAGCTGGTAGGTGCTCGGTCAATGGCCATTGTCAACGGCGGCGTGGTGTATGCCGCAAACATGCCCGACTGTGAGGGCGGGCTCAAGCCGGCGTGAGTAGGTTAAACGTTGAGTTTTATAAGGGCACCCACGGGGTGACCAGCCCCTCCCCACCCAGCCCCACCTCTCCCACCCCCCACCCAGCCCCACCCTCCCCAGCCCCTCCCCACCTTCCCCACCCAGCCCCTCCCCACCCTTCCCACCCTCCCCACCCAGCCCCTCCCCTCCCTCCCCTCCCCACCCAGCCCCGCCCTCCCCACCCAGCCCCTCCCTGCACGACGGACGTACACAATAATCCCCTGTGGGCTGGTGTAACCTGGCGGTTCCTACCAGTATAAGCTCTGCATCTATGAGGCTTAACGCCGGTATCTTGGGTCAAATAAAATCTGCACGCTTCTTATTTGACGTAACTAAGTGCAACATTGATAAATGGTATAGATTTTTCTCATTTTAAAGTATCTACTATGGAACTAGGCCTCAAAATGGGGACAGTATCGGTGGTTAAATACGCAATGGCAGTCTACAGAGAGCTTCCCGTGTGTGCAACTTTGCACTGATTTACACGCGACCCACATGTTCCGCTTTTTAAGAACGTTGCCTTCCATTTCAAGAACCGACGTCACATCTGTAGCGTGCGCTCTTTGATTTCAGAACATTCACAACCCGCGGGAGCTGAGCACTGAGGATACACAAGTGCCTTAAACGTTGGTACCCCAAAAAATGGATCCCGTGTTACCCTGCACGGACACCCAACGCGATTAACACGGCATGAATGAGGCCTCCACAAAGTATCGAATCGCCAAACAAGCTCTAATCTTTTTTGTTGTTAAATGATGGATTGCTATCATTATTATAATTGTTACACCGCGTAGCTTCGACATCCGGTAGAGGAGCTCGCCCAAACAAATCAGTTATCAATTCTAGATTTGAAGCTTTCGTGAATGCAAGGATTCATACTCTTAGGTGTTTTCGGTGAAGTCACGTAGGTAAAAAAGATAATAAAATTAAAATTAATAAAAGTAATAATACAAATAAAATAATAAATCACGACGTTTCGGAGGCAACACAAGTCTCCGTCATCAGGTGGGACCGTCACAGCTAGATTTACTGTATCAAGTGAGGCAAAACATTTCAAGATACAAGTTCTCAAATCAGTTATCACTTGCACCGCTCAAGTCTCGCGCGCTCCATGATTTAAAGCCACGCATCGCGTGTGCCAACACGTTCTGATCTTTCGTCATCGTCGCCGTCATCAGTTGTTCCTCTTTCCAATGCTCGGTGAAGAAGGCCCTGCCGAAGTGGAGCGCGGCTGAACTTTTGCGAGCGGTGAGAATGTCAGAGACGTCGTCTCGGCGTCTCTCTTTGCCGACGTCCCACGAGCCGCAACTTTTTATTTTTTGGGGGGGGGGGGGGGAATTGACGGGAGATGAAAATGTCAGTGCCAAAACAGAGCTTATCTAATAATTCACTGTCATCCGCCCTGTGACGGCACAGTGCATTTAGACGACGCTTTGGGGGCGTTAATCCGCTCAAAGTAAATAACTGTGTTTTTACGATTAATGTGGAATCGGAACTTAAATCTGGAGTGCGACAGAATTCAGCAGGACAGCCGAAAGCTAAACGAGGCGGAGGCACAGCCCTGCAACTTCTCGCACACGTCCCTGGTGGCAGAAGAGTAACCACTCGAGGTAGCGCTATAGGCCCATCTATCGACGACATTTTGGCCTACTCTTCCACAATGGTCTGGAGTCTTGGAAGTGGGGAAAGGGGCTGAGATTTAACTAACTTGCCCCATGGTTTGAACTTCCACGCCGGGAGATAAAATTGAACCGTTGATGTCTGGATGTGAAGTCCAGTGCACTACCCATTACACCACAGCAGCATAATGTTAATAACACAGATCTTTACATGATCAGAAACGTTGCGCATACGTGCCCCAAGAATATCTTTCAACAAGGGCCTGCTTGGAATATTTGCCAATTTCACGCCGTGCATTTATGTATTTATTTAGCGTGTGCGTCTGGGACCGGGAGTCGTGGAATTGGAGCTCGTAGAATCCGGTCCCACTGCTCGGGTAATTCTCAGCCTCCGGGGGGGGGCGAGCAGGCGGGGGAGGCTGACGTGACAGACCAAGCACACAGACGAGTGGGTACGCATTAAGCGCAAGCCGCTTTGAACATGGGGGGGGGGGGGGGAAATGTATCGCTGCGCTGCTTTCGAAGAAGTGAGCGAGCGAACGCACGCAAGGAGGGTGAGAGCGCCGCATTGCGTGTGAAGGACGGTGTCGTGAAGATGTCGGGAAAGGTGTACGCTCACACCGCCATGCACACACAGGGCACAGGGTGTGGGCAATTAACTGGCCAGGGACGTTGTGTGGACAATTTGTATACGCGGCACTGCGCAGGTAATTGGTGGCGTGCCAAACTGTGGCACTGCGCTTGTCATTCCAGGATCGGTAATTTTTTCAGTCGTTACGAAAGTGGCGCAATATATATAATTTAAATTCTCTCAAAAAAAATGTCGAGGCTCAAAAAGTCCGTGATCGTCCGATCGCGAAAACATGCCATGGATAATCTTGATTTGAATCTTTCGTGACTGCAGGAATCCTTACTCTTTGGTTCTTTCGGTAAAGTTACGTAGTTAGAAAGAAAATAAAACAAAAATAATTGTATTTTGTTTATTTCAAACTACGTGACTTTACCGAAAGAACCAAGGAGTATGCCATTGGATAGCTGTTGTTACGCCAATTGATTGAAATTAGACGAAACAAGATGTTGTCATTATCAGTCTATGGATCGCGTACAATGAATCTCTGGGTAACGTTTGGAGGGGAAACCCTACTGAGGCAAAGGGGAGCTCAGAAGTCTCTCTGCGGTGCCATCTTCCGGGCCCCTTCTAAAAAAAAAACCCGCACTATTCTCCGCCTCTGGCTGGAACAACTTCAAATTGGACTCTCTATTGGTCCAATTACAAGGCTCCATGTGGGATGGTGGATCCGATCTCTGCCAACGCTCACAAGCCAGACGGTCGTGTCAGATCAAATGGGCTTTTGTTTACACCGTAGGGAGCCGATGGTTGTCCTTCAAGATCACGGCTTCATCTCTGGTCCGAAGCAAACAACGTAATTAACTCCTTTACTTGCCGTCAAAGTTACACCAAAGTGCAGGCCAGGGTGTCCAGATTTCCAGGCCCCACGGCCAGTGCTCGTTTAGCCAGCAACCTCAGTCTAGTCGACAACAAATTGTCAAACTTTAAATGAAGCCCGTGGATTTTAAATCCAATTACCTCGAATAAATACACTGAGAGAAATACAATCGTGGTCGGGGATGGGGGGTGGGGTTAGTGGATGTCGGGGGGGGAGGGGGGCTACAAGGGATGGAGTGGAAGGTGGCTGGGGATGGGAGGAATTGAGAGGAGGGGCGATTACTTTTGGGGGATGGAGGGGAGGGGCGATGGGGGGGACAAGGGGGACCACACGCACGCGCCTGGGTCGACCGCCTCACCGAGCGATGGGTTTAACTGCAGCACAATGCAGTCGTGCGCCCAACAATAACAAACCTCATTATAAATATGTTTTGCAAACTAAAATCGCACACACCCTGCACACACCGATACATTTATTACGCGTACGCACGCACCAGGGCCATTGTTGTTTTATTGCAAAGATGTTCATTAAAATCGCTTCCAGCCAGCGTTGTTTGTCCAATTAGCTGCAACCAGGGCTCACTCGTCCCCTTATTTGTCCAGACAGTCAAGGCTTTTTACTTGGGCGCAAAATACGGCACCGTATTGTCTGCCCCGTTTGAATCTGCAGGACCCCCGATATTGCCACGTAGACCCCTGGCATCTTTGATTACACTATTACACTAATCAACAAAAAATAATAATTCTGGCCTGGACTTTTGCAGCTGTTTTAGACTAATTTCAGGGTGCTGATTCCAAATCTGATCTCAGATTTGCTCTATCACATCTCATTTTTATGCTATCGGCATACCCCATTTTCATTGATTTTACCCCAAATTAACTCTGTCACTTATGATTGCAAGTTGTTGCGAGTCAGTGACTGCTTTAGTGTTAAAATATGGTGCTGTATTTTTAGGATATTGTGTTTATAATATCATTTTATGTAGATATCCACATTTATTTAATATTTTTCTTCTGCAGTTTTAATTGAAAATGCAATATTTTATATCTCAAAAACCTGATGTGATAGACAAAACTGATGCCAGATTTGGAATCAGCACCCCAGAATTACCTTATAACCGTTGGAATACCTTATGCCAGAAAAAGTGTGTTGACCAGTGTTATCCATACAGACCCAGGAACAAACACAAACACAGAGTCCTCCTGGACCATCCGAGAAAAAAAGAGCGTCACCACAGCTCTTCGTATTCCTCCAGGCAAAATAAAGACGCCGATTCACACGCAACAGAGGATTTGCATCGCGTGACAACACGGGTCAGATCCCAGACGAGCGCTTGACATTTTACACGGGCATTGTGTCGGCGGTCGAGCAGTGACAAGGCCTGACCAACCACCTGTAGGTTAGACATTCGGATTTCAGCAGCTATGGTAATACCTGGGGGTATGGGCGCCACGGTGGCGAGATGTTAACTACCTCGCCTGGTATGCAGGAGGTCGCGGGTTCGATCACCACCCTGACGACTGCTGTATATTTGAAGTTTGTGCATGTCTCTCTCTCTCTCCCCGTGGTCGCATGGACTTTCTCTGCGTTCTCCAGTTTTTCCCCTCCACATTTAGAATCAGCATCACGTGTTCAGAGTATCTGGCGGCCATACATTTCCACGCGATAAACCACTCCGTTGAGTTGTGAATTGTGGTAGCCAGGTCACTTCTGAAAAAAGAGCAATACAGCTCAGTGGACCTTGGCTGGTAAAATAAAAAAAAATAGTTTTAGTTTGTAATATAGTTTAGTATCACGGCACGAATGTCATGATCCCGAAGGTGCTCTCTATATCATTAAAGTCCGACGCCGTAGCAATCCCGGGCGCGGCTGGTAAAAAAAAAATGAATAGGAAGGTTGCACACACTTTACCCCACAGCACGTGACCTGTGTAACTGGGAGACGGAATCGAACTGGCGACCCCTCCGGATTGCGACTGCAGCGCGCTGACCTTTGCATGCAAAAGTGAACTACAGTGTCAGGCACGCAAATGTTCGCTGCATCTCAAGATGCAAATCAATGAGCCAAGCCTCCAAAGCGACGCGCGACAGATATTAATAAAATCGTAAAAAAAAAAGAGCACACATTTAAACGCGTTAATTAAAAACTGGAGTCGACTCGTTTCAAATTTGCGGAGCGAGAATAAGTATAATGAAGCGTGTGTCTCATTACGTTATGAACATTTATGAAAGCGAGAGGAATAACCCACCTCGGGCAGGCTGGAGTTGTCACACTTTCGCTAATTATAACAAAAACGTCAAAAGATTGACAAATAAAGCACATTTTAATGACACAAACATGAAAAGGATGTTTTTTTTCTTTTCTCACTGTCGCACAATCAATTGCATCTTCATCAATACGAGGGAGGCACTCAGGCACGATACCCCAATGGGAAACATGAATCAACCCGCAAAACAGCCGAGCAGAGGGGCTGCGATTCAACTGCGACTCAATCCCAAAGCTCAGCGTCACTACGTTTTCTAAAAATTGGGTGAACCGGGTGGAACCCAAAAGGGTCAGGAGTTTGCCTCCTTCCTGCTGCTCGACTCCCAAGGTTGCATGAAAGTCGACAGCTGATCTTCAAGGACCTTCCTTGCAGCATTAACACAAGCACAGTCTGGCTTTAGGTCTTCCTTTCCCCTTGGCTCGCTAAACTCTAGGTAATCACCCCAACGTGTCTTTTTGTTGTTGCGCAAATAGTTTGTCGTCCTTGCCCCACACCATTTAATAGCACGGTTAGCTGTGCACGGTGCGAAAGAAGTTCAGCATGCGTACAATGCCCACCTCGGTGGTGATCTGGCCACCCTCCACCCTCGCACGCGTATCACCCGATTACATCAGCAGTGCACGCTCTCCCCTATCACGACATCTCTTTGGGGAACATGTTCTGACTTGTTTAGCCCGTCTGACCAGGGCATTTAAAAAAGGGGGACGGTCTGGGAGCTCTTTCAGGAACGGAAGTTCCCAGCACGTGGGAGCGAAACGTCGGACGTCATTCCAGATGGGAAAAAAGAACATGCCGTACAACTGCATAAACACATGGACCGACTTGCAAGAGGAGGTCCCTAATTCTAGATTTGAAGCTTTCGTGACTGCAAGGATTCATATTCTTAGGTTTTTTTCGGTAAAGTCACGTAGGTAAAAAATTAAAATTAAAATTAATAAAAGTAAAATAAAAATAAAAAATTACGACGCTTCGGAGGCAACGCAAGCTTCCGTCTTCAGGTGGAACCGTCACAGCCTGAAAGCTGTATCAAGTAAATACTTCAAGTAAATACGAAACGTCGTGATTTTTTATTTTTATTTTACTTTTATTAATTTTAATTTAAATTTTTTACCTACGTGACTTTACCGAAAAAACCTAAGAATAGGAGGTCCCTAATAGCAATAGGGCTGTGCATGCTACGGGTTTGATGCTTGGATTAAATTGAGGAGAGATCGCGTGTCCCTTCCCGTTACAGACGGACAGAGCTAGCGCGCATGAACCGCTGTGGACCCTACCTGGGAAGCGTTAAAAAAGCAAATTGCACGACAAGAAAATCAAGTGTAACATATCATGAACACGAGCGGTAAGAAATAAAAAAATAAATAAAACAATTAACTGAGGCTAAGCAAAAGAAAATCACACAAATTAAACGAATGAGGTAGAGCAACGATCAAAAGCGATTGCACTCAAAGTCTTCCTACGTAATGAATCCAGTTTGTCAGATACTAATTGAGAGGGCACCCACGTTGATTCCAAAAGACTGCTTCAATTGTTCCAAGTTGGCGAAGCGGCACAGGCAAAATCGAATTTTCCACGTCGAACGTCGACTCTTGGCCCACGATAAAAGGAATTTGTGGTCTCGGGTTGCAAGGGATTTACAATTTAAATATGAGCCGACCAGATAAATTCAGGAGCATCTCCGAAACATTTGATTAAACACACATTTATTTTAAACACCCGAATCTAAGCTTCCAAGCTCTTCACTTTTTTATTTTACGAGGTAAAGCTCACTGAGCTATACAGCTCATTTTCAGAAGCGACCTGGCCAGAAATGATAGCTCAACGCAGTGGACATTTCAATCATGTGCACATTTATAGCAGCTCTGAACGCGTGTTTCTAAATGTGGAGGGAAAAACCAAAGGACCTGGAGAAAAATCCTCGCGACCACTGGGAAAGAGAGAGAGACACGCAAACTCCAAATATACAGGAGCAGGCATCAGGGTGGGGACCAAACTCACGACCTCCTACATACCAGGCGAGGTAGTTAACATCTCCTAGCCACAGTAATAATGAGAGAGAGAGACACGCAAACTCCAAATACACAGCAGGCATCGTCAGGGTCGGAATTGAATCCTCGACCTCATGTATACCAGGCGAGGTAATTAACATCTCCGAGCCACTGTCATAATGAGAAAGAGAGAGACACGCAAACTCCAAATGTATAGCAGCAGGCGTCAGGGTCGGGACCGAACCCACGACCTCCTGCATACCAGGCAAGGTAGTTAACATCTCCTCGCCATCACCGCTGAGGGTGGTGGTGGCGGCGGAGGAGGTAATCTCAGGGTCACGGGTTTAAAGGCAAGGATTATTGATAACGAGCGGAGACCAGGAGGGCGGGGGGGGGAGGGCGTATAATTACATAATTTGTTCCATCCCCACTAGGGCCCCCCCCCTCTTGCCCCCCCCACCCACGTCGGTGCAAATTTACAGGCGAGAATTACCGAGGCTTTTGTACAGATTGGCCTGCGATAAAAAGCGCCACGCAGAGTCCGGCCAGTCCTCCACCTGCCCCGCTCGCTTGCCGTGCCCCGGCCGCTGGGTAAAATATATCTCTAGCCCATGGGGGTAGGTGATCATCTGCTCACCTTGGTTGCATGCAATGGAATTGCTGTTGTGAGCAATTGCGCAACCGGTTGCTGACCACGGAGACAGACTTTGATTTTGCCCAACCTGCTCTTGGTGATTGTTCCCACGCCTAAAGCGACCGGGTACTCGGTTGCACGCAACCAATGTTGCTTACACGTGGACGTCTCTGCAATCGGTTGCGGGCAATTTGCCCACAACCGGTTTCTTCCAGCGAAGACGAATTCCACTTGAATGCGATCCACTGGCAGCCATTTTTTTTTATTATTAATGACGCATTTCTTCGAGGTGTACATTTGTAAACTATTACTTTGGTCGCCCTCACAATCGAGAATGCGCCGTTTTAACATCCCGCTGTCAAGTCGTGTGGGAGGCGTGTCCGTAAATCGAATTTCGACCCCGAAATCGTGACGACTCGTGGACGCGCAACGGCTCTGCGTAGAGGGAGTGGAGGGAGGTGAGTGGGATAGCTTCGTTCCGGGTTTCATTGCAATCCGAGAATGGCAATTGAATGAATCCGGTGGACAGCGATTACAGCGCTGTCCATGCCCTGGTGATGCCAGGTGGCTTTCTGCAAGGAGATCACCACAGCCAGCCCCTGGGTTGCTATGAAGCTGTGACGGTTCCGCCTCCGAAATGCCGTGCTTTTTATTTCATTTTGATTTTACTTTTATTAATTTTAATTTAAATTTTTTTTACCTACGTGACTTTACCGAGAAAAACCTAAGAATATGAAGCAAAAGGGTTGGTGAATCACATAAAGATTTGTGGGACTCATAACACGTGCGTGCTGGGTGGCTGTAGGATGGCAGCACACAGACAATTGTCTCGCGCATTCCATCTGTGCGGAACGGGGGGGGAAGCGGTCGATCACCTCTCTACAACGGTGAGTCTCCGCACAAACGTCGACGTTCCCTGGGTATGCCCCCCCCCCACCTTCCGTTGTGCTTTCCACGTGCAAAACAATCAAATGCAGAGCTCCTCCTGAAAAAAAGCATTGAAAGTCACGTGATACTGTCCTATGTAATTAAATGGCATTACTCCTATCGTGGTTATTCCTGTGTATTCGTTTACTCTGTCTATTTAGAAATCAACAGCAACACCGAGCCCAGAATTTAATTGGCGATATCGATATTTATATTATCTCTCTATTTATATCTATATTCTCTTGAGCGAAACCAAGTGTCGAGGGAAACGGGATACATGTGAGAGAGGATGTCCAACCAAGACGATGGATTGATGAAATCATCTCGTGTACAGTTGACGGCGCGTATCTCCCGGGGGAGCGGTAGTGTAGCGGTTAGCGCGCTGCGCTACCAACCTAACGACGCGAGTTCGATTAAATCCGTGATGATTATCTGAACCGGTCCTGGGCTTCCCCTAGGTCGACTCAGCCTCAAATTAGTACCTGGTGTGGTGAGTAAACATCGCCACTAGGGAGAGAAAGGCGGTCGGGCGTGGTGCTGGTTACCCACCCCCTCGTGTACCGTTCCAGCCTTGCCCCAACAGTCTGTGCAAGCTATACGGGGGAGCTTTGTCTTTGTTGAACTTCTTTCGCACCGTACGTAGCCAACCGTGCTTAATTGGAGGTGCGGGGTAGGACAAAAAAAAATAAACACAGAAGGCAGTTCTAAAGAAAATCTGTTCAATCTAGATTCAAGAGTGGAACGAGGGTGGTAGTTTCACGATCCCTGCAAACGCTGCCTGCATCGGCTCGTACAATTAAATTCTGCAATCGCAGGGAGATGTGGCGGCGGCTCTGTGGAGGCGTTCATCCAACAGTGGGGTGATCATGGCTGATGATGATGACAGGCGATGGCTTGGGAAGGCCTTCATCCAGCAGTGGAATGACCACGGCCGACGGTGGTGATATCGCCAAATGTGTATTATAATGATCCAGTACCAAGATCACGGGTGTCACGAAGCACAACGGTTCTTGGTTTTTTTACAGCCGATTGAACCTCTAAATATACCCTCATCCGAGCGGCGCGCGAGATCACGTCATTAACCCCTCTCTACGCGCACTACCTAAAAAGCGGCCACGGTCCTAACACCTTTTTCTAATTAATCAGCCTCAATTATGAGAGAGAATTGCGATACGGTGCTTGAAATTACATTTAAATGAGTTTCAAGGGTCGTGGTGTGTGTGTGTGTATCCAGGACGGTGGTGGTGGTGGTGGTGGCGGTGGTGGCTACGCTGTTGCACGTGACTGCCTGCGATACCAGCGCTGCTGTGGGGTAGGTGGATCACACACAGCTGTTGCGGGACACTCCCTTCTCAGAAACATCATCTGTATTGACACTGGAGGAATCCGATGGGCTCTTAAGCTCTTTTTCACAGATGTCCCGTAGGGGCACGGCCGTGCCTTGCCCTGGCACGCCAGGAGAAGGCGGCACAGCAAAGTAACACAAAAACAAATATTTTACCAGCTAAGGCCCACTGAGCTATGTAGCTCTTTTTCAGAAGCGACATGGCTTTCACAAATGATAGCCCAACGAAGTGGCTTACGCACGTGGAGATTTATAGCAGCCAAATACACGAAACGCATGTTTCTAAATGTGAAAGGAGAAACCGGAGGACCCGGACAGAGATTCTACACGACCATGGGGGGGGGGGGGGACATCCCAACTTCAAATATTCAGGCGTCAGTGTCGGGTACGAACCCACGACCATCCTGTATGCCAGGCGAGGTAGTTAACATTTCGCCACCGTGACGCCCGACTAATCACCATCGGTCCCACTGCAGGCTCTCTCGTTTCTGAAAGCTTCTAAATAGAGAACTGCAGAACTTGGACAAATCTTGGTAGCCGACGGCTCCTCGCCTCCTAGTTGCTGCGTTCTAGCTTTGTCTGTGGTTCTTCGGCGATTGAGAGATGTGATGACGAGGCTATTTATACAACTAAACTTAAAATTAAACAGTAAATGCTGGTTTAGTGGTGTTGAATTGGCGTGGTTTGTCTTATCATACTGGGTGGCCAAGTGAAATAGTGCCACATTTAAATATAAACGTCCATCAATTTGAAAACGCGTAAGAAACACACTAGATTTCGCGCTAATTAAATAGCGAACGTTCAATTATTCCAAATAGTCTATACATCTGTGCCTTAATAGTAGAGTACAACAAAGTACAGTGTGCAAAGCCGCGGAGGACAAGTAAAATATGATTGCAGCCATAATATGACGAGACTGCGATGTTAATGAAACGTAATTTGAGGGACCGAGTGAGCGATGATCGTCTTTGTGGCATTGGCCAGCTGGCACAGAGGCTACTACGGAGGCTCCTAATGGCCGTGTCAGAGCGCCCATCCGACACCCCGCTTCAGATCGAAGCTGGGGTTCGAATCCAGGCAGCCCACTCGTTGATTAGGCCAGAGAAGCTAAACCGTGATTGCGTTCGCCGGACCGAACCCAGTGTCCACACACATCACGCACAGTATATATGTTTTTTTTTAATGCTTCGAAATTTTTTAGAATGCATACGTGCATGGGCTGTGGCCAGGTCACCCATACAAAAAGTGGAAGGGAATTGCACAATAACGCGCATGTACAAGACACGTTACAATGTACACCAGACATTGAGAGTATTACATCGTTACATTTTGACTTAAAACTTTCCTGACTGCAGGATTTCATCTATCTGCGTGATTTTACCGAAAGAACCAAAGAATATTACACCGTTGTTTTAGAATGTAAAGGGGCCACATCCCCGCATAAAACCAGTCGTGTGGCTCTCAAAAAGGGTTGGCCAAAGCTTGGAGACTTCACACAAAGTGTCCCAAAATGACAACGGGCTTCCGTACCACCGATTGATGAAATCAGGAGGACGAACCGTGCACTGGAGAGCACACGACGAAGAATTGTGAACATGGACAAAAATAAACTACACAGAGCGTGGATGCGATCTGGATATGAAGCTTTCGTGCCTGTAGGAATCCATACTCTTTGGTTCTTTCGGTAAAAGTCACGTGGGTGGAAAGTAAATAGATCACGACGTTTCGATCGCAACACAAGCGACCGTCATCAGGTAAGACAATCCCAGCAGGTAAAAACTGCTGAAACAGGCCTGTTTATGATCCATTACACTGGTCAACAAAAAATAAACATTTTTTTCTGGCCTGGACTTTTGCAGCTGTTTTAGACTAATTTAAGGGTGTTGATTCCGAATCCGATCTCAGATTTGCTCTATCACATTTCATTTTTATGCTATCGGCATACCCCATTATCATTGATTTTACCCGAAATTAACTCTGTCACTTATGATTGCAAGTTGTTGCGAGTCAGTGACTGCTTTTGCGAGTCATTGACTGCTTTAGTGTTAAAATATGGTGCTGTATTTTTAGGATAGTGTGTTTATAATATCATTTTATGTAATGCAATATTTGATATCTCAAAAACCTGATGTGACAGACAAAAACCAATGCCAGATTTGGAATCAGCACCCTTAAATTACATTAAAACCGTTGGAATACCTTATGCCAGAAAAGGTGTGTTGACCAGTGTTATTTTTACCTGCGTGACTTTACCGAAAGAAGCAGAGAGCGTGGATGCGGTTGGGAAAGGACGAGAGATTGGGGCAGGGACCTCTCCCGCCTCACTCCAACCCCGTCGTCTCGGTGGGGCAAGGACCAGAAACAAAAGGCGAGGAAGGGAAGATTCTGGTCTCCTCCAGACGTGAACCACTCACCTGGACAGCCAAACCACGACGGGCCTCGAGAATCCAAATGCGCGCATCGATTCCCTCTCCATTTATGGCCGCTATGATTTATTCTGGCCTTGTAACACTATGGGTGGGATATGTTCTTGGAATGTAATAACAGGAATGTAATAAAGTTGATTTGGTATTGTCCCCCCCCCTCCTAAGATTATATATACAAGTGGAAGCTATATATTATACAGAAAAATAAAAATAAATTTTAAAAACACCAGCCATTCTCAATCCACCAATAGAAGAAATGGCCCACATCATCCGTGGAGGTTTTGGACCATACTTCACCACGCTGGTCAGGCAGAAAGGCAGGGCCGGTTCTGGTATCGCTCGCCGCTGATATAAACTGTGGCTGGGAACCTTGGATTTCTGGATTCGTAGAGCAGCGTGCTTACCACTCTACCACTGTGTTGTATATAGATTAATAAAACACCGCGCCTGCATGCAAGCGTGCGATACCGCAGGAAACGGACAGAATTGACAAACGTGGATCCTCAACGACTAAAGGAAGATTAAAATCTAGATTGAAACCTCATTTCTTTAGAACTGCTTTGTGTTTACTTTGTTGTCCTGCCCCGCACGGTTGGCTGCGCACGGTGTGAAAGAAGTTCGCCATACATGCATTGTAGGATGCATTGGTTTGCAAAGTGCCCGGGTGGTACAGAAATGAGAACACGAAGCCAATATGACTAAGATGCTGGGTGTGAAATCTGACAAGTTACCCATGATTAAACCGGGTTCTCTAAGTGTAATGCTATTCTTGGTTCTTTCGGTAAAGTCACGTAGAAGGGAAATAATAAAATAATAAAAATTTAATTATAAAATTCTCACGACATTTCGTTTGCAACACAAGCAATCATCAGGTGTGAAAACCACATCAAGATTTTTTTTTGCTGTGGTTTTCACACCTGATGATGATTGCTTGTGTTGCAATCGAAACGTCGTGAGAATTTAATTGTTTTTTATTATTATTTTATTATTTCCCTTCTACGTAACTTTACCGAAAGAACCAAGAATATTAATCCCTGCAGTCACGAAAGCTTTAAATCGAAATGTAAGTGTAATGAGTTGATGGTTTCAACCTGGCCACAAATGGCTGCGCACAAAAAATGATGATCGTCAGTAAATTGTAAAATCTGCACTCTTGAGAATTGAAATATCGGTTTGACTGTCACGTGACAAACAGCGATCTTACAGCGGAGTGTGAGAAAAAGTGAGCGCCCGAGTGTGTAATTAGATAACAATGCAACTTGCGGTTACACGGCTCTGCAAGGCTTTGTTACTTTTCTCAGACACGCTCACAGCAGACTGGAAATACAATTAGAAAAAAGTAACCAAACATGTTTTAAAGTTCATTTTAGGCCTGTTAGGGCTGAAAAAAAAGAAAATGTATGCTTGAACTTGGCCATTTCGAACAAAAAACTAAATAAAATTGTATTAGAATTTCGATATTACAATTCATAGTTGATTAATGGGTCAGGCCATGTAATGACCTGGCCAAATTTGCGCCTTTAAGTCCGACATCCTGGATTTTCATTCGTACTTCGTGCATCCGGTCCCGATGCTGCCTGATGCAGTTTCGAACGAAAGGTCTAATTTTCTGCTGAGCTTGGTCAAGAACATTGTTCAACGTACTGGCGACGAGCAAAATTTTTTTATAAATAATAATAGCCGCATTGACCAAACGCCCCTTCACCAGGTGACGATGACATTTGTTTGGCTGTGTGAAGGTGTTGGAGGGGGTTTATTAATGACCTCGCATTTCGCCAGGATATTGCTTTGACGTGATCCCCCCCTCCCAAAAAAAATTATACGAATCAGATTTCATGAAGTTGACTATTTTATAACGAAGATAATATCAAAGCCCTTTCTTTTCCTTTGCTGGAATGGCAATTTTTAATTAATCGACGTATTAAACATTTCTTATTCATGGAATACTTTGGTTTCCATTCACAGGCTAATGCCGCTGCAAAATTGGAAAAGTCTCGCTGGTAGCGTGACATTTTTTTTTATTATCAGAGCACTGACGAAGACAGCACCCACCAAAAACGGATTTGAAACTCACTGCAAAGTTTCCATCAGCACATTAATGCCGCGTGGTTGGCACATTTAAAAAAGAAATCCACAACAAACAAGAACAGAGACAATTTCAATTAAAATTATTCATGTGCGCATGTCGACTTGGTGTATCCCGAAGGAAAGCAACGGTTGACCTGACAACAACTCGGATAATTCGTACGAGTGATCAAAGTGTAGGAAAATCTAACAAAATATTTTTTTTCTCACGGGAGCCTCTACCAAGTCTGAAGACATTTCCAGGAGAGACCTGCCCACGAGGTTTGACCAATTCTCTTTTGGGGAGTTTTTCTTTTTTTGACACGATGAAAGAAAACGAAGCGCACGGTCGAACACCATCCACGCATTCGATGAGACGACACCGCTGGCACAGAATTTCGCAGCCGTGCTGCTTAGCTCTCGGATTGCAACACGCGTTGTTTGGCATGATGTCCGATCCAGGAACCGAGCAAAACAAACATCGGACATCGTCCCGCAAGGCTCTGCAAGCAGGGGGCGAGCGCGCTACCGCTCAGCCACGTCGGTCGCGAAAACGCTCGTTAACGACACGGCCAAACATCTCGGAGCAGGACCCTCGTGAAGAAAGATTCATGAGACTCGGTGTTGGCTTTGCTCAGTATAAAAACAAATAAAAGGGCGATTTAAAGCTTTCGTGACTGCAGGGATTCATCTTCTTGGTTCTTTCGGTAAAGTCACGTAGAATGGAAATAATAAAATAATGCTTTCTTTTTTTAATTTTATTATTTCCATTCTACGTGACTTTACCGAAAGAACCAAGAAAATAAAAGGGCATTTTCTTTTTATTTCTGGCCGTGCCGGTTCAGTTTCCCTGACAGCGTTAGAACTCCGAGCCACTGCATTGTAGCAGATATAAATATATATCTCAACAATAGAGAAAATGTGCTGGGCTTGGCAACATCCACAGTATGGATAAATAAACAACACCACACACACACAATTTTCAACCGAGCCACATTCAAACACGCCCGTCTATCTCAGTCCCTTGTCCGAACGCAGCTGTTTGTCATTTTAAATTGCGCCCCGTGCAGGCGCTGGTTATTGATGGCCATGAGAAACTGTTGCCAGGATGTTTTACCCCCCCCCACCCACCACCACCACCACCAGGCAGCTCAGCGGATCGGCAAGACCACACTGCACGCCAACTCCAAATGAGCATGAGGCCGACAACACCGCCGCTGCTGCGAAGCTAGCGTTGTATCAACGTGTATGCTTCTCACGAGCAGACGAATTGGACATTGGGTGAGAGGGGTGGGTGGGTGGGTTGGTGGTAGCAGAACATTTTTTGTATGTTTGTTGTTGCCGCTGGTAAACATGCTGGATGATTTTAGATTAGAAGTTTTTGTGACTGCAAGGATCCATACTCTTTGGTTCTTTCGGTAAAGTCACGTAGGTGAAAAAATAAAAATAAAATAAAAAATAGAAATAACTAAATTAAATCACGACGTTTCGATTGCAACGCAAGCAATCATCATCAGGTGTGTTGTATGATATCACTGGTCAACACACTTTTTCTGGCATAAGCAAATTCCAACGGTTTTAATGTAATTTTGGGGTGCTGATTCCAAATCTGACATCAGTTTTTGTCTATCACGTAGGTTTTTGAGATATCAAATATTGCATTTTCAATGAAAATCGCAATATTAAATAAATCTGGATATCTACATAAAATTATATTATAAACACACTATCCTAAAATACAGCACCATATTTTAACACTAAAGCAGTCACTGACTCGCAAAAACTTGCAATCATAAGTGACAGAGTTAATTTCGGGTAAAATCAATGAAAATGGGGTATGCCGATAGCATAAAAATGGGATGTGATAGAGCAAATCTGAGATCATATTTGGAATCAGCACCCTGAAATTAGTCTATAACAGCTGCAAAAGTCCAGGCCAGAATTTTTTTTTGTTGACCAGTGTATTCCGTCGGCAGTGTGGTGTGTTGGGGGTAAGGTGTGGGTACTTCCATGTCTTGCTTGCGAAGGCGTCTGGCCAGCGTGGGCCGAGTTGGCTGTATCTCAGGAGGCGAAATGCTGTTAGAGAGTTTGGCTCCTGCTGCCACCACTGGGCTTAGGCGCCACCAAAAAGGAAGATAAGCGCCGTTCCAATGTCCGTTCGAGCAGGGGCGAAACTTTGCATTTGTAATACTCTAATTATCCACCCCTTGTATGCGTGATGGGTTTTCTGTGGGCCAGCCAAGAGCCCAATCACCCATTAATGGAATTGGCAGGACCCTCCTCGACAAAAAAACAGTGTCTTAAGTATTGTGAGGCTTTCCTGGTTAAATAAAATGATATTTCTAGGGTGACATGCACTGGTTTAAGCCCACTGCACGATGAACCTTTTGACCCGAGTTCTATTCTCGGGCCAGGCTAGCATCGCTTGCGAGTGATATCTAAACCCCCCCCCCACCATCCACCGCTCCCCCGAGCCGTACTAATCGTCGTGGTAAAAGCATACTCAAGCAACCTTCCTAACCGATAAATGGCATCGGGAAGACTTCATCCAGTAGTCGAATGACAAAGGGCTGTGAATACTTGTTTTGGAATACCATAACAGGTTTGAGCACGTCAACTGGGGAGATGGAGCGATACACTCAGCTCCCTGCGCACGCCCTATAGGGTGGGATACGGCGCAAAACTGCAAGGGATGGCGACGGCTTGGGGAATCCTTCGTCCAGCAGTGGATTGATCATGGCTCATGATGACGAAAAATGGGTTTGGGACACTGTCCAAGCAGGTGCTGGGCACGTGCAGATTCGCTGTGCGTTCTCAGTCTTTCACTCGCGGTGGGGGGGGAGGGCAAATCAAAATACTAAATATATGTCATGGAGAACCCCCTCCTGAATTTATTTCTGGGTCTCAGCGAGGCTTCTCGAGCAAAGGGAGCAAGATTACAAGATGACATTGGAGGGCAAACGTTAAGATTGTGGCAGGGCAAGGGGATGCAACGGAGGCAAGAGAAAGGTGGGTCTTCACAAAAAAACCACTCGCAACCGAATGCACATTTATTCTGTTCCGTCTGTTTGGCTCTTTCTCTCTCTCTCCTCATTCTCTCCCCTTTCATTCTCTCTCCACCGCCGCTTTCACTCTCTCTAGCTCTCCATCCACGCGTTTTTTTTTAGGCCGAGTGAGCACATTTTCCACACACACACATTTCCGGGGGTGATAGCGCGTGAAACGGCTATTTGAAATACGAGTCTGCGAGTGTAAAACAGCCCCAGTGCTGACTGGCACAGCTCAGGGGTGATGTAATTACGTGCACTAAGCCTCCCCCTTGCCTTGCGGGGCACGGTGCTGGTGGTAACATAGCGTAAATAAACGAAATAAACAGCACCGGCGGATGGCGAGGGCGATGTCTTGAGGGGGGAAGAGATTAATAGGGACGCAATGGACTTCTGTTTCACAGCCTTGTACACCGCCAAATGCCGTTGGCGAGCACACCCATCAAGGGCCCGGCACGGAACAACGAGTGGATGGCGTGTCCAGATGCAACTCCACCTTTGTGTCCGCCAGTGATGACGCTTACTCCCGTGTGTTTATTAATCGCTTGCTTGCTTTTGTTGAGCTTCGTTGAAATTGGTTGGCCAATAGAAAAATTCCATCGAAGGTGTTTTTGTGTAAGCAGCCACCGACATTCATTTAAGGTCAAGTCAACCTAGGGGATACATCACGAGGTGTAACGATGCATCGAATCAAAACGATTACTGCACGCACGATACGTGCCTAGAATATTGTGTGAGATCTAAAAAAATTAACCCGTAAAAACAAAGTTTTTCACTATAAATCCTTTATATGCGTGGCATCGGTTTTATTTTATTATTCATTTCTGTTTTTCTTGAGTAAGAGTTTCATTTTTATCACATTGGTATTTTAAATTAAATATAAAAAAAAAATTCCTAAAAAGTGGAAAATTTTGGAAAAAAAATTTCACGAAAATAAATTGTCACGCAACAACGAGTCTGTGTGCAAAATGTCAGCTCGATTGGATCGCGGGAAGAGGGTTAAAAACGACCGAAAGATTTGCACGGTCGTAAGCGCGCAAGCAAGCAAGTGAACTTCATATAAAGGATTTAAAAATGTCAATGGTGATAGCCGGGCGGTGGTGGCGGCCATGCTGCACGTGGCTGCAGTAACCCCCCAGCACTGTGGAGGCAGCAGCAGCAGCGGTGGCGAGTGTTGGTGGATCACCGCACAGACTTTGCTGAAACTCCACTCCCGTGGGCGGGCATCGAGGTTGTGCCGTAGCCAGGCTCACCAGGAGAAGGCAGTACGGCAAGGAGACTAATCGCCATGTGTTTCCCATCTGTACGGGGATAGAGCGTTGCCCCCCTCGCACCGCGTGGGTTTTCTCCGGGTGCTCTAGTTTCCTCCTACATGTACAATAAATTCTAGATTTGAAGCTTTCGTGACTGCAAGGATTCATACGCTTTGGGTTTTTTTCGGTAAAGTCACGTAGGTAAAAAATCAACCACTTAAGCGGTTGTGCTTTCGCTAAGTTGTCCCCACCTGGAGAAGGACGCTTGTGTTGCGCCTGAAACGTCGTGATGGAATTTAGTTGTTTTCATTCATTTTATTTTTTACCTACATGACTTTACCGAAAAAAACCCCAAAGAGTATGTAAAATAAAGTTAATCACTAAATCGGCTGAAAACATCGAAACCCCCCAATAAAGGACCCTCCTGGGAAAAAAAAGTCCTAACTACTGTGAGGCTCTCCTGGATAAATAAGTAAACGAGTGTGTTTTGATAAACATTATTACATAATTATTTAACGTGTTGCCACTGCAGCCACGCGTGTTGCGCTGCATTGCACCGCAGTTTTTGAGAGGGGAGGAAAAAATGTGACCCTTCAATTGAGATTTTGCCACCTGCCCGTGTTTGACCCCGGACGGTCATTAGATTTCGCGCCCGTGCTCGGGTGGCAACAGGAATGGATTTGTACGCAGACCTGGTATCGGTGCGGCTGTGTTGAACTTTATTACGAGAGACTGCAGCACAGCTGTTATAGATCGAGGCGGCTTGAGATTTACGTCTGGGTTCGGTTCTGAAGTGTGGCAACAGTACATGAATCGTGACCTCAAGAGTGGGGTAAGGGGGTGGGGTCGTTGCTTGGCTAACTTGCAACAGTACATCAAAGTGACACGAATGCAGTTCCCACCTCGTACAGAGACACATATTCCAGGTATAGCGTCCATAGGCTATTGGTGCAAGTGCTGTTTTGACGAGTAAGCGCCTCTATGAAGGCTGGCACGGCACACGAGGGGTTGTGTGGCCAAACAATGGCACCAAACCGTCTTCGTCTCCCGAGTGGCGAAACTTACACACCGCACCAGGTAGCGCATTCGAGGCCGATTTGACCGAGGGGAGGCCTAGGCCCGGTTCAGGTAAATCGTCAACTGGTATTTGGCGGCCATGAGCGAGAATCGAACTCGGGATGGCCGGGTTCGCAGCGCAGCGCGCTATCGACCACCGCCGTTTGCTCCCCGCGCACCAAAAAAACCACATGCGCACGAAGGAGAGAGCGCGAGAGAGAGGGGGGGGGGGGAAATCTACTACCCCCAAAATAAGAAACAGCAGCAGATGGGAGGGCGAGATTGATGGCGCTCGTGTTTCACTCGCGGGCACACCGGCCATGAATCACGACCGGGATCGGGAGACAAAACAGATCCCGGGGAAGAGTAAAGCGAGTGATGGAGGGGCAGCGCGAGCAATCACTTAGAGTGCATGCGAAAGGCGCCATGCGCTGGGTGCCGTCTCAGACAAACGTCCCGGCAATGGGCCACCCTGGGCCAACGGCCGGGCCAGCAGTGTTTAACGCGCCTATCCACTTGGCCATTGAACTATCCATCTATCCATCCATTCATCCACCTACCCACAGGGCCAAAATGGTAAATAAGGGGGGGCGTGGGGGCGTGGGGGCGGGGAGAGGCCCCGGCCCGGGCCAACAACGGACAACGCTAATGTTCAAGCAGAAAGCAGCGGAGTCAGCTGGGACCACGAGGCAGCGATGATATATGTCGGCTGGCAAGTGCAGACTTCCCTCTTTGCCTTCTCCAGTTGTCGGTATCACCCGACGATGACACACGTCCTGGTTCTCGCCCTCGCAGACCCCCCCAAGCGTTTTGAAATCTCATCATGCAAATAAACAGATGCAAGGTTGTAATTTAATTTTGTATATATATATGAACATTACATCCCAGTTGCCCTATCTGGTGACATATCAAAGTTGGGTTTAATCAATTCTGGATCCTCCTACAGACAGCAGAGAAAAATGTCCCCCACCCGCATCCCCCCCCCCCAACCCCGTCCCAATACCCCCACCCCTCTCATACAAAGCAACCCCCGAGTGAAATCAGAGGCATTCACATGACATCCTTCAAGGGCCTCTTCTACTACAGACCAATATGTTTTTTTTTATATTCCAGTTGTGAATAGAAGCGAATGGTCCCGTCCTGTTCCCGTCTACCGGTTAACCCCTCCACTCGATTTATGTACACAACCAGAATCCGTTATCCTGTGTGGTGTTAAGCAATGGTCAACGATGACCAGGCCAATACACTAAAATGCAGGTCTGCTGGCTACGGGTTAATCCCTATTGTTGAAACGGCTATTTGACCTCTGCTCTTTTTAGGAGTCGTTTTTAGTACTACCTGAGTAGGCTGAGGAAATGACCATGTCCTCTGGATAAGATGTTACAGATAGTAGGATGCACCCCAATCTTGTACCCGGTTTCCAATAAGGTTACACAAACCTAGTGACACACATGCAGGCACACTTGCTGGACTATAGGATGCATCCCCACAATGCTTTAAATAAAGGGGGGGAAATGAGGCCTTTAACACAGAGCATATGGTAATCTTATGATGATTCGAAGAACTGCAGTGATTCAGGGTCACAATGTAGTTGCGTTATTAATGTCTTGTTTATGTGATCTCATTTATTATTGGCGCAACTGCACAGTAATACCAAGGCATCATTTGAATCTTATTTTTATGAATCATAAATAATCAATTATTCCAGATGCAATTCAATGTTAGCATTTCGAGTGTAAGATTCCATTTGAATCTATGAACTGATGCGTTGTCAAGTGTGTGATTAAATATGGAATACTTCAAGATGTGTTTTTCAACCTCGAAACCAGAGACCAGATTTCAAATCACATTCACTCAAGCCCTCACTCTTGGAATATGACATTTGGGCTGTTTAACGAACGCACAAAGGGCAAGTCTCACGAATGACATCACCTGATCTTTAACGCCCATTTCTCAGAGCAAGTTTAGAGAAATACAAATCTGGCCAGGTGGCTCGGTGGTAGAGCAAGCGGGCTCACAATCAGCAGGTTCCGAGTTCTAATCCTGGTTTGGCGTTGCCTCAGTCAATCATTCATCCCGGGGCTGGGGGATTTAACTAATATATACCAACTTGTAGGTAAGTAAAAAGTGGTTCTCCTATGGATGGACTCACCCCTGTCCAGAGATGTGGAAATTCCATCACTGGCTCAGGGCTGCATACAGGATCCAAGCACCGATGGCCTTAATGTTCATTGAAGCAGGAAATCACAAACCGTGGGTGGATGTGACTTGAATCAAACATTGAACTGCACGTCGGTGGGTTCAGTGGGGTCGACGTTCTACAGCTCAATGGCTGAAGCTCTGACCTCCGAGTCACCGTAGTGGGCTTCGCCCGACCATGCCCGCTTTAAAATCCCACGCTGCTAATTTCAGCCAGAATGCCGCGGACAAATTGTAATATATATAAAAGGCCGGGAACGTTAGTCAAATGTTACGCCGCGTCCAATTCTGAGAGAGTGCGGCGCCCTTTCCTTCGAGCCATTTGGAAGCGCGCAGGCACGTGGGGTCACGTGGGGTCACGTGGGGTCACGCTCTCCGGTATAGTTCGCTCTCGGCACACCTTGACGCGGTCGAATCACCGCAAGCAGAGGCTGCGCGCGATTCCCCGTGGAAGGATTTCGCGAGAAGCGAGTCCCAAGACAAGCAGAAACCGCGGGGCTACTTTGGAAAAGCAATTACACAAATGAAGAGGAAATACGAATGTTCAGGTGCTGCTGATGAAACCAAATCAATTGGCATATTTGCACGTCACCTGACAACTTTGTGGTTGGCGCTGTCGGACGGTTAAGGGTCGTTATCAAACATTGACACAATAGCTCCACGATCGAAACCAAAACAACCCAATTATAAATCACAATATTAATTTGGTAATGTTTGCATACATGTATACAACTCTTTAAAATAATTACAAAAATGTAAGCAACTGCAGCCCACAAAGCATGCAAAAGTTCATATCCTGTCGATTTTTTGTTTTCCTAACGAAGCCAGCGTATTGGCTCCTGCTCAATGTTTGATGTCGACTAAACAACAACAAAAACCATGGTGCAAACAAGGGGCCAGAGGAAACGTCAGCGGTCCCCAAACAGAAGTCCGCCCAAACGAGCTCCTCGCTCACACACACGGACACACGTCCGCGAGATGAACTTAAACTGCGTTTAACTGCCGCGATCAAATGGACTCCCAGCGCAAACAAAGCACCGTACAGTTACATCGTACTGCTTTACAATACACCAAGAGCATTTTGTTCGTATCGTTTATTGTCAAAGTACCACGGTGAGGCCATCCAAACATCCGAGCGGCTAGTTTATTCGTGTGCCCGGCTGAAGTGAATGATGGGTTCCATCCGACACACACAAAACAAAAAGACCAAACGTTTAAGCGCCGCCTCGGGTCTGCTGCCATGCTGATTGCACTGATGCAATGCTCAGCCCTCTCTGTTTCTACAGCTTTAAAAAAGATATAAACCCGTTGATGACATTAACTAAGAAAACACTCACCACGTGTTAATTACACTGCCTGACAATGAGAGAATACCGAAGCAGGCCGGCATTTCAAGCCACGGTTCTTCTTCAGAGCGGAGCAGTGTTCTTCGTTGCAAGGCCCCAGGGCCACTCGTGGCCTTTAGTGCGGCCCCCGACAATACACGAATGTGAAAACACCCCAACGTGCTGTCAAACCCCAATGGGTTTCAATTGTGTGACGGCCATCGCACGGACGATGTCTTATCGACGATTGTGGTCTGAAGAACACCGAGAGAGAGGGTGCAAAGATTTGACTGGCTCACCAGTCGGTGATTGCACTCTACCGCCATGAAGCCCCTCGAGATGAACTGGTAAATGTTTTAAAAAGTTGATGAATTAATGAGCAGCTATAACATTGATGCGAGCAGGCACCACATTTCGTATAAATTGTAATAAAGTAAAGCAAAAATGTACATGTAAATTTATTTAAATGGAAATATATATTTTTTTATTCAATGTTCAATGGCATCATTGGGAAAAAAAGTAGTTTCCAGTGGAGGAGATATTATTATCAATTGGAAGTGACTAAATTGTATTTTATTTGTGATATGGTACGGTGGCGTCCACTATCTAGGATAGACCATAGGGGGCGTGTGGTTTCCCATTGAGATTCAACTTCCTGTAGCCCCAATTGCAGGATTTATATTCTACACCAGGGGCCAAATTAACAAGCATATCTAGTACAGTAAAAGTCCTCTTATCCTCGGCTCATTAATCCGCAATGCCTATTATCGACAGGGTCAAGGCAATCTAGATTGGTGGGTCACCGGTTCTATGGATTTGCTCTCCGTAGTTTTCAGTCCCTTCCGTGAAGAATAAGGACGGGGAGAATCGGGGGAGACGTTGTGTAAAACAAAATAGAGAACAGGTACGTTTTCTTGTTCAGAGATGTTTTTAATGGGTGTGAAGAAATTCTGCGACACGTTGTTCCTGCTATCTGCAACGTTTCTTTGGTTCGCATCCTCGACGCCGCGATGTGGAGCGTACGAACAAAGTTCTATGAATGCTACTGCGTGACGCATAGATCTGGAAGTCTCAAGTTCATGTTGTTTAAGCAGGTGAGAAAGCCAAGAGATCAAGATAGGACACAATTTGCGAGAGTAACCTGGGTCAACAAAATAACGAAAGCAATCTTGCAAGAACTAATGCATTTCCATATTCCATCAAGGTCCTTAAGATATTCTGATCTCCAACTGCTCAGCACTCCCAGGTCGAGGTTGTGCTCTTTTGGCGATGTGTGCTTTTGTTAGGGTGGAACCCAAGCTATGGAACGCCTTGCCACCTGAAATCAGGAAATCAGATTCGGTATATATATTTGTCTGCTTCGAAACCCATCTCTTTAAACTGGCCTTTCCTCTTTAGTTTGGTCGGTTGTCCTGGTTCTGGTTTCGTTTCCTGATTTCCATGCATTGTGTATTAGGATCCGATGATGGAATATGCATCACAAATTTGAATTATTATTCATAACGTACATATACTATTTGAAAGCAAATGGAAATTAGAGCAAAAGAACCATCTTACAAAAGAAATTTAAAATGTGCACAAACAAATGAATACAAAAATTAAATACATTTCATGAAATAAAAGTTTTGCTCAGACCAATTACTTAAAAAAACATTCGTATTAAAATTAAGTTACAGAAACGTCAACATAAAGGAAGGCTGACGAGTGCACGGGCATGCGAAAAAACAACAACAGGGATATGAGATATGAAATGTATGAAATGAGCCAACGTCTGGATGGGATATCTAACATTTATTTTTTGACGATTCACCCAACTCCTCAAAAGTCCATTTATTTTTTTTCATCAGCAACTGGCTGGTGACTGGCCTGCTTCTCCAAGCGCGATATTTTTGTCTTTTTTTACCTGGCCTGAACGGGAGAAGTACGGGCCCACCCTGCCTGCCCGGTTGACTAACGACCACACGGGGTCCCGTAGCGGGAGTTTCGCGTCGGCCCAGGGGCGGGCGGGCGGGCGGTGGTGGTGGTGGTGGTGGGGGGAACATAGCAATCGCTCTATGAAAAAAAAAATCACTCCGTCAGCTTGACGCAGTCACAGACAATCGCCCATCAAATTCGGGTTAACGGGGAAAGGGGGGTGGTTTTGATAGAAAGGTATAAATAATAATAATAAAATAAAGTACAATAAATGACAGAAGAGTGAAGAGTAGAATGGATGTGGCAGGTGCGAGAGAGAAATGGGCTTTCCCGGCCAAGTGGGGACACGTAATGATGTATTTACGCCTTAATGGGCGTCGCGGCTCAGATCGCCGGGGTCCCCACGTGGTACGCTCCCCACGTGGTACGCTCCCCAGCTTCTCGCCAACGTGTCGCCTCGCTACAGTTGCCACCCGTCCTGGTGTTCCCAGGATGTTGTCCTCTCTCTCTCTCTCTTTTTTCTTCCAAAGATTTTCTCACGTTTCGCTCGATTATACACTGGTCAACACACTTTTTCTGGCATAAGGTATTCCAACGGTTTTAAGGTAATTTTGGGGTGCTGATTTCAAATCTGGCATCAGTTTTTGTCTATCGCATCAGGTTGTTGATATATCAAATATTGCATTTTCAATAAAAACTGCAGAAGAAAAATATTAAATAAATGTGGATATCTACATAAAATTATATTATAAACACACTATCCTAAAAATACAGCACCATATTTTAACACTAAAGCAGTCACTGACTCGCAACAACTTGCAATCATAAGTGACAGAGTTAATTTCGGGTAAAATCAATGAAAATGGGGTATGCCGATAGCATAAAAATGAGATGTGATAGAGCAAATCTGAGATAAGATATGGAATCAGCACCCTGAAATTAGTCTAAAACAGCTGCAAAAGTCCAGGCCACAAAAAAATGTTGTTTTTGTTGACCAGTGTTATAAGACGCTCCGGAAAGTAAGGCGCACCCTCTGGGTGTCACATAAAGTTACCGATATTTTTCACTCGCGCACAGACACCCCCACTAGATTATAGCACAACTGCATGGGTTGGGGGAAATGTGAACCCTTTCATTTGTTGACCTTATGAATACAAAAGCTTTTTTGATCTGTAGGTTTTAAAGGACGCTGAATAATAATAATAATACAGTAATACAGAGCTTTGTTAACTTTTTGAGGAGGTGCCACTGCCAGTGAATAGGAAGCTGCCAAAGCCCACAACTCGGCATGAGTATCGAATATGCACGAGTCCAGGACTTTGGATGACCGCACACTCTGTGATAACATTGACGGCGCGATCGTGGAAAAGCTGCCGGCGTTACATGGAGGTGTGCTGCTCTGTGACCGCGTAGATCTGGAAGGTTTCGAGTTTATTTTGGTTTTGTTTCAGCAGGCGAGAGGTCAAAGATAGCTCCTCCTCGCTACACCTATATAAGCTCCTAGCTTGATAATGTCTCATTCTTCGCCTGAGGACGGCTGCTTGCGTTGTGGCCGAAACGTCGTGAGAATTGTTTTATTATGTTTTATTTTTATTATTTTATTACTTCCCTTCTACGTGACTTTACCGAAAGAACCAAGAAGAAGATAGCCAAGTTTTAGCGCGGTGCTTGACTGCAATCCGAAAGGCTGGAGTTCATATCGGCCGTTCGTGATGATTTCCTGGGCTATGTTCGAGTTGACGTCTGGTGGACTTTAGATGGCGTCTGATGTGCCGATGATTCGTTCGAGTTTGGCCAAACAGGATGATCCGTGGAAAGACTCAATTGCCCGGCTATATTGCAAGGGAAATCCGTGGTAAACGAGCAGAGCGACAACATCAACATTGCACAAGAACGCGTAAGGAGGGGTCCTTGATGGAAGAATCTTAATTTTAGAACTTTCGTGACTGCAGGAATTATTATTTGTTTCTTTCGGTTAAGTCACGTCTAAAGATAAAATAATAAATTAAATTAAATAATAGAATACGACGTTTCGATTGCAACACAAGCAATCATCATCAGGTATAATGAAATAGCGACATAAAATCTAACCAGAAAACTATAGACAGACATATTAGCAGACAGATATCCTTGATGGAAGGTTGCTCAACTAACAAAAGGGAAGTATTTAATCGGTCGTAAACACAAAATTACGCGGATCGGAAAGAGAAAGAACTGCGCAAACATATTTTGAGGACAACAAACAAGGTTCGTTTCACACGCAAGCAATTCTAGATTTGAAGCTTTCGTGACTGCAAGGATTCATACTCTTAGTTTGTTTCGGTAAAGTCACGTAGGTAAGAATAAAACTAATAATGAATTTTATTTCTATTATTTTTTAGTTTTAGTTTTATTCTTACCTACGTGACTTCACCCAAAAATCCTAAGAGTACGTGCAAGCAATGTCTATTATCTTGGTGCGATGATAGAAACATGAACACACGCGAACCAATAGAGATGCAGGTGCAGGTAGCGTGCGTATTCTGGACTAATTAGGGACAAAGAGGAGCAGCACGAAGCACAAGCAAGTGACGAGGTAACAGTGCCACCACATGAAGGTGAGCCTCAGGCCCACGTTCACACGGGCCGCATCGTAGATATGAACCTTATGGCGGTACCCTGGGGTACTCTCGCGTAATGTCCGTGATGCAGTCATTAAATCATTTATATTAAGTTCACTTGCTTGCTTGCTTGTGCGCTTACGACCGTGCAAATCTTTCGGTCGTTTTTTAACCCACTTCCCGTGATCCAATCGAGCTGACATTTTGCACACAGACTCGTTGTGCGTGACAATTTATTTTCGTGAAAAAAAATTCCAAAATTTTCCACTTTTTAGGAAAAAAAAATTTCATATTTAATTTAAAATACCAATGTGATAAAAATTAAACTCTTACTCAAGAAAAACAGAAATGAAAAATAAAATAAAACCGATGCCACGCATATAAAGGATTTATAGTGAAAAACTTTGTTTTTACGGGTTAATTTTTTTTAGTCTGTTGATGGCCGGCGATGCGTCAATCGACTCATCTCGACGAGCTGTACACGATGCACTATTCAAAGTTTAATTGTTCGATAACGGATTTTTTATGCTAATGTTCGGCGTTTCGACATCGCGGAATAGCACTGATTTCGGATTGATTGGTGCCCCAGTCGCGGAGTTAAGTACACCCCTAGAAAAAATAGTGTCCCAGAAATAAAGTATTTAATTGCCTCGGCCATTTTTCATTATCTGGTACCCCGGGGTACCGCCATAGGGCTCATGTGAACAAACGTTGCTGAACAACTCGGCCGCCATGCAAAAGAAGATGCTATCCAGGCCGTTGGTCTACCTCACCGCATCGTCCTTCCAGCGTCGATAACATGGCAATCACTTTGTGTGTGATATCGACAGCGGTTTTGATCGAATGACCACTTCCGTGTAATAAATGTGGAGCTGAGTGTAGATTGACGATGACACGTCCTTACCGGGTGTGAGCAGGATGACGGAGGTGACGATGAGGGAGCAGACGATGATGATGACGAGCAGAGCGATGGCGATGCCCTTCCAGTTCCTCTGTGGGGCCTCCCCCTCATCCACCTCCTGGGAGAACGACATCAGCATATTCGTTATTGACACAAACATCATCATCATCACAAAATAGCATCACATATCTGACCATCATATATCTTGGTGCTTCCCCCCCCCTCCCCAGCTCTCCACAAGAAGCAATACTTCTTTCAGTGTCCTCAAAAGTTTGTTTTTGGAGCTAAAAAGAACACTTCAAAGAGTGGTAGTGTCACAAGTATCGTGAACTCTTGTCAGAGGGCAGACGTCCCGATTCCACACGGCAATGGCAGACCATGAATAATGCCAGACCACTGATGGTCATCTGGCAGCGTCTCTCCGTGTTCCCACGGCCATTAGGCTCCAGACGCAAGCCGTACCCAGACCGTTCTTCATAGAGCCCGCCATGGCTTCGACTCATGATGCTCGATCCCTGCTCCTCCCTCCCTTACTAACCTTCCACCCCCCAAACTAATAATAATACGTATTCTTAGTATTTTCGGTAAAGTTACGTAGGTAAAAAAGAAAAAAAGGAAACCTAAGAATATGAATCCTTGCAGTCACGAAAGCTTCTAATCTAGAAATAACAATACAACCAATATTAATTTCATGAAGCACCGATTCACAATAAAATATCTCCAAGCATTGCACATAAACAAATAAATAAACAACGCTGGAGAGAAGCAATAAGAATTTTGAAATTCCTAACGAGGTTTAACGCTCTGCTTTGGTCATTCTGCTCAATCACCATTCGCGCACAGATCATCATGCGCATAAGAAACACCAGAGAGGGCTTGGTGGTGGCCAGTACATGGCAATGCGCTTCGTCGATTGACGTTTCGTTCTGGAATTGTGGTTCTATCCCACTGTATTCTTGACTCTTTTATTTTTGTAGGCACAGGTAATGCATTTAACAGGCCTAACTCTGCTGTATGTATGTGGAACTTCTTTTGCACCCAAACTTAGCCAACCGTGTTAATCGGATGTGTGGGAGAAGGACAACAAACTCAACAAAACATTATGCTGATGAGACCCAGAAGGTGAAAATCAGCCCAGTGTGTTGGCTTAAACGCTGCTTGATAATAATGGACTGGAGAGCAAAGTGGGTGATAAGACAATTTTTTTGTTATTTACATGTGGTGACAGAATTTTGCTTAACATTTTCTTTAACCACCGGAGCTGTCTGGCCAACTCTATTTTAAATAAAACCTTTCACTAACCCCCTCCCACCCAACCCCAATCCTCTTTTACATAGCCATAAAAAAAAGGCGTTCAACCAACCCTGTAAAATCTCAGCAACAAGCTCGTTAAATAAGGAAGTGCACGATCTGTAACGCCGGGGCAAGCGCGTTTGTTGGAACGTAGCACGCGTCGGAAATGTGAATTTGGAAGAAGAAGAAGAAAAACCCATCTTCCACTGTTTGATTGACGTTTCAAGCCGCGAAAAAGGGGGCTCGGTGCCCTCGGAGTAAACAAAAAGCCACGGGTGGGGGGGGAGAGAGCAACCTCCTGCTAACAGCGGAGCCCTCGTCGAGCCGGCAAAAAAATCTCAGCGTGCAATAACATCTCCGCATCTCTCACGGGCAACCAGGACACATCTCGGCCTGCAATTGCAGCAATGACAGCCGCTGTTGTGCACTACTCAGGACCCTGGAGAGAGAGAGAGGAGAGGGAGGGAGTGAGGAGAGACCGGCACACGTAATGGGGGTTACGGAAATTGACGGCGTGATAAATATTTCCTGCTGTAATATTCACGCGTTTAATGGGCTACAACTCAAAAATGGCACCGGGGGGGGGGGGGGGTGGGGAAATATCAATGTTTACGAAAAGGCAATACATCCAAAAATATGACTGCTCTACATCAACTGTTTTGAATAGATTAATAGTAAAGTGTGCTGACCAGCGCTGGAATTGGATGAAATGCTCGCGCAAAGCGGTGTGCGCTTGACAAACGTTAAATGCTCGCACGACGGCTTTTCATTTTTTTCTCCTGCGCCCTTACATTTAATGGGCAGGCTACTTCGGGAACCATTACCATCATCGACCGTAAGTGGTTCCTGAACTAGCATTGCGGTAGAAAATATATATTTAATCCGAGGAACACGCAGCATCTATCAGATGAAAGGGGGTGGGGGAAGATTTCCAGATGTCATCCTTCAATGGAAGGCTACTGGATCAGATGGAATAATTGCGGACAGTTCTTTTTTACTTTCATTTTACCAGGCAAGGTCCACTGAGCTCTACAGCAATTTTTCAGACGCGACCTGGCCACAAGGATAGCTCAACGGAGTGGCCTATTACGTGGAAATGTATAGCAATCAAATACTATAAAAGCATGATGTTGATTCGAAATGTGGAGGGGAAAACCGGAGGACCCGGGAGACAAATCCACGCGACTTACGGGGAGAGAGACACCCAAAACTCTAAATATATACGGGCGTTAGGGTCAGGATCGAACCCACAACCTCCTGTATACCAGACGAGGTAGTTAACATTAAAGGAGCAGGAAAAAGTTGTTAGGATTTGGGCTTGTTCACGCAATATATGGCCAGAAAAATTAAACGCCTCCATCACAGAATGAGTCCACGACCATTTTTCGCTTAAAAAAGTGAGAGAAACGTCGACTTCAAAGAGTGTAATCCTATTAAGCCTCCAATTAGGTGGACATAAATTAGGTGGACATAAATTGTTCACAAAGATCATTGGGAACGGAACAAGGAACATTTAAAGGGCAACCAACCAAATGAACAAGCAAGGTTTTTGCAAAAGTTTCTCTACCATCAATCACACTGTCAACCAGATTTTAGAAGTCTATAAAAGCAACGTAATCACGGTTTGAATATTGTACGAAAAAAAATCCTCAAATGTCAACCCGATTTTGACACCATCAAGTGATGACATAGAGAATCATTTCAGAAACGTCGCAGCATGAAGCTTCACGCCAAGTGAGAGACCGGTGCGCGGAGGGAGCCATGACAGAATAAATTATGCAATATATTATTATTATTATTAGTGACAGGTGTGTAACAAAGCGTTGATTTATCATACAATCTATTTTTTTATTCATGATGGCTACGTAAAATCGCGTGTGAGAAATCATTATTATTTTGAATTGGATTATTCTGTATGGGGAGGAGTGGTAGTGCTGTGTTTAGAGCACTGCAACATGAACCTGGATACCCGAGTTCGATTCCCTTCCATGGCTAATATCAATGGCGATTATGATCGCCTTCTCCACTGCAGACCAAACCCGCACAGATGTGTAGAGGTGTAATTGTGTATGGGCGCGGATGGCTAACAAACACAAGGGGCGTGGTTAGAGCCGTACACAGAGAAGGTGCTCACACCGACGTCCGCACCTGCATCCCCCACGGGCCCCTCCCGGGGGCCGAGTACTATAAAAGGTGGTGAGCCGGAGTGCTCGAGGTCGGAGTATCAGCTTTAACCAGCGAAGACCGAAGACCAGCTAGCATAGGCCCCGGAGCTCCCCTGGCTCGCTGTCCTTGTCAGGGCCGACCATGGCAAGCCGGTGGCGTGGCCCCGAGAGCCCAGACTCAGGGTGCCGAGATCCCAGCTTGACCAGGGCTGGGATAGGTAGCCTCCCTTAGCTCCGTAGTGGAGGACTCGGGTTTAGGTTAGCAGGGTTAGATGTCGTGTCTCCCTGTTAGTTGAGTAAAGGGGACGTTAACCCCTTAAGTACTGTGTGTACACAAGTTGGTGTCAATAAATAAGTGTGCCTCCGATCCCGTCGTCAAGCCTCCTGAATACTACTACAGATGTATCAGTCAACATGAGGTCCAAGATCAGAACTGCGCAGTAAATTACTGCACAGTAATGAAACTCCAACACGGCAACAGCGGTACAAAGGATCTCGCTTCAAATCAATTCCTGCCACCCAAAAACAACAGATGCCAGCCATCTTCTTGGTTCTTTCGGTAAAGTCACGTAGAAGGGAAATAATAAAATAATAAAAATAAAACATAATAAAATAATTCTCACGACGTTTCGGCCACAACGCAAGCAGCCGTCCTCAGGTGAAGAACAGGTCTGTCGGGGAGACAGCGACGGCTGCTTGCGTTGTGCTGCTTGCGTTGTGGCCGAAACGTCGTGAGAATTATTTTATTATGTTTTATTTTTATTATTTTATTATTTCCCTTCTACGTGACTTTACCGAAAGAACCAAGAAGATGAATCCCTGCAGTCACGAAAGCTTTAAATCGAAAGATGTCAGCCAATTCTCGGACTGAGAGAATGCACGGCAGATTAAGAACGCGTGGCGGTGTGAGGTGGTCTAAAGAACACGACGGATACGCCGCTGCATTGGATGGGTGGGGAGCGGCTTTGTTGGTCATGGTGGACACGCGTGGCGTTCTCATGTGCGATCTTGGTGTGGTTGCACTCGAAGTTGATATTAAAACGAGTTCCAGTTGTTACGAGACCCTACTGAATGAGTTCACTTCAATGGACGAGTCAGTGAGGTGCTGTAGAGAGAAGTGGATGCCACTTGTACTGTATGTATAATAAATAAACAATCTAGTTGATGTGCGGAAGACTTTGTTTAAGCTCCGCTTTTGACGGACAGCATTTTTAGGACGCTTTCCATCACAAAAATTCGAGGTATTTTTTTTTGTCAGTCAACCCCGGGATTTGATTTGTTCAATTACGTTCAAGGATTAAAGTATGAAATCCGAACCCAACATATTCCAACTCTTTTGCTGGAAGCCCTTTCCTTATATTTTGCCCAATTCTCCTCTTTCTAGAATTTCTGTCTGTGAGAAGAAATGGTAATTCGCAGGTAGCCCGCCGCACACCATAGATGAAGACGTAAATCACGCTGCACAGAAAGGCAAGACACATAGCTGCTGTACTGTCTCCTAGGTTGTTTCGGTTTCGTCTTCAGTACAGCTAGGAACGCACACATTCTTTTCGACGCAACCGTCCATCCCTTCCATCAGCCAGCAAAAAATGTTTAAAAATTATATCTTTGATCAAAGCATGAACCGGCCTTATTTTAGGCATGTGATGCGTCTAACAGGCCTAAACTCTGCTGTATGTATGCATGTTGTACGACGGGCCTGTATCACCCCCAATACCTCCCCCCCCACTCCTGGGTGCCCCCCCCCTCTAGCACATCACAACACCCAACAACAACCGCCGTTCACCATTAAGTGGCGGTGACATGTTCGTGGCACTTTGAGGCCACGTGGAAGTGTCGAAGGCCCGCTGGCAGGAGGTCACGGAACAAACCCAGGTTCCAGGGGTTGCGGGTTAACCGACTGGGACGTCATGAGTAGCTCCCATCTTCTGGTATTCTGAGATATTGTTTCCGTGATATTTCCAGTAAAAAAAAATAAAGTGTACTTGTAAATGCAGCCAACACGTTTCATTTGCAGCGCTGGGATTTCCCCCCCAAATCAACTGAACCAACTTTGAATACGTCGTTATTCTGTGTGCACTCATTAGTGACTCGGCTAATGCCTTCGTTTCTCTACAGTTGAACGTGCACGCATGGCTGAAACCCGGGGTCAAACCGAGGATCAGAATGGTGCCAGATCAGCTGTCTGTTCCTTGACACACTCGGCTACCGAAGAATAATAACCACCCAAGGAAATACTGAATACCGAGTCTAAAGAATGTAGTTTGGTAATTCCATTCCAGCGTTTTGAAACGTGGACGCTAAAGTTTGACACGGGAGGGTTTAATTGGTAAAAAAAAAACTCAGACACATACGGGCTGAAGTCGGCAGGTTTCTAACGAATTAATAATATAATACACACCGCGGATTATATTCATTTCGCTTATCAAGCCGAAACGTGAGAACACCTTTCACACGGATGTTTCAAATGCCACAGCTTTCATATCGACGTTCATAAATCAAGTGGCTGCTCTATAAATATAGTAAACAGTCTGTTCCTGGCATGGGAACATTTTGTAATATGGTACTTGTGCGAGAACCAATTATCCTGTAGTCCTTCCCAGGGAAATGTTCCTGCTACTACCCATAGCCAAACTTGGCAGGTTTCATGCGGTGGGGTAAAGTGTGGGCACCTCCCACCGCTTCCAAGATATCTGGCCAGCGTGGACACCAAAGCATCCTCTGGAAGGGCCTCTCCGGAGTTCCGAGTGGAGGCCCCTTTCACGAGCAAGTTGTGCGAGCGAGCACTTGCATGGCAGCTGGAGGGGACTACTGAGGGAGTGGCAGCAGTAAGCAGGGCACACGCCCGAGAGGACGTACGCAAAGGAGAAGGAGCGATGAAATCCGCCCGCGTGCAAGAGCTACGTAGATTTTAGCGGCTGGGGAGACCAGCCGGCAGTGGCTAGATCATGGCCTTAGGTTGTCAAATCTCATTTGCTGAGACTCATTCCTCTGCCTTTTCGAAAGTGTCAAAACATATTTGAATTTAATTTAACTAAACTATAGCTATGGGGGCTAGAATAACGGTCTATTTTTAGAATGTGTCAAACACACTTTAATATATTGAAGACACGATCTCGTGTGAATGAGAAACGTCGCAGAAATGAGCCTCTCAGGTGAACTCCAACCGGGGTTCATTGCGAACTTCTCATCTAATCACCCAGATGCCACCACCCCCCTCGGCTTCACCCTCCTCGCACACCCCCCCCCCACTCAGCGAGCGTGATATTGGGCTGAGTTGTTCGTGACTCGTGCCTCGCTGCTGTAATTTCTCCCCACGTCTCTCAATTGTGTGGCGAGCGGGGGGGGGGTGTAAATTTGAGCTGGATTTGGCACGGTCCATTGCTCAATTTCTTAATTTCCTGATCAAATTAAACCCTGCACCTGTTCTCAAATAATATCACGGTTCCTCCGCTAATTATTTCACTCACAGCGCATGCTGCAGCGCTGATTAATTGGCGACCTGCATGGACTCTTCATTCTTTCATCTCCTGGCAACCCCAGACCCTGCTGCTCTTCCTGTGCCACTTCACCATACCCCCATCATTGAGGCACGTGGTCCAACCCCAAACACCCTGTCTTGAGAATTAACCCCTGTCCCCCACCCCACCACACACACAGAATATCCCGCGCACCACTCTCACCTGGGAGTAATTTTAAGATTGCACATTTCGGCTTTAGTTGCACCACGTGACCTTGGGACGGGTATCACTCCCTCTGTTACAGGTGGCTAATCTATTCAACAGTCAAGGGGCCGAGGGTGGGAGGGTGGCGGGAGTGCAAGTGCAGAGAATGACTCTGCACTTACACTCCCGCATGCTGCACCAGTGCAGTTCGATTACCAGCCACGGCGGACATCAGTGGCGAGCGATACGTAAACCAGTCCTGAGACGCCCTCTCTCCCCAATACACAGCAACCGGTGTGCATTATGGTCCGATGACCCTGGTAATCAACACAGCACGGGGAAGCCTTCATCCAGCCGTGGATTGACAAGGCACACTCGAGTAATATTCACGGTAGAGGCCTCCTAGGAGAATGGATTCAAGTAGGAAGATGGATGTGTAGACGAAAATCGCGTAGAAGCAACGCAACCCGCCGGGGAGCTTTTGAAGAGGTGTATTCCTCCGGTATAAATACATATTCTGATGCTGTATGTGGTATCATGGAATCAATTTTAGATTTGAAGTTTTCGTGACTGCAAATCACGACGTTTCGGGTGCAACACCAGCGTCCTTCAACAGGTGGGACAATTTAGCGAAAGCACACACAACTTAGCGAAAGCACACACACTTAAGCGGTGTGCTTTCGCTAAGTTGTCCCCACCTGAAGAAGGACGCTTGTGTTGTGCCCGAAACGTCGTGATTTGATTTATTTGAATTTCATGGTATCACCTTCGTGGACCTATCCCTGGCAGGACGCGAGGCTTTTGCTGGTTGCAATAATTCTGCAAATGGAGTCTCCTTGTCCCGTGACGTAACTCCGATAGGCAGAGCTGAGAAAAACCATGCGTGCCAGTATCTCCACCGCCTACCTCCACCATCCTCGCCCATTGCCCCACAGCGGAAGGTGGCCCATGTATTACAGAAACAGTGCCATCGGATTCCGCCAGTCTAAAGACAGATTCTGATAACAAACGTATTCAAATTGGTGTATGCGCTTGGCCATTCTTAAGCCAACTACTTAACTCCTGAGACGTGCCAAGATAATTGGACAAAAAGCAATTTTTGTGTCTTGTAGATAATAGAGTAATGAGTTAACGAATGAATGTGTTATCTTGTAGCCACATATAATAGACATTTCGTCGGCACCGTGCAGTAAAAGTTGATGGGCAAAGCGCAGCCCTGCAAGTGTCTATCTCACGCCACTGCTGGCAGAAAGGACCGCCAATAGAGGGGCCTCTAGACAGCGCCCCCCCCCCCAGAAGGGCATTTGGACGATTATTTTTTCCACTCTGGGCAGTTGAGAGTACCCACGTGTGAACCCATCACACCTGACCTGCTGATCGACTAACTGTGGTTATAGCATGGGGCCGTCCATAAATGACGTCACGCGATTTTGGACGATTTTTGACCCCCTCCCCCATCGTCACACGGCGTCACCAAAAGTCAGACCCCCCTCTCAAATATGACGTCACAACGCTCTGCCCCTCCCCCCCCAAATTAAACATGCTTCAAATCGCTTTAAACTATTGTCGTCGAAGTGCGTATTTCATGTGGCGCTGCACTCTGATGTTGTAGGAGAAAACATTTATTAAAACGTCTATTTAATTAAGTAGAACTTGTTGTCCATATTTATTTAAAGCTGCGCATTTTGATGTGAAGTCACATTTCTCAAACCCCCCCCCTTCCTCGTCACACATCGTCACAAATGTCTGACCCCCCCCCCCTAGGTGCGTGACGTCATTTATGGACGGCCCCTATGGACACGTCTGGGTGGACAGAGGCCATGTGGGTGAGCAGGGTATTTAAAAACTTGCAGCTTTGTTTCAACTTGGATTGCAAAGTCCAACGTGCTAAGCGTTACCCAAAGGCAGCATTACATAGCAGTGCATAAGAGAGAAGGTAAAATAAACCCAAATGGATTTCACTCGTATATGCACTCATCGAAAGTCAACAATTATACTGCTGAGTTGTACAAAGATCATTTCCAAAAATAAATGTTTGGCTTAGAGATAATGAATGAATTACTGAATAAATGAATGTCTTATCTCTCAACTGAATACAAAACATTAGATATTTTGTAGTACCGTACAGAACAGGGGAAGGCGCCACAGTGGTGTAATGCAAGCCAGAGGTCGCCGGTTCGATTCAATGATCCATTTGTACCCAGCGATACAAATGAGGTCGCGCCGCAGTGTGTTGTTGATCGGCAGATCGCGCGTGGTGGGGTAAAGTGTGGGGTATTCCCACCGCTCCCACGACGCCAAGCCAGCGTGGAAGAGTAGGCCAAACATCCTCTCGGCGGGGGCTCTCCATGGAAGCTCCCCTTTGAGTGAAGGCCATTCCTCCCAGCAGTGGCGTGAGCGACCGATTGCAAATCTGTACCCGAATGCAGGGCAGTTACGTGTACAGTATAACCTTGGATTGCGAGTAACTTGGTCTGTGAGTGTTTTGCAAGAAGAGCAAAAATTAAGTAAATATTAATTTGATAAACGAGCGAGGTCTTGCAATACGAGTAGTACGTATACGCTTTGTCTGCCGAGCGTCACGTGATCACAACTGATGTACGAGTGCTTTGATACACGAGTGCTTTGATATACGAGTGCTTTGGATTACAAACACGTTTCCGGAACGAATTATGCTCGCAATCCAAGGTTTTACTGTACTGTATTAAAAAAAAAGAAAACCCATTCCAGTGATACAAAGGGCAACGCAAACTTCGCGCTTTAACAGGATGCTTCCTTTACGATGAATGACGGCCAAGTTTGGCTGGACGATTTGTGAGCGCGTCTCCTCGGCCGCAGTCGGCGGAGTTTCTCTCGAGAAGGGGCTTCCTGGAGGACCAATCGCGCGCGTGCGAAGGTTCCACTCGGCACGCTCATGGCTGCGTCACGCGGAACAACGCAATGAGCAACATTCGCGCGCGAACGTTTCCCCTAAATCGTCCTCGCCGCGGGTACGTTTTTGAATCCTCGAATTGCCATTTTTTTGGCAATTTGCTCACGGGTTTTGTTATTAAAGTTCCAATGCATTGCCTTAATTTGCGCCGCGCGTCATAATCACCGCCGTAATGGCGCCGTGAAGATTTACACTCTTTGGAGCATTAATGTGGAATATCTTAAAACATTCTGCGACGTTTCATTTGCCTTCTTTATTTCTCTCTCCCTCTCTCTCCCTCGTGCCTTCATTTCCTTTCGCCCTATTACGCGATATTAACTGCGTTTCCAAGTTAGCCCCACCCCGCTCCGCCTCCAAACTCATTACTCACCCCAAAGTGAAAACAACGAAATCTATGGGGTCAGTGCCCCTCCCAAGCGAACAACAAATGTCTCACCCACGCAAAACCCCAATTCAGAATCAGAATATGTATTTACACTGGAGGAATCCGATGAGCCACTGAGCTATTTTTTTTACAGATGTCCAGAAATTTTTCGCAGGTGTCCCATTAGGTGACACATCGTACCTGTACATTAGCAGAGACGACCTGGTATGCATGAACACACCGTACACTTGGCTCTCTGCAGTTTATTGTAGTTATTATTAGATAGGGCCCTTTGTCAATCCACTGCTGGATGAAGGCCTGGTCACACCGTGTCGGTCATTAGGGGGGGAGGGGGGTGTTTGACCATACTTCACCCCGCTCATCGGTGTGGGTCGGTGAAGTGCGGAAGGGGCCATCCATTTAGTACGTACGCATGGAGGGGGAGGGAGTGTTAACCCAAATGCGCACGCTTGCGTATGGGGGGTCTACTGACAATGTGCGTACGCATAGGAAACGGGGGTGGGGGTGAAGCCTCGAGAATATAATGCTTAAACACGTTAATATTATTAATCCTTAATCGTTTCTGCGTGGATTAAATATCGGCAGTTCTATATGATTCGGGGGGGGGGGGGGTGCGTCAGGCGTACGTACGCAGGTGGGGGGTAGGGTGTGTGAAAAGTCCGCGTGCGTACAGGGAGGTGGGGAACGGTCAAGTTTTGACAGATTTTTGCGTACCTACTAAATTGATGGCCCCGAAGAGCCAAGACCGCTCGCCACTGATGTTAGGCGTGACCGGGAATCCAGTTTCGGGTTGCCAGGTTGGTCGTTGCAATGTGCTAACTGGTGTGTCCCCCATGCAGCTATACAGTTAATTACCACTTGCCCAAAATCTAAGCGTAGTTGGGGGAAGTGTACTTGATTGAGCAGCAATGCCCTCGACGATGAGATTGTGCATTCAAATCCAAACTATGTTTAGCTCCAAACGTGTTATCCATCATTATCATCATCGTGTTGGGCCAAGACCATGAACGAGTGTTTGACAAGTTGGGGGAACCCGGAGTACACGGAGAAAACCTACCGTGCATATACCACGCACGTAAGAGGGGAAATCACACACCTAAAGTTCTGCACAGATGGATTAAAGAATCCATTGCTGCACTAACTTATCCTGGGCCCCGTCGCGGCCATTAGCCTGCAACGTCTGGGAATTCCCAATACACGTCTCCGTATCTAATTGCTAAACCAGGCTTCCGAAGATCCAACGAATGGAGGCACATTTTTATTGGGTACAAAATTCGGTCGTAAGAATATGCCCTCGACAATTGTGTGGTATACGCCGTGCCCCCGTCGATTGTTATCGCCGCCTTGTTACTCCGCTATAGTGGTTCTCAACATTCACTGCAGCCTTGCAGCCCTTTGGTTCTCATTCGTTGAAAAAAAATGTATGTCAATAAATACATCGGTTTGATGAAACAAAGTAGTTGTACTTAGGGGCCATCCATAAATGACGTCACGCACCTAGAGGGGGGGGGGGGGGTCAGACATTTGTGACGATGTGTGACGAGGGGGGGGGTTCATAAATGTGACGTCACGTGAAAATGCGCAACTTGAAATAAATATAGACAACGCGTTCTACCTAATTAAATAGACTTTTTGATAAATGTTTTCTCCTACAACATCAGAGTGCAGCGCCACATTAAATACGCACTACAATGACAATAGTTTAAAACGATTTGAAGCATGTTGCATTTTTTTGGGTAGGGGGGGGGGCAAAGCTTTGTGACGTCATATTTGAGGGGGGGTCTGACTTTTTGTGACGCCGTGTGACGATGGGGGGGGGGGGGTCAAAAATCGTCCAAAATCGCGTGACGTCATTTATGGACGGCCCCTCACGTGCACGTGCTAAATTTGTGTTTCGGTAATTTACCGTCTAAAAAGCAATCTGCCCATTTCTCGCACGCACCGCCCAAAAAAGGAAATCTCATACCCGCAGGGGGTGCGTGCACCCCAGGTTGAGAACCACTGCTCGACTCTCATCATTGCATTCGTTTCACGAAGAGGGGACGGGGGGCCGCGATGGGTAGAGAGGCGGGCAGATATAAACAAATAAATAAACAGCGAAGGCCACGCACGGCCTAACGCGCCGGCGATGGGGAGTAGCAAGGCTGCGTTATTAATGTTTGCTGTGTGCTCATTAGCAGCGAGAGGGCAGTGTCCTATGAAAGCTTCGAGGCATAGAGGCAGCCTCATTACGGACGCGCGATCGGAGACGAGTCGCATCCCCCCCATTTACACGAGCCCACGTGCCTCCTGTCCAGGGTAAAGGAGACGCAAAGTTGCGCGTGTGTGTGTGTGCGTGTGTGTGTGCGCGTGTGTGTGTGCGCGTGTGTGTGTGTGCGTGTGTGTGTGCGCGTGTGTGTGTGTGTGCGTGTGTGTGTGCGTGTGTGTGTGCGCGTGTGTGTGTGTGTGCGTGTGTGTGTGCGCGTGTGTGTGTGTGCGTGTGTGTGCGTGTGTGTGTGCGTGTGTGTGTGTGTGGTTTTTGTACACACGAAACATGTTTTGTTGTTGTACAGAATGCAAAGCAAGTCAAAGCAAGTCAGGTTTACTGATTGATCCGGCCGATTCAGTTGCGGTCACTCCGCTCACTCAACCGCTGGTCGTCCACCTCCTTATCAATCCTCTTTCGCTAATGCCGTGGTCACTGATCCCGTGGTGCTTGACCCGTTGACACGGCCGCCCAGGAACGGGTTCGTAGCTTGTCCGCGCCAGGGACGGACTGTTTACTTTGTATTTACTTTATTTTCGAGAGCAGACCCATGAGTTGTGAACGTCGATATGAAAGCCGTGGCATTTGACGCGGCCGTGTGAACGGTGTTCGCAGCGTTTCAGCTTGATAAGCGAAATTAATACAAAACGCTTTGTAAATATTAATACGTTGGAAATCTGCCGGCTTCGGCTCCTACGTGTCTGAGCCTCGTAACCAATTAAACCCCCCACTCCATGTCAGACTTTATAATGAAATACACGAGCTGAGAACTCTTTGCTCTGAAATGTAAAGTCAGAGACAGCTGTCATTTTCCATGCTCTTCTTACAATCCTCGGAGCACTAAAATAAATCAGCTTTTTATATAACTATGAAATATTAAGATAATATGTTGGTGAGGGTTATATATATTAGTTATGCTCTCGGGTTTAAATAATATTCCGGCGGAAAATTGTACATTAATAAGGGCACAAATTGAAAAGTTAAGAGCAATTTTAAATATAACATTAGTCTCCTGTGTTCATCCCTCCCACCGCTCCAGTGTCTATGTCTTTATCAGTATTATAAACGTCTCCCGGACTTCTCGTGTCAATTCAACGCAATATTTATTTTGTTACACGGAAAACTCTAGTGCCGCCAGTTACCCAGCTATAGCGTCGGTGGCAAGGGCGCGCAGCAGCCACTAACAGAGTAATTGTTGGGGCAGAGAGGAGCCCACGCAGCAGCCAGCCAGGGATCTCGATGCTTTCTCTTTTTAAATCCTTTATATTAAGTTCAATTGCTTGCTTGCGTGCTTGCGTGCTTGCTTGCTTGCTTACGACCGTGCAAATCTTTCGGTCGTTTTTTAACCCACTTCCCGTGATCCAATCGAGCTGATATTTTGCACACAGACTCGTTGTGCGTGACAATTTATTTTGGTGAAAATTTTTTTCCAAACTTTTCCACTTTTTAGGAAAACATTTTTTATATTTAATTACCAATTGCTTAATGGTGGCAGGCAATCATCTGACCCATAGGTGGCAGCCATCTCAAGCCAGAGGACGAGAGGACTCTAGCCGCCCGTTTCAAAGACCAATGTGGGCTGGGTTGTGGCCCATTTAACACGCATATAAAGGATTTATAGTGAAAAACTTTGTTTTTACGGGTTTTAATTTTTTTCCTAGCACAGTCGTGCAATTGTGAATGTCCATTTACACTGTCGGGTGGACAAGAGGAGAGGGGCATAGATAAACTCGCTCCTTCACTCTAAATACTCCCGAAACAAGAAGACGTCTTCACAATTCTGACAAATCGGCTGATGGAGCCGGTTGTAATCACCAGCGAAACGTCGTACTCGATTTGTAAATGTTGTGGCTTTACTCTTCAACACACCCGTGTGCTGAAGCAGTAACCAATTGAAACGTTTTGTTTACGTGACAAATCTTACTAATTGGCTGTGCCGCGTGGTGGTGGTTGTGGTGGGTGAACGACACATTTATACTTACGTGATCTGCCCCCCCCCCCCAAAAAAAAACCTTTTTGATTAAAAACTGACATCTTGTTGCAACCGGTGACCTTTGGATTGCAAGTCCAGTGCGCTGCTAACCACTACACCTCCACTACCCTTCGACGCTGGACAGATGCCTCGGGAGAGGTTAGGAGTACCCACACTTTATCCCACGATGCACCACCTGCCGATCGACGGACCGTTGTGCAATTGGAATTGTTTAACAACGGATGCTACGTTTACCGGCGAGCTTTGTAATAATAACAATAACAATCGGGAGGGCGAAAAGATGCGGAATGAGAATCGGGTCGTGTTTGCCTTGCCGTGAGTCGTCCACCACATTCCTCGAGCTTGTCGCCGGGATCTAGCAGCACGCTCGGGACGTCACCGCGAATGAAATCCACCCCCTCCCCGAAAAAAATATATCAGATGGAAATGAAGGGAAATAAATGAGGAATACAAATCTCAGAGCGGCGTTCAGCCACTCATTGTGGAGATCGGCGTTAGAACTGCGTTATCCTTGACTTCAAAAGAACATTCACGTGGACAAAGACAAAGATCCCACGTTACGCATTTAACAGACTGTTGGGGCAAGTGCTGTTAGCGAGCATCCGTGAAGGCTGCTACGGCACGCAGTGGAGTGGTGTGGCCAACAACTCGCCGTGCCGCGTTCGTCTCCCCAATTACTCATTTAAGCCTGAGTCGACCTAGCAGAGGCCCAGGACCGGTTTACACGCAGAATTTGTCACCGACGTTGGCCGTGAGCGGGAATTGAACTCGGGTTCGTATCTCAGTGCCCTGACCACTGCGCCACCGCTCCCTACGCGTTTAAATGGACAAAAACCGCCATTCGCCACTAAGTGGCGGTGACGTCACCACGACGCTTGTGCCAGGCTGTGTGCACGTTGAGGTCACGTGCAGTGTCGAGCGCCCGCTGGCACGAGGTCACGGGACAGACCCAGGTGCCACGGGTCTACTGAATGAAATGACTGGCTAGGTGCACACGAACACACACACACACGGGTCGCAAGGATGCGCACGTGCGTTCGAGACAGAATACACACAAAAGTCGTACGTTCACACTTCAATGTAACAGTAATAACAATCTTCACTGAAAGCTTTCATGACTGCAGGAATTCATATTCTTGGGTCTGTCGGTAAAGCCACGTAGATCGGTTCAAATAAAATAACGAAAAATAACAATAACAAATAGTAATGACAATACAACGTTAAAAAGAGGTTTAGAGCATGAATCGCAAAAAGGTCGCAACGACAGCATCAGTGTGGCTCTTGGGCCCTGCATGTATCTGCTGCAGGCGATGGATGACGCAGTGAGCTAAGAGCAAGCCGTATGACCCGAGGAGGAATATTAAAATTTTAAAATGTTCCGAGGTAGCCCGGGATAGCTTAAGGGGGTGACAGCGCTGAGCCGCCACAAGCCGAGGGCCTGAGTTTGACACCGATGCAAGCCACCACCAGTGACGGGAAGCGAGTCGACGCTTCGCCCGCGTGCAAGTCGTTATGACGTCACAACACTTACTTTAAGAACCCGGATCAGGAAGTTCTTCCACGCTCAATCACAGCCACAACTTGGCTGTATTTTTTGTATTTAGAAAACAAACTGTAGATAGTATTTCGATTTAAAGCTTTCGTGACTGCAGGGATTCATCTTCTTGGTTCTTTCGGTAAAGTCACGTAGAAGGGAAGTAATAAAATAATAAAAATAATAAAATAATTCTCACGACGTTTCGGCCACAACGCAAGCAGCCGTCTTCAGACCTGGTCTTCACCTGAGGACGGCTGCTTGCGTTGTGGCCGAAACGTCGTGAGAATTGTTTTTTTTTATTACTTCCCTTCTACGTGACTTTACAGAAAAAACCAAGAAGATGTAGATAGTATGTCAATATATTGTCATTGTTTGGATTTTTTTCGTTGTATTTTCTATTTAGTATTGATGTGATAGTGGCGCTTTGAAAGACGGGTATGTGCCAGAAATGTGTCGTGTGTGTAAACACAAATAAAATTGACTTGACGCGAGAGAAGAGCTGCTGCTGTTCCCGCATGACAATGCTGGTTGCAATTAAGCGCGTCCAATTATTTTGTCCAGGAAAAGCCCACTAAGTCTCAAGATTACGTTTAATGAGAACGCCGACTTTTAATGCATATTTGACCAATAGCGTGTTCGTGTACGTGGGTGGTAAAATGAGTACGGGGAGCAGTAGTGTAGAGGTGAGCACGCTGCAATACGACCCGAGTTGGATTCCCGCTCAAGGCCAACACCAACGACGAATATCCGAACCTGTCCTTGGCCCTCATCTAGGTCGACTCAGCTTTAAACGGAGCTGGGGAGACAAAGGCGACCGCGCCTGGTTTTGGGCTTCATCACCGCCTACGTGTGCCGTTCCGGCCGTTGATAGGTGCTCGCTAACCGACCTTGCACCAAAAGACTGTTGAAGGCTTTGAGTGCCTGCGAAAACCCCACGCGTAACAGCAGAAAATAATGAAACTGCCGCAAAGAGATCTTGTCAGGAACCTACTAGCTATACCCCCCCTCCCCACCATACACCTCCCCTTACAGATATACCACGACATTTCCTGGCATTGGAACGACTCAAACTGTCATGGTCTTCTCGCAGCAAAAATTGCTGCGTCGATTCCTTCCTCTGGTCCCTGTTTGAAGTAACCATCTCGCTCTGTTTTTCTCTCTCTCTCTCTCGTCTCTCTCCTACCCTGTGTTATACATTTGAATTACCGTACAGTGCGCTTGCTATAGTCTCTGAGCCGGTGGCTCTCAATGCTCTGGAGCAGGGTCAACAGCCCAAAATGTTATCTCACTGTATATATATATCCCAGTGATAAATTGGCCTCAATATATCAGCCGTCGCTGAGCCGCACTCAGCCTCCCGTGTATTTAGTGGTTAGTGTGGCCTCTTTTACTCTGGCCAAAAAACCCCCACTAACATCCACTCCCTTCATGCTTACACACGAGGGACATGTAACAGCGAGATGATCCCACAATGTTAATTACAATTTGGGGAATTGCCGTTAAATTCGAGCATCGAACTGACTGCATAACGCTCAGTCTGGAGCCAGATTATTTTAGTACGGTAGTCGATTATCGCTTCGAATATTGGTTCGATTATTGAGACTAAACGGACGTATGCATTTATGTATGTTGAACTTCTTTCGCACCGTACGTAGCCAACCATGCTAATCGGAGGCGCGGAACAACAAGATTGGAACACAGTCTCTGGAGGCTAGAAGGAACCATGGTAGGTGCTAGGTGGATGTCGACATACCAGGACCATGAGAGATGGTGCACAACCTTGGAGAGGCCTTCATCCAGCAGTGGATTGACCATGGCAGCAGCTGCTGCTGCTGATATCACACTGTGTACCCACGGTTCGCTCCCAGGATAACCTAGCCTGGTTAAGCCCGCAGTTCCTTCGGGGGTGATCATATTACACGGCTGATCATGGCTGACGACGGCGTTCAAGAAAGTGCATTGATCCAGCGCTCATAACCTTCACGCGAATACCAAAGTCAACCTCTAAGCCCAGACCCTAATCCCTATACTCGTAACCGAAGCGGCAATCAACTCGAGCCCACAGTCCCCACTTGGACCCCGGGGGGCTGAGTGTCCTCTCACGCAGGTCCAGTTAAGCCGAACCCGACTACCCCCCCCTCCCCTAATTGTAAACCCGAGCCGGCCAAAAGAACTTTCCTGCTCCGTGTGGAGCCGCAACGACGGTTAAAAAAAGTTCCCGCACAACTTGACAGCGTCCGAGTCGGAGGCCCCATGAATTGTTTATGACGGTGGGGAGATGATGTTGGCGCTAATGAAACTTAATCTCCCTTTCAACTCTTTCCGCCCCCATCACCCCACCTCAACCCCCCACCCCCGCTTGCCCGGCTCATTAATTTTGCACGCAGGGTGGCACGCGTGTGGCGTTCCCGTGGGCGATAATAAACCTTGCGCAACGACCTTTGTCGCCAAACTTTCCGAACCAGGGTCACTTTGGAATGGCCAATTGTTGTTCACACGGATGTGCGTGCGTCAGCGTGCACGTGCGTGTGTATGTGGAGCTGATCTGCCATCTGACCATCGACTTGTCATCTGGAAGATGCGCCTGCCATTCTCCCACTCCGGTGGTGGGTGTACACCCAGGACCCCATTCTAACCTAAGGTGGCCTGGTCTCAGCGAGCTGATGAAAGTTGCAAGAGAGAATTCGATCATCGGTTGCGGCTGGGGTTGGCATCGTCCCCCACTCCTCCAGATGTCGAGGGTAAATGGGAGAGGTTAAGGACTTTGACTCATGCAGCTGCAATGGCTGCTTTGTGTACGCGGTCCAGACCTCCCCAGAGACCCTGGCTGACAGAGGAGGTGTTCAGGATAGTTGAGAAAAAGCGACAGGCCCACTCTAATCGTCTACAGCATCCCACGTCAGAGAATGAGGAGGCTTACCGCAGCCTTCGCTCAGAGGTTCGGAGAGCCATGAGGCGCTCCAAGGTTGGGTGGTGGTCACGGGTTGCTGTGGAGATGGAGTCTGCCTCAATGTCCCGCGATCACAAATCCCTATTTAAATCCATCAAAAACGTAACCTGCAGCACCACACCTATTACCATCATTAGGGGAAAACACGGTTATCTAATCTCCGACCCCCAGGAACAGGTTTGCAGATTTGCTGAGCACTTATGTGAAGTCCTGGGGGAGGAAAAATCCCTCGACATGAGAAACATCGTGGGGCAAATTGGGGATGACCCTGCGGAGGCTGCGGTGCCCCAAATATTTGAAGAAGTCACCCCCTGTGAGTGGCCGGCTGAGGTGCCATCTGTTGAGGAAGTACTAAAGGCGATCCAGAGTCTGAGACCAGGAAAGGCACCGGGCAAAGATGATCTCCCAAGCGAAATGCTGAGGGAGGGTGGCATTTGTGCACAGACTGCCCGACATGACATAATAACAACAGTCTGGACCACTGGACGGGTTCCGCAGGACTGGAAGGATGCCCTGGTGGTCCCCCTCTTTAAGAAGGGGGACCGCACAGACTGTAACAACTACAGGGGCATCTCACTCCTAAGGGTGCGGGGAAAGGTCCTGGCAATGATTATTCAACATCGCCTTGCTAGGTACGCTGAGGAGAGGCTTGCGGAGCCTCAATGTGGTTTCAGGAAAGGGTGGTCCTGCACGGATGCCATATTTTCTGTCCGTTTGCTACAGCAGAGGTGTAGGGAAATCCAACAAGACCTACATCTCTGCTTTATTGACCTGGTCAAAGCCTATGATACCATCAGTAGGCCTGGGCTCTGGGTTGTTTTTCGAGCTTTCGGAGTCCCTGACCCTCTGCTCACGAACATTAAAGACCATCATGACGGTGAGCTGGGCAGAGTAAAACTACGTGGCCGGGAGTTGGAGCCATTCGCTGTACACCTTGGGGTGCGACAGGGATGTCCTCTGGCTCCTACATTATTTAACATCTATTTTCACCACGTAGTTCATGAGGCCTTCAATAACTGTACCGGAGGAATTTCCATCTGGTACAGATATAATGGGAGACTGATCGATGCCCGGGTGCGGTCAAGGGATGGCTCCCTATTGCTCAACCATGTTATGTATGCCGATGATCTGGTAATCGCTGCTCACTCAGAGGAGGAGTTGGAGGCGCTACTGCTAAACCTGGAGCTTGCCACTAAGAGGTGGGGCCTTACTATCAGCCCCACCAAAACTAAGCACCTACCAGGGTATTTTGTACCATCGGACACTCCACCCCCACAACTCCTAATTGGTGATGGGGCAGTTGTGGAGAGAGTGGAGAGTTTCCCATATCTGGGCAGTGTGCTTATGACCGGCTCCGGTTTAACAGCAGAGGTCTGACTCCAAATCAGTCGAGCGGCATTATCTTGTCATCGGTTGTGTAACGCTGTGTGAAAGCTACCTGGTCTGTCGCTCCACACGAAGCTTCAAGTTTTCTCGGCCACAGTCATTCCCTCCCTTCTCTATGCTTGCGAAACGTGGACCCCCCTAATGGAGCATATTCGCCAGTTAGAAACATTTAGGCTGGCCTGCCTACGATCCATCCTGGGTTTAACCAGGCTGGATTGTGTGAGGAGCTCACAAATCCTTGAAAGATCTGGACAAAGTCTCATCGATGAGCTCCTCTGGCAGGCAAGTCTGCGTTGGCAGGGCCATGTTGCCCGCATGCCCAACCACCGCATGTCTAAACAGATTTTGTTCGGTCGGATCGAGGGGGCTAAACGGGTATGGCACGGGCTAGAGAAGAAATGGAGTGATGTGGTACAGGAGGATGTGGAGCTGAGTGGACTTGCCGATGACTGGTACCAGCAGTGTCAAGATCGGCCTCTGTGGAGGAGGCTCATGAAGGACGCTACTGGGCAGTTGGAGGCAGTCGCCCTCCAACAACAACGGAGGGCGGAGGAGTGACGCTCACAACAACGAGCGGAGCGTCGGGTGGCTAAAGCACAGCAAGTTGGCACAGTAGGGGGCACAGGTGGTGCATCAGCCAGTCATCTCGGTCACCTCAGTCAGTCGACCCGTGGCACCTGGGTCTGCCCCGTGACCTCCTGCCAGCGGGCGTTCGACACTTCACGTGGCCTCAAGGTGCCCATAGCCTGGCACAAGCGTCGTGGTGACGTCACCGCCACTTAATGGCGAATGGCGGTTGTTGTTGTTGTTTATTTTCGGTCAACCCATCGCACCCGACACTGTCCCGTGACCTCCTTGCCAGCAGCGGAGAGCCTTCCGCACTTCACGTGACGGCCTAAATGTGCACCTAGCCTGGCACAAGCGCCGTGGTGACGTCACTTAGTGTAGGGGGGGGAGGGGGGATGGTGGCTGTTGTTGTCGCCGTTGAACGCCAGATGGACCTTAATAACGCCGTAACTCGCGCCTCTGATTAGCATGGTTGGCTACGTGCGAAAGTAGTTCAGCGCACATACACTCTCAGCCTTTGTTGTGTTGTTTTTGGCTTTGCCTGGCCACAGTAGGGAGGCGGAGATCTGTCATTTAGAAGGAACAAGCAACACTCAACACGTTTGTCACCAACAATGGCCTTATAAAGGGAAACAATCTATAAATAGGTGATCCTTCGGGCAATGGCTCCCATTATTCATAGCACAAAACTTTAGAGGCCAGATAGATGGAGTGGATAAGAGTGCCATCAACAATGCATATCTTTACTTTTGATATAAATTTGTTGATTTCGAAGCAATATATTTTGAGATATTGCAGGGTTTGTCTGTTACTCAACAGCTACTATTAGCATAACTATTCACATGCCAATTTAAAAACCGATAATCAGATTTTTTTTTCATGTAATCGCTATCAGGTGTTATGTGCAGTCCTAAACCTTTATGATATCTACTCTGTCTCTCTGACCTCTCTATTTATGACGTTTAAAGAAGGGCCATTACTAGAAACGTCGCCTATTATATATGATTTTCTTTTTAAGCCTACACACAGTGTGATTGACGAATGTGTTGAGCGTTGTTGTTCTTTGTACTTGAGCAGCACTGCCTACGAAGCATCGCCGGATAATTTGTCATTTAAAAAGATGACAGTGGGGTTGATGGATCACGGGAGGAGCCACCAAAGCCATAACATACAAAACCGCCGACGATAACGTGCTTGTACGAGGTAGTACAGCAAGTAGGTGTATGACCAGCGTCGCCTGCATTTTGAACATTATCCCATTATACGTGTATGGGGAATACCAAGATTTTTGATCGTGGTAATGCTTTATGATTCACTATTTGGGTTTTAAACATTTTTATCGAATCATACGAATGCTAAAACGTGCCTACACTGAGCCCTTTGACTCATCAGCAATCCCATTGATATTTGTACATCTCTCACATCAAATATGATATGCAGTTTTTTTTTTGCTTGACATTTCAATATTCACAATCCCTCTCCCCAACAAATTGTGACAATTCATTATTTGCCACGATCATTTTTGGGTTGCAATTGGGAGTCAAGAATCGATTGCTTTCGTCTTGTTTTTTGTCGATGTTTGCATTGCTTTGATAAATCCACACATCGATATCATACCGTGTGCTCAGTTTTATAATAATTGCACCGTCGTAAAAAAAACACAGTCAAAGGCAACTCATTCTAAGCTGCAAGTTGACATTACAGTGGCCAGCTGTGTTTACTGGGCGGCTGTGTAGTGCCATGCTGGCTCAGGATCATGAAGTACTGCACGTGTAAATCTTGACTTAAAGCTTTCGTGACTGCACGAATTCATATTCTTTGGGTCTTTCGGTAAAGTCACGTAGATAGGTTCAAAGAAAATAACAACAAAAAATTACGACGTTTCGATCACAACACAAGCGATCGTCATCAGGAGGAAAAAAGAAGAGGATGACGATCGGTTGTGTTGTGATCGAAACGTCGTAGTTTTGAGGGGTTTTTTTTGGTTATTTTATTTGATCCTATCTAAGTGACTTTACCGAAAGACCCAAAGAATACTGTATGTGTAATGACAAAACAGCGGGCAGTTGGCTGGCCGATACACGAGGAGTGGAATCTTTACCCTCTTGCATGTTTGGTACGTATGATTCGACTACAAAATTAGAAAGCCATATATCGTAAAACATCCCAAGGTATAACCCTGATCGCTGATTAGAGCGCATATTCTCCACGCCGTGATGCGTGCTTTATTTGTGTTTTTTTTATTATTTGTGTACAAAACTGTTATCTGTACGTTTTTAGAAAGATAAAAAAAAGCCGCGAGTGCAAAAATAATGACTGTAAAAAAATATGTGGGAACCCTGCAGGTATAACATTTGGCATAATCAACCCAAACCGATTAAGAGACAAAACCTAGCAGAGGCTGAATTCTTAATTTAGCTGTGAGTAATTTTAAATTGGGGGGAGCGGTGCTGCAGTGTTTAGCACATTGCATTTCTAAACCCAGTGTTCTGAATTCTCTTCCCCGGTCGCGGTGAACATCAGTGGCGAGTGATTCCCGCACTGACCGGCGTGGTGAAGTATGGTCAAACAACTTCCATGACTGACATCGCCGTGAGGAGGTAATCCAGCAGTGTATTGATGAAACATTACTATTAAGATATGCAAGAACTAACACGCACAAAGACAAAGATCCCCCTATATCCCATACAGGCTGTTGGGGCAAGTACTGTTAGCGAACGCCTATGAAGGCCGGCACTTTACACGAGGAGGCAGTACGACTAGCACCACGCCCAACCACCTTTGTTTTTCCAGTGCCAATGTTTACACATCATTCCATATATTAATTTTAGGCTGACTCGACCTAGAGGAGGCCCAAGGCTGCTTCATATATGCATCACTAATGTTGGCTGCGAGCGGCAATCTAATTAGGGTCGCTCGGTTTGCAGTGCAGTCCACTAACCACTACACCACCGCTCCCCAAACACACACACATACACGCCAACACAAAGACACACAAACATGAATGTCATCACTCGTCTTATCTACAGGCGCCCCTCCACCACAACAGACACAGCAAATAAACCCAAATGACAAATGCCTGTAAATTATGACTATTTGTTATGTAATCATAATTTGAAATGTGTATCAACACCCCAAGACACGGTGGCTTAACTCTTGCAAATTACACCATAGATCTTCTGCCGTCTGCTCTTTGCGGAAGGCATTTGCGTAAAAAAATTGTTTCTATAGATCTTAAGGGATGGCTTTAACAGCACACCTAACCATCACCTAAACTCGCCGATCGGCTGCTAGGGAATAGCGGGACACCTTTTGAGTATGGGGAGAACACGCGGATGAGATAATTATTCAATTGTAATTGACTGCAGCCAACCGCAAAAAGGGTATATTTACCGCAACAACCAGCAAAGGGATATGCTGGAAGATGCTTAAAAAACGAGTGTCAGAGAGAGAGAGAGAGGGCCATAGCCAAAGAAAGAAACAGTGGTTGTGGTATTTTTCCGCAAGTCCAAAATCAAGAACCCCCGCAAAAAAAAAAAATCCACCGCACCATTACAGACAGAGGCACGAGTAATGCCACCTCATCTCTTGATCACGCGAGTTTAAATAATGCAGGGTGGGGAGACAGGGCCGGGCAGGGGTTACAAATGGCTTTGGGGGGGCGGGGGGGCGGTGCGATAAAAGCAGCATAGACGAGGAAGACTTTAAAATAAATTTTCGAGAACCAAAAAGGGGAAATATTAATAATGCAGAGGACAGCACGAAATGTGACACACGCTGCTCGGGCCTTGCGGAGGAGGACCATTTATTTGCACGCAGAGGCCCGCGGGCTGCCACCACCACCACCACGACAATGCGTGCGAGTGGCACATGCTGAGCCCTCGGTCGCTTTGTTAAATAATTAGTGATTATATAATAATGATGATTGTTAAAATTTCATGAAGCTCTTTATCAATCCAGAGGCCTATACCCAATCCGCCGCTGTCTCTGACGGTCCTGCGTTTAGCATCTAGTGTTTTTCTTCTTGGTTCTTTCGGTAAAGTCACGTAGAAGGGAAATAATACAATTATAAAAATAAAATAATAAAAATAAAACATAATATTATTTTATTATGTTTTATTTTTATTCTTTTTCATTATTTTATTACTTCCCTTCTACGTGACTTTTCCGAAAGAACCAAGAAGAGTCACGAAAGCTTTAAATCGAAATTGACGTTGTTTTTTGTCTCGTGACTGAGAATCAGTCTACATTCTCCCACGTCCTTCACCAGATGTTTCCGTGGGGGGGGGGGGTCCATTGATTTATTTTTGGCAGTAATTCACGTTTGTCCTCTTTGGTAGTGTTGAGTGTTAACTTGCAACACCTCCGATCTGTAATCACTTTACTCATCGCATTTGTTGAAGAGAGAGAGACGTATCCGATGTTCTTTGGTTTGTTTGTAAGAATCCAAATAAATGGCATGTCTCATGCCCCAAATTATGGTTGTGGTTCTTTAGTACAACTGTAGCCAAATGTAAGCGTACCTCGTCCAAACACAATTCGAGATAAGCAACACGTGTTTTCATTACACTTGTGTGGGAACACAAAAGGGCGACTTCTGATACAAAGCACACTGCAAATAAAATAACATTTGATCTTGCTTTAAAGTTACAACCTTTTCCACAGACCAAACCCTGACATATTTCATAGTCAACCCAAAATGCTGCAGTTATACCGTAATACGTTGCAAGACGATACTCGTACCAGATCTTGGAACAAATAAATTCCTGCCACCCAAACCCAGACGCCAATTCCTAAAACCCAATTTCACGGGTAATATTTTATTTTCCAAACACTAAAACTAAACTAAACTATTTTTCTTTGACCAGGTAAGACCCACTGAGCTATCGAGCTCTTTTACAGAAGCGAACTGGCAATGGATCATAGCTCAACGAAGCGGCTTTTCACGTGGAAATGTTTCGCAGCCAAATACTCTAAACGTACGTTGATTCTAAATGTGAAAATACTCAGAGAACAATCCACGCGATCATGGGCAGAGAAACACGCAAACTCCAAATAATCAGCAGGTCGGAATCGAACCCACGACCTCCTGTATACCAGGCGAGGTAGTTAGGGGCCGTCCATAAATGACGTCACGCACCTAAGGGGGGTCAGACATTTGTGACGATGTGTGACGAGGGGAGGGGGGGTTGAGAAATGTGACGTCACATCAAAATGCGCAACTTAAATAAATATAGACAGCAAGTTATGTTTAATTAAATAGACTTTTTCATTAATGTTTCTCCTACAACATCAGAGTGCAGCGCCACATTAAATACGCACTACAGTGACAATAGTTTAAAGCGATTTGAAGCATGCTTTATTTTTAGGGGGGCAGAGCTTTTGGACGTCATATTTGAGGGGGGTCTGACTTTTTGTGACGCGTGTGACTAGGGGGGGGGGGTTAAAAATCGTCCAAAATCGCGTGACGTCATTTATGGACGCCCCCTTAACATCTCCTAGCCAACGTGGTGAATTGCAGCACCTCTAGTAGCTGCAGGGACCACAGTGAACTAATCGCGGTACATGTGACAGAAATGTATAATTCATGTATGGAATTTATTTTACTTGCTCCAACGTCTAATATAGCCTATATGGGGAATGTGTCTTCTGTATGTTAAATGAAATTGCAGTCATATCAGCAACATGCACTGTGTTGTAACTAGGCCTGGCATGACCCCCCTTCCCCTCCTTGAGGTTCAATTAATTAGTGTATAACGATATGAGGGGGTGTGGGGGTCATGATTCGATTCAAGAAAGAAGAGTTTCCACCTCGTTCACAGAACGCAAACATAAATCTCAAGCAGCTTACATAAAAAAAAGCTATTTTGTCCCCCTGTCTCAGTGTAATTCTCAGCATGTGAGGGAACTTTAATGTTTTCCAGGAACGCCAACATGAGCACAGATATCGCCCCCCACAGGGAAACTTCTTCCCGCTTTGTCTCCGTCACTTCCCTTATATACCCTCACTTCGTTCCCGCCCAATTGGGTTTCCCACCAATCCCCGATCCGCATTTTCCCGCCTTTCTTGCCCAGTACCACCCCCCTCCCCCTTCTCATCGTCTCTATGGGCGTGGCCTCCCGTGTCCTCTTCGTGACCCCACCACTCTCGATTTCCCATGCAGATGTTGTTCACATTTGTACTTTTGGCGAGCGTCGAATGTTTCTCGTTTGTATGTCACAGCTGACAAGATGCGGCTCTCTTTCGGTTCAGGCACGCGGGTGCAATGCCACCACCTTTAAAGATCTCAGAAGGCGTCTGCTCGGATGCATTTGTAAAAAGTCTCGAATCAAAATACACGAAGCTCCAGCTTTTAGCGAAACGGACCTCTATGACTGGTGACACAGTCACGGCTTCAGCCGCAGCAGCAGCGGCACACACGCGCATTCCGTTGTTCAATCCACTGCTGGATGAGGGCCTCCCCCCACATCATTGTCCCCACACCTGACCATACTTCACCACGCTGGCCTCTGCGGATGGATGGTGGAGAGTGCATAACAGCAGCGGCGGCGGATTTCGCTGCATCCTGCCCACTTCCCGCCCACCACTCCCGACTTTGCAACCTGTTCAGTGAACGTGGTGCTCGCCCATCGGTCTCGACCCTTGCCTGGCTTCCGAGGTCTGGCCGGAGCCACATAAGTGAATTCCGGGGGGGACCCGCCTCTGCAAATGAGACCTCTAATGTAGATGACGTTCTCTCCCCGCACCTCCGATTAGCACGGTTGGCTACGTAGGGTGTGAAAGAAGTTCAGCGTACGTACAAGGTGGTGGGGGGTAAGTGGGGTGCCGTGACTGCAAGATATAGGACCGCTGATGATCGGGAGAGGCGGGCGGGCGAGCGATGATAAGCGATAGAAGCACACGGAATGAGAGAGACGGAGGGACAGACGAAAGGGGGCACATTGACGAGAGAGATGAGAGATGAGAGGGAGGCAGACGAATGACAAGAGAGACGGACAGATGAGAGAGGCAGGGATACACGCGGATGAGAGAGACAGTTGTACGGATGAGAGGCAGGAGGCGAAATCGGAAGACGAGTTTGAAAACTAAAAATACGATTTGACAGATTGGAGAAGAGAAGGTTACAGAAACCAGAGTGATAGGTAGGGCCATGATTAACAGACACAGATGTGAACAAAGATGAAGCTACAAATGTATGTAAAGCAGACACAAGTGAGATAGATAGACATACAGGTGGATGTCATACATACATACAGCACAAACATGCACACAGAACACGACAACGAGAGACAGGTTCATGATCGATATACAGGGATTACACATACAAAGATCCCCCATATAGCCTGAACAGACTGTTGGGGAAAGTGCTGTTAGCGAGCACCTTTGAAGGCTGACACGGCACACGAGGGGAATGGGTGGCCAGCACCATGCCCGGTCGCTTTTGTATCCCCAGTAGCGATGTTTGCTCATCGCCCCAGGTACTTATTTGAGGCTGAGTCGACCTAGTGGAGCCCCAGGACCGGTTCAGATCATCGTCAACGGGTGTTTGGCCGTGAGCTGGAATCGAACTCGGGTCGCCTGATCCGTAGCGCAACGTGCTAACCGCTACACCACCGCACCCCACACACTCACACACACTCACACACACACTCTCACACTCACACACACACAGAGAGAGGTCTCACGGAGACAGAACGCCACACGCTGTGATGAGAAGAAGGCGTTCTCGTATCTGCTGCACGGCAGATTCGCGAGCGGGCAACGCGAAATCCGCCGCTAGTGTGGCTTCTGCTTGGGCGACATAGCCACGCGCGTCATGTTTGATTAATACCCAAATGCAGATCACCCGCGCTTGCTATTCATGTATTCCGGGGGAACACAGCACGGGCGGTTGGAGAGGAATGAAAGGTGGCATGCTCTGCCGTGAGCTTGTCGTATTGATTAATTTAATCCTTTTTGCGAGCGGGAGACACAATTATTCCTTGTGTAAGCACGTGTAGTGTGTGGGTGGGTTGTGGATTCCCTCCCCGTTGCATCCTCCCCCACCCCTCCCCCCAACCACACTAAGAGCAGTCCCTAGGGGTACGGCAAATCGCGGCGACCGCCCTGGGCCCCGCGCTTTATCGGGGGGGGGGGAGGGGCGTGCTTCAACCTCAAGGTGTCAGATGTAATTCTTGCGGTTTCGTTTACCCCGGGCCCCCCACCTCCCTTCGGAAGGCCCTGTCCACATAATATGCTTTGCTCATTGTTCTTGGTGGAGAATTATTGAATTAATCGACGAACGAATGGCGATGTGTGATCACAGCAGTATTTTTAGGTAATCCCCCCCGACACTCCCAGTGCAAGCGGATTGTGTCGTATGATTTATTTTCTAAATCGTGGCCCGCAGAATGTCATTTGAGAAGAACAGCCAACTACAACAACAGCAAATTTCGATTTAAAGCTCTCGTGACTGCAGGGATTCATCTTCTTGGTTCTCTCGGTAAAGTCACGTAGAAGGGAAGTAATAAAATAATGAAAATAAAACATAATACAGTAATTCTCACGACGTTTCAGCCACAACGCAAGCAGCCGTTTTATTTTTATTATTTTATTACTTCCCTTCTACGTGACTTTACCGAAAGAACCAAGAACAACAGCAAACATTCACGCTCAATTGGTCGAAAGAGTTTTAAGGCAGGATGATATAATGACAAAACAATCCATGTTGCCACAGTGGGGTAACGTTTAGCCAACGCAGTGGATCTGTGATCCCAGAGGGTCGCCGGTTCGATTCCACCTCCCCGCGCTGGACGAGGCAATCGAAACAATGGGGAAAGTTTCTTAAACCCCCGCCCCCCCCCCCACGCCTCTGTCCACCCAGCAGTTATGAATACGTTACAGCACAGTTTAGTCCATCGGCAGGTCGCGTGCGGCGAGGAAAATTATGGGTACACCCAGGTCTTCGAAGACCAAAAATGCCCTCTTACAGAGGAAGCTTCCTCGAGCTCCCTCCAGTAGAGGTCCTTCTGCCGGCAGTAGCGCAAGCAAGACATTGCAGGGATGCACCTTTACCTTTGTACTGTCCGTTATTATTATGATCAGCAGCTTCTGTCTGGTATCGGTAAAATGTAGACTATCTGACCCGCACTGTCGATTAGCACGGTCGGTTGGTAACGTACCGTGCGAAATAAGTCAAACATACGTACGTTTAACACGTAGGCTTTCGCGACCAGTATTATTCGTAACTAGCATTTTGCCCGTCCTAGGACGGAAGCTGTAATATTTACGAAAAAATTGAGCGGAGTTTAATTGTATCTTGTGTAAATTTAATGGCAGTGAATCTTGCACGAAATGTCATCAAACACTACACTGCATTTCACTGTAGCACTGCTTTTAACGCACCTTCAATTAGTTCTAAATCACTGCTCTGATACCGGTGGGCTAAAGTAGTGAACTATTTGTCTTTTGTCAACGTGACACATTTTTTACTGATTGGCCGTGTCGGGTGGTGGAGGGTTGCGACACATTTCTAAATAACGCGATCTAACCCAAAAACCTTTATCATGAAATTACGTACGTCACTACTTCGCTAAAAGCCAAATATGGCCATTCGGTAAGCGTATTGGTTCCTGTCATAGGAATGTGGAATGTTCATCTGTGACTCGGATCCAACAACATGACTCTCACTGCCCCGGGCTCGTTCGAGTGTGGTGACACGCGTTGACTTGGCGTTTGCTCGCAAATGCCGAGGACCTTCATCTATTTACCAGCATCAAAAACCTCAATTATTATAATTTTGTTCATTTATAAAGAAGAAAATGCCCTTGCAATAATGAAGCTATGCGGCAACCGTGTGCCGGAGGAGGCTTTATCATGTTAATTCAACTTCAGTGCGGCATGAACATGTAATGAATAAAATGTATTGAACACAGAGTACTGGTTTTCTTCATAACCGCGCGTGTGACCAGAATTTCCTCATTACCCAGTCGGCATGGAACGTTCGACCAACGTAAGACTCGCGTTAGATTAACGTTGGCCCAGCGGTTCCAACCACATGACAATGGTAGCATGTTTAGCGGATAATGACGAACGGAGTACTACTATTGTTACGTGGTTGGAACCGTTAGGCCAACCTTAGTCTAACGTCACAACGTTGGCCCAGCGTGCCATGCTTACTGGGGTGTACTCTTCGGTGCGTCTTTCAAAAGGCTGCCAATGTACTTGCTTTATCAAATAGCTATAGATTTGAAGCTTTCGTGACTGCAAGAATTCATATTCTTAGGTTTTTTTCGGTAAAGTCACGTAGGTAAAAAAATTATTAAAATTAATAAAAGTAAAATAAAAAATAAAATAAAAATCACGACGTTCCGGAGGCAACACAAGCTTCCGTCTTCAGGTGGAACCGTGACTTTACCGAAAAAACCTAAGAATATAAAATAGCTGCTCGGTCGTTAAATGCCACACGTGTCTGATGTTTGCTAAACGAGTGGGATCACAATGACCGGAGGTGACATCGAACAATGCTGTCAGTCACTTTTTAAGTTGAATCCACTGCAATAGAAAATTATTTCCATACGAATTTTTTTTATTCCGCAGATCCAAACTTTCATTTCCCAGACATATTTTCCCAATTTTAAGATTAATGCAAACATGGGGAACACATCCCGAATGCGCATCACAGATATTCAAGCACAGTACTGCCATGTATATGTAAATGTTAATACGCTTGTGTGTTTTGTGTGTGTGTTGTGAGGAGCGGTAGTGCAGTGGTTATCGCAATGCGCTATGGCACTGGTGATTCCGAGTTCGATCCCTGTTCACGGCTAACATTGGTGAGAAATATCTGACCTGGTCCTGGGCCTCCCCTAGGTCAATTCAGCCTTAAATTAGTACCCGATGTCGAGACAAAGGAGGCCGGGCATGGTGTTGGCCACACCGCTGCTCCATTGCGTGCCGTTCCGGAATTTATGGATGCTCGCTAACAACACTTGCCCCAACAGTCTGGCAAATGCTACACGGGGGATCTTTGTCTTTGTGCACGCCAACGTGCGTTTGAAGTCAATGATGAAGCAGTTTTAAACCGGCTCTCCGCAATGAGTGCCCGAGCACTTCGAGATTTGGATTCCGTTTTTTCTTCCCTTCATTTACATTTGTTATTTGTTGTGTAGAGCGACGGGCACAGCGGTTAATTGGCAATACACTATGAACCCGGTTAACATCAGCTCGATTCCGGGACACGAATAACATTAGCGGTGAATATCTGGAGCGGTCCCTAGATCTCCCCTATGTCCATTCAGCCTTAAAGAGTTACCTGGCGCGGCACGTAAATATACATTATGGGGAGACAAATGCAGCTGAGTGTGATACTGACCACTCCGTCTCTCCTCGCGCACCAGTTCAGCCTCAATAGGTGCTCGCTAGCAGCACTTGGCTCAGCAATCGGGCATTCTATACGGGAGGGGGGGGATCCTTTCTCTTTAGCTTTGTTGCACATACGTGTGAAAAACATGCCTCTTGCATGCTCCGCAATGTGTGCTGAGTTGTATTAGTGCATCTCCGCGCCGCGCGTGACATCGCTCCACTTAATTCAATTCCTTCGCTCTTTAAAATTCACTTTACACCGCTCTCGCGTGCCGTACCTCCGACGACGCGAGAGACGTCTCATTAATATCTGGCTGGCCCTGTCCGTGCAGCGGGAGGCACGGGGGTGAGGAGGGAGGGGGGAGCGCTGGGGGGGATGGGACCGCAATCTTCACGAGGCTCTTATCGACCAGGAATTAATAATGTTTTTTTTTATTTTGGGGGGCGGGGGGGGCGCAAACAACGACGGGGCGGCGAGCACCGCGATAGGGCACCGAGTATAGGGGCACCGGCAAATTCACTCGATTGCGCAACGCGTCAACGGAGATTCCGTGGGGCAGCGCACGCGCGACAAACCGGGGAGCGATTTGTCGCCTAAACCCCCCAACGTGATGCCGTTGCCAGCGACATCACAATAATGGTAATAATTTGAATGTATAAAGAGCCCTTAAACAATCGTTCTCAGAGCACTATGCATGGAAAGGCGAAACATAGTTCAAAACAACCACGTAAAAAAGAAGTGAAAAAAACAACTAAAGAGAGAAAACCATTTGAATCAAATACGTTTTTAGTCGAGATTTGTAGATGTCTTGGAAGTCTTGACCTCGAAGGGGCAACGAGTTCCACAGTTTAGATGCCGCAATTTCAAAGGCGACGATCACCGCAAGTGTGAAGCCCAGACCGTGTGACAGTGAGCAATGCACAATCTGAAGATCTTAATGATCTCGATGGAACATATGGCTGAAGGTTCTAATTGGAGCAACCCCAACACCCCGGGGAGGAGGGTTGTCAGGCAGATTTAGCGAGAGAGAACTCAAGCCGGGGAGATGGTGAACGCGTGTGCGACGAGCGGGGCACCAGATTGGCGTGTTTCGGTGCCAGGCCCGTTTGTGATCCGTCGCTGACAAGCGGTTGGAACGTCGGGTTGCTGTCACAAGTTTGTGGCACAAGGATGGTGAACGCTAGCGGAGACGGAACGGCAGATTGTTTGCTACCTATGTATTGTCAGAAACGACTAGATTTTAAATAAATATAGCGGCCATCATCGCCCCCTGTTGGCGGGCCAGGCGCTGAGTCGCCACGTGCCACACAGGGGCAGCTGCCACTGAGGGGTGCCATTTATAATGCGAGATGCAGAGCGTTCCGAAACGCAACCAGCGCCAAGGTGGGCGCGCATACGTATATCAAACACATCACGATCATCATTAGCGTTCCGTCTGTACGGGATAGAGTGTTTCCGCCTCGCACGCGTCGGTTTTCACCAGGACACGCTCAAAGTGGAAACGTTTCGATGACTTTTCACCATAATTCCCTGGCACTGTCGCGATGACGATAAATGAGAGAAGAGACATCTGTTGGGAGGGACACGACTGGGGAAAGCACTGCAATGATCATAACATCGTCCCAATTTCAAAAGACGGAGCTTCTCAGTTTCTCAGGAGTGATGCAAGCGTTGACTGAGCCATCAGTCGCATTTGTATGCACGGCACATCCCCAATATTGATCCGTGCATAATGATGAAAACATATGCATTAATCATGACACCTACAGTATTAATGCATCAATACAATAACAGGAACACGAAACTACATCATTAATAAAGATAATAAATGATACATGCGTTAATCCATACATGAGTTTTACATTCATGACATAACATATGTTTATAAAATAATTATGGATTAACTGAGAATGGAACAGCGCTTCCCTTGAATGATGGGTCCTGAGCGAGTGTTGGAAATTCCACATTTTTATGGCCGTTATTAATGACAATATATCGATATGCGTGCCTTAAAAAAAAGACCCGGTACATGGGTGAGGGAGCAGAGGTGTAATGCTTTGCGTGTCGCACTAAGAGCCGAGTTCGATTGCCTGCCATGCCTAACATCAGTGGCGAGTGGCGTCTGAACCCTCCATCTTCACCAACCCATACCTGATCAGCTTGCCGACGTTTGGTCAAACAACCTCCATGTCTGACAGTGTGGGGAGGCCGTCATTCACAAGTGGATGGACAAATGGCTGTATGTCATCACTGTTTTATGAATAGACTACGAATGCCGATAGGTTAAGAATGCTCATAATTATCGAATAATCGTTTAATTGCACAACAATACACATCTTCTTGGTTCTTTCGGTAAAGTCACGTAGAAGGAAAATAATAAAATAATAAAAATTAAACATAATAAAATAATTTTCACGACGTTTCTCCACCTGAAGACGGCTGCTTGCGTTGTGGCCGAAACGTCGTGAGAATTATTTTATTATGTTTTATTTTTATTATTTTATTATTTTCCTTCTACGTGACTTTACCGAAAGAACCAAGAAGATGAATCCCTGCAGTCACGAAAGCTTTAAATCGAAACAATACACATGTAAACGTTAACATGCACTTTTGGAATCTAATATGTACATGATTGTTGGACAAATGTCCATTAACCAGCGCACAATGGGGATGTGTTGTTAGCAACATATCTGGCCGGCTTTGTATCCCCAGTGCTGATGTTAACGCACCAGAGGAGGTCCTCATTTTAATGCCGAGTCGACAAAAACGCAGAAACACAATCATTCTCACACAAACCGTAACACAAAGAAAACAAAGACATGCCCGCATACACCTTCCCACACAAGCACATACGCACACACACCCATATACCGCCGTACACACCCTCACACAAACACACATACACACACGCACATCACAACACATGCCACCACATCGACACTCAAACACAATCACACATTCCCACCCAGCACGCAAATACCTCCACGTGCACGGACGCACCACAAAACACACACCCATACGGAATCACACATTCCCACCCCGACATACACGATACAAACACAGCACACACACCTCCACGTACGTACCACACAAAAAACAAAGATCCCCCGCATAGCCTTAACAGATTGTTGGGGCAAGTGCTGTTAGGGAGCAGCTATGAAGGCCAGAACGGCGCACGAGGGGGTCGGTGGCCAGCACCACGCCCGGCCTCCTTTGTCTCCCCAGTGGCGATTTACACACCGCACGGGATGCTAATTTGAGGCTGAGTCGACCTAGGGGAAGCCCAGGACCGGTTCAAATAATCGTCACTGATGTTGGCCGTGAGCGGGAATCGAACCCGGGTCGCCGGCTTCGTAGTACAGAGCGCTAACCGCTACACCACCGCTCCCCACCTACCACAACACACACGACACACACACATACCCATACACGATCGCACATTCCCGCTTACACACACACCACAACACGGCTCCCAGACCCAAAGACACTGCAACATAGGCACAATAATAAATCAAGTTCCTTAAAGGCTTCCCTGAAATATGTCAAAACAACAACGGTGGAGGCGTCACGACGCAATTAGCGGCAGGGAGATAACTAATAACGGGGCCTTTGTCAGCCTGCACTGCATCACAATCGGAGCTTGGGAAACAATTGTGTTTTGTACGTAATAATAGAAACCAGACCCCACCAACCCATCCCCGCCCCCAGTAAATCCTATAGATTGCACGCATGATTTATAAGTGAAATGAATGCCCCATGTATCTTGCATCTGTGCAGCAGCAAAAAAAAATGCAAAACCCGCACACGTGAATCGCATGTAATTGATTTAAGGTTGCAGGCAAAGCCAGCAGGCACGCGGAATAAGGAATCAATTCCGAGTGCGTGCCTTCGTCCGTGTTGCGGCGTAGCTGCAATCATTCTCATTCATTCATTGGGAATTTTGTCAAAAAAAAAAACGTCGTGGGTGCCGCCACGTGAAGGGGAGGGTCCCGCTTTGGATGCGCTGTGCACATCGGTCCTTTCTGAGTCGTAGGAAAAGACAAACTCACGCGCGCACAAATCGAAAGGAATGCAAGTGTGCAGTTCCGTGAGAGAGTCCTTTTTGGGTGGAGCAGAGGCGCGGCGATTAGCACGCTGCACTAGCAACCCGGTGACCCCGAGTTCGATTCCCAGCGACGACTAACATCAATAAAATCAATTGCCAGCAGTGTCAACGGTGAGTGCTATCATGGTGATAGCCCATCCAAGCACTAGCCAGGATCGTCCCAGCTTAGCGTCTTATACGCGACGAGAGTGGGAGCTTTTGGGATTCTTTGGTCTTACAAGAGATAGCCCTATATGTCAACATATATTTTAAAACATTCGCCGGTGATTCAAGCAGTTTCTCTTGTACAGCAAATTCGATGGTCTCTGGCTTGATAACACTGACCAAATAAAACATATCCGATTGTGTATACTAGGCTTGTAACAATGGTGAATCAGTGAACTTTGAATGCAGACAACTGAGTTTGATTCCCATCCATGGCTACCGTCAGTGGCAAGTTGCAACTAAACCGGTTCTAGGCCCCCTGTTCAGCAACACGCGTTGACCAACGTGGCATTTCCCATAACATGACTTGAGGAATTTCATCCAGCAGTGGATTGGGAAAGGGCTGCACATTGAGCCCCCCTGCTTTGGATGTGGCTTCGGAGGCTCATAGCTGCTGAAGCATCGCGCGAGTTGCCACTGACACCGTGGGTTTGTGAATTCCAACAGTCACTAATCACAACTCGAAGCCTGGTTTCCAACTGTCGTAGTTTGATTGTCACAGTTCGGTGAAAAACAATCGTATAATACATTTCATTTTTCACTTCAATCAGCCTAGTCAAGTGCTGGGTCTAAACTATATAAATGCCGTACATCAGCTGATGAAAGTGGTTTCAAGGAGCCGCCAGGAGCTCGTTGTCAGCCTTAGCGATGATTGAGTTTCTTAAAAGAAAAATCTGTCTTTTTCCCCCTTTTTTTTCCAAGCGATATTGGTGCCGTCACAAGATAAAGAATCAATTGGGAAATCTCACAAAGCAGTGTGCTGCATGTGTCAGAGAATGGCTCGCCAAAGAGACTATTCACACGTTTACACAAACATCCTTCAAGTGACCCTGTTTATCCTTTGCACATTCGGGGAGGGGGGAAGGGATATTTTCACATGATCTGCTGTGATATTTAACACGTAGGCTTTCGCGACCAATAAAATCCATAACACAGGTTTTTTTTTAATTTTGTTGATTTGTTCCCCAACACACAACCGGTGTGCTGTACTCGCAACGAATTGGCATGTTCTGTTTACGTGACAGATCCTACTAATTGGCTGTGTCGGGTGGTGGCGGGTTTAACGACGCATGTATATTTACGCGATGTAACCCAAAACACCGGATGGTATTATATTATGTCGCGTGCCAATAAAACTAAATATTTCGAGTTCTCATCACGGAATATTAACTCAATTACGTGCAAACTCGACTTAGACATGAAAAAAATGTTCGCACAGTAATTGGTGACCAGCTTCAAACCATCAACTCCGAGCACCTGAGAATCAGGTTTAATCACAAGTGGCTGCCTGGATTCGAACCCAGAGTCTCAGTGGTGTTGGCTCAGCACTGATCTCAGAGCCGCTTTGCGTTTAGGGAACCTTGAAACACAGATCAACGTGTTTTGGGATCCAGCTGAGGGATCTGATCCCGTTGGTTCTCCGATGTGTTTTCAGCTTGTGACGCGTGCTGTCGGGGTATGATGTCTGACGTTTCGCTCCATGTGCCGAGAGCTTTTTTGTTTTAGAACTCAGATGCTCACTTCAACTCCCAACACGTGGAGTGGCACAGCCTGAAAATGCACCAGAGAGCTGTAGAGTAAACAGCCAAAGCTTACCCTCGATCCCATTATTTAGAGCTTTTGATCACTGGGAAAGAGTAAAGATGTCGCCCAAGAGCTCCAGATGATGGGATCAAGGACCTGAGCTGGATCCCAAAGCACCCCTGAGCTGCATTTGAAGCGTCTAGAATCGATTAGCTCCCCGATAGCTCCTGGAAACCACCGCCATCCCAGAAATGTATACAAAATTAAAACAGGTACTTTGCTGTTAGAGTATGTCAAAAGAATTGACTTGACGTGAAGTTAGAGACTTCATCTGCTATCGGATAAGAAACGCACGAGTGAAAATATTGTTTTGTTGTTGAAGTGGTTCTGACTTTATCCCTTGGCACGATATACTGTGATGATAATCATCGTCATTAGCTATGATCGATCCACTTCTGGATGACGGCCTACCCAAACCGTTTGCATCTCTTATGATCCTACGATGAAATCATAATATTCCACCTAGCACCTGCACACAAGCTGAGATATGCCGAGCTGCATGAAAGTTTTCTAAAAACAAACGAGCTCATTCACTTCTCCTGGGATAACTCGTAAAATATACAAACTCACGTTGATGAAAATTCCAATCGCTATACTGTATTCAATAAAAAACAAAACTATTCTATATGGCATCACAATACCTTGGGGTTTACGTGTCAGTACAGAGGTCTGCGTAATTACTTCAAGTTGACCGCATTTCGTGCATATTTCGGCATGAGGTGCGCGGATCGAGCGCCGATAAAGATGAGACCGTGGGGTCCCGGACAGGACCACCTTGACATCATCGTAACAATAAGCAACCCGCATTAAATTGTATCGGCGGCAACTCCTGGCCGATGCATTGTGGAATGAACGCAGCCAAATTAAAATTCGTTATCTCTTCCTCCTGCGGGGAAGCAGGATCGCGGAGATGACAACTTACGGCTGCGGCGGTTATTAACGCTACGCAATTTGTGCCGGGGCAGTCCTAAATATTTCCGTCGACAATTTGCACGGTTGTAAAAATGCGAGGTTCAAGCTGCTACGACAGGTTTATTCTTATTCGCAAATTATAATACCTTCAGCAAATTATAATGGCCGAGCGTGCTTAATGCTCATTTATAGCACGAGTCTGCTCGGCCTAAGATCTCGTCTCGGGATTAAGGCCGACTTGAGGCAGTAATTGCTTTGGCCATAAAAATTCTCTATTGTCTTTTTTTTTTGTAAAGCCGCCCAGCGCGTGGGGGCGAAACGTCGGACATCACGTGGAACACGACACGCGACGGCGCGAGGAGAGTGACGTCACAGCGCGACAACGGGCAGCAAACGAACCCAGCAGCGCCTTGTTGCTGCCATTGTCACATGAATGAAACACCACCACTCATTATTCACCTGAGGACGGCTGCTTGCGTTGTGGCCGAAACGTCGTGGGAATGATTTTATTATGTTTTATTTTTATTATTTAATTACTTCCCTTCTACGTGACTTTACCGAAAGAACCAAGAAGATGAATCCCTGCAGTCACGAAAGCTTTAAATCGAAGCTTAGACATTGCCCTGGATTTGTGCGGCTTCATCAAACCTTGTTTACCAAAGCGCCGTTCACAATAACAAAGAAAAAAATGTAGTTACGCGAAGCAATTTCTTAAAAACGTACTGGACACACACAAAGCTGTCAAATATCTTCGCGCAAAATTAATTTACGGACAAATACATATTTTAGGTGGTCGGGCGGATTGTTGTTACATCGCCGAAACGCGAGATGTTGTGCCAACTTAAGGAGGCGTTCATCGGTCAACGGACTGATGATCATGATGATAACGATTGTTGATGAATCCTGGGAAGGGTCAGTTGCCCAGCACGATGAGGAGGAGGTTGAGAACGAGCGTGAGCGGAAGGCAGGACTGGGATTCCTCAACGTGCCAGCAAACCCTCCTCACCCGGGGCCAGACATCGCAACGCGAAGACCGAAACGCTCGGTTGCTTCTTCCTCTTCTTCACCGCTTCGGCGAATCGAATTACTCAAATGTTATTAAGTTAAGCAAAATCTAAATTTCAAACGTATTCCACACACACACACAAAAGAACAGCACTTATTTATTTCAGTTTTTGAAGCAGCAAACGCTTTCGTTTGGGTCGCTGCGCTGCGCACCGCTAGCGTTTTTCTTTTTGGGTGGTGGGGGGCGGTGGGGGATGAACGGACGACAGTGCCCGGTAAACCTTTCCCGTGAAATTTCGCGGATCATTCCCCCCGACGACTCAATCTCTGCCCCTTTGCTGGAACCGCAATCAATCCATGCCAAGCCGCTTACTTCGCAACGCCCGTGATACCACTGCGAAGCCATTGTCAGGACCGAAACACCTCCAAGTCACCCCGTCCTTTCTTTCTTCCCAAGACAAAATCAGAAATGTTATTTACACCGGGCGAATCCGATGAGCTATAAAGCTCTTTTTCACAGATGTCCAGTAGGACGGGTAAGAACGTTACAACAACAACAAGTAGAAAAACACGCGAAGAGTCGCATCATCATTGTCAGTGATGATCTATCCACTGCTGGATGAAGGCCACACCCAAGCCCATGACCATCACTTCGAATCGATACAGAAATTTACCCGATGCCTGACATCGCCGTAACGAGCACCAAGCTTAAATTGCTCTTGGGTTGAGGTCCTCCCCTCGGCTGTTGCACCACGTTTAGATTACACGACTATCTCCAACTTGGATCCGTCTGAGACCATTTCAAGGAAGGTTGTAACCCGTTGATAAATGTGTTATTGCAGTAAGTAAATAAAAAAAGGTACTTGCACAGCTCTGCAATTGGTTGTTCACGCCGCTGCTGGCAAGAAAAGCCTCCCTCCACTTTCATGGGAGCTCTGGATGACACTTGGTCTACTCTTCCACGCCGAACAGGTGAATTGGAGGACGTGGGAAGACCCGCACTTTTCCAACACCGGCCACAACCTACAGATGACACTTGGTCTACTCTTCCTCGCTGAACAGGTGAATTGGAGGACGTGGGAAGACCCGCACTTTTCCACCACCGGCCACAACCTACGGCTGACACGCCACTTCGGTGAGCCCATTTGTGTTGCCCGGTGAGCAGGGGTGGCGTCGGCGCAGTTTTGGGAAACTCGCCTCGACACTTCGACTGCCGCTCGCCGAGGGATACGGAGAGCCGCACCTCCGGCCTCTGGATCGTCCTGCAACGCCACCGCAGTTCCCTCGCCGGATGTCTCGCCTCGACGAATACGAAATATGCCGACCGCTGGTAAATCAGCGCCACTTCGTTACTTAACTGAATCTTTTATTTTGTTTCGTGTTCCTTTCAGAGTACGAGTATTGCCAGCTGCCACCTTTGAAACACAAATCAATCGAAACGTATCATGGAAGGAAGAATAGGATCACGTGGAGACCCACGTGCGTTGCCTCGAGTGGGGGTGATTTTGTCATTATCGCATAGCTGGAACTAGAAAAAAAAATTGAATTTTCATGTCCTGGAAAGCCTTATGGATTTTACAAAGGACAGCAGCTACCTCAAAGAAAGAGGAGGTCAAGGGGAATACGAGGACAAGTGGCAACCCAAGCTGCAGTATGGCCACAGTGAAGCTCACTTGACATCCTTTTAGCCAATCGCGTAGCAACGAAATGAAAGAGCAAATGTACGGCGAGATCTTGAAGTTTGGGTCTCATATAGTCTGCACTACTACGACATCGCAGAAGCCTGGCAGCCACCGCTTGGGGAGGCCTTCATCCAGCAGTTGATTGACCATAGCCGGCGATACTGAGCAATATGGCTTTGTTTGTGCAAATCGTGTTCACCGATGATTCCCAACACCGAATGTAATTCCCGTAATCTGTGCGTGCCTTGCCAAAGAAAGCCAGAGCCAGCCAAAGGTTCCAAATTTGAAGCATAAGAACACCATTGTAACTGCTCCTTCATTGTATGCTATATTTTCCCCGAGATATAGCCGAGGAGAGAGAACAGTCCATCAGCCTATTGTGGTGGAAAATATGCATGACCGATGTGCACAATGTAAGGTGCCTTTGAGCGTTTTTTTGACAAAAGGAATGGTATTCATGTGACATTATTGTAAAGAGCCCATCATAGACCGGTATGTCATTCTTGTTCTCTAAAGATTTCATCAGAGACCGGTCTGTCAGTCTATTGTCTGAAGATCTCATCAGAGACCGGTCTGTCAGTCTATTGTCTGAAGATCTCATCAGAGACCGGTCTGCGAGTCTATTGTCTAAAGATCTCATCAGAGACCGGTCTGTCCGTCTATTGTCTGAAGATCTCATCAGAGACCGGTCTGTCCGTCTATTGTCTGAAGATCTCATCAGAGACCGGTCTGTCCGTCTATTGTCTGAAGATCTCATCAGAGACCGGTCTGCGAGTCTATTGTCTAAAGATCTCATCAGAGACCAGTCTGTCCGTCTATTGTCTGAAGATCTCATCAGAGACCAGTCTGTCCGTCTATTGTCTGAAGATCTCATCAGAGACCGGTCTGTCCGTCTATTGTCTGAACATCTCATCAGAGACCTGCCTGCGAGTCGATTGTCTAAAGATTTCATCATAGACAGGTCTGTCAGTCTATTGTCTAAAGACCCCATCAGAGACCGTTCTGTCAGTCTATTGTCTAAAGACCCCATCAGAGACCGGTCTGCGAGTCAATTGTCTAAATACTAATCAGAGACCAGTCTGCGAGTCTCTGTCTGAAGATCTCATCAAAGACAAGTCTGTGAGTCTATTGTCTGAATACAAACTCTATCAGAGACCAGTCTGGCAGTCTATTGTCTAAAGATCCCTTCAGAGATAGGTCTGCCAGTCTATTGTCGAAAGACCGCATCAGAGACCGTTCTGCCAGTCTATTGTCTAAAGAATGTCTATAATATTTTCTCGACAGCAGCGTAGAAAAACAACAAGCACGCGTCTGTGGATCACGGTTTTTTTTAACTGCTACAGAGTTAGGATTCCAGGCAAAACAAGCAGAGTGTGTAGCTTCAAAAGGCACAAAAATGCATGTGTTTGCATGACATGTTGCAATGAATACACAATGAGTCACAAGGCAACACATCCCGCGAGTTTTATGAATACGCATGTTTGCCCATGGAGAGCATCGCCGAGTCTCGTGACTCCTTGTGAGGAGAGTCCTGCCGAGATTTCACAGCAGGGTGCCCGATGATTGCCGTATACACTCGAATCCTAATTGAGTCATTTGCGGGTAACTTTAAAATGTGGACCCCCCTAGGCCGGCGCACAATGGCCTGGCTCTCGCGAATGACGTCAGGGGATCTTTCAATGTCCACTATGAAGAAGACAACGCGTAGGATTGTGAAGGTTGTCAATACACACAACGCAGTATTAACCAGGGTGGCCGCCAGACTCGAACCGTGAATGTCTGCAACAAAGCGGCGGACGCGCTACCTACCGCTGGGCCGCTTCACCGCCCACGCCAACGCGGATACAAAAAAATATCTACGTACAGTGTAGTTAGGTGTACGAGCATAGGAAATGTATGTATCGTTATGAACTGTGAGAGAGAGAGAGTGCTGTTTTGCGATTGCCTATTAAGGACATGCGGGCAACACGAGATGCAAAGTGCTGTTAGCAGGTCCGTCCATGGGGGTGCGGGGCCCGGGGAAACTCACGCTGTGTGAGCCCCCCCCCGCCACCCCCGACGCCTGCAAGTTAAACCGGAAATGTTACACCGTGACGTCGAATCGCGGGGGCCCCCCAAAGCGCGGGGCCCGGGACGGTCGCCCCGACTCGCCGTGTACCCAACGTACAGACTGCTCTTGGGTGTGAGCAACGGCACTCACGCCTGGCTGCCAGCTGCATCTCCTCCGCACGTGATGTTCTGCACTGCATGCCGAACTTCTTTCGCACCATACGTAGCCAACCGTGCTAATCGGAGGTCATGTGAACCGCTGAATAATCCTAGGGGAAAGGGGGGATTAGCCAGACAAAGCCTGGAGACTGGCTCAGTATCGACGCTTCGATTTTTCCCACTCACATCATAACTGTCAACCCATGCGGTTTACCCGTATTCTTGTGCAGGGAAATTGAGTTTGCAGGTCAATACGGCGCACGGCCGCTTCAATACGGGCACAAAAAGTGTTTGTCTGTTTGTGTTTCTCCCTTGTGATGATGGGACGTTGTACGATAAACGTTGAGATTTATAGGGGCACAGGGTGACCAATAAGGTCTGAATTGGTCTGTTATTATGTAGGCACTGATCATCGGTTGACAAGTATGCTAACAGTACCATCACGCGCGAAGTTGTGAAAGTCGACGATAGATTAGTTATTTTCGATGGGCGTACGATTTGCTGGCTCACGTTAAATCCTGCAGCCGTTAGAGGCGCTACATGCACCGTCATATGTCGCCTTCGAGCCCTCCTCCAGGCCCTCGCGGGGAATGAAATCGATCGCGGGTGACTCCGTGGCGTGCCAACGACGCTACCGCATCGGAGACGCGGTAGCGTAGCGGTGTCGGCTAGCGCACTGCGCTACGACCCACCCGTGTGCGCACAACACACGCGCACAAGTTCAATCCCTGGACCGAGTTGGCACAACAACAACCGCCATTCGCCACTAAGTGTCGGTGACGTCACCACGATACTCGTGCCAGGCCATGTGCACCTTGAGGCCACGTGAAGTGTCGAACGCCCGCTGGCAGGAGGTCACGGGGCAAACCCAGGTGCCTCGGGTTGACTGACTGAGATGACTGAGATGACTGAGATGACTGAGATGACTGAGATGACTGAGATGACTGAGATGACTGGCACGAACACACACACGCGCGCGCGCGCTCCACGAAAGCGCACGAATGCATCGTAAATTTCACCTCGCACAAAATGTGAAGCAACACGGGTGTTTGTACATCGATTACGAGATGAATTCACGCACACACAAAAAAAACCTCTCTGTCTCTCTCTCTCTTTCGCGTGTGCGCGTGCCCGACTCGGCGGTCACCTCGCTGTGGCCGCGCGTTTTCAAGCGGAGGCCGCTTGACGAATGCGCGCGTCGCGCCCGGCTCGCCGCGTAAATCCGCGCGCGTTCGTTACTCCGCTCATCGACCCCGCCGTCTCATTAATGCCCGCTGGGGGCCCCGCAGGTGTAAATTTTGCGCCACGTTACGACGCTTCGCGGGGAGATCCGCCCGCGCCTGGCCTGCCAGGTGTAAATTTTCGAGACGCCGCCACCACCACCACCATCATCATCAGCACCCCACCCCCACCTCTCCACCGCTCCAGACCCTCAATCCTCGGCCGGCCTCACCTGGCTGGTTGGCCGGATCCGGCCGGCGAGCCGGGCAGCCGTGCCGACCGTTATCTGCCACTGTGTGTCCACCTGACCGTCGCGGCGCGATTGTTTGCGGGTGTAAATTCCCCGAGCGTTGAGATGATGCAGTATCGACGGGGCACATCTGAGGGTACGGCCAAGGTCTGAGTAATGGGGGGCGGGGGGTGGCGGCTGCCGCGTGGCAATGGTTTTGAATTTGTGGGGAGAATCCACTGTAGTCATGGGGCCCGAGATTGGTTTCCCCTATGGAGTTATTGAGGGAGAACAGCATATGGCTTGGGGAGCACCTTACACCCCCCCCCCCTGTCTCCTGGGTTACCATGCACACGGTAATGAAGGCAATGGTTAGGAGAGGCACTTATTATAATAACATTAATAATGCCCTTCATTTACCCAGGAAAGGCTAATTGAATTTCAAGGCTCGTTTTAATGAAGGCCTTACATTGCGATGTGTTTTTTTTTTTAGCAAAGCCGTTCGTGGATATGTTGGGCTTCATTTCGGAGGAAACCCAGAATAATCGTGTCCAATACACGAGAGGTTGACGCTCGGTCTGCAACACGTGGGGTAATCCCTGCTGGCTGCTCATCCCGAGCACTAACCAAAGCTCAACACCTGCTCGGCGTTCACAGGTGCGTCGAGACCAAGGCGTGTTGAGGGTGTCCTGGTCAGGTGGGCTCGTGAGTGACGGTAAAAGACGGTTGGAAAGTGGCGAGACAAAGCTGCCGCGAAATGTATCGTCATGCGGGGATGACGGGCGGTGAATTGTAACTGGATCAGCGGCAGTTCGTGGATCAACAAAGTCCGTCTCGGGTTGTCCAGTGTCCGGTGAAAGTAATTCATCATGTCAACACAAAGGCAGCATGAGGTGGTGGGTGACGACGAGGACGATGATGATGGTGGTGGTGCCGAGTGCTGAGCTGCCTACTCACCCACGCCTCTATCCACCTACACACTCACCCAGATACTGACACACCTTCACACGTGCAAGTGCGTTGAGAGTATTTGGCTGACATAAAGGTGCACGCGATAAGCCACTTCGTTGAGCTATCACTTGCGGCCAGGTCGCTTCTGAAAAAAAAAACTCCATAGCTGAGTGGGCCTTACCTGGTAAAATACAAATCGTTTATTTTTCATTGTTTAAATATAACTCACCTAACTACCCACCCACCTCTAAGTACCCACTTAATCAAACATTCACCCACACACCCATCTATAAACACTGCGTAATTACACTGCTCAGATCATTATTAACTCACTGCCTCATCCACTCATCTACCCACGGAGCAATATACCCACCCACACAATCATCTCGTGTACCTACACACACATTCCCACCTATGCACGTACATGCAAAGATAAAGATCCCCCATGTAGCCTTTGACAGACTGTTGGGGCAAGTATTGTTAGCTAGCAGCACCTATAAGGCCGGCACGCAACGCGTGGAGGTTGGTGGCGAGCAGCGGGTACTCGTGCAAGGCCAAGTCAACGTCGGGAAGGGTCGGGACCAATTGAGATACTGATTGCCGTAAGCGGAAATCCAACTTATGTGGCTGGGTTTGTAGCGCAGAGCGTTCACCACTACGCCACCGCCCCCCACACAAAGACAAAGAGAGACAAAGATCCCCCGTATAGCTTTAACAGACCGTAGGGGCAAGCGCTGATAGCGAGTACCTCTAAAGGCCCGCGCAGCACACGAGGGGGTGGGTGGCCAACAACACGCCCGGCCCCCTTTGTTTCCCCAGTGGCGATGTTTACATATCGCACCAGGTACTCATTTGTGGCTGAGTCGACCTAGAGGAGGCTTAGGGCCGGTTCAGAAAATCGTCGCTGGTGTTGGCCGTGAGCGGGAATCGAACTCGGGTGGCCGGGTTTGTAGCGCAGCGCGCTAACCACTACGCCACCGCTCCCCACACACTCACCTGCACACTCACCAATAAACGCAACTACCTATTTACTATCGTATCTACCTCCCCACCCATCCATCTCTTACTAAACCAATCACCAACTTACTCAACTGCCTACTTACCTACTCACACAACTAGAACCCATCTTACCTACCCACATATCTACCGATGAACTCACGTACCCATCCACACATCCACCTACCTCGCTGGATGTGTGGATGGGTACCCGCCACCTACCTGCCTGTCACTTTACGAGATAGGCAGGTAGGTGGCAGGCAGATGGCAAGTTGATAAGCAGGCGGGTGGGTCGATGGAGCTCTTAACTCCAAAGTCAATCGACAAGTCGCATCCTCCAGATCACAGCGCCACGCGGACGCCTTCGCAATTCTCCCCATGTCCGTCCACGTGCGGCGTTCCGATTTGGGCCACGTGTTGAGCATTTAATCTCTCAAGCCTGCGCCACGCACTATTACGGGCACCCTCAACTCATTCAACTCCTCAAGATGCTGGCGGTCAGTAAGTGCTCGGCGACAGCTCGAGCAGTGAAGAAAATAATTCTCAACCGGGACATCCACACTCGGATTGCAAGTCACTGCGAAAGCTTCCGACTTGTGACACTGACAATGACCTCATTTCTGTTTGGGTTTTTTTGTTTTTTTCCCACGCCAAAACAAACAAACAAAAAATACCCGGGAACATTCGTAGAGGAGCATTCACCAGCACGCGAATCCCGCCCCGAATCTGCTGGCTCCCGAATCTACGAGACTCCGCCGTGGCTCTGTCTACGAAGAAGTAGAAACAAACGCAGCACGCGTGCGTTCCTCCGGCACGCGTGGTGCTTCCCACCCCTTGGGGACGGGGGGGGGGATGCGTGGAATAGGCGTCGGAGGCTCCCTCCCTGTTTGCCTGACCGACGTTAAAAGCTCCCGCGTCGCTCTTGAATAAACAGCGCGGGCGTTAACCCCAGAAGCCGCGGCTAAAATCCCATCACAGCTCGGTAGCATCGGAGTCCGGGCCAATCGGCGGCACGCGCGCGCGCCCTGCTGCGATCTCCCCCCCCCCCTCTCCGCCCCAGTGTGGATTGTGGATTACACTCCAACGATCCGAAAGCCTCTCACCCCCCCCCCCCCCACCTTTTTGTTTGTTCCCAGAAGTCCATGCAAAGGAGACTGATGTGGCCCGCGGGAGTTTGCCCGAGTGTGACCGTTGCCGGCCACGCGTTTGTTTGAAGATGACAGAAAGCACAACCGCTTCCGTCCCTCTGAGGGAGCGCGTCGTGCCAGTGTCAACGACACCGCCTTTTGTTCAATGTTACTAAATACTGCCGTGCCTTTTATTTACCCAACGAGGCGATGATGACTGCAACCTGTGCCGGGGTTTGGCTCGAATGGTCTGGCGATCGGCATTTGATTTGGAATTGATTCGCACCGAGATTTTGTGCCGATACTCTGCCGAACTTTATCACAGTAAATTGCACAACTTTCGTAGACCGGCTGGGAAATATCACACTACACTTTTTTAACCAAGTTTTTGGTTGTTATATTACCAGGCAAGGCCCACTGAGCTCTATAGCGCTTTATCAGAAGCGACCTGGCTACAAATAATAGCTGAACGAAGTGGCTTGTCACGTGTACATGTATAACAGTAACGTAATACTCCAAACGGACGTTGATTCTAAACGGCAGGGTTTGCTCTGTGGATACGGTGGCAACGTTATGCAAGATGTAGAGGCCCTTCATGGCAGATGCGGTTCTGTATGAGCAATCAAATGCAGGGCTGCACCTTTATCTTTTCAGAAATCCACAACCCTGGCTTCATTTCGCTGAACAGACATCCTTCAGATGTCAAGACTCCAAGGCCGTAGCCATGGAGTCAACATTGGGGGGGACCAAATCTTCCAGGGTGTCTGGGGGTCCCAAACCAGAAAAATATCTAAATTTGAAAACTAATTTCCTGCCTAAAATATTTAAAAAAATTCACTAGCACATTGGATGGACTTTTTATTTAAAAGAAAATTACAATAATATCTAATCGTGTATTGTATTAAATTGCTCTGTTTTAACTTTTTTACCATTTATTGTTTCATTGTATGTAATGGCATAGATTAGGGATTAATAAAGTACAACCATGACCACAATCATATCAACAGAAATCTATGCATTGATTTATATGAAGACAAGTTCAGATATTGTGGCCGAGGTTTAGCAAATTGTTGTTTTTATTTATATAGCATAGCAATTATTATTTTTATAGCAATATATTTAGGGGTACATTTTGAGCATATTTGAATTTTGGGGGGGATGTGTCCCCCCCAATATATATTATAATTACGGCCTTTGCAAGACCCTGTGGACCATTATTTTGATACAGCAATAACAATGTATGCATTCAAATGGCGCTTAAATGTACTCAGCAAACTCAAAGCGCCTTCAGTGACATCTCATCTCAAACATTTGAAGGGGGGTGGCAGCTGTCCCTGTTGCGGCCTAAGCTGACTCAGCAACCGGCCTGCAAGCGGCCATTGCGTCTGCAAGTCGGGGGCGATTATTCGCTCGGTCCAAGCGAGCGATTTTTTCCACATTTGGCCACATTCGGAACCTTGTGACGTCGGCATTTTCGAATGACATCACAGGGGACCTTCGACGACGTGCCACGTGGCGCTGACGGCGCGTGAGATCTCACGATCAAGACGCCCGCGGTAGTAACCACCGGGGCGGCCTGCCTAGCCTCGGAGTCGAACCGCAAAACTTCTGATACGAGCGGCGAACGCGCTACCGCCAGGCCCTGTCACCGCCACGCCACCGAGGAGTGGAGGGATGGAGGTGGGGGTGGCTCGGTATTGAAAACCAATTTCATTAGAACTGCTTCTTGTTGTGTTTAGTGTGTTGTCGTCCCCCACCCCCCGCACTCTCCGACTAGCACGGTTGTCTACGCACGGTGCGAAAGAAGTTCAATGCAATCGTGACTTAGCATCCTCCTGGGCTGCCGCTAAACCCCGTCCCCTGCAGCGGTGCCTCCGGCTCGAATGCAAAGACAGTGGTCCCCGTGCGCAGTCGGCCAGATCGACCCCCCCCCCCTCCTCCCCCCCCCCCAGCTGTGCGGCTGCGAATTCAGAGGCTAATAGCGTCAAAAGATATCTTGAAGGAGAGAAGAAAAAAAAGCCCTCGTGGGCCGCTTTACACACCGACTCCCCCTGGCCGCGGGGCACCTCCGTGCCGGAAGACACGCACGCGCGCGCCGATGCACGCACGCGCGCGCACGCAATAACAATCAAAGCTCCCACTTCTGTTATCGCGTCGGGGCGGCCGCTCTTTGCCGTTCGGATTATCGCGGCGGCGGCGGCGACTGCACGCCTTCAAGAAAGCGCAATTATTTGTTAAATATTCCTTTGAGCAGAAAAGAAATGTAACCGCGGGTCATCGTAGCCGCTGAGACGACTAGGAACGCGAGCCGATAAGAGGCGAATGTCTGTGTAGCACCCCACCCCCCCTTCTCCCGCCCTCCCTCCCTCCCTGGATGTAGCGAACGGTTTTGGTGGCGTTGTTCTATATTTTTTATTTCATGTTTTTGTTTCTTCTTCTTATTCTGTAACCAGATTTTATTGGTGACATCTTTAATCTCTCGGTTTCATCTCCAGCTGCATTTATGTGCACCGGAGACAATTGTGTGGTGGTGCTTCCCCCACCCTCACGCCCCCAGCTGTCGGTGTGCCGTGGGTTTATTTATAAACCATTTAAAGAGGGTTTTTTTTTATCTCACAGATTGATTTAATTAAACCAATTTAACCCGTAGGATTGCGCAACTAACTTCATCCATAATAGAGGTTTTGTTTGGGGTTAGATCGCGTAATTACGTTACTAAATAACTGTGTCGGGTGGTGGCGGGTTTAACGACACATTTATGTATGTATGTGATTTAACCAAAGAAAACCTGTATTATGGATAAACAAACCAACATACAAGCTAGAACACCAGTCCATTTTGAGAGCCTCAACTTTTTTTCTCTTTCCAATAATGATCGGAATACAAATAATTGTTAGTTGCTAAATTATTTTTAGGATGCCCCCAGTACGTGCAAACGCTCGCTCCGGCATCAGTCGAAGTCGATCCATCGTCGGATTCACGCGCTCGGGATGACGCGCGACATCGAAGAGTCGATCGTTTTGAACGACTCGTTACGAATTTCGCCTGCGAGGCTCGCGAAAGGAACGAAACGGGACGAGGCGAGGCATTGCAATGTGGAGTCGCGCTAAAATCGCGGAACCAAATCGTGGCAATTCACTGCGTGACGGTGAGGAATTGAATCATCGCAAGGTATAAGTAACGAATACGTAACAAAAAAAACAATAAGTGGAACGCAAACGAGATTGCCGCTCTCTGCGACTTAGGCACAAGGACTACTCGTCACCATTTAGAACTGCTGCTCCCCATTGTTAGCATTTGCACAAATTTAGTGTTTCTGACTGGGAAGTACGGTTGCCATGATGTAATAGTTAATTCATCGTGTGACTCGTCATGCCAGTCTTTTCTCTTTCTCGCAGAGAGAGAGAACGACCCGGAGGCGCGAGGAGGAACCACGGAGAAGCGGAAAGAGCAGCCACGTGATTGGCCAGCGCCAAATTCCCCCCCCGCCCCCGACCCAAAGCTCTGCGATCATCTACATGTGAAGAGCCTCATTCTCCAATTAATGAGTGTGTGCATGCGGGAAAAAAACCGGAGCACCCGGAGAAACCCCACCTAGTGCGAGGGAGCAACACTTTATCCCGTACAAATGCAACTGGTGGAGCCCACATGTTGCTGTACTCCTCGACATCCACGGGGAGGGGATCCATCAACCCTCACTGCTGCCGGCACAGTGCTGGATCAGAGGCAGCCAATAGCAGCACAGCCACCACCGCCCGGCGGATTCTATTCATGATGGCAATACTCCGAACATTGTTCGCGATTAGATTCGTGATGAATGTACCATTATTTTTTTCGTCAAATGCCTTCATACTGATATTGTTATTATCACCGGCTAATTTGTTCTACGAAGAATAAATACGAAAGTACGGCATTTAAAATTCGACAATACACTGTGACAATTTTAAAACGATACCCAAGCCAACGTATTTTAACTAATATCCATTAACGTAGTGCTTGTTTAAAATAATTCCCGCAGTAATTGATAGCATGGTGGTTATGTGACATCATCAATTGATAAACATATACATTCTAAAACTAAAATGACGAGAAGACGCGTGGCGGGCTTGTATACACTTGTAAGCACGCAATTAAGTGGCCGATAACACCTTAATATAGAGAGGACTGCAGAGCTTGTTTCAATTATACACTGGTCAACACACTTTTTCTGGCATAAGGTATTCCAACGATTTTAAGGTAATTTTGGGGTGCTGATTCCAAATCTGGCATCAGTTTTTGTCTATCACATCAGGTTTTTGAGATATCAAATATTGCATTTTCAATAAAAACTGCAGAAGAAAAATATTAATTAAATGTGGATATCTACATAAAATGATATTATAAACACACTATACTAAAAATACAGCACCATATTTTAACACTAAAGCAGTCACTGACTCGCAACAACTTGCAATCATAAGTGACAGAGTTAATTTCGGGTAAAATCAATGAAAATGGGGTATGCCGATAGCATAAAAATTAGATGTGATAGAGCAAATTTGAGATCAGATTTGGAATCAGCACCCTGAAATTAGTCTAAAACAGCTGCAAAAGTCCAGGCCAGATTTTTTTTGTTGATCAGTGTAATCAAAGATGCCAGGGGTCTACGTGGCAATATCAGGGGTCCTGCAGATTCAAACGGGGCAGACAAAACGGTGCAGTATTTTGCGCCCAAGTAAAAGCCTTGACTGTCTGGACAAATAAGGGGACGAGTGAGCCCTGGTTGCAGCTAATTGGACAAACAACGCCGGCTGGCAGCGATTTTAATGAACATCTTTGCAATTAAACAACAATGGCCCTGGTGAGTGCGTACGCGTAATAAATGTATCGGTGTGTGCGATTTTAGTTTGCAAAACATATGTATAATGAGGTTTGTTGCAAAAGTCCAGGCCAGAAAAAAATGGGTTTTTTTTGTTGACCAGTGATCATTGGCCCGGGCTGGCTCTCCGCGTGACTGCCGCCACTCCTGCCGCTCGTGTGCGATTCTAAAGTCGATCTCTGTCTTCGCAACGCCATCGAGTAGCGTGGCAGCGCCGTTGCAAGTCGTAATGATAACATCAATGGCCGTGACATTAAAATCGCAGTGAAAAACACTTTTAAGCCATCTTAACGCATCCCCTGACCGCACCAGTGAAGCGCGTATAAAAATTACGATGGAAATGTGAAATACGATTGCAACGTCCATGGGAAACGGATACTTCGATAGCCCTCCTCGCATTGTGAAACTGCATAATGTAACAGCGGAGTATCGTGAACAATGACATTGTGGCAAACCTTCTGGGAAGCGGTGACATGCTTTGCAATTTCCACACGTCACGTGGAGGGGGTCTGTGTTTGAACCACGAAACATTACACGTAAGAAAAATAGTCGTCATTGCTTTGATGTAAACCCTCTGGTGTGTGTGTGTGTGTGCCCATTGTGTGCACGCACACATTGTGCACAGCTATCGTGCGTTAGGCAGCCGAAAAGCCTTAAATAAATACTTTCATTCCGACTGCTTTCAGCGCGTCCCTCTCAGGGATTAAACCGCAGCCATGGGAGCCCCGGAGCTGCCTCGGAATCCTTGGGTTGACTTTAGAGCACGATCCACCCCCCCACCTCCTCCTCCCTCCTCGTCCCACTGCTGGCGTGCGGCAGCATTGGGCCGAGCCTGGGATTATGTCAAAGCATCGTCGCGTTCACACCGCAACGATTCTTCCTCGCGCCTTTAACACATTCATGCGGAGGGAGCTGGTAGGAACGTTGGGTTGCTCGGTCAATGGCCAGGGTCAACGGCGGCGTGGTGTATTCCGCAAATATGGCCGACTGTGAGGGCGAGCACAAGCCGGCGTGAGTAGGTTAAACGTTGAGTTTTATAAGGGCACCACGGGGGGACCAGCCCCTACCCACCCAGCCCCACCCCTCCCCACCCAACCCCTCCACACCCTCCCCTCCCCACCCAGCCCCTCCCCACCTTCCACTCTCCACCCAGCCCCACCCGTCCCATTTTTGGATTCACGACGGACAGACGGACACAATAATCTCCTGTGGGCTGGCGTAACCAGGACGTTCCTACCAGTAAAAGGCCCATTGCCCCTCGGAGAGACTTGACAATGGGTCACGTGGCCCCCGCCGTGACACTGAACGCCTCGCCACACCACGCGATGAGTGTAATTAGTGCCGCGCAAACAGTTGAACGGTGTTGCGTTACAAGCGACGGGAATCTTTTCCACTGCATGATGGATGGTTCCAGTTTTGTCCCGTTAAAAAAATATGAAGCTTGAAACGTCTCTTTAAAAAGAAAAAGTTTTTATGTATCCCAAATGTTATCCCTCTTGCGTCACGAAGCGAAGTATCCGTTCGGAAACGCTCGCAGGGCAATGCAAAACCCCGTGTTCGAAAACGTCCCACGGAAGCGGCTATTGCAGAGCGACCTCTGAGCAGAGGTGGGACAAAGTCATTGTTATGCAAGTCCAAGTCGAGTCGCAAGTCATCAAATTCATGACTCGAGTCTGACTCGAGTCCAAGTCACATGACTCGAGTCCACATCTCATAGGTGGGACAAAGTCATTGTTATGCAAGTCCAAGTCGAGTCGCAAGTCATCAAATTCAGGACTCGAGTCTGACTCGAGTCCAAGTCACATGACTCGAGTCCACACCTCTGCCTCTGAGGCCCCTTTGCTGCAAGCGACCTTCTGGTCGGTAAACGGGCAGCGCGTTCATCTTCTTGGTTCTTTCGGTAAAGTCACGTAGAAGGGAAATAATAAAATAATAAAAATAAAACATAATAAAATACAATTCTCACGACGTTTCGGCCACAACGCAAGCAGCCGTCCTCAGGTGAAGAACAGGTCTGTCGGAAAGACAGCGTCTGAATGAACACCACCAAGCTTGGCAGCGTATATTTAAGCTGGGTTAGAGGAGGAAGGGCGCCTTGACAAAGGAATTTGCATATCAACAGATGAATTTAGCATATTTATGGAAAATGCAGATATGGGATTAGTCACTACTTGTGGACTGCGTAGGGCAGCGCTTTCCCATCGCTCTCTCCGTACGAGAGCCGTGTTCGTCGCACGAAAGTGACGTCGGTATTTTTTGCTTCTCAGAGCTGTAATCATTTTATCCGGTGCAGAAGCGAAGAATTTAAGGCGATTGGAATTTTGCGCGCAGCCGTGAGTTGACGGGCCTGAGTCCATCAACTCACCGCACTTGCGCACCCGGTTTAATCACAGGCAGCTGCCTCGGATTCCAACCAATGATCTCAACGGTGCCAGGTTATCACACTGACCTCTGGACCACTTCTGGACTATCACAGTTGACACAACGATATGCTCACGAAGGCCTTTGTCAGCTGACACTTTGTGCGGGCGGGGGAGGCTGATGGAGCCTCTGAGTGCCGGACAAATATCATCCGTGTACGTTTGCTTCAATCCGCTGTACGCTATTGTGGTTGCGCTGAAACGCGTTGGCAAGGTCTGCAGTGAATAACTCCCTTTGATCTTGCGTCTTGTTTTCATGTATTATATATCACAGCCTCCGACCAAAGAACGCAGAAAGCTAGAAGCAGAGTCGAGGTTGAGCAATGCTGTGATGGGCGACCCAACCACCGTGCATAAACAGATGCAATAAGCTGCTGCCGGGGGCTGCGTTGTCAGCAGTGAGCGGTGCAGCGATGTGCGTTGTACTGCACAATGCTGAGATGTCTATGCTCCCTGCCCTTTGCCACAAAGCCATCGCCGACCGCTGCGGCGTTCCCAAATGGGCGCACGGCGTCCACGTATCGAGAACGCGCTGCGTGAGCACCGACCGCCGCGTTCAAGCGAGGACCCCACCGTACACACATCCACGACTACAGCTGCTCAAGGGAAAACGAGAGGAGGCGGGATGAGACCGGGGGGGAGGGGGCACGATTCCAAGTGCCGGCGAAGCTGGCTGTGTCATCATCGCCCCATTAAACACCACTTAGTTAGCAGCTCCGGTTAGCGGGGGGGAGGGTGGGAGGAGATTGCGACGAGCACAGGTCATTTACCGCGAAGAATGCCTTTAAAAAAATAAACCGAAACAATGATTGCAACGATTAAGACAAACAAATCGACTCGGGAGAGATCGCGTCGCTGGGAGGAACCGTCAATCGATGGAGAGCAGCTGATGAAGGTGGTGGTAGGTGATAGACAAAGACAGCAATTACCGCCAAGAGCTCCAACAGATTGTTGGGGCAAGTGCTGTTAGCGGAGCGCCTACGAAGGAGTGGGTTGTCCAGAGCCACACCCGGCCGCCTTTGTCTCCCCAGTGGCGATGTTTACACACCGCACCGGGTACTCACTTGAGGCTGAGTCGACCTAGGGGGAGGCCGAGGACCGGTTCAGATGATCGTCACAGGTGTTAGCCGTGAGCGGGAATCGAACTCGGGCAGCCGGGTTTCGTAGCGCTAACCGCTACGCCACCGCTCCCCACTCCCCAGGTCACGCACGCACGGAGAGGGAATGCAGATGCTGGCGATCGCGAAGCCACCTGAGCGTTGCTAATATTCGCAAAGAAATGCAGAGGGTCAAAGATGAAGGTGCGGCCCTGCAATTGCTTGCTCACACCACTGCTTGTGAAAGGGCCTCCACCAGATAGGGTACGTTGGTCTACTCTTCCACGCTGGTCAGATGTCTTGGGAGTGCCGGGAGCTCCCCAACGTTTTCCTATCAGACGCGACCTGCCGATTGACTTCGCTGCTGGCTGGACACAGGCACGGGGGGGGGGGGGGGGGGGGGAGATTTAGAGAAACTTGCGATGTTGTTTCATATTCCGCGCCGGGCGACTGCAACGAACCAGCCACCTCCCAATCATAACTTTATACAACGGGGCTTTTTGTTGTTGTTGTGTCTACTGATTTGTGGCTAGGCGGAGACCACCAACTCACTGCACTTGACAACAACAACAACAACTACAACAAAAAGTGATCTTCTTGGTTTTTTCGGTAAAGTCACGTAGAAGGGAAGTAATAAAATAATAAAAATAAAACATAATAAAATAATTCTCACGACGTTTCGGCCACAACGCAAGCAGCCGTCCTCAGGTGAAGAACAGGTCTGTCAGAAAGACAGCGTCTGACAGACCTGTTCTTCACCTGAGGACGGCTGCTTGCGTTGTGGCCGAAACGTCGTGAGAATTATTTTATTGTGTTATTTTAATTATTTTATTACTTCCCTTCTACGTGACTTTACCGAAAGAACCAAGAAGATGAATCCCTGCAGTCACGAAAGCTTTAAATCGAAACAAAAAGTGATCCACGGCGAAACTGAAACTCAGATTCGAACCCGGGCTCTCGTCGGTAGGCAAGTTCAGTTGCCGTGACACAGAATTAACGCCGAAAGATGCCCGGCCACTCGACGAGGGAATCGTTTCTTGCGTGTACACACAGTCAAAGGGTCAAAAGTGATTTCCTGCAAAAGTTGGCATTGATGGGGGGGCTGACCTTTTCACATTCACAGCCCTGGGCCAGTGGTGGAAATTCCACGTGAATCGTGCCACGGGCAGCAAGTATATCCATTAAATAAACACAATACTGAGTTCATTAAAAAGTGGTGTTTATTGTATCGGTCCCGCAGGGATGATGGGCTGAGTCAACACCCCAGCCAGGGTTTGAACTCGCAACCTCCTGAATGTGAGCCAACCGCCCGACAGTCGATCCGCTGAACCTCCAAGCCGGATCAAAGTCAAGAGAAACGAGATGTTTTACTTCCCAGAGTACAGCGCGCCAATTTCCGAGTCTGTATTATTTAACACTGAGCAGCAGTCCCAAAATGCCCTGTGCCTTGTAAGGGAGCCGGGCGCGAGAGTGTACGAGTGAGCGTGTGGCGTGGTGAATTCTCAGTCTGCCCGTGTGAATGGGGCACTACGCGAGGTCTCAGCCGCCACGGTGTCTCTGGAGACGAGTTCGACTCCGCGGGTGCGGGATGGGATCGCTCGCTCGCTCCACGGCTCCGGTCGGTTGGGGGGGGGGGGGGAGCGCACACACCCCACCCTCACCCCAACCGGCCCGTGGCGTGGGAATGCATCACACGAATTTAAGTCGCACCTCGACGCAGATCTTTATCACTGGCGGGGGTCTGGGGTGGAGGAGCATCGTGGTGGGAGAAAGGGGTTGGAGAAGGAGGACTGTTGGGGGGGAGGTGCTGAGCCTCCCCCCTCCACCCCCCCAGCCTTTAAAGAAGGTCACGTGACAGCGTAGCTTCTCATCGCTCTATGTCATGACCACGACGCTACCAATGTAACGTACCGGGTGCTCGTTTCAGGCCGAGCTAACCTGGAGGAGGGGAGGGGGGGGGGTGGCCCGGGATAAAATCGACGACACCCAAATGGCACCGCTGCCGCGAGTCGCACCGCCCAAAAGATGCAAACGGAGGGCGTAGAGGGGGGGGTGGGGAGATGGCATCGGCTATTGAATGTCTCTCCCATGCGCGTCGGCCCCATCCGTCACTCCTCGTGCCCTCGCAATAAACAGACGGAGGAGCCTGGCGCGTCGCCGCCGCGCGCACTACAAATCCGCCTTCCCCTCCGCGTTTTCGAATTCGTCATTCCGCTTTTAATACGCGGCTGCAATTGAAGGGCCTCGGTCTGCCAGGCGTTATTGTTTAGTGCACGGCCACCTCCGCGCAGCGGAAAATGCGGCAGGGAGCAGCTTTTTTTTATCCCCCCCAGCCCAACCAGACCCGCATAAGCAGAACACAAACGTGTAATTGCAGTAGGATTAATAACAATCACGACGATGATGATGATGGTGGTATCAACTTGTCAGAATGAGAATCAGAATATGTATTAACATTGGAGGAATCCGATGAGCTACAAATGTCGGTAAAGCTTGTAGCGTGCTGCCACTGCCCCGCGCAGTGTTCGCTCGCTCCCGTGAAGCGAGAGAGAGAGGACGACTCGGAGAGAGAGAGGACGACTCGGAGAGAGAGGATGACTTGGAGAGAGAGAGAGGATGACTTGGAGAGAGAGAGAGAGGATGACTTGGAGAGAGAGAGATAGGACGACTCGGAGAGAGAGAGGACGACTCGGAGAGGGAGAGAGGACGACTCGGAGAGAGAGAGAGGATGACTTGGAGAGAGAGAGAGATAGATAGGACGACTCGGAGAGAGAGAGAGAGAGAGAGAGAGGGAGGACGACTTGGAGAGAGAGAGAGGACGACTTGGAGAGAGAGAGGACGACTCGGAGAGCGAGAGAGGACGACTCGGAGAGAGAGAGGACGACTCGGAGAGAGAGAGATAGATAGGACGACTCGGAGAGAGAGAGAGGGAGGACGACTTGGAGAGAGAGAGAGGACGACTTGGAGAGAGAGAGGACGACTTGGAGAGAGAGAGGACGACTTGGAGAGAGAGAGAGGACGACTTGGAGAGAGAGAGGACGACTTGGAGAGAGAGAGGACGACTTGGAGAGAGAGAGGGAGGACGACTCGGAGAGAGAGAGGACGACTCGGAGAGAGAGAGAGGACGACTCGGAGAGAGAGAGAGAGGACGACTCGGAGAGAGAGTGAGAGAGGACGACTCGCAGGCCCCAGGAGGAGGAACCACAGACAAACAGGAAGGCAGCAGCAGCAATTGCTCACGTGCTGAGCCTGTGCCAACAATTGCCCAAGCTCTGGCGGTCCTCCACATATAAAGGTGTCATCTTCCAATTAATGAGTGGTTTACACGTGCGGGAGGAAACCGGAGCACCCGGAGAAAACACACGCACACACGTGGGAGGGAGAAACACTCTATCCCGTACAGATGGATCAGGTGGAGTTCACGGTTTTGCTTTCTGCGATCGGGAAGAGATTGTAGAAACGCGTCTACAGCCCCGTTTTTGGCAATCCACTGCTGTATGTGGGCCTCCCCACGCCGTGCGGGCCCTGTGGGTTTATTTGACCATACTTCACCACGCCGGTCAGTGTGGTGAAGGCGGGGAGCATAGGCGTGAGAGCCAAGTAGAGTACAACCATAGATTTCCCTGCGCTGTCCTCTGCCGCCCACAATGTTGCCATGCAGCAGCCTATAACACCTGCTATATGCATGGTGGTCACCCATCGTCACAGCGCTTTCGAGGGCTCAGCCGGTTTTTAAAATCAGAATCAAAAATTCATTCACCACGTCTAATAGCATGGTGACCTTAAAATGATAAATATATCACGTGGGAAGTTTCGGGCAATGGCCCTTCTTGAGAGCGCAGGTTCACGTGCGTCACATAATTGGTGGTGTCAGCCCCGTCAACAACGTAGAGTCTTCGCACGAAAAATGTTCCATCGCGCAGACGCGCAGGCTTGCAGCGGGGCGCAATGGCTATGAGTGATGCCGTCCCGAGTTCAATTCCTAGCCGTGCCTGACATCAGTGAGTGGCAGAGGGTATCCGAACCGCTCCTGACGGAGTGACGACGAACACACAAATCGCCTGCTGAGACCTCATGAATAGTTGAAACGGTGTCATAATCCAGGGGGCCGTTCCCGAGTAGGCAGGCACCGCTGACTGATGGGAGTTCCATGACGTCTCTTTTTCTTGTTTTTTTTAACTCACGTCTCACACTCCAGTAGACGCATTGGTGGCAACTATATTCTTTGTGTCTTTCGGTAAAAGTCGCGTAGATAAGTTCAAAGAAAATAACAACCTATCTACGTGACTTTACCGAAAGAACCAAAGAATATGAATTGCTGCGGTCACGAAAGCCTTAAGTCATTGGTGGCAACATCCGTTAAACCTAAGCCATGACGTGTGGTCACACGAAAAAATGCCGCGGCTGCAATGGGAATGACACCAATGCCCCGACATTGCACCCACGGGGAAGGGTTACAACGCCTCTCAACGCGCTCACCCGCACAGGCCATCACGTGCCTTGCCACAGGCAAAATTTCACCTGCACTGTTCACATGCCACTGCGACCATTCATTTTAAAAGAAGACGCTTTCAAAATTACGCCTCTATACTGCACTATAATGCGCAGGGGGGGGCTAATTAGCCGATCGTGTAGACAAGTGGGTTTTAGTTTAACAAGTAGCAGGCTTTCGCGACCAACATTATTCATAATCAACGTTTTTGGGTTAGATCGCGTTATTTAGAGGACGCCAAAAGGCGCTAACACCGTTTTGAGACTAGGCTCAAAAGAAAGCTGTCTCTGGTGTGGACCAATCAGTTTCAAAGACAACGCATATATTATCAGAGTACGTTTTTTGTTTGCATTCTGACCACAAGTATTGTGGTTAATGCAGACATGATTCCTTGCAAAAGGTTTCATTTTGGTGTTTTAACATCTTAACACCTGTTTTGTTGCCAGAAAAAAGGGGAAAACCTATTCTCATATCGGTTCTGATATCATCTACTTTACGAAGCTGTCCAACTTCATGAATTCTGATTCATGGTCGATTCTTTTTTTTAGCTCGGATCGTGTAACACTCCAGCCAAATGTGAGGTCATCACCCACAGCCCCCTCCACCACCTCGACGGAGCCATACAAGTTGTCACCTGGCGAACGGGCGTTCAATCATCGGGGCAATGACCATGTCACCGTTGTTTCAGTCTCAGTGCTTAGTTGAAGGGCAATTCTGACAACAACAAAAAAACTAAGTTGGCAACCGGATCTGAAACAACAATCACATTCAGTCGCGCGGTCGAGCCGCGTGCGCAACGTGACGGGGGAGGCCGCGGTGACGAGATGTCAACCACCTCGCCTGGTATGCAGGAGGTCGTGGGTTCGATCGAGACCCTGACGCCTGATGCATATTTGGAGTTTGCGTGTCTCTCGATCTCTTCCCGTGGATTTTTCTCCGGATCCTCCGCTTTTTCCTTTCACATTTAGAATCGCCCCCCACTCTACACATCGCCTGACCCCCCACCCCACCCACTCTACACATCGCCTGATCCCCCCCCCCACCCACCCACTCTACACATCGCCTGCCGCTGTGCGGTGCTGCCGAGTTTATTCCGAGCTGGTGGCAAACGCCGTTTTCACCACGCCCGCACCCCCCCCCCTCATCACCCTCGTCGAATGTTTCAACTAATGTTCACGGTCTTTAAAATGAAACTAATCATAAAAATTAATCAACCGGTACGCGTGGAGCAATCGTAACACGATTACCCCCTTGCGCGCTGAGCACGTGTACAATCACACGGGCGTCTACGCACGCGTGACTGTACACGCGCTGAGCACGTGTGAATGTACACGCGCTGAGCACGTGTGAATGTACACGCGCTGTGATTGAACACGCGCTGTGACTGTACACGCGATGAGCACGTGTTCAATCACACGGGCGTCTGCGCCCGACTTGGCCAATCTCAGGTCGGTCACACGCCGCTCGCTTTGTCGGAGGCAACATCCCAGAGGTCGCCCGTTCTATCTCCAGGAGCGGCAGTTGGAGCATTCGCCGAATTTATTACAGCGCCCCCTCCCCCCCCCGCCCCCCCAAATCGTTATAAATGAGCACCACAGTTAGTATATGATTGTCAGATAGCGTGTGGTGGGGTAAAGTGTGAGTATTCCCACCTCTTCCTCAATTGTCTGTCCACCACGGTGGAAGAGTAGGCCAAATACCTGCAAGACTGGGGGGGGGGACTCTCGAGAGCTATCTCGAGGGGCTGCCCTTCTGTCAGCAGTGGCCTTGAGCAGGAAATTGCAGGGCTGCACCTTTACCCACGTCACCGTGTGTTTCCCCAACTCTTCAACAATGCTTCATTGCTAACGCTCCAGTATACGACGCCTCCTCTCACCAGGCGCGGCTTCTTCTCGCCGCCTGCGACGCGGTCTTGAGCAGAGTGGTTCACTCGATACTTGCGATTGTGTAGCGGCTTGCGGTATTTTTTTATATTGCCATTTTTTCACAATAGAAGTCATAACGGCGAATAAATAGACGCATTGTGCGTTTGTTGGACTCAGTGGGGGGGATCGGAGGAGGGAACGTGTCTGTTCGAGACTGTGGCTCACGTAAAGAGTTATGCAGTGATTAACTAAGTTAATGAATACATGAATGAGTGAATTAATGAATTAATGGGTTCCCAGTGGTTGCGTGGATTTTTCTCCGGGTCTCCTGTTTTTTCCCCCTCCACATTTAGAAACACGCGTTTAGAGTTTTTGGCTGCTATATATTTCTACGTGATAAGCCACTTCGTTGAGCTGTGATTTGATGCCAGGTCGCTACTGAAAAAGAGCTATATAGGTCAGTGGGCTTACCTGGTAAAATAAAATATTTTCTTTGAAAATATGATCGAAGGAGTGTATGAGTGGAGCTTGTAGTGAGTGAATACGTGAATTAAATAATACAGAAATGGGTAAATAGGTGGATTAGTGGATACCGTCGATTAATACATTGATGGATGAGTAATTGAGTAAAATCATTCATTCGTGGGTAAATTCGTTAACAAGTGTGTCTGTGGGTTATTGAGTCAGTGAATTGGTGAAATAATAAATATAATCGTGAATGGGTGGAGAGTGAGTGAATTAAGTGCGTGTGGATAATTGAGTCTGTGAATGAGTGAATAAAAACATGACTGAGAGAAAGAATGAATGGCCAATCGGGTGAATACGTGCGCGGTTTGGATGACTGAGTCACTGAATGAGTGAAGAAGTAAATAACGCAAGTTAGTGAATGGTACAAATGAGCATCTGGGTTCATGAGCGGGTGGCTTATTGAGCGATTTAACAAGTGAGAGTGAACGAGCGAGTTAGCAAAGTTAATAAATCAGTGAGAAAATCAACCGGTCGCGTTAATGAGTGAATTAGTGGGCGAGTGACATGTCACAAAGTGAGTCGAGGAGTGAACAAATCAACAAATCCGCAGCTGCATGAACAACCAAATTGATTAATAATGCTCCTTCAAAATTACAAATACAACAATTACCGTAATTCATGCGGTTAAACATAGCACAGTACAAACTGCTTAAAGCGTAATTGATTTTAAAGTGAAATAATTATTTGCTCATGAGTTATTTAATTGATTCACTTTAATAATTGGCATTAACAAACACACATAAGCACTTACTCATGCTACTTTGCGAGACTTGGCGCTGGCAAAAGCGTTAACCCTGCAGTCCTATGCTGCACTACATTTTTAAATCCTTTTTATTAAGTTCACTTGCTTGCTTGCTTGCGTGCTTACGACCGTGCAAATCTTTCGGTCGTGTTTTAACCCACTTCCCGTGATCCAATCGAGCTGACATTTTGCACACAGACTCGTTGTGCGTGACAATTTCTTTTCGTGAAAAAAATGTTCCAAAATTTAACACTTTTTAGGTAAAATTTTTTATATTTAATTACCAATTGCTTAATGGTGGCAGGCAATCATCTGACTCATAGGTGGCAGCCATCTCAAGCCAGAGGACGAGAGGACTCTAGCCGCCCGTTTCAAAGACCAATGTGGGCTGGGTTGTGGCCCATTGAACACGCATATAAAGGATTTATAGTGAAAAACTTTGTTTTTACGGGTTAATTTTTTCATCTGTTCATGCCTGCATCTGTGCTTAGGGTTGGCCACCTCTGAGACACACAAGCAAAAAAAACCTGGACATGAATCACGGGAAGCAGAGGAACATCTCAAAAACTGGGTGGAAAACTGCGTACAGATACATTGTCTCCAGCGGTAAATCGTCATCGTCGTGTTTGTTGTTACGCAGCTGACAAAGAAAAATGGGACTTTAAACGTCCCGGCAAGACTCACAGAGAGGACGCGCAGGGAAAACGAGGACAGGTGGTCACCCTATCTGTGCCTGGAGCTGATCAGATATGGAGATCTCTCTCTCTCTCTCGCTCGCCAGCATCGCTCCGATTAGTATCGGCATGGACGGACGGACGAAGGAATCGAGCAAGAGAAGCGGCGGCTGCTGCTGCTGCCAGGCAGGGAAGCCTTTAATGGACCAGAGCGGCGGCCAAAATCATTACGTCCCCTGATGCATCACTACCACACAATTATCTCGCCCATCCATATAATATTCTTTTTTTTCTGTAACGCCTGACCCGCGACCTACTACAAAAACAGCTAATCAGCGATCGCTGGACCGGCAGTGCCGACGCAGCTGAGCCAACTCGCTGCGTTCACCGGGAAATTGCGACGTTTTGTGTCTGTCGTTGTGTGTGTCTTGAGCCAAGGTGGGCCAGTGTCTCGCAGGCCTGACTCAGTGTACGCACGTGAACGTACGTTGAACTCCTTTTGCGCCGTAAGTAGCCAACCGTGCTAATCGCAGGTTGCTGGGAATAATGGCTGTGTCAGAGGAGCTGTGTCAGGCACTGTGGCATAAACAACACGTATCGTGATCATCTCATTGGTACAGCGGTGCACTGGTACAAATAACAACAACAATAACAACTCAACGCATTCGTACAAAAAAACACATGTAACAACACTGCCCCGAAAGAGAAGAACATATATCTTCTTGGTTCTTTCGGTAAAGTCACGTAGAAGGGAAATAATACAATAATAAAAATAATAAAACATAATAAAATAATTCTCACGACGTTTCGGCCACAACGCAAGCAGCCGTCCTTATGTTTAATTATTGTATTATTTCCCTTCAACGTGACTTTACCGAAAGAACCAAGAAGATGAATCCCTGCAGTCACGAAAGCTTTAAATCGAAAAATAACATATATGTTTTTGAAATGCTGTGGGTTTTGCGAAGCTTCCAGAACCATGCCTAAAAGGAAACGTCTCCAAGGACACCGAGACGAATCGTGCAGCCTCCTTCATCTCGTGGCGAAACAATGAAGGGTACAACAGGCTCCACGTTCTCTCCATCGCTCTGCTACGAAGAAGGGCTCATTTGCCTGTGAGGCTGGTGTGAACTTACCGGTGATGAATCGCACGTATAATTGTGCACTGTGCTACGGCCGTGAAGCCTGGGGGGTCCTGTCTTTAATAATAATTGTCTTGACTTGTAGTAATGCTAATAATAATAAACGCGTCTGGCTCTCCGTAGCAATTACAGCAAGGAGGAGAGGGACATGTCTGGGCCGGCGACACCTGAAACGTCAGCCATTGACTCTTTCGTTTTCGTTGTTAAAAGCCTAACTCATTGTGGAGAGTGTGAAAAATTGTATAGGTAATATAATCCGACAACACGTGTCCTTCACACATATCCGTCTCTTCACGTTGAAAACAATAAAAGTTATCTTATTGGTTCTTTCGGTAAAGTCACGTAGAATGGAAATAATAAAATAATAAAAATAAAACATAATAAAATAATTCTCACGACGTTTCGGCCACAACACAAGCAGCCGTCCTCAGGTGGAGAACAGGTCTGTCGAGAAGACAGAGTCTGAATAAAGAACCAAGAAGATGAATCCCTGCAGTCACGAAAGCTTTAAATTGAAAAACAAGTTATATTTCACGCGATCCATTAGTCCCAGGCGCCTTCTGGGAGTGAATCATTTCAGCGGTGTTGATTCGGCACAAGCAAGCTCTGGAGCCGTTTCGGCATGCAGTGTCTCATCAGCAGAGGCAGGCTTGTTTCAATCAATGCCGGGGAACTGAAAACTGTTGAAGTCAACGGCCTCATCTTTAAGATATGGGTCATAGTTGGACGCAAAGCTATAGAACGCGTATCTAAAATAATCATCAGCGTTGTTGTGGAGAATAGAATTGAATAGCGAAACTATGTTTTATTAGTTTTTTTCGGTAAAGTCTCGTAGGTTAAAAAAGAAAACGAATAAATAAAATCACAATGTACTGTAATTACTGATACAGTAATTTTGCTGTGACGGTTCCACCTGAAGACGGAAGCTTGTGTTGCCTCCGAAACGTCGTGATTTAATGTATTTGTTTTCTTTATTAACCTACCTGACTTTACCGACAAAACCAAAGAGTATGGATCCTTGCAGTCACGAAAACTTCAAATCTAGAATTATGTTTTATTTGACCAGGTAAGGCCCGCTGTGCTATATAGCTCTTTTTTTACAAGACACATGGCCACAAATGATAGCTCAACGAAGTGGCTTATCGCGTGTAAATGTATAGCAGCCAAACACTCCGAACGCGTGTTTCTAAATGTGAAGGGAAAACCAGGAGAAGAATCTACGCGACCAAGGGGAGAAGGAACATGCGAACGTGGTTCTCATGTGCAAGCGAACTGCTGTGGTCTCATCTTCTTGGTTCTTTCGGTAAAGTCACATAGAAGGGAAACAATAAAATAATATCTTCTTGGTTCTGCTGGTCTTACTGAGACCACAAATTTTCTTGCTGTGGATTTCACACCTGATGATGATTGCTTGCGTTGTGGCCGAAACGTCGTGAGAATTCTTTATTTTTGTTATTATTTTATTATTTCCCTTCTACGTGACTTTACCGAAAGAACCAAGAAGATGAATCCCTGCAGTCACGAAAGCTTTAAATCGAAATAAAATAATAATAATAATAAAAATATAAAACAATAAAATTCTCACGACGTTTCGACTGCAACACAAGCAATCATCATCAGGTGTGAAATCCACAGCAAGAAAATGTGTGGTCTCAGTAAGACCAGCAATCTCCTGTGCTTTCCTCTCGTCACACACGGGACCCCTTTCGTAAATCGAGCAGTGGGTAGACCAAAGGGCTGCAATCGTGTACATGAGCTATTATTACCACGATCATGCATCACAACGATGATTGCCACGGTGCAGCGACTGAATTTGCATCTTAATTGGAGAGGACTGGTCAATGCTTCGAGGCGAACTCCATTGGGTTTAGCGAGCGCTACAGTTTGGGAAGCTTCGTTTGGTTTCAAGAGCGTGCGGTTCTTGGTGAGCTACCGTTGCAAATAGCTCCTGGCGGAGTCTGCCCACCCATGGATGCACACGAGTATGGAGCCCGTGTCTGAATAATGGCTTACTGATGCCAAAAAGCATAAATTGTCATCGTTATGTCCGTCCTTGTGTGGGTCTGTTGGGGCCGGCGGGGGGGAAGGGGATTTGAGGTGAAGAGTGGGGGGGGCATCATCATCAAGAAGAAGCAGTAATGACGACTCAAAGCCCCCCCCCACACCCCCCAGGGTGACACGTGAATTGACCAAAACCACAAATGAGACAGCGGTGGCTCCCGTGGCAAAAAAAAAAATGTGCTTTACGGAAATGAATAAAACATTGACGCGCACGGTAAAAGAAAAAAAAAACCCTATATATATCACAACTCATAAAATAAAAAAAATATGTAAAAGTATAATACCGGCTCGGAAAAAAGGGACATTGTGGGAGCTAGACGGGCGCTCCGGGAATGACACGCGATTTGTTTAACTTTCTGACGGCAGCCGGCATATCGAGCGAGCGAAGGGGCGCCCGGCAACCACGTGGTGGAGGTATTGAAAATCAATACGCGCGTTCCGGTCGCGAGCCTCCACCCTGTAATGGAGTGAACGCGAATGCTTGTGCAGCGAAGCGAAGCGTTCAACCTCTCCCGGCTGTCCCCCCCCTCCCCCCCACATGCCTCGACTCATCCACCAGGATTGCTCCACGTCGCCCACTCCCCATGCATAGAGAACCACCCACCCACCCACCCACGTGCCCCTAACCTCTCGCCCTGGCCTTACTAGGCACGGTGCGTTTTGCCAACTGCCCACGTGCTAAACGACCAAAGTGGTTTCCCTGCTGGAATTGGGATTAAGGCCCAGCTAGTCTCACATTTACGGCTCTGTAAATTCCACATTCATGTGGACGGGGGTGGTATATCCAATATGACAACCCACTTGACTTTCCCACAGTGTGGTGCTGAGTTGTTGGTTTTTGGTGACGCAGCAGTGGCAGCGGCAACGTCATTAGACAATTTATTGTTTATGTTGCTATGGAAATGGGATCGAATCCCTTTCGTTTAGATATCACGCTCATCGGCGCGCGCGCATTTGTTGCAATAATTTAATTCCATACTCTTTGGTTCTTTCGGTAAAGTCACGTAGATAGAAAATCAATAGAACGCGACGTTTCGATCGCAACACAAGCAACCGTCATCGGGTGAAACGAACACAGCGGTTCTCCTGAAACGTCGTGATCTATTCATTTTCTATCTACGTGACTTTACCGAAATAACCAAAGAATATGGATTCCTGCAGTCACGAAAGCTTCAAATCAAAATTTTATTTCAAGTCAAACACAAATAAACTTAAATTTCGATTGAAAGCCTTCGTGACTGCAGGGATTCATCTTCTTTGAGGACGGCTGCTTGCGTTGTGGCCGAAACGTCGTGAGAATTGTATTTTATTATGTTTTATTTTTATTATTTTATTTTTTCCCTTCTACGTGACTTTACCGAAAGAACCAAGAAGACAAATAAACGTGTCAAGCCATGCACGAGAATCATCCCCCATGACACGGGGTTAAGGCTGCAGCCCTCCTCCACTACCGTCGGGCGAAGAAAAGTAGCTCCGATTAAACTGTGCAGTCGTAATTCATATTTGATATAAAGTGTTATTACATTGTTAACAAATTGTAAACTGTCCAGTTATTTGCCATTAAGAGTTGAGTAAATCCGTTATGTATCCTCTTTGAAGGTAATTAAACCTCAGTAATTATGCGTGGAAGGATGCGAAGTCAAATCCTGAGTGGGACGTTGACTCAGCCCATCATCAACACCGGGGTGGATAAAATTGTGTACCACGCTGTGGAGTGGTTATCTCATGTAAGGACTCGCCTCCTCCATAGAAATGGGGAATTTCCACCACCCGCGGTAGATCTGTAAATCTGTGGTGAGCACCATCAGAGTGCTCACTTGAGGATGAGATCACGTTGAACTATGCACTATAGCTAATCGATCATTGTCTGCGTCTATGCCTTACATGCCCCCATAGCCGGGAAGGCTCTCTCCCAGAGTTAGTCCGGCTTCACTGGCATTTCAAACCCGCTCCCGCGTGACGTTAATCTGCTGCGAAGGCACACAACCAGCCGACGGATTGATCGTCACTTTTCCTATCGGCAATTTAAGCAAAAAAGGAAAAACCTCGCTCTGTAATTGTGTGGCTTTGACCGCTTGCAAGTGGCTGCCCGGGGGGGGGTGGGGGGATCCAATGAGCTCACCCCCCCCCCCCCCACGGCTCTGTTCTCGCACAGGGGCAGCTCGCAAGACTTGACGCGCCAGCTCATTTAACACTTCATTAGGCGGCTCACCTCCAGAGCGTTCCCACTCTTCTCACGATGACTCCACGAACCCACCCACCCTACGCCTCTCCCCGCCCACCCCACCCCGCCCTCCACTCCCCGCCCACCCCACCCCACCCCGCCCTCCACTCCCCGCCCTCCACTCCCCTCCACCCCTCCCTCTCACCCCCTCCACCCCCCACCCTCTCACCCCCTCCACCCTCCCTCTCACCCCCCCCTCTCACCCCCCCTCTCACCCCCCCTCTCACCCCCCCCCTCTCACCCACCCTCTCACCCCCTCCACCCCCCCTCTCACCCCCTTCACTCCCCCTATTACCCCCCCTATCACCCCTCCACCCCCCCCCCCTCTCACCCGATCCACCCTCCCCCCCCCTCTCTCCCCCTCCACCCCCCTTCTCACCCCCTTCACTCCCCCTCTCACCCCCCTCCACCCCCACTATCACCCCCCCCATCACCACCCCCCCCCCCTCTCACCCGATCCACCCCCCCCTCTCACCCCCTCCACCCCCCCCTCTCACCCCCTCCACCCCCCCTCTCACCCCCTCCACCCCCCCTCTCACCCCCTCCACCCCCCCCTCTCACCCCCTCCCCCTCTCACCCCCTCCACCCCTCCCTCTCACCCCCACCCCTACGTCCTCTCCCCTCCACCCCTCCCCCCACCCTCTCACCCCCCCCCTCCATTCCCACCCCCAGTCTGCCAGAACGAGTTTTGGATAATTATATGAAGTGACTTAGGAGCGTCTCCGCGTCCGTGGGATTAAGGGACGCCGCGATGCGAGGGTTCGGGGAGCCTGCGAAACGGTACCGAATGGATCAAGTGGCGCTCATTAGCAGAGGTGGCCGGAGCGGTTGGCTCAGCGGCTCGTGACACGGCGGTGGCAGCAGCAGCGAAATTCCGATTTTGAAATCCGGGGGTTTCAGTCGCTGCCTGCGGAATAAGTTCAACGTACGTGCCACGCATTAATCGCCGCTCTGCGAGAGTTCCAAACGGATTATTGGTCTCGGCATGGCGACGCCGAGAGCGCGATCGGGATGTGAGAGCCTAGGTTCGCTTCAGTGGCCTCTTAGCCACATCAGACATGGGGTGCTTCGGTCTATCTGTCTGATAGAGCCAAGTACTCAACGTGCGTGTAGCCCGGGCCGAAACAATTAATTCGCTGCATTTGAGAAACCGGTTTAATCACCGGCGCCTGTAACAGAGTCAAGCCTCGATTCTCAGCAGTGCCCTGGCAAGGTGCTCTGAGCTGGCATTAGCCGACCGAGCCGCCTGGCACTCCCAAGTCGGGTGTGGTGGCCCATGCCTGCAATCTACTGCCTTGGAGGTGGGGTTGGCAGATGAGAGAAAGATTATCTCGTGCATGGAAATTCACCGCTTTACAGAGCCGTGCGTGACGTGCAAAGCTCGAGTAGAGCAAGTAGTTTTCGAACCTCTCTCGGTGGTTGACTGCAACCGTCTCATGTGGGTGGATCTGCTCCTGGTAGTGGATTCTCCCGACGAGTAAAAATATAAACAAAAAATGCCTAAATAACTTGACCAAGCCTCTTGAGAAATCATTGCCGAGAAAAATAAGCTTTCAACTCGGTTATTACTGTGGATTTTTTTCTCCCCCACCCCCCCGCTTTAACAAGCCGGATAAATAACTGTAATCGAAGCTCTCTGCTATGAAGAAGGGCTATTGCCTGGAACGTCGCCTCTTATATTTATTTGTGTTGAGATTTTATAGTTGCACGGAATATGCCGCATGCAGCTTATCTCGGCTTAAAACTGCTGAACTGCGTCCTAAATTCATTTCATGACATGACTAATAATGTGCAGTCCTGTGTCAGGATGAAGGCCATCAATCACGTGAGTTGGTTGACCATCCGTCGCCAGACTGGTCAGTGCTCGTTGCTGGAGAGAAGACCCAGGGACCGCTCCGCGTGTGGCTCGCCGCTGCTGTTAAGAGCCATGGGCCGGGAATCGAACCTAAGTTTGGCGGGTTCGCAGCGCGCTAACCGCCGAGCGCAAGCCTCCGGCCGCGGTGCGCTCATTCGATTTTTTAAAAAAAAAGAACGCACGCGTGTGGATAATGTTCGCGAGCTCGGAAACTTTGTTGGGAGGAAGTGCGCGGTTTTATGCATAAAATGGATTCTCAGAGGAATTTTTAATTGCCCAAGTGGCACTTACCCGCAACAAAAAAAAGAGTAAATTGGAAAGCTCAGTCTGTGAAGTTTTCCCCGGATAAAAGGCGACCATTATTCCTGAAGTAACATTTACTCTCCCAATGCCCTCTCACGCGGCGTATCGCTAAGAGCGAGCGAGCGAGCGAGCGCGAGAGAGAGAAAGTTTGGCCGATCACATTACAACTTGACGAACGAGTCGCCTCCACTGCTCGGCAATCAGCCGTGTGCGGAGCCCGGAGTTAAGAGCGAGCCCGTGGCAGCAAACAGAAATAAGCCGGACAATCGGCAACTCCGTTCGGAGCCCGCGTGTCGTCATGCGAGCAGCATCGACACCTGACGCAGTTAAACAACCGCGCTGTGCTTGCACCGTCCAACCCCAAACCCGCGAGCGATTTACTGCACGCAAATTGTTGTTGTTTGCCCTCGTGGGCTCGACTGATCAACGTTACCTCGGCAGGACACGGCGCTACCGAAGAACCATCACTGCCAGAGCGTCGCCGTCTCCCCGCGTCCGCCAATAGAAACGCGATCGCGCGCACGGCCCCGCCCGCTCGCAGCTGACCCCTGACCCAGACGGTGTCACCGTCTCGCCTGCCCTGAATGAGCGGTTACGGTGCACCGGAGCTGCCGAGGGCTTCGCCACGTTATTGTTTCGTTGCCGAGAATATTTATATTTTTTGGACCTCATCTGTCGAGGTCCACGTGGCGGCTTTCCTTTCGTCGTCGTCATCTCTGCCACACTCCCCCCCCCCCCTCTCTCCTCCTCACCCTCCTGCAGCGCTCCATCGATTTATTTGTTCGTTTTTTTAATGTATCTTTTTTATTTTCAAATTGTGAGCATGAGGCACGAGGCACAGGGAAGTCCCGCGGTCCCTCGAGCACCGTCGGGGGTCATACAGAGGAATTTCACGGGTGGAACAAAAACAAATAATCCCTGGATTATGTTAACGCTCGCCGCTCCCCAGGGCCCTAACTCGGCGGCGATGGGCTGAGTAGCCGAGTGAGTGGCTCGCCTGGCTAAATAAGGGACAGTGATTCAAATATCAGCGGGCACTCGTGTGGTGGTCAAATACATCTCCGCGGTAAAATGATTTTGATGTTGTATTGCCATACCCTACGTAATGTCGAGATGGGTTTCGGGGTTTGCTCGCGTTAAACCAATGCTGCTATATATATACAAATTACTCCCAGAAGGCCGCGCGGTCAATGGGATGGGCAATCTTCATCGTTTTATATCTCTGTATGTATCTATATATATTCTCCACAACGACGCTAATGATTATTTTGTGGTACGTGGTTAGGCACACAGTACTGCATCCTGTGAATTGCGTACTGCAAATGTGTACCCTATGTAAGGTGGTGTGGTTAAAGGAGCAGCCCTGCATTAGCTTGCTCGGGTCACTGCTGGCAGAAGGGTAAAGGGGAGCCAGAACCGGTTTAGATATCAGACATCTGAACCGGTTCAGATATCAATCATCGCTCGCCACTGAAGTTAAGCCATGCCCGGGATTCGTCGAGCAACGTACTCACCACTGCACCACCATTCCACCCCTCATTCACCACTGCACTCCGATTTAAAAATCAACCACCCCCCGCCCCCTTTCTTAAAATGGGCATCTTGCTGGTATATACATAACCCGAGCTCGTTGTTCCCGTCACCTATGCAGATGCCCAGCCCCCCCTTCCTTACATAATTTATGAGGCTCTGCGAGGTGAAACATCTATCAGCGAGAAAGACGGGCTGAAGTGCGGCGCGGACGAATTTACGGAGTGAAGAAGGCAGATGAGTCGACTGTTTGATGCAGCGGTGGCACGGGCTCACGCGGGAAGACCCGAAGCATAAATTATTTCATGGGACCCACTCTCAATCCGCACAAGCCGGGAAGGAGGCTCAGCGGCCATCCAATTTCAGCGGTAGGGCGAGCTTCAAAAACCCGGTTGGAGGTTGAGTTAACCCATCAACAATCAAGGGTCATAGAAAATTAGCACCGCTGTGCAGGAAAGTCAACGTTTTTTAGGACGCTGTCTTTCCGACAGCTCTGTTCCTCACCTGAGGACGGGTGCTTGCGTTGTGGCCGAAACGTCGTGAGAATTTTGTTATGTTTTATTATTTTATTATTTCCCTTCTACGTGACTTTACCGAAAGAACCAAGAATATAAAAGTCAACATTGCTTGTCCTATTGATAAACCACCGCCTCCCCTCTCCCCTCCCGTCAAAGGAATGTGGAACTCCCACCACTGGCTGAGGATTGTTCAGAAGAGATGAGCACCACTTCGATGTTTATTTGAGCAGGAAATTACTTCCGTCTTGTGTCTGTCGAGCGGGAGGACAGAAGGGCCACAGCCAAGAGATGCAGATGTTAGGGGGGGGGGGTTAAGAGCCGAGATGTAGACAAAACACAGAGAAATGTGGTGAGCTGATGAGAAAAGAGAGTTGCAGACGAGAGACGCATCAATTTTCTCGTGATGTTTTACGATCATGTGAATTGGCAACCCGCTATACGGCGTCTAGATCGACAAACACATTTCTTCACAACTGCTGCTTTGTGTCGTGTTTAGTTTGCCGTCCTTCCCCCGCACCTCCGATTGGCAACGGTTGGCTACGTACGGCGGTGCGAAAGAAGTTCAACACACACACACATACATACGCATATGTCATGAAGATGGGACCCTTCCCTCCCCTTGAGCTACTCGGGAAGCTGCGCTTTCAGCTTTGCCTTTGCTCGTGCCTCGCAGAGCAGACGATCGCTGCCCGCGACTGCAAATGCGAAAAGGTGGAGGAGGAGGGGAGCGGTGGTGGGGGGCGGGGGGTGGTGGTGGTGGTGGGGGGGTGGTGACAGTGGGGGGCTGGTGGTGGGGGGTGATGGTGGTGGGGTTGTGGTGGGGGTGTTGGTGGTGGTGGGTGGGGGGGGTAGTGGTGGTTAGGGGTGTTGTTGGTTGGGTGGGTTACTGGTGGTGGGGGGTAGTGGTTGTGGTGGGGGGTGGTGGTTTGTAGGGGGGTGGTGTTGGTGGGTGAGGGAAGTGTTGGTGGTGGCAGTGGGGGGGGTGATAGTGGGGGGGGGGGGTGGTGGTGGTGGGGTGGAGGTCGTGGTGGTGGGGGGTGTTGGTGGTGGTGGCAGTGGGGGGGATAGTGGTGGTTAGGGGTAGTGTTGGTTGGGTGGGTTACTGGTGGTGGGGGGTAGTGGTGGTGGTGGGGGTGGTGTTGGGTGGGGGGGGTAGTGTTGGTGGGGGTGGTGGTGGTGGGGGGTGGTGTAGGGTTGTTTGTGGGGGGGTAGTGCTGGGTTAGTGTTGGTGGGTGGGTGGTGGAGGGTGTTGGTGGTGGTGATGGGTGGGTGGGCTACCGTGTGCTCTCAGCTCCTGGCAAAGTGGGCTTCAGGGACCCCAGCGTGAAAGGCAGCGGCGTTGTACCGCCGTTTTCTCGCTGTCCGGCATTTAAAGGCAGCTGTGGGCCACGGGGATGCTTCTCTTGAGCGACACGCACCTAACTCGTTACTAAAAGGGCGACCGGTGCATAAATCTGAAATTCGCTTTTTACGGAGACCTTGGTAGAGGATGACTTACTACCCCCCCTCGCCCCATTCCATTCGCCTTTGTGTCCGTGTGTGTGTGTGACTCTCTTGTGTCTGTGTTTTTGAGTGTCTGTTTGTGTCCATTTATACGTGTGTGCGTGTGTACGTGGTCCATATGTGTATGTGTGTGTGCGCTTAGGTGGGGAGCGGTAGTGCAGCGGTTAGCGCGATGCGCTACTAACCCGGTGACCCGGGTTCGATTCCCGCTCACCAACAATAACAGTAGCGAATTTTTTAAACGGTTCTAGTTCGAGCCTGAAATGAGTACCTGGTGCGGTGTGCAAACATAAGCACTGGAGAGACAAAGGCGGTCGGGCGTGTTGCAAACCACACCCTTCCGGTCTTCATAGATGCTCGCAAACAGCAGTTTCCCCAACAACATGTCAAGTGCTATATGGGGGATATTTGAATGTTGTATTGTGTGGGGTATAATATGTGTTGATGTAGCCTCTACAGGGCAGAAATCCCAGTCCGTTAATTAGGCAAATTAAGAATTAAAATGTTAACCTCTTTTAAAGAACAGCTTTGCACTGACAATGAACACACAGAGGTTGTGAAGTGTAATACGCTTACGTGATTACCTGCTCTCGTGTTAATTATCAGTACAGACGTAAACGTCTGAAGGTTTTAAATTAATTTCCAATGCCGTGGTACAATGCTTAGCATGCTGGACCCCCAATTCAGCAACAAAATATGTTGCGGTGCATTGCCGATCATAAGAACTGATAATAGCATCCCACGCACCACAGACGCGGATTCTTGTATCGTCGTATTCAATTAACTAACCTGGAATCATCCGAATTAAGTAAAAAAAAGCCTCTTCTTGGTTCTTTCGGTGAAGTCACGTAGAAGGGAAATAATAAAATAATAAAAATTAAACATAATAAAATACAATTCTCACGACGTTTCGGCCACAACGCAAGCAACCATCCTCAGGTGAAGAACCGGAAATGACGCTGTCTTTCCGACAGCCCTGTTCTTCACCTGAGGACGGCTGCTTGCGTTGTGGCCGAAACGTCGTGAGAATTGTATTTTATTATGTTTTATTTTTATTATTGTATTCTTTCCCTTCTACGTGACTTTACCAAAAGAACCAAGAAGATGAATCCCTGCAGTCACGAAAGCTTTAAATAGAAATGAAAAAAAGCCGTCAAGTGCAATAGAATTGTAATTTCCCACCCGAATATTTTTTATCTCGCGTGTGCTATCGGTGTCGTGCCCACGTGACACCCGACAGCGCCCCTCCGACGTGCACGGTTGGCTACGTACGGTGCGAAAGAAGCTCAACCGACACACGACAGAGCACACGTGCATGCCACGCTTTCCATTTGGACCTCTGGCAAAGCGACCCTTTGTGAGTTCATGGGCTCTAGGGCTACACGATGGGCTGCAGGGGTCAATGCAGAAACATCGATAAGTCAATCAATACGAGATTTATAACGCGCTGCTGAGACGGAAGCGCTGACGGCAGTGCGACAATGAAACCAGATTGTACGAAACAGAAGTGAAAACACGTGGTTTTTTCAGTCCGGCCTTTAAAATCAGCACCCATCGTTCTGGCTGAGCGGACTTCCGTTGGCAGAGACTGTTCCCGACCCCACCGGACTGCGGCTGAACAACTTTGTTCTGATAATTGTTTTTTTACCCTTCTATCTGGCAACAAAACTGACACCTTTTTTACAAGGAGTCATGTTTGCATAGACCACAATACCTGCAGTCATGATGCAAAAAAAAACATAACTCTGATAATGTGCACTGTCCTTGAAGTTGATTGGTCCACACCGGAGACAGCTTTCCTTAGAGCCTAGTCTCACATGGGTTGGACCAGATGACGCCAAAAGGCGCACAACTCAAAGACAATGCACCATCAGAGTATGAGAGCTCGGGTAAGCATTTACACCATTGGAACCTCATTTGCCAGTAAAAAATATGATAATTGGTTTTTTACCCTTCTATCTGGCAACAAAACTGAAAACTGTCTCGGGTGTGGACCAATCAACTTCAAGGACAGTGCATACATTATCAGAGTTTACCGAAAAAACCGAAGAGTATGAATCCTTGCAGTCACGAAAGCTTCACATATAGAATTATCAAAGTTGTTTTTTGTTTGCATTATGACCGCAGGTATTGTGGTCTATGCAAACATGACTCCTTGTAAAAAAAAAGGTGTCAGTTTTGTTGCCAGCTAGAAGGGTAAAAAAACAATTATCATATTTTTTACTGGCAAATGAACTTTGAACTTGTTCTGCCCTCCTAAGCCGAGTGGTACACGGCAGCAACCGCTCTGTGCCAGATGAGCGCAGCTGTCGCGATGGCAGCGATGGCTGGACGGCATCGCTCTGGTAGGTCGCTTGACCCGGTTGTCTTCGCTACCAAAAGTCCGAGGCTGACTTGAGAAACTGGATCCCGGTCTGGCAACACCACGTTTCACACGGCCGCAAATCGAGGCAGCCTTTAAAACTGGTGGCTTTCCAGAGGTGTTTTTTTTTATTTTCTAAAAGCGATTAACCTCGTCGATTCAATGCGGTGATGCAAAACTCAACAGATGCACTACCGTCCTACTGGACATCTGTGAACGATAGCTGTATGGCTCATCGGATTCCGCCAGGAAAAATAAATACTGTATTCAGATTCTGAAGTAGGGCTCGTAACGCATTGCGTTTCATCTCAAATATCTGTTGATTCTGTCCCCCCCCCACTTGCTTCCGTTCATCCTTCCCTTTCCTTTCCTTCCCCATCCCGGCTGTCACAATATGTTAATAAGTAAATAAAAGTAAATGGAGTGCGGAGACGCTGGCGGGTTTACGGAGCGCGCATTTATCGACAGGTGCGGGCCAGAGGCTGTCCGTCACGGACACCGCCAGCCGATGGGCCCCGTGAGCCCATCGGCCAAGGACGTCGTTCGAGGGTGAATAATGATGGGGAGCATCTTAGATTGGGGCTCTTCGTCGAGTGTGTGCAGGCGGTACGACTGCGCACACTCCGTAGCTACGCCACTGAGGCCGCACCCTGCTGAGCAAGCTGCCAGGAAACAGACACGTACACAAATGTGTGCAGACACGCACGCGTACACACACACACGCGTACACACACACACGCGCGCGCGTACGTAAACACACACACACACACACGCGCGCCCGTACATAAACACACACACACACACGCGTACACACACACGCGCGCGCGTACATAAACACACACACACACACACGCGTACACACACACACGCGTACACACACACGCGCGCGCGCGTACATAAACACACACGCGTACACACACACACACGCGTATACACACACACGCGTACACACACACACGCGTACACACACACGCGCGTACATAAACACACACACACACGCGTGCGCACACGCAACAACAAAACGCACGTGGCGCAAATACAGCGGCGAGCAATGCTCAAACACGCCGATTGCAGACATGGGGTGGTGGGGAGTGGGGGGAGGGATAGGGGGCGGTAGAGGTCACCCCCAGGAGAGATCACAGTTTGGCGAGGGGGGGGGCTTCCGATTTGGCTTTGACGAGCGTCAATCAAATTCCACCGTCGCACAAACTCCACACATCGCGCCGACCTCTGAACCCTGGGCTCGGGGTGTGGGAGGATCTATGCTCACCCCGGGCCCAGAGAAGAAGAACAAAACCACCAACCCACCGCCTACACGGCTGAACCTGCAGGTGTGTAGGTGGGGTGCCGCGGTGATGGTGCATGCCTGAAATCCAGAAATTTTCTTTTTTTTATCTATTATAATATTTCCGCTGGATCATCGCTCGAGATGAGACGTCTCCTGACACGTGCACGGCACAGATCGCCATTCCAAGTGCGCCGTCGGCATCACTCGCCCCGCGAGACGACGACGTTTTCGGTTGTTTTGTAAGCCGCGCGGCCACGAGTGCTGCACACACCGCCTCGTGTCGGAGAGCGGCCCCCGTGGGTGGCGGATGGCGGCAGCGGCGAGTGGCAGGGAAGCGCCGTGACTCAGAACTCGCTGGGGCAAATACATCGTGGGGCGTTATCAGTGGTGTCTAGTCTGTGTGTGTGTGGGTGGCGATCTAAGCCTCAGCGGTCCCATTGTAAAGGGTTACGGTATATCCATTTTTTTGGGGGGGTGATTTTCTTTTTGATTTAAGCGATTTATTCAGATTTTTGATATCTATTCTGCTATTGTGCAATGAGGACGTTCACAACTTTCCACAGAGAGACGTGCATCGCGCTGCGTCAGGGAACGGCCACGGAAGTTGACGTCGCAGAACTACTTCGAAGGTCACTTCGACGAGCCTCTTTATCCACGCTACGTCACACCTTCGTATGCCCTGAAAATCGCGTTCTTCGCTGGAAGCCGTCGTCCTAAATCCTGACAGCTGGATTTGGGGCTAAATTAGAGGGAAATTACGGTGGGGTTTTTTTTGTGTGCAGTTATTGGCCACCAGGCTGGGACCATCAACCTCGCTGTAATCGAGAACCCGGTTTAATCGCCGCGGGCAGCCGTCCCAATTTCGGCCCCAAGCCGTCCATCGTGCCCGCTCAGTGCACCGACATCTGAGCCACGTGGACACCTCTTGAACCACCGTATGCGCATCTTTATAAGGTAGTAACATCCAATGGGTTGATGACATACACGTACAAATATATATTTTCATATATATATACTCAGACTCAAATTTCATTGTAGCTGGTGAGGCTCACAGACTTCAGCAGCTTTTGCACAGAATCAGAATATTTATGCTGGAGGATTCTGATGAGCTATTAATCTCTTTTCACAGACGTCCAGTAAAGGACCACCATAGGCCCCAAGATCATTGGCAGTGGTGGCAGACACGGGGCCATTGCAGGGCTGAGTGAATGTGCACAAACAAAAAAAATAATGCGCACGAAACCCTCGGCCGAACTTACTGCAAGCAGCATAAAGCAATTAACGGCGCTTGCATACGAATCAAAAGCAGGTGTCAATAAATCCTGTCACAGACGGCGTGTCAATGAAACGTATGTAAGGCCGCGAACATAACAAAGCTCGGTTATAGGATTCAATACCCGTCGTGGCAGCACGTGCGTTCGCTCAAGAATGATCTCACAAGCAAGATGTTGCTTAAGGAATACGCCAAACATGCCAGGCAAGATTCTTATGAAAGAAAATAAAACGTCGTTAAACTCAGTGAGATTTTGGCTGTTGTATGAAGGACTAAATTAGAATTTGTAATTCAGGATAAGTCATAGGTATATAATTAGAAAGAAGGTTGGGAGTTTTTTTGTCAATGAATAGCTTCAGTACAATGGATGCAATAGAACTTTGATTAATAACAACATGACTTAAAGCTTTCGTGACTGCAGGAAATCATACTCTTTTGGTCTTTCGGTAAAGTCACGTAGGTAGAAAAATGTAATAAAAAAAATCACGACGTTTTCGATCGCAACACAAGCAATCGTCTTCAGGTGCAGTGTCAGAAAACCGGGCACAATGCCACCTCTTCGGCAACATTTGATCTTTGCCTTTCATAAGGCCCAATTTGATGTGAGTGGTGGCATCAGCACATTCCAGGGTCCACTAGTGGCTCCCACTTGACGTTGTTCCTCCCCACAGTGAACTCGGTCCGCTGTGGCCAGTCCACCCTTTGGTAGTGCACCTTGGTATCCCTGCTGTCCCAAAGGCAAAGATAGCATGGAAACTTGGTAAAACTGATTTGGAGACCCATCAGGAATTCCACCATTTTGAAGTCTCTGATGACCTCCCAGCCGTACTCATCATACTTTAAGGCGTCCAGCAAGGTCTTGATGCTGTTGTAATCCTCTTTGAGGTGCACCGAGTGAGCCAGGGGGAGAGACAGGTACTTGTTACCATTATGGAACAGCACGGCTTTGAGGCTCCTCGATGAGCTGTCAATGATGAAACGCCAATTATACTGGTTACAGGCGATTCCGATTGCCTCGAATAGACTGGTCACATTGTGGCAGAAGCAGAGCCCATCTTGACGGGTGAAAAGGCTGCAAAAAGGTCGGTGACACTTCCTCTGATCTGCGACTTGCACACTTTCATCCAACAAGTTCCACTGCTTAAGCCTAGACGTCAAAAGCTCCACATTGGATTTGGTGAGACCAAGATCTCTGATCAAGTCGTTGAGGTCTTTTTGGTTTGGGTAGTAGGGGTTTCTATCCTCAGCTCCACCTCTGAAATTGTCATCTGGATCTACAACGTCTTCCTCGCTCTCTGACTTGCTGCTCTCTTCTAAAGACGGCTGCTCTCTCTCCGGAGGAGTGGGTACGGGGAGCTCATGGCAGTGTGGCACCGGGGCGATGGATGAAGGAAGGTCCGGATACGTGATAGCAGGTGCATTTTTGCCAGTCCGACGTTTTAAAGGATCCACCATGCAGAAGTAGCAGTTGCTTGAATGGTCAGTGGGTTCCCGGCCAAATTATTGGGATAGCGAACTTCATGGGTCTCTTTTCCCCTCTGTACCATCTTTACCGTAATACATTTATTTATGTGTAAGAGATTCTCGCAACATTTTTCATAGATGATATATTTTTTCAATAACATTTAAAATTGTAACACATTTTTAAATTAAAACTTTTACAATTTGAAAAATTGTAACAAATTTGATAACATAAAATTCCGAGAAACAATTGTCCATCTTACCTTCCAGAGTTTTTTTTGCATTGCCCACAGGTGAAATGAGGTGCCCAGGGTTTGTCTTGATCCCTGACAGGTATGCCGAAATATGCCTTGTAGGCCTCACACATTTTAGCAGATGCTTCCACAGAGTACTTTCTCGTTTTGGTCTTGATAAATTGGCCGAAGACATAGCAAAATGCGTCTGCCGGATGCGTGCAGCCTCGTGATGCCATCTCAGAAAAATGCAGCTATATCCACTTAGGCAGCTGGAACTAAACTGAACTGGTGGGCTTAAGGCCCCTGTATTTATGCTACTATTTATAGTACTGGAAAGTTCTAGAATGTTCTAGAAGTTACTCCAAGTTTACTCAGCACTGAAACTATCTGGAATGTTCTGGAAAATAAGTGAATTTCAAAATAATCAATGTTTTGGTCACAAAAGCAATGTTTGTGGGGAATAATATCCATTTGCTGTACTTTGGAGGCATACTCAATTAGGAACGAATACTTTCTACCCAGGATCAGAAATAAATTGTTACAGTGTAATTCATGTGATAATTAATTAAGGAACCTGTGATGAATTAAAAAATATTTGTACTACGACTTAGAGTCTCACTTCATCTCCATGTTGCAGGTTACCTCACTCCTATTTCTGCTTTCTTCCTCGCACTGCTCCACTCTGGATTTCTCTCCTCCCATCATCGTCGTCTTCTTCCCAAAACTGTCATCATAATAATAATAATAACAACTTGTCTATGACGATGATCCCTTTCATGTTCGTGGTTTTGGCCACGTTGTAGCATTTGTTAACCCTTCACCACCCGGAAAGACTGTTGACTGAGACGTCATGTATGCCGTGCCAATGTGCCGATCGAATTCTGACCGATAAGCCTTCTCCACGCAGAGGGCTTGAGACAATTTATTTGAAGGATGACTTTAACATGGACATACGATGACGACGTTTTTGCCCAACTTTTGCTTGAGCTTTATCATCTGGCCGGCGTGAAAATGCAGTGTCCGAGGCTTCTTCATCGACAGACACTGCGCTTTTTGTACCTGGCAGTGACATCACCGACTGCGAAAGAACTGGGCTCTTGGTCCAATTTGGATCATCTCCAATGATTCATTCGCACATTCAATATCTAGTAAAACTTCTATCGTGTTGTTTGTTCGTGGCTGCTTCGTTGTTTGGTGCTATATAAGCGTGTGCCCCCCCCCCCCCCAAAAAAAACAATTTGAACATATACACAAACAGACAGTATGCTGTTCACAGGAAAGACAAGCTCCGGCATGCCTGGGGCAGTGGCAACGCGTTTTCATCCCGTGCACCTGCACAACTGCCATCACAACAGTCTCTGAAATGTTACTTGTGTCATGACAATTTTACGGGCGGGGTTTTTTTGTTTTCTTCTTTTGTTCCCTGGGAGGTGAAGTTATTGGCCGCGCTTTGGCAGAACTCCCAGGGAGAGGCAGAGTGACAGTTCGCCGGGCTCGCTGATCTACCGCGAACGGTGTAGGGGTCTGTGCGATGACAATCGCTCCCGTCGGATAGAAGAGATGGCACTCGAAGGAACGCATGAAGCTAGAGCCTACAGCCGTACGTATTCGACTAATAATCATCGAATAAGTTTTTTTGTTTTTGGCCGTTAACATTGCAAATAAAACTGTAAATATACATGTGCAACTCATAGAATAATATTTACTTTTGCAGTTTACAGCGAAGGTCAAGTGGAGGTCAAACAGGTAACCACGAACGAGCAATGCAGTCGATGCCGCCACGCAAATATTTTTCTTCCTTCCCCTTGCTCGATCCTGCAGCTGATAAAATGTTGACACCTGACCAGCAAAATACACTCTTCATGGTCTCATCGTCACCACGAGGTTAGGGAAAACCATTCTGCAATTTTCACCAGCTGAAAGTAATCCCTGCTCGTATATAAACAACAACAACAACCGCCATTCCCCACTAAGTGGCGGTGACGTCACCATGACGCTTGTGACAGGCCATGTGCACCTTGAGGCCACCTGAAGTGCCGAACGGCCGCTGGAAGGAGGTCACGGGGCAGACCCAGGTGCCATGGGTCGACTGACTGAGATGACTGAGATGACTGGCTGATGCACATACATACACACATATATGTCCTATCAATTTTCTTAACGATGTATTGAAAAATGTATTGATTGAACACACTGCGTGTGACCAACTGGGTGTGAAATCGCACCCTGTCTCTCACTTAGAATGTTGCCCACTTGTATAAAAACTGTGCACATGTATGTTTTGCGGTCTAAGTGTATTTATATTTAATCGTCAAATCCTCCGTGAGTTCCCGAACGTTGTGCCTCTCTCCCTCCAGTGCTGGAGGTACCACACACTCGTAAATTATGCAGCTGCCCCGATGTTCAAACTGATCTCGAGAATAAGAAGAAGAAATCGTAAGAAAAATAATAAAATACAGCTCGGAAAGAATTGCCCTCCCAGTGAAATCCTGGAGTTCAAATCAAGGCAGGTGCCTGTGATAAAAATTTGTTATTTTTACACGTTGCACTTCTGATCGGGTGTTGTAGTGTATGTTGGTTCAACTTACTCTCCCCTACTGATTCCATCAGGTCCTTCTCCAAGTGTAGTGAGTTGATGGTCTCAGCTCATCTTCTTGGTTCTTTCGGTAAAGTCACGTAGAAGGGAAATAATAAAATAATAAAAATATAAAACAATAAAATTCTCACGACGTTTCGACTGCAACGCAAGCAATCATCATCAGGTGTGAATCCACAGCAAGAAAATTTGAAGAAGAAAAAAAACCCATCACCTTGTGGATACATTCCCCGTCTGAGAATTTAAATCTGAGTTTTACTGGTCAACATCACTCCCATATGCAGAGCAAGGTGGGAAATTGTTACCCTCTGCTGTGTGTGGACCAGAGATCACTGAAAGGGATTGCAGAGTCAGCCTTGTGATAGCTACTTTCCGTGGGCTGTCATCAAACACACAGTGTTGCACTTCTCCGCCAGACATATTTATTCTCATGACATGTCAGCAAAAAAAGCGAAATCGTAATAAATTTGGGATGAAAAAAAATACGAAAACATATTTTCTCTCTCGTTTGATGCTAGAATTATCATTTGGGTTGGGAGTGCGGTGTCTGCACAAACTCCCCCGATGGAATTCACTTTCTAATCAGCCAGTCGGTTATCATCATCATCGTCGTGAACATATTGTTATTATCAGAAGGCTGAACAGGAGTGCACAGACCTCCACTAATGAAGCTAATTATCTTGTAAAATGGATAATTAAACCCTCCCCCTTTGGCATCATCATTCACGGGTGACGGCGATTTTTGTGCAAGTTGTCAGTGTCAAAGTCGCACATTTGAAGAAAAAAAACCGTGGTCGCAGCTAAAGGCAAAGGAAGAACAATCGTGCATTCCAACGTGCATTTGTCTTCGGAAGAATGTTTTTTTTCTGGGAATGGAAGCCAATGGACGGATGGGCGGCTTTCAGGGCAGAATGCGTTTGCAATATTTTGCAAACAGTTTCTTTTAGCTCGGGTGTGTGTATCACCGAGTTTTGGGCAATTCTTTTACGTATTTTTTTTTGCCGGTCATAAATAGGGTAAGTCTCAAATGGAAACACAACTCGATACTAAAGTTTCATTCATAATGGATTCTCATTACGGGAGTCATTGTGACCCCGGATCTTACAGACACACAGACAGACAGAGCTAATGCATTTAACGCTTTCAACGTTAACAAACACAGCATGTCTGGTGACTGGATGTCCAGCTCTCTCTCTCTCTCGCAACTCTTACAAATCGTACAATGTATCTTACGGGAGTTTCACGTGGTTAAATAAAGTAGAGTGAAATTAAATTAATGTCAATTTGCTCTCGCTCAGTTGAGCACAGTACCGTGCGGCTAACATATAGATGAGTCTGAAAGTGCTGTCACCTGGTTAAAGTCTGGACATTGAATTTCGCTGAATGCCAGTGGGGTTACCCATATTGTTAAATAATGAACGCTAAATTGCATCTCTGTTGGCTCGGATCGGTTTAAATAAGGAACAGTACCTCCGTCCAACTATAATCTTATAAAAATGTAAAAATACACACGCGTAAATGTTTTCTAAAACATGGACCAAGTACGTACGTTTATTATTTCTATATGGCTCCATGGTTCATGGCTTTACATGGGTCCAAGTGCCTTCCATATGTCTCCACACATGAAGAATCATTCACCAAAAATAAAGAGAAATAGTCTAAGAGACAATGAAGTGAGTGGCGTATGGTGTGAAAGGGTTTTTAGAGCACGGAGAGTCCCACGATTTGTAGGTCCATAATCGCGATTCCATGTTAGTTTTTATTTATTATCAAATACGATTTCTGTAACGAGATCGGAAATGTGAAAATCGTTGGGGACAACGCAGCAAGGGAGCTTGGGGTGGCATTCAGGCAACAAGGGAGGGCCCACAAGGCCTAGTTGATTTCCCATCATTTGAATTGCTTTATATCAAGCTGCTAAATTGCAATCACGTAAACTTTACAAGATTATACGAACATTTTCTAAACAGGTACTAAATGTCGTAACATGTTTTGCATTACTTTTCCTCAGCTTATTAAACTAAATCTGGATACATTAAGTCATGTAAATATATAAATTCATTCTCAGAACACTGAAATGCTGGGTTAGATTCCAAGGTTTCATCCACCCACATTCAACGAGATTCTCAAATGTGGTCACCAATGGACCAAAAACACCATAACATGACATTTTATGTTTCAATAAATGTTGTTTAATCCAGCCCTGAGACTTTAAAATTACAGTTTTATTTACTTTTGATTAATGCCCTTTGCAGGATATGCAAACGGTGTGCTCATAGTGTGGACACAAAGCGCTCTTGAATTGACCTCATAAGTTACAGCTTCTGCAGTTTCATCGTTCAGGGCCCTACTCGTGACGACACAAGGTTGTGCGCCGCTCACTTTGAGAATCCCAAATGGAAATGTCCTCATTTCATAACGTGACGCCAATAGCCACATCCGCAATAGAATTCATACGGTAAAGAAAAGCCAACGTAATTCGCACATATCTTACAATTTACTCTGTGCCAGCAACAACTCGTAGACTTCTAACCCCCTACGCACAAGCACACCAAACGGCAGAGGCGTGCCCCCACGACCACTTTCTCCACAGAACTGTGAGGCACGGGCGCTGCCCCGGGCACTCTGCAGCCCCATCACATGCAGCCCAGAGGTCGCAACCGGGTACCCGATACCCGTACCCTACCCGATACCCGACTATTTGCGACCCTGGTGCGGCCGGGTACGGATACGGGTAGGCCGTGAGTCACTGGTGAGTCACCGTTTGTCACTCATTTCCCAACGTCTTGTCTCTTCTCACAATTCAAGTTCCTAGAATCAACCCACCCGCGCCTGCAACACGGCTTCATCCCAGAGGTCGCAATCAGGTACTCGATACCCGTACCCGGCCGGGTACGGGTAGCCGGGTATCGGGTAGGGTACGGGTACCCGATTGCGACCCTGGTGCGGCTGGGTACGGGTAAGGAATCAAAACCTGTTTGCGACCTCTGATGCAGCCTGGTCCGGGCGCCGTAGTTTATTATTTGTGTCCGTGTCTCGCAGCTAAATCCAACGAACGACCGCGGAACAGAACGCAGCGCACTCGCGACAACAGCCCGCGTCGAGGGTGCAGGTGTTGCGCGTCACTGGGGATGTGAGGCGGAGTGGTTGGTGCGCTGCGCGATGAACCTCGAGCTACTCCAGTTCCATTCCCGGTGACATCGGTGGCACGCGGTGCCAGAATGTGTCGGCTTGCGCGTGTGTGTGTGCGTGTCTCTTGTGAGAGAGACACACACACACACACGGTAGTGTAGCGGTTAGCACGCTGCGCTATGAACCTGACGACCCGGGTTCGATTCCCGCTCACGGCTAACACCAGTGACCATTATCTGAACCGGTCCTGGGCCTCCCCTAGGTCGACTCAGCCTTAAATGAGTACCTGGTGCGGTGTGTAAACATCGCCACTGGGGAGACAAAGGCGGTCGGGCGTGGTGCTGGCCACCCACTCCCTCGTTCGTGTACCGTTCCGGCCTTCATAGGTGCTCGCTAACAGCACTTGCCCCTACAGTCTGTTAAGGCTATACGGGGGATCTTTGTCTTGTCTCTTGTGAACGGTGCTCACAACAAACGAGCGGAGCGCTGGGCGGCTACAACACAGCAAGTTGGCACAATAGGGGGCACAAGTGGTGCATCCAGTGGCGGCTCCTGCAAAATCTCTCAGGGGGGGCAAATGTCTGGATGATTGGTAAGGATAAGGTCCACCCATGCAATGGATAAATGAACAGCTTAAGCATGGAAAGGCAACTTCACTTCTTTAATATTAATGAAAAATAAAGTGACTTTTACAATACATCTTGTTTGTTTCTATACTCACTATTAAAACAAACCACTCAGGTTTATTTTATTAAAGATTCCACTAGGTGGCGACAAATTATATTGTTGGATGAAACGTGCTTACGTATGATGACGTAAGCACGTATGATGACGTAAGCACGTTAGGGCGAGCCCTCCCGGAACCCATAGAGAATGCATTGCAGCGCCCCCGTTCGAAAAAAAACATCTTTGAATGTAAGTCTATGGGGCCACTCGGGGCGATTCTCAGCTGGAGGGAAATCGCCCAAAAAGAGGCGGTACTCCACAGAACGTAGCATGACGCTGATTGGACTATATCCAGCGGCACAGTGACGGCTAGCGTGACTCTGTGGTTGAATGACATTGGTGGTGCGTCGCCCAATCGCCCTAATGAAGAAACCGCCCCTGGGTGCATCTACCATTCAGTCGACCCATGGCACCTGGGTCTGTTCCGTGACCTGCCAGCGGGCGTTCGACAGTTCACGTGGCCTTAAAGTGCACTTAGCCTGGCACAAGCGCCGTGGTGACGTCACCGCCACTTCGTGGCGAATGGCGGTGGTTGTTATGCGTCTGTATGCAGTGTGTAAAACATCAGCACCGGGGAGACAAAGGTGGCTGTGCGTGGTCCTCACCACACCACCCACTCTGCGAACCACGCTGGCCTAAGTAGGTCATCACGGACAGCACTTGCCCCGCCCCCCACCCACAGTCGGTGGAGGCTATATGGGACACCTTTGTCTTTTCAAACGTCGTGTATGTACATTTGCCTGGATATATTTACATATGCTATATACACGCGTGACATTACTGAGTGTATATCAGAATCCGAATATTTATTTATATATAAAATCATGGGACGATATGTATTCGTGCCGTGCACTCTAACAGCCCGGCAGCATGTGTGCACATTTGCTCTGGGTGTTATTATTCATTTATTGAATTTTAAGGCGGAACTGCAATAAACAACACCATGTAACACGATGTTTTGTTCCTGGGTACTAAGTGTTATTTTCTAATTGCTTATGCCTCAAAAGTATAGAAAACGGCTATTATTCCCCACAAAATTTGCTTTTGTGACCAGGACTCTATATGAACGAAAGCCACAAATGCACACCACGTTTACTCATTGAAAATAGGTACATTTAAACATATCACTGTCCTGGCTACAAAAGCAAAGTTTGTGGGGAATAATAGCCATTTTCTGTACTTTTGAGCCATACGCAATTAGGAAATAACACTTACTACCCACCCAGCGCAATCATCCGCGTAGTGCAGCAGTTAGGGAACGCTTCTGGCAATGGGACGGCTCTAGTGAGGTCACGCCTCTCGTTGGCAGTGGGGCTGAAACGGCGCATCACCCCTCTGGGGTCGATAAAACGAGTAGCCGCTTCATGGAGACATCAACGGATGTCCGAGGGATCCGCTGATGCCTCCCAATGGAATGTGCACGTTCCACTACTGGTTGTCTCGACGGTACGCAAGATGTGAGCGCGTTCGTAAGATTGTTTGAGTGTGTGGTACTTTGATACATTTTCAATTAAAATTGTTATTTAATATGAGTTTCAAAAATAATCATAATATTAAGAGTGCGATTCCATGAACGTGTTACGTCCCAGAAGTGAAAGAAATTCATGTTACGTAATTAAACACAATTTCAAATCATGCAGCATCTAAATGCAAATTTTAAACATCATTACATGTACATAGTTGCAGTAAATTATTTAAAAAAAAAAACAATAATAAACTAAAATCCATTAATACTTTGACAACATAACGACCTGTCTATTCGTATATCCCCTTAACTCACGTAACAAGTCTGTAGAACCGCCAAAATATTAACCAAATGTATGTATCCGTTGAATCAATCAAACGAGTACAAAAAAAATAACAAATCGCATTCTTCGATTCCAAACACCGGCGAAACGCCAGGTCAAAATAAACCGCGATGATAACATTCGACTGATACATTGTCGTACATGTGGTCGCTATCTTCAACAACATCTCGAGTTGTGATGAAACGTACAAAAAAACAACGTAGCCAGCCGAAGAAGACGCGCGTATGTGCATTGGAGGGGCAGTGTAGTGGTTAGCGCGCTCCCCTACGAACCCGGCCACCCGAGTTCTATTCCCACTTCCGGCCAACAGCAGTGACGATGATCTGAACCGGTCTTGGACCTTACCTTTATCGACTCAGACTAAAATGTGAAGTGTGAGCATGGCCACTCGGGAGACAAAGGCGGCCGGGCGTGGTGGTGGCCACCCTCCCCATCGTGTGCCGTGTCGGCCTTCATAGGTGCTCGCGAACAGCACTTGCCCCAACAGTCCTTCCAGGCTATATGGGGGATCTTTGTTTCCGTGTGTGTCTCGGGAGCACTGGTACAGAGGTTCACGCACTGTACTACGAACCCGGAGAATTGAGTTGTATTAGCGCCACGACTAACATCACTGACACATGGCATCTAAACTGATCCTGGGTCTCCCCTAACGAGTGTCTGGTGTGGTGTGTAAACACTGAGCAACGCTGTTAGCCAACCCTAATCGTCAATCGTGCCGACCTTAATAGGTGCTCGCTAACAACAACGCTTGCCCCACCAGTCTATAACGCGATAGCGCGGGTCCCCACTGCGCGCTTCTGTGCGTGCGTGGTGGGCAATGGCATCCACGGGCTGTGAGTGAACTCGCCTTTCCCCTGGCCGCATCGAATCCCCCCGTTGAGAATGCAAATCCGCGTTCGCTATTCGCCGCCCTTTTGCCATTCCCATTGCCCCCCCCCCCCCCCCCGATAAAGGCGCGCGCTGCTGTGAATGTTTCCCTGGGCCCCCCACCCCTCCACCCCCCCTACCGTTACCACGGCACTTTGTCAATCTACCGCTGGATAAGGGGCTTTCGCACGCACATGTTTTTGGCTCACACTCAAAAGTGAAAACTCCAAAGTGATTTCTTGCAGATAATGAGCATCGAAGCGGTGCTCGTCTTCTTTGTGCAGCGCCGAGCAATGGGGGGGGGGGGGGAAGGGCATTCCACGTTCACATGCCAGGGCCTAGTTAGTCCATCGGACAACCAACGTTGACCTTTGCACTAAGTGGCAATCATGTTTATTGATCGCGGAGGAAGGAATGATGGGCTGAGTCAACCCCTCCCCCACCACACACCGAACCACGGTTTTGAGCTCGAGACCTTCTGACAGTGAGCCGGCAACGCCACGTGGCCAGTTCGCCCACACTGGTAGGCCAGGTATAGATTTAAGGCTGAGTAGATCTAGAGGATGCCTCTAGATCTACCGGCGGAGGGACATTGTCGCTGACGAAACGCATGAGGGCGAGAGTCCTAGCTCCCACGAGAGGGATTGTGAAGGGTGCCCACCAACCACAGACACGCGTCCCGTGTAACGGCCCCTTGGATCCAGTATCCCCTGCTGGATTAGGGCATCTTCACGCTGTGTGGATTGTGGAGTGAGTTGGGGCGGCGGGGGGGGGGGGGGGTGTTTGACCATACTTCCCCACGCTGGTCACAGCAATTCGAGTCCGTTACCCTTTACTCCACCTGGTGGAAACTCCTTCTTAAATTAACCGAACATGCTCATATATAAAACGGTAATCACAAAAGTAATTTTCAAAAAACACGTGATGATTATTATTACGCACGGGACTTTTAGAATGTCAAGTATCCGACGGGATTACTCGTGTTACTTGAAACGCCCTGAGTGATCGGTAATTATCTTAATTGCGTTTGTGGACTCACTCACCCTCCCAGCACTGGTATCAGGGATTGGTAACAATGTCGGTATCGTTGCAATGTCGAGGTCACCGTGACGTTGGTGTTAGGATTAGGAACTGCATTAGCGTGACTTTTGATTAGGATTAACTTTTTTCAGCTCGCTATGGGTAGCGCGACATTAGCATTACCATTAGCGTTGGTGCTGGGATTAGCGCAGCGGGTAGTGTTAGCGTTGGGATTAGCTTTTTGGTTCTGGCGGTTGTCGCTTCAGCAGCTACGATGAAGCAACGCGATGACTTTCCACCTCCCAAAGTGGCGCCTTCTAGTTCGCCAGCGTTCGTTTCATTCGAACGACCCCGCTCCTCTGTCCGGCGGGACCTTTTTGGTTTTATCTGGCCGGCCTGTGTCTCTCGGGCCCGGAACAGGAGCGGCTGTGGCCATGCAACCATGCACTGATGGGGGAGCAGGAGGAGGGTAAGGAGGAGGGGAGAGATGGGGAGGAGGGGGCAGTAGTAGAACACCAACTCTGTATCTCTCTGGCTGAAGCCCTCTCTCCTCGTGGCCAGCGAGCAGGCCTGGAACAATGGCGTCGAGCTCCTGGACCACATTGCTGCCGTCATGCCCACGAGTAGAAGGGTGAAGGCGTGCGATGAAGGCGTGCGATGAAGGCGTGCGGTGAAGGCGTGCGATGAAGGCGTGCGGTTGACTCGGAAATTAGAGCAGCAGATGCCGCCGACACCACTGGAGCTGCCCGGGTTCGAATCCACCAGTCACGTGCGGCCAGGGGAGGCAGGGGAGGCAGAGCCTCACCCGTCATGCTCCAATTAAAATATATATTTTTTTCCACTGATCTGTGTTATAAATGTAATTTCTGTATGATTCCAATCATTTTTATAGTCAAAAATCGCCAAATTTGCTGAGCTCCGCTGCATGTACAGGGAGAGAAGAGAGGCGAGGAGGCAGCGACGAGCTCAGCCTCCCCTCTCATTGCGCAACCCCTCAGAAACCGGATGGAGCGCGGGCAATCAGCGTGTGCCTGTTACTATCGCTCTGTGTGTCACTAATGTGATGTCTGTAGATCCCTTCAATACATGTCCTCGCCTTACATACTCCAGGTAACTTATTTCACGTATGTGTACAAAGATATTTAGGCTCGCTGGTCTCGTCACGAAACTGCAATGAAAAAGCACCAGGGGAGGCAGCTATCACATCTGCCTCACTGAGGGGGGGGCGTGTCAGAGACGCCCACCTCGTTGAGGACACGCCTCCCTCAGCGAGGACACGCCCCCCTCAGTGTGTAAATCTGGCTCTGATACTACCAGCCAGTGCCTCCCCAGCCTTTTGACCTCACCGCACGTCACTGGAATCCACGTGGCAGCCGCCACCGTCGACGGCAAAGCGCGTTCCGGGCATCTCGCGGCTCAACCCCCCCCCCTTCTCGTGACATCACCAGGGTAGCCCCACGCCTGACGTCATCGATGTCACGTGCTCAAGAACGCGCGCTGTGACGTCACAAAGCGATAGGCCGAGTGGGAGAGTCTCCGCGCTCAAGCAAGCGCAGGCTGCGGCGGTGTGGGTGGCCCTGAGCTGGTGTTGACAATTCCACGTTTCTATGGCAGGCACCGATACGTGCATTAAGATGACTGCGGCTGACTTGCTCGGGGTCCTGCAGGGCAGAGGGCAATGCGCTCCTCGCTCGCTCGTGTGCTTGACTTCAGAGGGTTGCGGCCTCGGTCCGAGCAATTCTGATGAGATTTTCTGAACAAGGCGGCTTGAAGGACGTGTTTTATTTGCGCAGTAAAAGTAAAAAAAATGAATGCAATGAACGAGAGGAGAGTGAGTGGGAGAGTGAGAGAGAGTGAGAGGCATCTGAGCGCACGTGTTCGCCAAATTCCACGCCACGGAACAGGGTCGTCCACGCAGAGGCGGCACCGGCAAGCTGACCCCACGTGACCCTCGCCCCCCCCAGAGCGGCCCGCGCCGTCGCGTGATCCGTCTCGCGCGGCGCGTCGAGAAACGTCACGTGACCCCCCCCCCCCCCCAGGGCTTCCCCCAGCGTGGGTGGAGAGGGGGCGGGGGTACCGCGGATTGAGGTCGCCCGGCCTAGAAGATGCAGCCTTGACACAGCCCCCCAGCCTGGGGGAGGGGGGCTTGAGAGGGATAATGTCGCGACCCCCCCCCCCCCAACAGTGACGGGTTTTTTTTTTAAGTTGCTGACACGCGGAGAGAGTGAGACGCACAGAGACACAGAGAGAGACACACATAGAGACACAGAAAGAGACACATACAGAGACACAGAGAGAGACACACACAGAGACACAGAGAGAGACACATACAGAGACACACAGAGAGACACATACAGAGACAGAGACACAGAGAGAGACACACACAGAGACACAAAGAGAGACACACACACAGACAGAGACACGTACAGAGATACGTACAGAGACACAGAGAAAGAAACGCATAGATACACGTAAAGACACGCGGAGAGAGAGAGACACGTGGAGAGAGAGACACACACAAAGACACAGAGAGAGAGACACATACAGAGACACAGAGAGAGACACATACAGAGGCACAGAGAGAGACACATACAGAGACACAGAGAGAGACACATACAGAGACACGCAGAGAGAGAGAGAGACAAACAGAGAATTGTAGAGAGACAGCTACGGATACAAAGATACGGAGACCTCCCTCCCCTCTTCTCCTCGCCGTGCCGAGCGAGAGTTCCGAATGGATTCTGCGTCTCGTGATTAAACCATGTGGCGATGATGCTTGCGGCAAAGAGGCGCGCAAGCACAACAAGCAAACAACACTCAACACCGCCCTAATCGTATGCCTCGCGACGACACGAGGACAACAACAACAACAAACGACAACAAAAAAAACTCACTTTTTTTTAAACGTACAATATTTTAGATGTACATATTGTTAAAAGAGAATGGGGCTGAGCATCGCAATTTACGACCTCCCCCTGTAAACCCCAAGTCGCAGGAATGAGTGGGCGCTCTTCCCACGCAGAGATCCAGAGAGAGCGAGCGAGCGAGCTTCGTTGTCAGTGCTTGACGCGTTTCGCCCCCCATCCCACCCCCCAACTGGCGTGCGATATTTTTAGCTTTTTATGCATCAGTGGTGGCACAGCCGCCGCCGCCGCCGCTTCTCCTCTGCAAATGCGTGGATATTATTTTGTTTTTATTTTATCGAGAGAGTCAGAGCAATGTGGGCGATGGAGAGAGAGAGAGATGGATAGAACAGAAAACAAGAGAAAATGTGATTCAAAAGAACGTTGATGTGACGTGGGGTGGGAGTTTCGCTGGTAAAATAGTGCCCCATGGTGAGGGAGTTGAAACGCCGAGGGTTTCAGCCTATGACAGTTTTGTCCAATTGTAGTGAGTGCATCTGCACACAGTGCTACGGCGCATCGGGTGGAACAGCAGAGCTCACGATCCTGTATCAGCAGCGGCATCGGCATCTTGATCATCATCATAAGCGGCGGTGTATCATTATCATCAGCAGTAGCCATATCGTGATCATCATCAGCAGCAGCCACAGTAGCATCAGTAGCATCAGTATCGTGATCATCATCAGCAGCAGCATCACCAACAACCTCATTGACTGAGGGCTTCATCCAGCAGTGGATTGACGTTGCGGCTGTAAACCATTGCGTGTGCACGGTATATGTATGCGATGGATTTGTTGTGTGCCGGCTGCTGATGGTTTTTTTATTTTCTCCAGACCAAAACAATTTACTTAAGAAAGAAATTTGACAAAGATCCCAAGCAATAACTTTTCATAAAAAAACTTAAAACAATATATATCTTGCAAACTCAGCGAGGCTTTCCGAACTCCCCAAAAATATGAAAAATATGAAAATATAATCTATTGTACCGTATTTTATATTTCATGTGAACAAGAGACACGAACCTAGGACCTCAGCGGGGCTGGCTAAGTGCTCTAGGCATGGCTAGTACGAGGTTTCAGAGTCACTGGGATGGCCATTATGAGCCCCCAGAATCACTGGCATGGCCAGTATGAGCCCCCAGAGTCACACGGTTGCATAGCCATATGACACACGCATACACAAACGTGCTGTATACGGTGCACACCCCGCCCTGCACCATATGCAGCGTGCCTATTGGACCCGTGGATCCACTTTGCATCCCAGCCATGGGAAGAAGCCCTCCCCAACTCCCGCAGATGCATATATTCATGTGATGCAAATCATGCCTCTGTGTACGTGCGAGCGGTTCGGGGGAACAAAAGCGGGCAGCTACATGTATGGAGAAATAACGCGGCACGTCAACATTACTGCCATAAAAGAGAATATATTTATAAATAGGCTGACGTTTCGGGCAATGGTCCTTCTTCACAGCACACAGAGGGGCTAGAGAGGTAGAGTGGCCTCTCTCTGTGACTGCAGTAGCTCTCTGGCCGTCTATGTGTGCTGTGAAGAAGGGTCATTTCCCGGAACGTCGCCTATCATATTTGTTTCTTCTAGATTAGAAGCTTTCGTGACTGCAAGGATTCATATTCTTAGGTTTTTTCGGTAAAGTCACGTAGGTAAGAAAATAAAATTAATAATTTTAAAATTAAAATATTTTTTCGGTAAAGTCACGTAGGTAAAAAATTAAAATTAATAATTTTTATTTTTTACCTACGTGACCTTACCGAAAAAACCTAAGAATATATTTGTTTCTGTTTAAGGCCACATTGTTATTGGCGAATGTGTGAAGTGTTATATATATAGATGGAGAGATACAGCACTGTATATGGGGTCATGATGTGTGTGTGTGTGGAATAGCCTTATACTTCTTCCTTAATTAAAAAGGGTGAGAATATGCGAAAGGGCATTGACCGCAGGGGAGCCAGAACCGGCAGTGCCCACGATGGCGTGCTCTGCACTGAACGCGGAGCCGCGCTAATGAGTGAGGCTCCTCGCCGGCGCCGAGTGAACACGCAAAGAAAAAATTAACCCGTAAAAACAAAGTTTTTCACTATAAATCCTTTATATGCGTGGCATCGGTTTTATTTTATTTTTCATTTCTGTTTTTCTTGAGTAAGAGTTTCATTTTTATCACATTGGTATTTTAAATTAAATATGAATTTATTTTTTTCCTAAAAAGTGGAAAATTTTGGAATAAAAATTTTCACGAAAATAAATTGTCACGCACAACGAGTCTGTGTGCAAAATGTCAGCTCGATTGGATCACGGGAAGTGGGTTAAAAAACGACCGAAAGATTTGCACGGTCGTAAGCGTGCAAGCAAGCAAGCAATTGAACTTAATATAAAGGATTTAAAAAAAGATCCCCGTATAGCCTTCAACAGAGGGCGGAACAAGATTTTCTTTTTTTAGCGAGTAGCTCGTATTAACTCCGGAATGTCAAACCACGCCCGACCGCATTTGTCTCCCCCGACCGATGCTGATGTGTGTCCCCACCGCACCAGATACCCATTTGAGGCTGAGTCGACCTCGGAGAGGCCCAGATCACATCAATATATTCATCGTTGATATTGACTACGAGCGAGAATCGACGTTGGGTTACCCGGTTCCTACATTACCGCTGCCCATTACGCTACAAATTCACGCCCACGAATGTGCTGATGCATTAACATATCTCAAAACGACAGTACTCTCTTACAGCTACAGCACTCTTTTTCAATTACAGTACTCTCTTAAGGTAGGTAAGGCACACACGCCGGGTGCTGCGGCCAGAACCTTCCCAGCCGCCTTTGTCTTTCTGGTGCTGATGTTTTCACACCACACAGACATCACTCGCCAATGGTGTTGCATACAGCAGGGAATCGAACTCAGGTTTACGGGTTCATAGTGCAATGCGCTAACCACTCCACCACCGCCACTCTCTCATACCACGCACTTCACACGTACACAATCAAACACAAAGATCTCCCGTGCAGCCTGCACACGCTTTTGGAGCGGGTGCTGTTAAGGAGCACCTATTAGGGGCAGCACAATGTAAGAGGGTTGTGATGTTGCCAGCACAACGGCCTCATTTATCTGCCCATTACTGATGTTTATACACTGCAAAGACAGTCCTTTGAGGATAAGTACACCGTGGGGGAAGCGCAGGAGAGGTACACAAAACCGCTTGCTACTGGCGATAACCACGGATGGACGTGGAACCCAAGTTACGGGGATATCCGTGCACTGCGGGATCGCGCACGCGGTCGAGCATGCGGTCCAGATGTTATGTGAGCATGGGATCGAGTAAAGGGTCGAGCATGGGGTCGAGGCTTTTACGATTTTGAGCGTGGGATCGAGCACGCGGTCGAGCATGGGGTCGAGGTGTTATGGCAGCATGGGATTGAGTTCCTGGGGTCGAGCATTGGTTCAGCATCTCTATTATAACACTGGTCAACAACAAAAAAACATGTTAATCTGGCCTGGACTTTTGCAGCTGTTTTAGACTAATTTCAGGGTGCTGATTCCAAATCTGATCTCAGATTTGCTCTATCACATCTCATTTTTATGCTATCGGCATACCCCATTTTCATTGATTTTACCCGAAATTAACTCCGTCACTTATGATTGCAAGTTGTTGCGAGTCAGTGACTGCTTTAGTGTTAAAATATGGTGCTGTATTTTTTAGGATAGTGTGTTTATAATATAATTTTATGTAGATATCCACATTTATTTAATATTTTTCTTCCGCAGTTTTTATTGAAAATGCAATATTTGATATCTCAAAAACCTGATATGATAGCCAAAAACCGATGCCAGATTTGGAATCAGCACCCCAAAATTACCTTAAAATCGTTGGAATACCTTATGCCAGAAAAAGTGTGTTGACCAGTGTTATAACTACTCTCAATTCCTGTTCCACAACACCTCGTGTGGGCAAGCACACGCCCTGGATAGCCTTACGTGGCCACGCACGCACACATTTATATCATCGCAATTGAGCAACTCCCCTTGTGCCACGGACTCATTGTGTCGCTTACGAGCGCCAATCGCTGCGTCACCCTTGGTCACGTGTCACGGCCTCACGCGCGCGCTTGATGCACAACACCGCAAGAGGAAGCTTCTAGAATTTCTGTTCACGACGGCCTGGGGCGAGCGCCGCTGCTAGTGAGCACCCATTAGACCCAGCAGAGCAGCTACAGCTGCGTCAGTATCAGCCTGGGGAGACGTGATGGTACGCGCGTGATGGTATGAGCAAATGCCCCGCACACGGGTATTGATGCTGGGCTGAATGTGCATTCGCCCATGAGTGATACCCCAAACCGGGTTGAGAAAGGAACTAATTTCCGCTGGCATTGTGTATCATACGCACACACACACGCACCAAGACATAGAACTCCCGTACTACGCCTTCTAACATACTGTTGAATATTCTTGGTTTTTTCGGTAAAGTCACGTAGAAGGGAAATAATAAAATAATAAAAATAAAAAACAATATAAATTTCTCACGACGTTTCGACTGCAACACAAGCAATCATCATCAAGGGTGAAATCCACAGCAATACTTTTTTCAAATTTTCTTGCTGTGGATTTCACACCTGATGATGATTGCTTGTGTTGCAGTCGAAACGTCGTGAGAATTGTTATTGTTTTATATTATTATTATTTTATTATTTCCCTTCTACGTGACTTTATCGAAAGAACCAAGAATATGCTGTTGAGTGTTGTTAGCGAGCGCCTAATAAGGCCGGAATGGTGCACAATGGGAGTGTACTCAGAACTACGCCCGGCCGCATTTGTCTCCCCAGTGCCGATGTTTGCATACTGCACCCGAAAACTCATTTAAGGGTGAGTCGACCTAGTGGAGACCCGGGACCCGTTCCGATATCCGATCACGGGCGTTGCCTGTGAGCTGGAGTCGAACTCGGGTGGCCGGGTTTACATCGCAATGCGCTAACGGCGAAACCACGACCACGACCACCACAAAATAGTGCCCTTCCGCTCCAAACAAAGATAGCCACACAAAGACACGCACACACACAATTATCCTGCATATGCTGACAGTCGTGCACGCAGAAACACACACACACACACTTATGCTGTCACCATGCGGAGCTGTGCTCTGACATGACATGATGATGGTCATCCGGCTGCGTGGGAGTTGTGCCAAGATTGGGATGGCACAACTGGGACTGCAGGTGGTGGTGCTGCTGCTAATGATGATGATGATGCAAGAGAAGAATAGAATTCATCTCCGTTCAACGGGCACCACCCGTCATTCACACGCCCGTGTTATCCTCCCGAAGCTCTGTGGATATATCCTGGAACTAGGAGCAGGCGAAAGATAAAATATCATTTACTCGCAAAAGCACACCCCCGCTGCTCGAGACAACAGGGGACTCGACATACATAGAGCAGGATCCGTGACCCTCAGCTATAACCAAGCGAGAGCAAATTGGGGGGCGGGAGCGGTGGCGCAGCGGTTAGCACACTGCGCCCTGGACAACCTGCAACAGAATGCAATCCAACATTCGATTTGAATTTAAACCAAAAACGAGATATTCGAATTCAAATCAGATTACACGAACATGTTTGACATTCGAAGACGTTTTGACGATGCTCGATGTGTCGTCAACTTGATTGGCCGCGGTCAATGCACTGGTGGATGAAGGCCTCCCCCAAGCCAACGGCACCTTGCACGATCCTTCGATGTCATCATACAAACACGAGGATCCCCCCCCCCCACACCCTTGAAACAGACTGTCGGGGTCAAGCGAGCACATATACAGGCCGACCCGGCACACGAGGCGGTGGGTGGCCAGCACCACGCCCGGCCTCCTTTGTCTCCCTTAGCGGCGATGTTTAGACATCGCACGCGGCACTCCTTTGAGGCTGAGTCGACCTGGGGGAGGCTCAAGGTCGGTTCAGATAATCGTCACCGATGTTGGTGGCCGTGAGCGGGGAAGCGAAGTCGGATCGCCGGGTTCGCGGTGTAGCGCACTCACCGCTACACCGCCGCTCCCCATTTGTCACAATGCAGCCAGCCACCCACCTGTACTCGAAATGATTTAATCGGACAAAGACGGCCACCGCATCGCGCGCTTTCAGATCCGTTTCTGCGGCCGTCTGGAACGTTCTTCCTTCCGATAGTAGGAAGTCACTGGAGCGTATGTACTTTTAAATCGTCGGCATTGAAACCTCATTTCTTTAGAACTGCTTTTTGTGTTTAGTTTGTTGTCCTTCCTCCCCCGCACCTCCGATTTGCGCGGTCGGATACATACGGTGCGAAATAAGTTCAACATTCGTACAGACATACGCACATCGGTCCATCTCCTCGGTCGACATCCTTGGCTCCCCCCTCCGTCACGATAGTCAGTGTGTCTACAACTGGAAGACTGCTTCCTTTTCTTCTTTCGTTGGGAAATGAATTGAGTGGCAACGATATGAAGCCACGTCCGGGTTGTCAATCCCAGCCGCTGCTGCTCGAGCGTGTCAATTCCAGACTGGTCGTGGCCAACTCAATTACAATGTTCCAAGTTTTTTGTCATGGCAACCCGATGGAGTAGCGGGCGACCTACAGCGATGAATTATCTCAATCTGTTTGACCTCTGCGTCTGCCGTGAAGAAACGCCATTGCCAATGAAGACAATCCTGTTACAAGGTATATAATCGACTTCTGGTGAGAAGCGGTGTTACGTTTAAGCTAAGTTAATGTCAAATGTAATGAGGGATTTAGATTTTGTATCCGTGCTTAAACAACAAACCCATTTCAGTCCTTTAGTTGCTTGTTTGCTGTGTGTTTTATGTCACGAGAACAACTGTTGACTGCCCTACCAGGTGGTACTGTGCTTGCTTTATCGACCCGGAAGTGATGATGGGCTGAGCCAATTAGCCAAACAGCAATACATTATAATTAATTAATTACAACTAAATTGTCTAATTCGAGTGAGAAGATGGAATTCCGCCTCCCAAACGCAAATTCATAAGTCCATTAAAAAACTTTTCGAAATCCCCAAAATTAAGCCATAAATAAAACATAATAAAATGAAATAATTCTCACGACGTTTCGGCTGCTTGCGTTGTAGCCGAAACGTCGTGAAAATTATTTCATTTTATTATGTTTTATTTTTATTATTTTATTACTTCCCTTCTACGTGACTTTACTGAAAGAACCAAGAAGATGAATCCCTGCAGTCACGAAAGCTTTAAATCGAAATTTGAAGCCATAAAAGCAATGTAACAGTGACCATAGGAACTGTGACCGAAATTCCACAATAAACGACATACAACATGTACCACCAAACCCTGCAGCCATAGCTGACTCCACAACAACAGGAGCATCAGTCCAGGTGTCACGGAATTTCACAGTCCATGTGCCATGGAAATAAATGCCCGATCGCCACTCTTTTATGAACTTGAGTTCAGTTCTGTAAGCGCCTACTATATTTTCAAGGTGATAAGAGGCTATTTATTACGGGCGGATACATTTATAGCTATACCCCGCTGGTTTTTAACGAATCTGCGACTTTTCTGTCAATAGATGATGGGACATTACAGAGGAGAGAGCTAAAACATTCAATAAGTGGCACAAGAGATTGGAGAGTCCAAGACGCGTAGAGGCTTTAAAATTAAATGTTGATATCTCTATATCATTTATGCATAATGAACATGTACATTTCCTGGGAAAGCTGCAGAAAATCGATACGAATACACGGCGAAGTTTTTTTTCAATTCGATGTGAGCATCTATAAATATTAACGAACGTGTTTCTGAATAAATAATCCAAGAAGCAAAATTAGTGAGTGGGTAACGATTCCGCTCCCCTTGCCCATGCAATGACGTGTCTTGATTCCGGTTCACAATTACATTGACGAATTGATTTTTTATTTCACTTTTTGTTTTACATTGTGGTGCAACTTAGCGCCTCTAGCGGCTGCAGCAAGCCGTGAACACATAAATTACACCGCCACAAACACTAATGGGGAAATAACAGTAAAATCCAGACATAGCGGCCGTCGGGAGATTTCAGTAACGCCCGCGTTATAATGGCAAATGCATGCGTGTGTCTGTGTATGTCAGTATGTCTCTCGTGTGTGTCCGTGTCTGTGTGTGTGTCATCTCAGTCATCTCAGTCAGTCGACCCGTGGCACCTGCTGGGTCTGCCCCGTGACCTCCTGCCAGCGGGCGTTCGACACTTCACGTGGCCTCAAGGTGCACTTGGCCTGGCACAAGCGTCGTGGTGACGTCACCGCCACTTAGTGGCGAATGGCGGTTGTTGTTGTTGTTGTTGTGTGTCTACATGTGCGAGAGCGGTCGTGTAGCGATGGGCGAGCCGCGCTACGAACCCGGCGACCAGAGTTCGATTCCCGCTCACGGCCACAAACACCAGTGAGGGTTACCTGAACCGGTTCTGGGCCTGCCCCTAGGTTGACTCAGCCTCAAATGAGCACCGAGTGCGGTGTGTAAAACATCGCCACTGGGGATACAAAGGCGGCCGGGCGTGGTGTTGGCCACCCACCGACCTTCATAGGTGCTCGCTAACAGCACTTGCTCCGACAGTCTGCTGAGGCTATACGGTGGATCTTTGTGTGTTGTGTCTGTGTTGTGTCTCCGTGGAGAAGGCACGTGGTAGGGCAGGTGGAGGCAGTCGCCCTCCAGCACTTGTCCCCCACTTCACAAAAATCTGCTGACCGAATTGAACTGCGGTGTGACTCGTGTGTGTACTGCTGGCTGGACACACAGGGCAGAGGTGGGAGGGGGTTTGGGAAACTCGCAATCGTTGTTTCAATTAGCCGTGACCGGGAGATGGAATCGAAGCTGGCAAACCTCTGGATTGCAAGTCCAGCGCGCTGCTAATCGTTATTCATCCGGAGCAGCAGCAGCAGCAGCAGCATAATCGTCATCTCTGGACTCTAATCATGGCGCGCAGAATTTACTGCGCAGCTGTTGTGGAATTGCCACGCGGAGGATGGATGTACTTCCATGACAATTCGCTCAGTGTTACTCGCTGACCACTAAGCCAAATGTATTTTGGCAAAAAAAAAGACTTGGGGTATCATCGTCATCCCCACTGTAGATGTAGTAACAGACGTTTGATTGCTTTGCTTGTCAGTCATTCCACGTATAATTACAGCAGCAGCAGCAGTCATACGAAGATTAACAATTCATTTTTCCAAAAATGTAAAATAAAATACTCGATGGGAGGGCATGACCCGAGCTGAAAAGCAGGCAGCAGAAAAATGTAAATGTCACGGAGAGGTCAAACAAAGTCGACATCGCTCACTGCAATCAGCGAGTCCAAAAGTAGTTGGATGTTAAATAAAAAGAGAAAATAGATCGTTGCGTTTGGACAATGCAAAGGGAGAGCGAGTGGGAATTGCACGCGCAAGCATCCTCCGTTCAACGATTCACATGATAAATAAGATAACCCGTAAAAACCAAGTTTTTCACTATATAAATCCTTTATATGCGTGGCGGCTAGATTCCTCTCGTCCTCTGGCTTGAGATGGCTGCCACCTATGGGTCAGATGATTGCCTGCCACCATTAAGCAATTGGTAATTAAATATCTTTTTTTTTTCTAAAAAGTGTAAAATTTTGGAAACATTTTTTCACGAAAATGCATTGTCACGCACAACGAGTCTGTGTGCAAAATGTCAGCTCGATTGGATGACGGGAAGTGGGTTATAAAACGACCGAAAGATTTGCACGGTCCTATGCAAGCAAGCAAGTGAACTTAATATAAAGGATTTAAAAATATTTATACTGGAGAAATACGATGAGCAATGAAGCTCATTTTCACAGATGTCCGGTCTATACTTGGCTCTCACTAAATCTTGACTCAAAGCTTTCGTGACTGCAGTAATTCATATTCTTTGGGTCTTTCGCTAAAGTCACGTAGATAGGTTCAAAGAAAATAACAAAAACACTACGACGTTTCGATCGCAACACAAGCGTCCGTGAGAAATCTCTCACACTAAATTTCGATTTAAATTTCGATTTAAAGCTTTCGTGACTGCAGGGATTCATCTTCTTGGTTCTTTCGGTAAAGTCACGTAGAAGGGAAATAATAAAATAATAAAAATAAAACATAATAAAATACAATTCTCACGACGTTTCGGCCACAACGCAAGCAGCCGTCCTCAGGTGAAAAACAGGTCTGTCGGAAAGACAGCGTCTAAACTAACACAGCCACCTCGCTCGCCGAGCTCGAGGTTGCTGCTCTGCGATCTGCCATGAACACGCTCATCTCTACTCTTTGGTTCTCTCGGTAAAGTCACGTAGGTATAAAATAACATGCTAATCTCTCACAGTAACGTAGCCACCTCAGGGCGCTGGCCGTAGAGGCCGCTCAACGATCTTACATTGACCTGCTAATGTTTACCTGGCAGCAGCCCTTTAATTGGTGGAAAACCCACCACCGTCGCGTTCGCTGCCCACCACTGACATTAACATTGGCTGCTGACGTTTGGGCTACGCCCATTTTTAACCTTTATAAACAGTTTGCCTTTAGAAGCTAACCCTCTCTTCCTGATGACGACTGCTTGTGTTGCGATCGAAACGTCGTAGTTTTTTGTTATTTTCTTTGAACCTATCTACGTGACTTTACCGAAAGACCCAAATAATATTTGGCTCTCGCTGTCTGCAGACCAAATGCGCACTAATTAATTATCCAGCCACTGAGTGGACAATAATTGCATCATAGGAAAACTCACATGTAAAACTGTTTTTTTTCTCTCTCATTTATTTCTTTCGAGCAAAGCGAAATCTGCTACTGCACTGTTGCCGCACACAGGCGCGTGCAAAGATTGTTTGTACCGGCTGTGGCGCAGCGTTCATCAACCCCGTGGCACAGAGCACTGCGGCAGCACTCATCTGCAACTGGCGGTTTCTCAGCGAAATGTGAACATTCCACATTCCCGTGGCAGGGGCCAGTCTCTCGGTGAGACAACCGACGTTAATGTCCGACAGAGTGGTAGATTAGCTGCAATTGGCTATACATCTCAGTGCAGGACCCTCCTGGAAAAGGGGTCGTGGTTTTTAAGTCGGGCTATGTTGGCTCTAAGCCTTCTACACCACGTGACTTTTCTTTCGTGTTGTGCGCGGTGCTTTTAGCGCCACAGCGCGTGGATTTATAGCGTTTATTTTCATTTGTTTGCTGGTGACTGTGTATTTCATATCGAAATCGCCTCCAGTGCTTTTGCTGCTGGTGGCAATAAAAGTAAAAAGTCTACACCATTACGAAATCTTAAAGATGTGACATCTAAACAATCCAGCAGGTGACTCAAATACCCCCGCCTCTGTCCGCCCAGCGGTGTGAACTTGTCTCGCCACAGTGAGCGGTGTGGTGGGGTAAAGCGCGGGGTTACTCCCACCTCTTCCACAACGCCCTCCCTTGCCGGCGTGGAAGAGTAGGCCAACATAGCATCGAGAGGGCTTCGCGAGCGCTCTCCCTCGTGGGAAGGGGTCCTTTCATCAGAAATGGCGTGAGCCTGGGAATTTCAGGGCCCGCGCTTTTGCCAACACAACACAGGGCTCGTTACGTGCCACCGTAATGGATTGTGGGTAAAAGCTTAAAAATGTAACGGCCGAGTGAGTGTCTGTCAGCCCGGCATGAAAAATACAATGGTAAATTAACGCGTCAACAGTCAAAACCGGTCACTTAACCGCGTGCAAATACCGCTGCATCTGCAGATATCCCTGGATACGATCCATTGGTTCAGACAACCCCGTGAGATGATGCATTAATATCTCAGTGTGAATTTATGCGTGTTGAGACAGAGCTTAAATATAGATCAGTTGCGTGAGATTAAATCCGGGACTTGGCGAATGGCGAATGGAAGTCTCCTACCCCAGAGACAACCCGGGCACTGGTCAGCCAAGAATCCCGCCACCCCCAAGACTGCCCCTAGGATCTATTGGTGCTGCCCCTGATGCCCCCTGACGTTGTTGTTGTTGTTGTACGTATGCATGTAGAACTTCTTTCGCACCGTACGTAGCCAACCGCGCTAATCGGAGGTGCGAGGAAAGGACAACAAACTAAGCACAACACAAATTTGATTTTAAATCGAGATGATTTAACAGTGCAGAGCTCCAGTAGCCTTCTAATTTCGGACGGAGGAGCGTTCCAGACGGCCATGGAAGCGCATGTGAAAGCGCGCGATGTGGTGACCGTCTTTTTATTCGATGGCCAGCCAAAAGCCGCCGCTTGGTAGGGTGACCGGAATTTGCGTGGTGGTCTCTGCCGTGCTGTGGTTGTTGTTGTTGTTGTGGTTGTTGTTGTGGTTGTTGTTGTGGTTGATGGTGGGCCCCGAATTATTTTCTCTGGGTTGTGCCTAGGCATTGCTCTCTGCCGTGTCTCCTTCACCCCCACCCCATCACCTCCTTAACTCCCCCTCCCCTCCTTGAACCCCCTCTCCTCCTTCACCCCCACCCCCTCCCCTCCTTGAACCCCAACCCCTCCCCTCCATGACCCCCTCCCCTCCTTCACCCCCACCCCCTCCCCTCCTTGAACCCCAACCCCTCCCCTCCTTGACCCCCTCCCCTCCTTCACCCTGACCCCCTCCCCTCCTTGACCCCCCCCAACCGCCTCACCCCTCCCCTATCATCCTCCCTATGCAGTCCCTCACCTTCGTTAAAGCATCTCTGAGATATATTTGCAGTTGTAAAAAATAAAATAGTTTTTTTTTAAGTTTGCACTTGCTTGCTTGCTTACGCCAATGTTGGTGGAACGGCCTCTACCATAGAGAGCCCCTGACCGGGGACCTCTCGTGTAGGATATTGGGGCCTACTCAGTGGCGACTGAACTACGTTATCAGCTCAGGTATAGAGAGCTCCTCGATAGAGGCCAGTGGCGTAGTGATTACGTCATCAGCTAAGGGGGTGCGGCAATTATTCAGGTGCGGTCCAAATGTTTGGTTTTGTCTCGCACGGTTGCACCTCAGGCTGATTATAATATCGCGGACTCCTCTTGCCTAATCACACCATCGTTACCCTCACGGTCTCGAACATTTAACGCTGTAGGGGAGGCGCTCCATCTTTGAAAAATGCGGCCACTTCAGCTCCGTAGTAGTAGTAGTAGTACGGCTTTGCAATACAATTGACGCAGTATCTAATGAAATACATATCCCAGAAACGGAGTTCTATGTCCAAAATCATTTTACTCAAGTTACACAGTGGTCGTTAAGAAGGGCCCCCAACTCGTATCTTTGGCCCCCAGGCTAGTTACGATACTGGGCCTATTCTTTAACTGTGGGCCAGATGTCTTGGAGGAGGTGGGGGCCTGCCCACTTGACCCCACCAGCACCACCACAATGGACCCGCTGACTGGAGCCCAAGTGGCGACCACGTTGATCAGAATCCCAATCCTTCGTTAGACTGGAGGGATCCGATGAGCTATGAAGATCTCTTTTTTCACAGACGTCCAGTCGTTTCACAGATGTTGCAGTCGGTTGGACAGACGCGGTGGAGCATTCAAAGGAACCTGCACCGTCTTTGCTCCTGGACATCTGTTTAAAAAAGAGCTTTACAGCTAATCGGATTCCTCTAGTATGAATGCACATTCTGATTCTGTTGCAACCGCCGCGCCCGCCAGGGATAATGAACCAGATGGTTGCGGTTATCGGCGAAATACATTTAATTGTTGTTGTTGTCATTCTGCTTGTGAGCCCCGTGTTTGGCCTCCGACTCTAATTGTCAAGACCCCTAAGTGATGGTTGGTTTCGCCTCGGGCAACCCAGGGTGGCGGTAACACGAGGTCCTTAATTGAACGCAACATTCGCAGAGGCACTCGCTATTGATTCCGTTTGAAGAGCGCAATTATTATTATTATTATCAGGAGTAGTTTCCTCCAACTCGTGGCAAATCTGGACCATTCCACTCTCAGTGTAATCTCGGAGTGTTCACGGCGGTGCCTCGTACCTGGGTCGTCCCACTTGCCTCGCACGCGTCACCTCGTCCACCCGCCCCCCCCCCCCAACCAGTCTCGTCACCAGAGTAAACCATCCGTTTGTGTTGGGGAACGGCCCGCCGGAGGTGGCTGTCAAGGAGCTACCACTGAGAGGTCCTTACAAGCGGTCTCTAGTCCCGACCAGTGGATTGGCCGGAGCTATCCCACGTGCCCTGCCACCGAACATGTGTTACTTGGCAATGAAACCCGCCTCTTTAGTTCCCCGAAGCTGCAATAATGTTGCGAAATTAAGTGCAGAGCCACATTTTCCGTGATGGGGGATTTTTAGTTGTTGTTGTTGTTATTGTTGTTTGCAGGTACTTAACATCTTGCCGCGGTGGCGAGATGTTAACTACCTCGCCTGGTTATACAGGAGGTCTTGGGTTCGAACCCGAGGCTGCTGCCTGTTTGGATGTAGTTTGTATATCTCTCTCCCCGTGGTTGCGTGGATTTTTCTACTGGTCCTCCGGTTCTTCCCTACACATTTAGAAACACGCGTTTAGAGTGCGTGGCCGCTGCTATAAATGTCCACGTGATGAGCCACTTCGTTGAGCTATCATTTGTGATAGCCAGGTCACTTCTGAAAAAGGGCTAAATAGCTCAGTGGGCCTTACCTTGTAAAACAATAAAATATATATTCATACATTTTGACTTAAAACTTTCGTGACTGCAGGAATTCATATTCTTTGGTTCTTTCGGTAAAGTCACGTAGATTAAAAAAAAATGTGAATAAAAACTAATATTTTATTTTGTATTATTTGTATTCACTTAAAACATTCCTATCTACGTGACTTTTACCGAAAGAACCAAGGAATATGTATGCATAGTTTTCATCGGCGACGGAGCTGACACCGCCAACTCTCTACCCTTGAGAGCCCGGCTCAATCACAGATGGCTAAACACACACACACGCGTGGCTTTATGCGTGGCGGTGATCGCCCATCCAAGCACTATCCAGGCTCAACCCGCCTTTAGCTTCCGAGATCTGACGAGCCCGGGCGGATTGTGGTTGATTTCGGTCATAGGCTGATGTGGTAATAGATTCTAAATCACTCCCGGTTAGTGGAATGACCCTTCAAGAGCTGCTCTTCTGCTTGCTTCATTCGTTAAGAAGCTTAGCGGTCAGGACGCAGTAAATTCCCTATAATTTGTCGTCTGCTCACCCCCCCCCCCTCCTATTTTTTCTGACTGCTTTTTTCAGCTTCCGCAGAATAATTATCATCAAAAGACCCGCTTGTTAACTGCTACCCTATCGCTCACACACACACACGCAACAATAACAACAGCCGTGCACGACTAGCGGGCGGTCACGGGACAGACCCAGGTGCAGTGGGTTGACTGACTGAGATGACTGGCCGATGCATCAGCTGTGCACCCCACTCTTGTGGCCAGTGCGCTTCTGAAAACGAAGCAGTTATCTCAGTGGGCTTTACCTGGGAATATAAAACAGTTCAGTTGTATTTGTGTTTTTTTTTTAGTAATTTCTTTACCTCTAATATGCTGTACACTCATGTCGTCTTATTTGTATCGTTTGTTGTTGTTGTTCTGATCCGCCCCTACCAGACATCTGTGAAAGAAAGAGCTTTATAGCGCATCGGATTTCTCCAGTGTAAATCAACATTCTGATTCCGACACACGGGGCAACATCCACCACCGCCGCCGCTGTGGGCACGGCGTACACGCGAGTGGCGTGTAAAGCGTTTTATTTTATTCCACGTAATTGCTCCCCACGCAATAATTCGTTTAATTTGGTTTAACGCTTCGCGCGGTGGTGCCGTGCGTGTGTGTGTGGGAGGTGTCGGGGCTGGCGGGCGTGGGCAGGGCGGGGGGGGGCACGTGCCCCCCACGTGCTCCCCACGTGCTCCCCAGACGCACGTGGGGTGCACGGCAACAGCTGGCCACACGGTCACGTGAACACACAAAGATCCCCCCCCCCCCCGTACGACCTTAGACAGGCTGGTTTTTTTTCTGCACAAATTGGGGGCGATGTCACGACTCGTCGAATCATCGACTAAACGCGTTGCTTGATCGGCCGCTTCTTTCGTGGTCGGTTAATTCCACGGGAGCCTCTAAAATATTTTTTTTAAATAAAAATGGCCAATATTCCTGCGTACCGAAGGAGTGTTCATTGTAAACGCGGGAGGGCAATCGGAGCACCAGGAGAAACCCAACGCGTGCGAGGGGGCAACACCCTATCCCACACAGAGAGGACAGACGGGGAGGTTCGAACGAACTTTGCTGCGCCACCCTCCCCCGGCGGGCCAAGTTACGGCTCCCCGTCGACGCACCTCCGATTAGCACGGTTGGCTACGTACGGTGCGAAAGAAGTCCCACATTCATACACATGCCTGCACACATTTTGATAATACGGTGTACACAACAATACTCTACGATCTACATAACCACAATATAATTTGCGGTTTGGAGTCACGTAAAAATACAAAGTACAGGACAGCAAACGTGTTAGTTCTTTTTAGAAACAAAAAAAACGCTGTGGCGAATGAATAAAAAAAAGACACAAAATGCTCACGGCGCATTTGACGTGTAAAGGTTTAAAAATGCATTTCAATGAATGGCATAGTTTCAAATACGCGCATTTGAAATCCACGCAGACGGTCGGGGTACGGTCCGTCTGTGTTGCGTGGACAGTCCACTCACTCACCCTGCCTGCAAAGTTCCGGGCCCGACATGCAACGCACGTGAGCAGCGGCGCACCTCATTATGATCCCACCTCAACACGACCCCACAGACCTCATTAATTCAACTTCTCCTCCCTCTGCTGATGCTCCCTCTTCTGCTCCCTCTCCTCCTCCATCTCCCCTCCCTCACTGAAGTCGACTTAACCACCACCCCCTTCACCTCACCGCTACCCCCGTCCCCCCCCCCCCTCTGCGTGGCGCGAGACCCCAAAGCATCATTTTTTATTTTCTATTTTTAGTTTAACAGGCGAAGGCCCCACTAGAAGCTATGTAGCGATTTTTTTTTTTCAGAAGCGACCTGGCTATCACAAATTCTCGCTCAACAAAGTGGCTTATCGTGTGGACATTGACAGCAGTCACACATCTTCTTGGTTCTTTCGGTAAAGTCACATAGAAGGGAAATAATAAAATAATAAAAATAAAACATAATAAAATAATTTTCACGACGTTTCGGCCACAACTCAAGCAGCCGTCCTCAGGTGGAGAACGCCTGAGGACGGCTGCTTGCGTTGTGGCAAAAAAGTCGTGAGAGAACACCAGAGGACGGCTGCTTGCGTTGTGGCCGATACGTCGTGAGAATTATTTTATTATGTTTTATTTTTATTATTTTATTATTTCCATTCTACGTGACTTTACCGAAAGAACCAAGAAGATGAATCCCTGCAATCACGAAAGCTTTAAATCGAAGCAGTCACATACTCTGAACGCGTGTTGATTCTGAATGTGGAGGGGGTGGGCGGGGGGTGGGAAATCGGGAGGACCCGAAAAACATCCACGCGACCACGGGCAAAGTGAACCATGCAAACTCCCAAATATATAAGCGTAAGGGTCGGGATTGAACCCACGGACTCCTGTGTATCAAGCGAGGGAGTTAACATCTCGCCACCGTGACGCCCATGGGCATCATCATGATCATCCACGTGCTGCCTCTCGCCACGTGCACCTCACGCGCACAAATCTCCATATCCACCACCATCACCGTGACGTCGTCACGGCTGAGATTTTAGCGGGGGGGGGAGGAGGGGTGGGAGTGCACGTGGTGCGGTGGGGGGGGGGTGCCAGGCCGGGGCTTGAATAATGAATTAAAGGGAGCTTCCAGCCCACGCTCATTAAATTGCAATAGAGAGGGCATTTGATAGCGCAGGCAACCGTGGCCGGCATTGCGATGGGGGGGGGGGGGGCGAACAGCCGCAGTGGCCTCAACATTAACCAGCGGCGCGAGAACCCTCGCCCAGTACGCTCCGGCTCGGATGGTTTGACGAGAGAATCAAAATCATGACGTTTATATATTCTCGAGGAATCCGATGAGCTGAAATTGACACTGACCTTTTGCTAATTCCAAACATAATCGAAACGTAGCTTTTTCTATGTATATGGGCCCGCCATGCCGGCGAGATGTTAACTACCTCGCCTGGTATACAGGAGGTCGTGCGTTCGATCACGACCCTGACGCCTGTATATTTGGAGTTTGCATGCTGGATTTTTCTCCGAGTTCTTCCCTCCGCGTTAAGAAACATGGATTTTGACGATTTGGCTGCAATCGTTTTCCTCGTTGAGCTATCATTTGGGGCCACGTTGCTTCTGAAAAAGAACTATATAGCCCAGTGGGCCTTACCCTGGTAAAATGCAAAAAAAAGTAGTAGTTTTAAATTTCTATGTGCGGAAATATTTATGCCGGTTTGATGCACGAAGTCTCCAGCATTTCCATGGGACGCGACACATCTTTAACATGTAAGCAAAGCGAGGAGCTGCAGCATTAACATAAGGACGTTTGAGGCATGTGCTATTGTCCGTGTCACGACGATACTGTGCCGGTGGGAGAGCCAGACTTTGACAACACAAAAGGGCCAGTTGAAAAGAATCTTACTTCCACCTTTGAATACAGATGCGCGTGGAGGATAATATTTATTTCATAACATAGATAGTCAAAATCACCTTGGGCGTTCTGAATAGAACGTAGCTAGGCAGTGCTAATAAGTAGATATAGATATTATCCGGGATATGTTTCTAAGCAGACACAATCACGATGATGAGCTTGCGATTGGTGGGACACGTGTTCGGGAAGGCGGAGGGCAGGTTACGGAGACTGGCAGCGGAGCAGCATCCAGAGGGCATCCATCAAGGGGAAGACCTCGAGCCAGATGATAGCAAAGAGTAAGAGCGGATATTATTAGGTTTTTTCGGTAAAGTCACGTAGGTAAAACATTAAAATTAATAAAAGTACAGCTGTCGTGGCTGTGACGGTTCCACCTGAAGACGGATGCTTGTGTTGCCTCCGAAACGTCGTGATTTTTATTTTATTTTACATTTATTAATTTTAATGTTTTACCTACGTGACTTTACCGAAAAAACCTAAGAATATGAATCCTTGCAGTCACGAAAGCTTCAAATCTAGAAATAAGAGCGTATTTTTTAGGTCACGTGTTGACCTTGCGATAGTATTCAGGATCTCGAGCAGAATGTACGGAGGCTATGGCAAAGTCTCGTGGCTTCAACGGCATTGGTTGTGAGTGATGCCCTTTTGACCTTTGAATCTTGAGCATTCCGAGTAAATCCGATGAGTTGAAGAACGATCGCCGCGTCTTTAGCCGTCCCGGTGATTCATTCGACTCGTAGCTCCACGCGGTCCTTTGTGACTCACGGACCTTAAAGATTAAAATGTTTGGGTTCAAATTAAATTGCGGGAAATTACTGCGAGCCTTTATATCGAGCTCGTGGCGATCGCGATGGCTGCGTGACATCGCCCATCACCCAACCTCGTTGTCACAATCATAATCTGTAGTTATGCTGGAGGAATCGGATGAGCTAACCCCCCCAAAAAAAACCTCTATTATAGCCGTAAAGCTCTTTTTGTTCCCACAGATGTCCAAGAAGTTGTCACCTTCAACAACAACAACAAGAAAAACACAAAGAGGTAGTACGCCGATTGCTTCTCGAGATGTGGTTTTCTGGGCGACTCGGCTGAGAGAGAGACGGGGTGCAACGCTGTGCGGCGCGGTCAAGGAGGTATTCGAGTGAAAGAGACCGATTGGGGTGTCGTACGAAAGCCGGACAATTAAAGCGACAATGTCACGGACTTTTACGAGAAATCCCTGCCAAGTGTCTCAGAGGTAGAGTGAGCGGCTGGAGATCTGGTCACGTCGGGGGGGGGAGGGGGAGTGTGACTCAGCTCATCCTTCAGCCCTCCCGGGGTTGATGGCACAGGTACCGACGTTGTTAGGTGGGAGGGGGGGGTCAACAGTATAGCTGACCTGCCCCCGCCATAGGAATGTGACGTTTCCACCACTGGCTCAGGCCTTCATGCAGGAGATGCGCGCCGATGCCTCAATGTTGACTCGAATAGAGGTCAAGTGCTCGACTAAGTCTCGCTGAGTCTCAATAATACTGTAAGGAGGATCCTGCACTTGAATAATAGGCCGATTAATTTTTAAGGGAACGTTTTCAAAAGTGAGAAAAGTAAACCAGAGTACCGGAACAAGCCTGCAAACCACGAAATGGGATAATGTAAATACAGGGTGCTTAGAATGTTTTTTAACACCACTAGAAATGTGCATCCGGGCTCTGGAGACCACCTGGAGAAGATCCCAGGCACGCGTTGACAATGATGGCGAACAAGTGGAGACTCTTTGACTTTTTGAAGCTATTAACATGACATTTGTTATCATGTTACAGTGTATTGTCCGTTCTTTTTTCCATTGAAAACGATAGTCCCATGTAAGTGTTAACATTTTTTTGCAGCACCCTGTATATTTCATAATCATATACATTCCGCAATATACAAATCTCAACTTCTAAAGCTCTGCCATCTATTGCCTCAAAATCGCCGCTCCCGGCTCATCAGAGTGTCCGGCATTCACGACTGGTGCCGGCGGGCAGACAACGCGCGTGCCGGACCAAGCGTCACGTGGCCACGGTAATCTGGTCACCGCCTCTCCGCGTGTTAAAATCTACGGTGTGTTCGTGCCATCGCGACGCCGACGTTACCACGGAACTCGGAGTCGGTGCTGCGACTCCGGATTGATACCCGCCAACAATCCGTGGGGGGCATATCTCGAGCCTCGACTCGCTCACGGCCGTCATACCGCGAAGCACACAAAGCGAGCGTGGAAACCCCCCTTTAATTTGCCGTGAAGGGGGGAAAGAGGCAAGCCCCTACAATTGCGCACTCACACCACCGCTGGCAAGATGGGCCTCTGCTAGACGGAGGTTTCAGAGGGCCCCCCGCGGAGAGGCAGTGACCAGATTACCGTGGCCACGTGCCGCTTGCTCCCTTCTGTCACGATTCTTGACCGTCAGCCATCAAAGTCCGCGAACAAATGGGCAACAACAACAGCAACAACACAAAAATAATAATAATACACTTCAATCGACATATCGAAAAAGGTCGAGCGAAAATTCGCGTTTGTGGCCGGTGTCTCATGCTGTGATCAAAGCCCGGGAAGTGGCGTTGGTGGCCACGCTTCTGCCTGTTTACCGAGCGCGGCGGCAGTTCAAGCAGCGAGGGTTGGTGGGTCACTGAGCAAAGGCTGCGAATCTCCCTTCAACGCGGGCGTCGAGGAGGAAGTCGCGCTTCCTTGGCTCGTCGTGAGAAAGGCAGTACAGCAAATGGACTGATCTCCTCCGTCTGTTAACGTCTGTAACGGACGGGGGGGGGGAGGGGGTGTGTCGCTACCATTAACGTGCGTGGGTTTTACTTCGGGTGCTCCACTTTTCTCCCGCTTGTATAACGAACGCCCACGTGTAATTGGCTTAAACAAATCTTAAGACGAAAAAAAAAGAAGCCGATGAAGCGGCTAGGACCCTCGTGAGAAAGAACAATTGGACTCATCGTTGTTATCACACGTGTGAGACACACCGGCTACCTAAGGCAGTGCAGCAAGTAGATTGCGGACACAACTGTGATGTGGAATTTGAGTGTTCTCCCTGAGTATCTATCGATTTTGGTCCAGGCACTGTTTACCGCGGGGTCTAAAACGTTCACCCTGTATTTATTTATTCATGTTAGACAATCATTGGTGACCGGGTGGAGGTTATAAACCCTCTTACACTTGAGAACTTGCTTTAATCACGGACGGCTGATACTCAGATTCGAACCCAGGCTCCCATCGGTCCCGGGGGCTTGAGTTATTAACCCCCCCCCCCCTCTCCTCCCCCCCTCCCCTCCCCTCCCACCGGGGCACTCTGCCAGAACGCCGTTGCAAGTTTATAGGACGGGGAAATCGGTTTGGTTGACCATTGACCTTCCAGCCATCAAAAGGTTACAGCAAATCCTCGGCGCCAAACAAGCGGCACAATTTCAGTTAATTAGAAGGTCCGCGGTGGGGGTGGCGTGTCGTGGGAGGGGGTTGTGGGAGGTTACCTCGCCACTGATACAGCAGTGGCTAGGAGATGTTAACTCCCTCGCCACGTATGCAGGAGGCCGTGGGTTCGATGCCGACCCTGACGCCTGCTGCTGTATATTTGGAGTTCGCGTGCCTCTCTTTCTCTCTCCCCGTGGTCGCGTGGATTTTTCTCCCGGGTCCTCCGGTTTTTTTTTTCCTCCACATTTAGAATAAAAATCACGCGTTTTTTGTTTACTACTTGGCTACTGCTATAGATGAACACGTGACGAGAAGCCACTTCGTTGAGCTCGCATTTGTTGCCAGGTCGCTTCTGATAAAAAAAAAAGAAATACATCTATATATATTTAAAGCTTTCGTGACTGCAGGGATTCATCTTCTTGGTTCTTTCGGTAAAGTCACGTAGAAGGGAAGTAATAAAATAATATAACATAATAAAGTCACGTAGAAGGGAAGTAATAACATAATAAAACATAATAAAACACCTGAGGACGGCTGCTTGCGTTGTGGCCGAAACGTCGTGAGAATTGTTTTATTATGTTTTATTTTTATTATTTTATTACTTCCCTTCTACGTGACTTTACCGAAAGAACCAATAAGATGACATCTATATAGCTCAATGGGCCTTACCTGGTAAAAGTTTTATAGTTTAGATTTTGCTAACACGCTGCTTTATTCACCCCATGTACGACTAATTTTAGCAGACCAAATAATTCCTTCCTTCATTAGCTACCTGCAGCAAGATTAGATTCCAATACAGCTGACGCCTGCCGTCCTGCATCCCGTGAAGAAGATTGCATCGGATATTGTTAACAAAGTCGAGGAGGGGGGCGGGAGGGAGGGAGGGAGGGAGGGAGGGGGGGAGGAGGGAGGGAGGGAGGGAGGGAGGGGGCGGATGGTGGGGGGAGGGGTGCATTCGGGGCAATAAACACATCAACACAGAGATGCGACAATTCCCAGAAGGCGCGTCCCATAAGTGTGCAGGGCGCGTGTTGTTTGGGATCTCGCATTCATCAGTGGGTAGGGAGGGGAGGGAGAGAGGGAGGGAGGTTAGGAGGGAGGGGAGGGGGGGCAGATTGAACCTCGCAATCCAGAGGGCGTCGATTCATCTCTCCACGTCGACTAAAATACCCCCCCCCCCTGCCGTTTGTCCATCTAAGCAGTATAAGTGGATACGATACATTTAGTCGCTCCGGCGGCAAATCGCGTGTTGTGGGGGTAACGTGTGAGCACTCCCACCACTTCCAACACGTCTGGTCGGCAGGGAAGAGTAGACCAAGTACCACTGTAGAGCTCCCTCTAGTGGAGGCCCTTCTGCCAGCAGCCGCGCGATCAAACTAACGATTTTCTAGGTGATGCCCGCTGAGCAATACAGCTCTCTTTCAGAAGAAACCTGGCCACAAATCATAGCTCAAGGGAGCGGCTCATCATGTAGAAATTGAAAGCAGTCAAATACTCTAAACGCGTGTTTCTAAATGCGGAGGGGAAACCCGGAGGACCCGGAGAAAAAAATCCACGCGACCATAGGGAGAACGTGCAAAAATACAGGCATCAGCCTCGAGATCGAACCCACGACCTCATGTATACCAGGTGAAGTAGTTAACTAAAAATTGCCACCGCAAGAAAGAAATTGCAGGGCTTGCACCTTTAACTCTTGACCGAGAAACAAGGGCAAGTGTGGCATGTGGTGACTTAGGCGCACGTTCGCGTGTGCCAATCGTCGCATTCGTTACGAACATTCCATTGGAGACGATTACCAATTCCTGACTTTTTGAACCGGTTCTCAGTTTCGAAAACGGTTACCGGTTACCATTTAGCAACCCTGTAACGGTCCACGCTGCGTACCTTACCGGCGGTGGAGGGGTGGCGCAGTGATTGGCGCACTGCGCTGCGAACTCGGCGACTCGAGTTCGGTTTCCATCCCCGGCTAACTATCAGTGGCGAGTGATATCTGACCTCCTCCCCATCCAGCCAACAACCCATTTCACCAACCAGCATTGCACAATGCGGTGAAGTATGGTCAAAGAATCCCCAAAGATGGGCACGGCGTGGGGATGGGAGGCTCTGGTCCGGAATTGGATTAACAAAGATCTGAAAATCGCCGATAAAATTGCTTAATTTTTATTGATAAAAAAACATTCCGCACATTTTAAACCTAGCGATGAAGCTACTACTACTGGTGTAGCCACGGTTAGGGCACGAATGGATACAATCAAAACTTGTCGTCGACCTCGTCTAGGTCGACTCAGCCTTGAATTCATCCAGCACTGTACCCGATGCCGTGTGTAAACATTGTAGCGAGCGAGGGGAAGGAAACGGCTGATTTGTGATGATGAGATGAGCGGAGGATGGAGCAAATGTGGCGTCACTGAGCTCATGATGCCCAGGGGAGAGAGAGAGAAAAAAAATTGTCGAGAGATGCTCTGTACGAAAAGATGTCCGGAATGTGATCAAATGGAACGTAGACAACATATTTTACCTCCATTAAAAAAAAACACAAAAAAATCCCCCACTCAATGCAGGGTCAAATATTTGCGGACCTCTTGTATCATCTCATGTCTTTATTTATCTTACGAAAAAAAAATCGCCAGTTTTTTTTTTGTATCCGCTTAAAGTGGGGCCATCTCCCATTCATGTCGAGCACGTGGATGGAAGCTTGACGATCGCGGAGAGAGCCCGCGACTTGAGAGCTCTCGCTGCCTTGTGTATGCGTCTCTCTTTCTCTCGCTCTGTGTGTGTTTGTGTGTCTGTCTCGTTGTGCACGTGTGGGCGGGTGCGCTGTGTTAAGTGCGGGGAGCGGTGGTGTAGCGGCTATGGCGCTGTGCTACCAGCCCGGCGTCCCGACTTCGATTGCCGCTCACGTCCGTGACGAATATCTAAACCGGTCATGGGCCTCCCCTAGGTGGACTCAGCCTCAAATTAGTACCTAGTGCGGTGTGTCAACATCGCCACTGGGGAGACAAAGGCGGTTGGCGTGGTAATGGCCACCCACCCCATCGTGTGCCGATCCAGCCTTCATAGGTGCTCGCGAACAGCACTTGCCCCAATAGTCTATTAAGGCTATTTGGGGGATCTTTGTCTTTGTTGGGGAGCGATCATTTAGCCATTAGCTCGATGGGCTACGAACCCGGCGGTCCGAGTTCGATTTCCGCTCCCCGGCCAACATCAGTGACGAATATCTGAACTGGTCATGGGCCTCCCCTAGGTCGACTCAGCCTCAGATGAGTGCCGAGTGCGGTGTGTAAACATCGCCACTGGGGAGACAAAGGCGGTTGAGCGTGGTTTTGGCCACCCACCCCCTCGCGTGTCGTGCCGGCCTTACAAAGTTCTCGCTAACAGCACTTGCCTCATCAGTCTGTTAAGGCTACACGGCGAATCTTTGTCTTTGTTGCGTTACATACACACACACACACACATATAATTACACCGATAAAATATCATGAGTATCCTTATTTTGTCGGTGTCTGCATTCATTAACACGTACAATTAAGGACAGACAATTCCCTAGAGATTTCCAAGATACACTACTTTGGAAATATATGCTCTCGGGATCTGCAGCCACCAGAGGCCATGAATGCGTGTTCCCATCATGCGAATGTGTTAATGTTAAAAGTCGTCCTTGCACACCATCGATAACGCATTTCTTTTTTTCTGTCACCAGAGATTCTAAATAGAGTCATGTAAAATTATAAATAGCCGACGTTGGAGAGATACCCAAAGAGTCAGTGAGATAGAGATGAGAAAATAGCGTTCTCGTGAAACGAAAAGAGATATGGTGAGAGAGATGAAGATGGTGTGGCGGTGGTTGTCGGAGAATTATAGCGAGCTGTGAGGATTGTGGAGAGGGGAAGAAAGAGAGTTGATGTGATTGTCGAGAGACGCGACGAGCGAGCGCGATGGGGAGGGGAGAGAGAGCGAGAGAGCGAGCGAAACAAGTTAACTGGTGAGATGTAGGGAGAGTGTCAGGAGAGTTTGTGAGCGACGTGGGGAGGGGGGTAGAGACGAGAGATCTATTGAGGAGGAGGAGGAGGAGGAGGAGAGAGACAGGAGAGCTGACAAGGTCACGACAGAGTCAAGAGCTGGTCAATAAACAGCACGCGGTGGAGACCCTGCCGACGTGTGTTGGGGTTAGGGTTGGGGTTAGGGTTGGGGCTGGGCATCGAGTTGGTGGTTGCGCAGTCACCTCCGCGTCTGTGCGCTCTCCAAGGTACCGCGCGATTCGCGGCGGAAGACACAGAGAACCGGTGACACGGGGACACGGGGGAGGGAGACGGTGGAGATACCAAGACACGGACAGAGACACGGAGACACGGGTACATTGGCGCACGGGTGCACAAAGACGGAGTAAGGGGGCGAGTCGGCGCGGGAGAGCAGAGGCACGAATACGGGAAGAGACGCTCTTACACGGTAACCTGGAGACACGGGGGAGTCACGGGGGACACGGGGACATGGAGAGTGACGGTGACACGGGGACGCAGGGAGACACGATGACGCGTCGTGTAGCCGGAGCCACAATGAGGCACGAATCCCGGAGAGATGTGCGGTCGGCTTACTAGGTGCACCTAGACTGGCACTGACCTTGAGGGCGTCCGGCAGGATGGGTATGTTGGCTTGTGTGTGTATATGTGTGTGTGTGTGGTGGGGAGCGGTAGTGTAGCGGTCAGCGCGCTGCGCTATGAACCCAGCGACACGTGTTCAATTCCCGCTCACGGCCAACACCAGTGACGATTATCTGAACCGGTCCCGGGCCTCCCCTAGGTCGACTCAGCCTCAAATGAGTACCTGGTGCGGTGTGTAAACATTGCCACTAGGGAGACAAATGCGGTCGTGCGTGGTGCTGGCCACCCACCCCTTCGTGTACCGTTCCGGCCTTCATAGGTGCTCGCTAACAGCACTTGCCCCTACAGTCTGTTAAGGCTATATGGGGGATCTTTGTCTTTGTGTGTGTGTGGAGGGACCTGGGTTCGATGATCGGCCCCGGCTAACATCGGTCACGAATTACAATCTGAACCAGTTGAGTTCGACTCGGCCTCAGACGAGTGCTCATTGCGATGTGTAAACGTCAGCGACAGGGAGACAAAGGCGGCCGAGCGTGCTGGTAGCGGCCACACAGCCCTCCTCGGGCGCTGTCCGTACCGGTCTTCATAGGCGCTCGCTAACAGCACTTGCCCTAACGGTCTGTTCAGACTGTACGGGAATCTTTGTCTGGAATATGCATTGGCGAGTAAACATATGCACGTGTGCGTTTGCATACGGATAGGCATGTACGTACACGAGTGTGTGTGGGCGAGGTATCCAGCAGTGGAGAACTCATGATTGATGGTGATGGTAGGTAAGTGAAAACATGTATGCGCTGGTATGGTTACACGGGTATATACACACCGGTATGCATGCGAATGCAAAGTATGTACATTTATGTGTGGGTAGGTAAGCACAGGTGCGTGTGCGCATGTGTGTACGCACAGGTTTATATGCGCGGCTGGGTGTGCACACGTGTGCATCTGCACAGGTGTGTGTGGGTGTGCACACGTGTGCATCTGCACAGGTGTGTGTGGGTGTGCACACGTGTGCATCTGCACAGGTATGTGTGGGTGTGCACACGTGTGTATCTGCACAGGTATGTGTGGGTGTGCACACGTGTGTATCTGCACAGGTATGTGTGGGTGTGCACACGTGTGCATCTGCACAGGTGTGTGTGGGTGTGCACACGTGTGTATCTGCACAGGTATGTGTGGGTGTGCACACGTGTGCATCTCCACGTGTATGGGTGGGTGTACACACGTGTGCATCTGCACAGGTGTGTGTGGGTGTGCACACGTGTGCATCTGCACAGGTATGTGTGAGTGTGCACACGTGTGCATCTCCACGTGTGTGGGTGTACACACGTGTGCATCTCCACGTGTATGTGTGGGTATGCATACGTGTGCATCTCCACGTGTGTGGGTGTACACACGTGTGTGGGTGAGTGTGCACACGTGTGCATCTCCACGTGTGTGGGTGTGCACACGTGTGTATCTCCACGTGTGTGGGTGTACACACGTGTACATCTCCACGTGTGTGGGTGTACCGGCTCAGGTGCGCCGCTCCGCGACGGAGAATCATCCGAAGTTCCGGTCATAATCCCCCGTTGGCTCCGGCGAGGCAACCGCTCTCAGGCAGCAGATGCGTGTGTCCCTCTCCCCTCTCTCTCCCCTCTCTCTCCCCTCTCGCTTCCCTTCGTGTCTCTCTCTCCGCTTCTCTTCTTCTTTCCTCTCACTCGACACACGTGCGCTCTCTGGCCGCGGTGATGCGCGCGACACAGAACGTCCTTGCGTCTCTGCTGCCCGACTCTCTCTCTGCCCGTGCTCCCGCTCTTACCAATTGCGTCTTACGATGATTATTCCTACGCTGATGAGGCTGCTGCTGATGCTGATGGTGATAACGGTCGTGTGTGTGTGAAAATATAGGTTATCGCAGATTAGGGTTTTTATCCTCCCTTCCCGGTGGCTTTATAATGCAACGGGGTCCCGACTCTCTCCTCTCTCTCTCTAGCTCTCTTCTCGGCCGCTCTCTCGCGAGCCTGGATGATGTGCGAATGAATGCGCGGTGCACACGGCAGAGAGAGAGAGGGAGGGAGGGGGATAGAACGGGGGAGAGGGAGGGAGGAGTGAGAGGGAGGGATGGAGGCAGACCAAAGTCAAATGGGGAGGAGCGATGCAAGGATTGAAGAGGATGGTGGAGGATGCAGGGTTGAATGCTATTTCAGACCAGTGCCAAATCTCTCGTTCGCTGTCTGGCGTAACCGCACGACCTGCAAGGAGGGAGCGAACCTGGCGCCACGGAGAGCGGCGGCTTTCTTTGGGGTGCACCCCCTTCTGCATCCCCCCAATCCTCCCCGCCACGTCCCTTCCTCTCGCATTTGCCTTTATGGGCTACAATCGTGTCAGGCACTAAAATGTGCTGAATGCAACACGGCGTTAATAGGCAGAGGCTGGAAGAGAGAGCGAGAGAGATAATGCATCGTGACACCAGCGGGAGGGAGGGAGGGAGGAGAGGGAGGGAGGGAGCGAGGGGAGGGAGGGAGGGTCTGTAGGGGATGTTAATTTGCATATAGGGGTTAGGATGAGAGGTCGGGGCTAATTGCGCTCGGAGTAGAGGTTATAGGGCCAATATTAGCAATAGGAGTCGAGGTTATAGGGCCAATATTAGCAATAGGAGTAGAGGTTGGGATTAGGGTTATGAATGCAAGTTGTTTTTATTATCAAGGGGCAGGAGTAGAGGACAGAATTAGCAATCGAGGTTGGGGTTAAAGTTTGGGCTTTGGGTTGGGAGACGATGTTACGATGAGGGTTAGGTGTTGACAAGTGTCACGTTTAGGGATTACAGGTTAGGACTGACGTTAGAGATAACGATTAATATTCTGTCTGTGAGTAGAGGCCGGGTGTTAGTGTTAGGAGTCGAGGTTGGTGATAATGTTAGGGTGAGGTTAGGATGTGGTTAGCGATCGGGTTATTGGTAGAGGCAGTGTTTACAGTCATGACCAGCGATGTAATGGGTGGCACAGTGATTAGGGCACTGCTCACAGTCAACGCACACTATCAGTGAGCCACGCAGCCCTTCATGTCTCCAGGGTACAAAACACAAGCACCACTTTGTTGAAGCCACCCGTTAATTGTTCTATGACATGCCTCGACTCGGCCACAAACAAAAGAAGCTGGTCTGTCTGCACGCAATTGAATGGGAAAGCATGTGTTAGGCTGATGGGTCAATATTAAGGTTTATGGTCGGATAGGATAGGTAGTCGTGCTCGGTTTATGGGTCAGTATTTGTGGCCGTGCTTGGGGTTGGGACTTGGTGTTAATGTTAGGGACGGGATTAGGCAAAAGTAGTTTTCAGGTTAAAGCTAGAGCTATAGAATCGAAAGCTCTATCGAAACTACCTAATAATTACCAACAAGTACAATTGCTGGTGCTAAGGCTAGAATAAGGGATAGGTTTGGGCGTCTAGAATGGTGTTCCTATTTGGGGCGATATTTTGAGAGTGGCGTCATTGCCTGTGACCGAGTGGCCCAGGATGCACCCGGTCTCATCACATCTGGGAAGCTCAGCGGGTCTGAGCCTGGATAGTTTCTGGATTGAGTTGGATGGGCGGTCACCGGCGCGTGCCGGGTTGTCATTGGCGTCTGTGGGGCTTGCTCCGTGTTGTGGGCAGCAGTGGGGCAGTTGATCGGACTCCACTGTTGGACTGTCCTCTCTCCTCCCGCGTCTTCTCCCCCTGCGATCGCCATCCCGCACGCTCGCCGGTGTGGTGGAGTATGGCGTGAACACCCCTACGACCCGCATCAGCGTGTGTGGGGAGGCACTCGTGCAGCCGCGGATTGACAGAGAGCGACGTGGACACGTGCTCGTTCTTGTGGGTTAGCGAGGACGTTTGCCGGCGGCAACTGGCAGTAATAAAGCTGTGTGCCCAGACGACCTCTGGATCTGTTCAGCATAAAATGAATACCCGGCATGCCAGGGTGATGTGAAGAAGAATAAACTCAGCCCTCGGAAGACAAAGGCGGCGGGCGCGAGTGATGATGCACCGGACCACCCCTGCATGTCGCAGCGTGGAACGACGTTAATAGGTGCTCGCGAACAACACTTGGTCCTTCGGGCTACGAGACAAAACTGAGCATCTGCGATTCCACGTCCATGAATGCGAGTGGTCTTAGCCGAGGATGGAGTCTCGGTGTGGGGTTAGCGTTGAGGCTTGGTGCCTGGGGTTAGGGAAGGTGCAATTGTTGGCCTTGGGATTAGCTTCTTAAGTTGTGCACACAGCATCGTTAGGTCCGCTGCCGCATTAATTGTCTCTCTTCTTCTTGCGAAATAAGTCGGCGGATCTCGAATGGGCCCTTCTGCCAAGTCGCAGGGACGTCGATCGATCGCGGCGCCGTCCGGAGCGGTGGTGAAGCGCCTGTCTAAGTCCGCGGCTTTGGAGGTGCAGGTTGGTGGATCACGCGGGGATTACGATCACGTGGTGTGTGAGACACCCACCAGCGCGGGCAGCAAAGGTGACTGACAATGGCTGTAGCATTGAGGCAGTACGGCAAGTAGGTTGTTCCCAAATCAATGAGCGCTTGTTTGAAATGTTCCGCGCCCTCCCCCCCCCCCCACAATCTTTCCAAACGCATGCAGGCTTTTTGTTCTAGATTTGAAGCTTTCGTGACTGCAAGGATTTATATTCTTAGGTTTTTTTCGGTAAAGTCACGTAGGTAAAAAAATTAAAATAAATTACGACGTTTCGGAGGCAACACGGAATGGTATCTCTTGTAATCTCTCATTTACTTGATACAGCTGTCGGGTTGTGATGGTTCCACCTGAAGACGAAAGCTTGTGTTGCCTCCGAAACGTCGTGATTTTTATTTTTATTTTACTTTAATTAATTTTAATTTTAATTTTTTAGCTACGTGACTTTACCGAAAAAACCTAAGAATAGGTTTTTTTGTTTTCTCCCGATGGTGCAATCTACTCATAATGAGAAATACATCACAGCCCCTGTGTCAGTCCACTGCTCAATGGAAGCCTCCCCATGCCTGCGTCAGTCGTGGAGCTTGTTTGACCATACTTCACCATGCCGTTCAGTGCGAGTTGGTGAAGAGGGAGCGGGGGGGGGGTGCAGGATTTGTTCATAGAACGCAGTGCGCTAATCATTGTGCCACTACTCCTCCGCCCACTGCCCCCTGAAGCACACTACACACATATACACACACACACAGGGTGCTTACAACAATGTTAACACTTATATGGGACTATCATTTTTAATGGCAAAAAGAACAGATAATACACAGTAACATGATAACAAATGTATGTCAATAGCTTCAAAGGGTGACAATTGGTGTTTTACCCTTTTATCTGGCAACAAAACTGACACCTATTTTACAAGGAGTCATGTTTGCATTGACCACAGTACCTGCGGTCGGAATGCAAACAAAAAACACGACTCTGATAATGTATGCAGGGTCCTTGAAATTGATTGGTCCACACCCGAGACAGCTTTTCTCAGAGCCTAGTCTCACATGGTGTTGGACCAGATGACGCCAAAAGGCGCACAACTCAAAGACAATGCACCATCAGAGTATGAGAGCTCGGGGTAAGCATTTACACCATTGGAACCTCCTTTGCCAGTAATAAAATATGATAATTGTTTTTTTAACCCTGTTATCTGGCAACAAAACTGACACCTATTTTTACAAGGAGTCATGTTTGCATTGACCACAATACCTGCGGTCGGAATGCAAACAAAAAACACGACTCTGATAATGTATGCAGTGTCCTTGAAATTGATTGGTCCACACCTGAGACAGCTTTTCTCAGAGCCTAGTCTCACATGGTGTTGGACCAGATGACGCCAAAAGGCGCACAACTCAAAGACAATGCACCATCAGAGTATGAGAGCTCGGGGTAAGCATTTACACCATAGGAACCTCCTTTGCCAGTAATACAATAATATGTCGTCGACAATTACGTTTGGGTGCGTACGCATGCGTGATGCGCCAATACTATTACAATGGGTGCTCGCTAACACAGATTTGTGTGGTTTTTGGTTTAGTGCAAGTACGCCAGGTATGCCGCGTACACACACAAAAAAAACAGATAAAGATACCCCGTATAGCCTCAACAAGACTGTTGGGGTAAGTGCTGTTCGCGTCAAGGCGTTTCCTTAATCGGACTAGCCAAGTGACGGCGGTACAGCACAGTGTGGACTAATCTCCATCTGTTCCAACTTGGGTTCCTGTGCGCGTGGAGGAGTTGCCGCACCCTGGCTCGCCAGGAGGAGGCAGAATGATGTCGTCTGTCCGAGCCGTGTGGAATAGAGCGTTTCCCCCTCGCACGCGTGGGTTTTCTCCGTGTTCTCCGGTCTCCCTCCCCCGCCCCCATCCCCATCCCACGTGAGTAAACGCTTATCTTTCAGTGACGCTCGCATGACCACAATCGTATTGCTGCCAATGTAATCCTCGCACACTCCGTCGGAGCGCGAGGTGGGTGAATTGTTGCAGGGCCTCGCATGAATCCACTTCGAACGAGTGCGAGGACGCATGCGACATCTGCAAATGTCTCTGGAGATTCAGGTGACGTCCCCACGTTACCACTTCTTTTAATAAAGCCCACACCGTCCGTCCCCCACCCACCCCCAGGTTCTCAATTGAGCGCTGAGTCGACCCAAGGGAGGCCCAGAACCGATTCAGAAAACCGTCACCGCTGTTGGTCGAGAGCAGGAATCGCCGGGTTCCGTATCCACCACACTGCCGCTCCCCACATACAGAGACAAAGATGCCACCACCCGTATAGCCTCAGACGAGTGTTGGGGCAAGTGCTGTTTGCGAGCAGCTATGAAGGCCAGCATCGGCGCACGAGGGGGTGGGTGGGCCAACAACCACGCACCGGCCGCCTTTGTCTCCCCCGGTGGCGATGTTTACACACCGCACCGGGCACTCATTTGAGTCGCCCTAGGGGAGGCTCAGGACCGGTTCAGATAATCGTCACCGTTGTTGGCCGTGAGCGGGAATAGAACTCGGGTCACTGGGTTCGTAGCACAGGCAGCATCCGCTAAACCGCCACGCGACCGCTCCCCACTACACACACGCACACAATCTCACACACACAATCTCACACACACACACACAAACATACACGCACCCACGGGCACAAACACCGTGTGCACAGAGACACGCGCACCACACGACGGACAAAAGACACGCAGATACACATTCTCAGGAGGCGCGCACTTTGATGAGACTCCGTGTCTGCTTTAAGGCGATAAATACGCCGAACAAAAGGCGAGGGGGGGGGAAGCGTGGGGCGTTTGTTGCTTTGTGTGTCCGGTTGCGTGCGCACGCGCGCGTCGATGCGGTGTTTGTTGTTGTCAGACCACCAGAGCTTCAAGTGGAGTTATCAGGACCACGTGAATTTCTTGTCAAAATCCGACCCCCCCCCCAGCCGACGGAAGAGGTCACGAACCCTGGCAATTGAGTGTCTCCCGCACCGCGCCACGCGCGTGCGATGAGTGACAGAACGTGAACGCACGCGCGCACAAAGACAAATGTCCCCTGTATAGCCTCGGCAGATTGTTGGTGCAAGTGCTGTTAGCGAGCACCTTGGAAGGCCGGCATCTCCGAGGTGAGAGCAAGCCTGTGATCAATTTGGCCGGTGCTTAGTTCTACAATTTCGTTCACTTTGGGGTCATCTTTACGAAGAGATTCCTCTAGACTGGAGGGTGCAGTATTTCGTTGATAATTCTACACTGCTCAGACGTCTTGCAAGTATATACCCACACGTCTCGCAAGGACACCTCGCCGCAGGCGACCTGTTGACCGACTGACTGTTCATATTTCTAGATTTGAAGCTTTCGTGACTACAAGGATTCATATTCTTAGGTTTTTTCGGTAGGGTCACGTAGGTAAAACAATTTAAATTAATAAAAGTAAAATAAAATAAAAGTAAAATAAATTATTTTATTTTTATTTTACTTTTATAAAAAAAATTGTTTTACCTACGTGACTTTACCGAAAAAAACTAAGAATATGACTGTTCATATCCCGACTGCTGGGTGGGCAAAGGCGGTTGGTGCGGTATGGAGGTGGAGTGGAGGGGGCAAGTGGAGGATGGAGTGTAGATGGCGAGGTGGAAGTTGAGTAGAGTGGAGCTAGTGAGTGGAGAGGAAGGGGGGGGGAGTAATTTAAGAAACTTGCGCAACTGTTTCAACTGCCCCACCAGGAGCAGTAAAGAACAATCAGGAGGACCCTCTTTGAAATAAAAATTGAGACTCAAAGGGATTCCCTCTCTTTGTAAAAAAACAAACCAATATATATGCATGAACTATTCCACGTTACGATGCACTTTCAGTTTTTTTTTTGTTAAAGCAGAATTGCCTTACAGAGCCAAATTAATCTCACTTTTAAATGGGTGAGATTGTTTGATGTTGCGCGTGAATGAATAATCAAGGCCGTGATGGATGCGAGGCCGCGGTAAGCGCGTAATCCATGTCTACAGCCTCCCACATAGATGGAGCGGGAGGGGGCATTTGCTGCGTTTCTCTCTAAATTCCTCTCCGTATAATCTCATTCTAAACAACGGAGCCCGCTGTCAATAATTAAGGCCGCGTCCGTAGGAGAATCCCCGCGTGTGTGCGGTGTGGCTGACTTCACGCGCTCGCAAATTGGGCCCAGTGTTTTTACATTTGGGTGGGTGGGAAAAACCGTCGGGGCAAGCGCTGTTTGCGAGCAGCGCCTTTGCCCGGCACGCGATCTGTCGGATGGCCAACGCAACGCAGTGTGGCGATTGTTGATCACACCACACCAGGTGTTCATTTGAGGCTGAGTCGACCTAGGGGAGGCCCAGAACCGGTTCCAATAATCGCCACTCCGGTCGCCGGCTTCGTAGCGCAGCGCGCTAACCCACTGCACTACCGCATCCCCGACAGACACCTACGCACTTGAAGATACCACGCACATGCACATAATGAACACGGACGCGCAAACACGAATTAAGCCTCATCGATTGTTGGGACTTCCTACTGTTAGCAGCCGCTATTAAAGCTGGCGCGGTGCGTTGTTGTGGTGGCGGGGCCAACAGCAAGTGCCCTCAGCCGCCTTTGTCTTCATCGTGTACTGACGCATTGTTCATTACCGCACTAATGTGTTATGCGACGCTTCAGGCTGAGTCGACCTAGGGGATGCCCAAGATCGGTTCAGATAACACTCTGTAACACAATTTTAGTTTTTGGGTAGTAAGTGTTATTTCCTAATTGCTTATGCCTAAAAAGTATAGAAAATGGCTATTATTCTCCACAAACTTTGCTTTTGTGACCAGGACAGTGCTATTTTGAAGTTTACCTATTTTCCAGAACATTCCATATAGATTCAGTGCTGAGTAAACTTGTAGTAACTTCTAGAACATTCTAAAACATTTCCAGTACTATAAATAGTAGTATAAATGCAGGGGCCTTAAGCCCACCAGTTAAGTTTAGTTCCAGCTGCCTAAGTGGATACATATCTGCATTTTTCTGAAATGGCATCAAGAGGCTGCAAGCATCTGGCAGACGCATGTTGCTATGTCTACGGCCATGAGTATGATCATCACCGATGTTAGCCGCGGCCACTAATCGAACTCGGGTCGTCGGATTTGTAGCGCAGTTTGGATGTTTCCTGCCCGCACACAGACAAAGACAAATATTCCCCGTTTAGCCGCAACAAACTCAGATAAAGGGGTGTTAGCGAGCACCTATGAAGGCCGTAACGGCACGCAAGGGTCTGGGTGGCCAACACTAGCCCCGGCCGCCTTTGTCTCTCCAGTGGTTATGTTTACACACCGAACCAGGTACTCATTTGAGGCTGAGTCGACCTAGGGAGGGCCAGGACCGTCAATGGTGGTGTTGGCCTTGAGCGGGAATCGAACTCGGGTCGCCGGGTTCGTAGCGCAGGGCACTCAACCACTGCGCCAACGCTCTCCACGTATACACAAAGATCCCCCGTGTAGCCTGTAACAGACTGTTGAGGCAAGTGCTGTTATCGAGCACCTATAAATGCCAGAACGGCACACGAGGGAGGTGGGTGGCCAACACCACGCCCGGCCACCTTTGTCTCCCCGGTGGCGATGTTTACACACCGCACCAGATACCTAGGGGAGGCCCAGGACCGGTTCAAATAATCGTCGCTGGGTGTTGGCCGTGAGCGGGAATCGAACCCGGGTCGCCAGGTTCGTAGCGCAGCGTAGCGCTAACCGCTACACCACCGCTCCCCTCCCCGTATACACACGCTCGCGTGCAAAGACTCCGTACGCACGGGCACATTGGGAAAAACGGAAAACAAAAACTAAAGGCAAACATCGAGTGGCGCTGCTTGCCGGGCAGTGCACGCACGCCGTCTCTGGCATGCGCAGCGTATGGGAATTGGTGCTTGGGCACACACAGAGAGAGGGCATTGCCGCAGCAGGTGGGCTGACGCATGACTGGTCGTGCGCTGCTGAGCACTCGGGCTCGTGTGTGGATGAGTGGGCTACTGGGTACACGGGTAGACGCGTGTGTGGGTGAGTGGGCTACTGGGTACACGGGTGGACGCGTGTGTGGATGGAGTGGGCTACTGGGTACACGAGTTGGCGTGTGTGGATGGAGTGGGCTGATGGATACACGGGTAGGCATGGTGTGGATGGAGTGGGCTACTGGGTACACGGGTAGGCGCGTGTGTGGATGGAGTGGGCTACTGGGTACACGAGTTGGCGTGTGTGGATGGAGTGGGCTGATGGATACACGGGTAGGCATGGTGTGGATGGAGTGGGCTACTGTGTACACGGGTAGGCACGGTGTGGATGGAGTGGGCTGATGGATACACGGGTAGGCATGGTGTGGATGGAGTGGGCTACTGTGTACACGGGTAGGCACGGTGTGGATGGAGTGGGCTGATGGGTACACGGGTAGGCGCGTGTGTGGATGAGTGGGCTACTGTGTACACGGGTAGGCACGGTGTGGATGGAGTGGGCTACTGGGTACACGGGTAGGCATGGTGTGGATGGAGTGGGCTACTGGGTACACGGGTAGGCATGGTGTGGATGGAGTGGGCTGATGGGTACACGGGTTGGCGCGTGTGTGGATGGAGTGGGCTACTGGGTACACGAGTTGGCGTGTGTGTGGATGGAGTGGGCTGATGGATACACGGGTTGGCGCGTGTGTGGATGGAGTGGGCTACTGTGTACACGGGTAGGCATGGTGTGGATGGAGTGGGCTGATGGGTACACGGGTTGGCGCGTGTGTGTATGAGTGGGCTACTGTGTACACGGGTAGGCACGGTGTGGATGGAGTGGGCTACTGTGTACACGGGTAGGCACGGTGTGGATGGAGTGGGCTACTGGGTACACGGGTAGGCGCGTGTGTGGATGGAGTGGGCTACTGGGTAGACGGGTTGGCGCGTGTGTGTATGAGTGGGCTGCTGCTGCTGTGGAGATGGGTTGGCGGGTGAGGTGTTGGCACAGATGGCCAGTGTCCTGTTGAGCCGATGGGTTAGGTTTGAAGGTCGCTGGGTTGATTGACTGAAATATCAGCAAATGGTGTGGGATGATAGGTAAACTGGTGCGTCGGTGTGGGACAGGGGGCTAATTGGCTGGTTGGATGGTGGGTTAGTTTTCAAGGCCGCTTGACTGCATGCCAAGTAGGCTGGCGGGCTAGTGAACTGGTGGTCTGATGGGTTGACTGATGGGTTGGTGCGTTGGTCAAGTGATGGACCAGAGGACGAGTGGGCCGACTTGTCAGTGGATGGGTGGGGACTGGTAGGTCCGTGGATGAGTGGGTTTGTGCTCGGTGCTCTGGTGGGTTGGCGTCTTGACGACGCGACGGAGTGCAGGGTTGGTGCGCTGGTTGCTTACACTTGAAGGCTGCTGGACAGCCTCCATTGTACTTTTGTGGTCTGAAGTGGACGACACAAAAATAAAAAGTGAATGCAATTTTAAAGTAAATACGCTCAAAATAGACACACAAACACACCCAGAGCCAAATTGAGGCTCGTCCCAGCTTCTGACTTGTAACACCCCCCGCCCCACTTATCTGTCCAGACGAGTTCCTCTGCTCTCTCTCTCTCTCTCCTTGTGTCTCTGCGTGACTTCCCTATGCTCTCTCTCTCCTTCTGTCTCTGCGTGTGGCGGCGTGATGTGTGCCCCAGTGCAAGGCGTTCCGGCAGGATTTTTTTTTTTAAATCAAGCAATCCATCAAAAGTTTGACGGGACACCGTGAAGAGAGCGGGCAAGGTTGCCTGTTATGAAGTGGAGGCACGCGCAGATTAATCTGCTTTCCTCCCTTTCCCCTCCCGCCGGGATGAGACGTCAATGCATGCAAAACACGTACCTGTGTTCAGAGTATTTATTTTAACTTTCCCAACTAAGCTCTGTTCTTTTTTTTGACAAAGCAAGGTCAGTCAACTGGCTAATTTACATGCACATATAGGATCAATTCGGGGCCACTTTTTGCGGATAATTCTCGTGATTTAGTACCATCGCTGATGCTGCTCCTGCTGCAGTGGTGAGCACACTTGCCGTGTATTTCCATAGGTCGGCCGGTTCGATCGGCGGTTCAAACAAATGGGTCACCTTTCTTAAATACTACGCAGCGGTCTCGGTCCACCCAAGAAGTAGCATAGTGCATGGATTGAGCGCAGTTACAGTTGACCTATTGGTCTCCTGTAGTAGTGGTGGTTGTGGTGGGGCGAAGCGTGGGTACTCTCACCTATTCCGAGATGTCTAGCCGGCGTGGAAGAGTAGGCCAAATATCCGCTAGAGGGGGGGTCTATCTAGAGCCCACTCCAGTGGAGGGTCCTCCCGGGCCAGCGGTGGCGCGAGGGGAGCAATTGCAGGACTGCACCTTTACCCTCGTTGTCATTGTAGGGGAGTCGCGCGGCCACTACTAAATAATTCACGAGTGTAACGACGGAAATACAATAACAAATATCGGCGTCTGTTCTGCGTGTACACATTAAAATAAAATAGATTGTGGTCTGTTTGGCCTTTTGGCCTTGCAGACTTACGGATGCCCCGAGAAGTGTTTATTAAAGTACGCCGATCTTGATCGGAAGCTTTCGTGACTGCAGGGATCCATTCTCTTTGGTTCTTTCGGTAAAGTCACGTAGGTAGAAAATAAAATAAATCAAAAGAGGGTCCCACCTGATGACGGAGACTTGTGTTGCCTCCGAAACGTCGTGATTTATTATTTTATTTCTATTATTACTTCTATTTTTTTTACCTACGTGACTTTACCGAAAAGACCTAAGAGTATAGAACAGAAAGAGTATGAAGTACGCAATCTCCACAACGGTCTCGTCATGTTGGTTCTCATCAGCAGTGTCAGATGTGTGAACAACAACACTATGAGAAATATTTATTTAATTTTACCATCTTCTTGGTTCTTTCGGTAAAGTCACGTAGAAGGGAAATAATAAAATAATAAAAATAAAACATGTTTAAAAATACTAAAAATGAAACATTATGTTTTATTTTTGTTATTTTATTATTTCCCTTCTACGTGACTTTACCGAAAGAACCAAGAAGATGAATCCCTGCAGTCACGAAAGCTTTAAATCGAAATTTACTTTACTAACTGAGGCCGACTGAGCTATGTAGATTTTTTTCAGAAAGGACCTGGCCATAAATGATAGCTCAACGAAGTGGCTTGTCACGTGGACATTCATCGCAGCCAAATACTCTAAGCGCGTGATGTTGATTCTAAATGTGGAGGGAAAACCCGGAGGACCCGGAGAAAAATCGACGCGACCACGGGGTGAGAGAGAGACACGCAAACTCCACATATACAGCAGCAGGCGTCAGGATCGGGATCGAACCCACGGCCTCCTGCACACCAGGCGAGGTAGTTAACATCTCACCACCGCGGATACATAATGCTCATTTGGGATGCAGTTATTGGTGAGAGACCACTCTCTAAACAATGCGAGCCCCGTCGGCTTAAAAAGCGATTTACGCCAATAGACCAAAATGTCATATTTTCCTTGCGGGTGCATTATCGTATTGCTTGGCTCTCGCGCATAATGAGATCTTACACAACATCGTATCACGTGCTCATGGGGCCGCGTCGTTTAGACAGCTCTTGCTAATAATATCTGGTAAACGAGCGGTATTATTTAAAACGATTCGACAAACAATTAAGAGGGGGGTCGAATTACTGTAGCAACAGCTTGGGTTATTTCAGACAGCAGCGCCCATTGCATACAGATCACAATCTAACGCCTACGTTGTGTATTCGAGTATATGCAGTGCTGGTGAATTATATCGGCCTGAAAGCCAATAGGCTTACGGACTAAGAGGTACTTTTTGTGTGTGTGTGTGTGGAGACACAAAACGTGGTTCTACTTCATTGGAACCTCATTTGCCAGTAAAAAATTATGATTGTTTTTTACCCTTCTATCTGGCAACAAATCTGACACCTTTTTTTTTACAAGGAGTCATGTTTGCATAGACCGCAATACCTGCAGCCATAAGACTAGGACTGTATGTATGTTGCACCATGACTGTATGTTGCACCATGTGAGACTAGGCTCTAAGGAAAGCTGTCTCGGGTGTGGACCAATCAACTTCAAGGACAGTGCATATATTATCAGAGTTATGTTTTTTGTTTGCATTATGGCTGCAGGTATTGTGGTCTATGCAAACATGACTCCTTGTAAAAAAAGGTGTCAGTTTTGTTGCCAGATAGAAGGGTAAAAAAACAATTATCATATTTTTTACTGGCAAATGAGGTTCCAATGGTGTAAATTCTTACCCCAAGCTCTCATACTCTGATGGTGCATTGTCTTTGAGTTGTGCGCCTTTTGGCGTCATCTGGTCCAACCCATGTGAGACTAGGCTCTAAGGAAAGCTGTCTCGGGTGTGGACCAATCAACTTCAAGGACAGTGCATATATTATCAGAGTTATGTTGTTTGTTTGCATTATGGCTGCAGGTATTGTGGTCTATGCAAACATGACTCCTTGTAAAAAAAAAAGTGTCAGTTTTGTTGCCAGATAGAAGGGTAAAAAACAATTATTGTGGTTCTACTTCTCACATGAAGGTTGTGCTCGAGATTTTCATGTTAATTTTAATTTTAAAAAATCTGCAAAATCGGCCCTAAGCTCTGACATTTCGGACTGATCGGTGGGAGAAAAAAAAACAACCCCACTGTGTTTTGATTGTTCCGGAACACGGAAGTGACATCACCAACGTGACGTCAGTGACACCGTTTTCCCGCCAATAAAAAAGATGGGAGCGCGGGTTTGAATAGTGAATAGGGAGGGTCTACTACGGCTCACCTCTCGCTACGGGATTGTGCAGTGTGCATATCGATACTATTCGATAATTCCCAGTTAATGTAGAATGTTTGTTCCAGAATTTGTTTTGTTACTTTTGTATTTTACCAGGTAAGGCACTCCGAGCTAATTCGCTCTTTTTCAGACGCCACCTGGCTATCACAAATTATAGCTGAAACGAAGTGGCTTATCACGTGGAAATTTATAGCAACCAAATAATCTAAAGGCGTTTTTATAAACGTGGAGAGGGAAAACTGGGAGGACCCGGAGAAAAATCCACACAACCAGGGAGCCAGGACATGCAAACTCAGAATATACAGCGGGCGGCAGGGTCGGGATCAAACCCACGTCCTCCTGTATACCAGGCGAGGTAGTTAACATCTCATAGCCACCGTGATGATGATAGAGAGAGAGACACGCAAACTCCAAATATACAGCAAGGGGGCAGGGTCGGTATAGAACCCACGACCTCCCTTATACCAGGCGAGGTAGTTAACATCTTACAGGAAAGCCGCGTGTCTTCAACTGTCTTCAAACTACGTCAAAAATATTATTATGGGAGGTCACGAGCCATTAATCCAAATATACAAATACAAAGGTCCCCCGGCATAGCCTTCAACAAACCGCTTTGGGGCAAGTGCTGTAAGCAAGCCGGGACGGCTCACAAAGATGGTGGTATACCAGCACCACAAACTTCCCAGTGCTGATGTTTTACACATCAGCACCAGTTAGTCGTTTAAAGCTGAGTCGATATAGGGGAGGCTCAGGACCGGTATGGAAATGTGTTGCGGATGTTGGCTGTGAGCGAGATTCGAACTCGCATCGCCGGTTTCATAGTGCAGTGCGCTAACCGCTGCGCCACCACTCCCCCACGCGCGCACACACACACTACGCAATACGGACACAGTCAGGCTCTCTAACTGAAAATACACAACACTGACAAACGTGGATGTTTTATGTTTGCTACGAATTACATTTAAATTTTAGGCTTGCCAACGCACGGGGAAGCTCGGATTATACGGTATATAGATGTGAGCTCTGACTGGTAGAATCGTGGTCTAGTGTGCTCACCACTGTGCCACTACTCCCCTCCACCCAAATTGAACAGTATTGAACAGGTGTTCTGTTTAGTTTTAAATATGGCAATCTGTAGGATACTCGTTTTTGAATCATGGTGTATAATTTCCAATATTAAAAAGGTACAATCTCTATCATGAAGGATATGATCTTGGAACAGCAACGTTTAGTGAAATTGAAGAGTGGGATGCGAAAGTAATATGTGGATAGGCGGGGCAGTGTCTCTCCCCAAATCCCACCTACATCTGACACCGTGACAAAGAATCGACAACCCCCCTCCCCGCGCCGCCCCCCCCCCCCAAAGGGCAGGGCCCAGGTCGGTCGCCCCGATTCGCCGCACCCTCGTGGACGGCTCTGATCGTGAAACTTCCTCCCCTCCGCGTGAGCATCGCGCTCGCCATCCCTTGGCTTGCCCAAGTATTGCAGTACAGCGAGTGGGTTAACTTTCCATCTGTATTCCATCTGTACGGGTATTGAGTGTTACCCCTCCCCCGTCCCTCCCGCCCCGCATGTTTGAACACTCATTATGAATGTGATTTGCCACCCATTCCAACATTTGAGCACAAAGAGATCGAGTTCATAAGAGTTGGACACTTCACTTAACACCACGGCACTCGATGAGAATTACAATTTAAAATGTTTTCTGATTACCGATTTTTTTTTTTTTGCGGCTGCTCAAAAACGATTTCCTGCTCAAATGACCACTGGTCGTGGTGCACATCTCCTTGTTGAAAATTCCACATTCCCACGGCGGGATAAGTCTATCCAGAGGGCAAACCTTGGGGTTGCTTTTTTTTGTTTACATCCTCGCCAAAATGCTACAAGGTTTAACCAGGTCCCCGGGAGGGGATGAGCTGCACTGGTGAACTCGCAACCCTTTGGGTTTCAACTCACCGCCCCTTCCCGTTACCATCCGCTCGCTCTCCCGTCGAGCGCACCAGCGGCCGACATTACAAAACGCAGTCCTTTGCGCCGTGGATTTCGCACGGAGGAAACTATTTTGTTGATGGTAAAATTCGGCTCGAAACAAAGCTCGCTCGAAGAACGCGTGCCTCTGTGTGAACGGAGCGCGTGTCTCAAGGCCGACGTTTCCAGGACGGCGCGAAGCCGCTGTGGTTGCTGTGGGCACCGTGGGACTTGCCTGCTCACGACCCTGACAGTACCAGGTATTGGCTAAGAGGCACCCACATCTTCTCTGCGTCTCTGCTCATCGCACGCTCAAACTGGCTCCGCATTAAACGCGTGTAGGCTTTCGAATACCGAAATTATGATACATAACTGACTCGTAATATCACGATTCATAAGTATTATTTTTGGGGTCAGATCGCGTCGATACAATGTGTGTCGTACACCCTCCTCCACCCGACATGGCTAATTCGTAAAGTGGTCACGTGACGGTACAGAGAGCGCACGCACTCGCGGTCATACAGTCAGCAGGCACGTCGTCACAGCGATACACACACAGTAACAGGGTCAACGCACACACATTCAGAGTGTACACACGGATAAGATGCACACGGCGAACACACAAAGCATCACACACACGCACTGTCAACAACAACAACAACCGTCGTTCGCCACTAACTGGCCTTAAAAGGAGACGTGTATTGTAAGTCGACGTTTCGGGCAATGGCTCTTAATGATATGTAGCACGCGATGAAATTACGGCACCTTTAACGCGCACTGATGAAGGAGACGGCGCGTATTGCTCGGATGGAATATAACCGCGGGGCGAGTGACCACGGTTCATTTAGATTTGCTTTAACTTCTCAATTTGTGGTCCTGTTAATGTAATTCTTTAGCCAGAACATCCTTAATGCCCTAGAGAATATGAAAAACAACCTTACAATAAGTGTCATCTTGACATTCCATTGATTAACGTTTAAAGTCAATCACTTGTATTTCTCTCAGTACGGGAGGATCGAGATACGATCATGGACACGACCGCTGTCTGGTACATCTGTCAAAAAGCGCTTTATAGCTCATCGGATTCTTCCAACATACATGTTCAGATTCCGAGGCGTCTCTTCTTTTTCCGCGACAGAGGAAATGATGATGATGATGACAAGAGACAACATCGCACAGCACGATGCTCGTATTTCACCCCTTTTACTGGTAGGAACCCACTGGTTCCACCAGCCCACAGGGGATTATTGTGTCCGTCCGTCGTGCAGGGAGGGGCTGGGTGGGGAGGGGAGGGTGGGGAGGGGCTGGGTGGGGAGGGTGGGGCTGGGTGGGGCTGGGTGGGGGTGGGCTGGGTGGGGCTGGGAGATGTGGGGCTGGGTGGGGAGGAGGGGCTGGTCACCCCGTGGTGCCCTTATAAAACTCAACGTTTAACCTACTCACGCCGGCTTGTGCCCGCCCTCACAGTCGGCCATATTTGCGGAATACACCACGCCGCCGTTGACCCTGGCCATTGACCGAGCAACCCAACGTTCCTACCAGCTCCCTCCGCAGGAATGTGTTTCACTGCTGAGAGCTGTTCTGATTCGCATCTTAAGTCCCGGTTTTCGGAGCTCGAAGGTGGCAACCCTAAATCCCAAAGCGAACACTCGCGCCGCATGGACAACATACGGAGGCTCACCCAGTCGGGGGAAGGAAAAAAATATCTTATTATTGTGACGTTTGAAACAAAATGAACTTTTTCTATTTTTATTATCACATCTCATCTCGAGAGGTTTCATTTAAAAAGTTACAATTTGCATTGTGGGGGGCTTTGTAACCTTGGCGTGTCGCCTGTAATTATGGAGCTGGCAAGACGGGTGGAATACCGCTTAACAATGGGCCCGATTGCGAGCAATTAAGGCTGCGCACGTGAGCGCGATTAACTAACGAGCGCGCGACCAGTGCCAATCACGTGCACGCGCGTCCAATTAACTCCCAACGCGAGAGGGCCGTGGGGGTGGGGTGGGGGGCATTGGCTCAGCACGTGACCAGAGCTCGTTAACCGAAGCCGAGGAGCACGTGATGTGAATTAATGGCCTTCATCACTGCCCATTGTCGCCTCTGTCACTCCAGCGAGATTCCACCTTTAGGGAAATTAACGATGCAGCCTCAAAACAGTACGAACAGTCCCCTTTTTATCGCGGCTGTGCGCAACGCCTAGGGGTGTATGGTTCCGATTTTCGCAATCATCTGAAATATCCGAAAAGCAGCCCTTTTGTTGGATTATCCCAACACTTCAACGAGTATCTTTGCCAATACGTAGCGTCAACGTGGCATCGAGTGACGTCACGTGTGTTAGCACGCAGGCAGTTGACATTGCTACGTAACGGAAACGAAGAGGGGTGTGAAAAGCAAGGTGGGTGTGATCAATAAGGTGCGTGCGATCAATAAGCGTGCGTGTGATCAATAATGTTGGCGCGTGATCAATAACGTTGGCGTGATCAGTAAGGCGAGTGTGATCAATATTAATGGAGAGTTGTATCAATAAGGTTGGTGTGATAAATAAAGGTGGGTGTGATCAGTCATGTGAGTGTGCCCAATGAGGTGAGTATGATCAATAAGGGTTGATATGATCAATATCGGTGAGTGTGATTACTAAGGGTGAGTGATCGATAATGGTGGGTGTGATTAATAACGTGAATGTGATCAATAAGGTGCGTGGTCAATAATGGTTAGTGTGATCAATAAGGCGGGTGCCATCAATGAGGTGAGTGTGATCAATAAGGGTGAGTGTAATCAATACGTTTGGTGTGATCAGTAACATTATTGTGACCAATACGGGCGGGTGTGATCAAAACGTTGATATGATCAATATGGTGAGTGTTATCAATAAAGGTGGGTGTGATCAGTGAGGTGAGTATGATAAATAAGGCGAATGCGCAATAAGGGTGGATGTGATCAATACGGCTAATTTGATCAATTAGGTGAATATGATGAATAATAGTGTGATCAATAATCAAGAAACACCTCTGATCTTCAATATTGGAATCTACAACAACACACACCACACTCCACCAGTGGCGAGGGTACATCTCTGGAGGGTTTGAGACGTCTCTCCCATTTACGACTTAATTCCTAGAATGGTAAAACTTCTCAAACTATTTTTCTTGCGCTCGCAGACCTCACAGAATCCAAGCTACCTGCCCGCACAATCCAACGATTTCACAATCTCGACGTCGACATAGGGCTGCTACCTCGGAGACACACAAAGAGACCGCGACACATATGGGAATGAGGGAAGAGGGGAGAACTGGCGTGGCACGCGATGTCTTGGGTACTGAATCATGACGCGAGTGACACAATCCAGTGACACTCAAAATGCGCCGAGAAGACTTAACATGTTTCCCAGTTGCAGCTACCTTGAACAAAACAAAAATAAACCTTGAAATACCAGGACAGGTACTACCCCTGAAGGCAGTCCTTTATTTCATGCATCCTCTGTATTTTGTTTTAAAGCAAAATAATGTTTCCTTGCGACTCACAAATCTCGCTAAATCCAAGCAATCCTCGGCACCTCGAATTATTCCACAATCTCGATGCTTCTACAAGTCAATGCAGTGCAGGGCGAGAGAGAAGTGGCTGGTGGGGGGCGGGGTGAGGCGGTGTTGGCGAGGCAGAAGAAAGGGAAGCAAGAGAATTGATTTCGGGTGAGCTGCCAGGCCCCACGGGGCCGTACGCGCCAGCGATGGTGCCCTCCAGGCGATGGCTTTCCCTTCACAGTGTGGGGGGGGGGGGGTCCCGAGCTGAGTCAGGAGCCAGCACATTGGGGGGTCACGCGGGTAAAGCCACGGGGATGAGCGTCTCTCACAGGTCCCCCCCCCCCGCGTCCGGCCAGCAGCACCCCCCCTCCTCCTCTCCCTCGAGGCGCTGGGTTCAATCCAAGCCCCGTTGGATGATGGCCGTATCTGGGACTAAGCCAGCCACCTCTTGAGGTCACCAGTTCAAAATCGTGAGGCGATCTGCTGCCTCTGCCTCGGGTGTGCTCACCGTGGTCAGCATCATTGCCACTGAGCTGGCGTCTGTGAAGTCCCAGGAATCAACTCTGGGGCTGGGTGTAACAACAACAACAACACAATTACTAAACCCACCAGCACACTCACAAATTAACTTACCCACCGACTCGCTCACTCACTCACCACACTGCAGGTAACCTCACTTCTCTCTCTCTCTACTTATTCCCTCGCCCCGCTCCACGTTGTAATACCCTTGCTCCCGTCGTCATCCTCCAAAGCTCTCAAAACAATCACACTTACCTTGCTTCAATTCAAGAAACGCGTTACACTCCTATCTCTGACAAACGTGCATCATACCGCAGTGCTGTTTGTTTCTGGCCACTTGATACTGGGGTGCCCCGTTCGGCCTGTGCCCAGCGTCACTGTGTATCAACGTCAAAGGCCCTCAGCCGTTTGTTTTCCAAGTCACGCCGGAGCACCGTGTTGACTCGCCAGCGAGTACCCCTGGCAACTTCGGATCGCCTTCTACTCAAGTAATCCGAGGTCAAGGCTCATTTCCTGCAGGGCTTGGCCGCGCTTTTGCCAGCACTGGGCAGCTCACAAAGCTTTGGAAGGACGCTTTTGCCTTTAATAATCAGGCAATCAGAATCGGTAAGAGCTATACTTAAGTCCCGTCTTGAAAACTCGCCTCTTTAAACTGGCTTCTTCCCACGAGTGCTGCCCGTGTATTCTGCAGGTGCTGTCTATGGTCTGGTGTTCCATACACGGTGGCGAATTGGGGGTCTACGGATGAAACGCGTCACCTGACAAATGTAATTCGGCATTATTATTGTTGTTATGACATGGCCAGTGGGAAGGACGTTCGTTGGCCACTTGGTTACAGAGGCTCGTGGATCTCGGGACCCAGCGGTCACCCTGGTAAATACCGCGGGGTGTATTTATCAACCACATAAAAACAACTTACGCGCCATCCGCCTTGAAGTGGACGGCAAAGATCAGGGTCGGAGCCGAATGCGCCGCAGTCACGGTTCACGTTTGCAAAGGGGGCGGGGGGGGGGACGGTTAAACAACATCGTGATGTACTGGCAACGTTAACAATCACACGATAAGTAAAAACCACACAGCAGCATCGCCCCATACTGCGAAACCACCGCTGACTGAACCCGCGTGCGCGTGCCAGCCTCGCACAATGAGAACGGTGGCGACAAATACCAACTGCGATAACACTGGTCAACACACTTATTCTGGCATAAGGTGTTCCAAGGGTTTTAATGTAATTTTGAGATGCTGATTGCAAATCTGGCATCAGTTTTTGTCTATCTCATCAGTTTTTTGAGATATCAACTATTGCATTTTCAATAAAAAACTGCGGAAGAATTTTTTTTAATAAATGTGGATATCTACATAAAATGATATTATAAACACACTATCCTAAAAATACAGCACCATATTTTAACACTAAAGCAGTCACTGACTCGCAACAACTTGCAATCATAAGTGACAGAGTACATTTCGGGTAAAATCAATGAAAATGGGGTATGCCTATAGCATAAAAATGAGATGTGATAGAGCAAATCTGAGATCAGATTTGGAATCAGCACCCTGAAATTAGTCTAAAACAGCTGCAAAAGTCCAGGCCAGAAAAAAATGTTTATTTTTGTTCACCAGTGTAATTATTTGATTTCTGAGATGCCGAATCGGAGCCATAGAGTATAGGTTTTTTTATTTTATTGTCGTAGTTTCGTAATGGCTTCGTTCGGTACAACGGTTGTGGTGTGTGTTCTGGAGCTGGGTGTTTGATGGAGAGTGTGGATGGGGGGGGGGCTGATGCCCGTCGTCGTGGTAATGAACACAGCGTGTTGTGTTCACTAAAGCCAATTCCGCTCGTGCACAATGTTACAGGAAGCGCAGTTTGGAGTAATTCGGTACAAACTAATTGAATTTAGGGCGTAATGCAGCAAGCGGAGGCCTTTTGTGTCCACGGCCACGTGTATTGGCGGCAGAGGGAAAGGAGCGGACCTTGTAACCAATTCAATTCGAGTCGTTCCCCGTCTCCGGTTTTTTTTTGTTAGTGTTGTTAACCAGCTGAGATCACATTGTCATCTGCAAGGGGTGGGGGGGGGGTTAACCCCCAGATCGAGCGTGTTTGTACGCGACACAATTCGCAAGTATGCGACGGAGTTACGCAACAGAACTGCCTCTCGCCCGCGGAGACTTTTTTTGTTGCTTTGTTACTCGCAAATCCCTCTGATCCTCCTAAGGCGCTGGGTCCACACCAACATCTCCCATCCGTAGCCGCTCCGATTCTGCCTTTTATTTTTTTGTGTTGCCGTGAATTTCCGTGGCTTATTTTTTTTTTATTTCCCAGCGGATAAAGGATAAGCGGAGATATTGCCCCCCCCCCCCCTCGTGTCAAAGTGTATAACAGGAGCTCTTCTCTAATACCAATTTTTTTATAATAATAATCTGTAATTGTGGAATGCTTTGATGTTGTCTGCCGGCCGTGTCGCCCTTGAAAAGGAAGGCTTGTCAGCTGTCCGGGCTTTCCTCGTCCAATGAAACTTCTGAACTTCTGAAAAAAAATAGAGCTTCGTAGCTCATCGGATTTCTCAAGTTTAAAATAAATATTCTGATTCGTATAAACATGGACACACAACGTACGGAGCGCTGTGTTCATGCCCTGCTGCTGGATGAATGCCTCTCCCTCGCCGTGGGCATTGTTTGACCATACTTCACCACGCTGGTCACCGCGGGTATGTGAAAGGCATCCAGGATGTGGTTCAGATGTGACTCACCGCTGATGTCAGCCGTGGTCGGGAATTGAAACTCAAGTTGCTGGGTTTGCAGCGGAGTGCTGTAAACTAAACTAAAAAGTTGTTAAGTTTAGTTTGTATACATTTTGTAAGTGATTCGATTACCTTTCCTATACTTAGGACTCCTATTGTGTCTCTGTATCGTTTGTTGTTGGCACGTTCTGACCTGCCCCGACTTGGCATCTGTCTCAAAGAGCTTTATAGCTCATCGGATTCCTCCAGTATAAACATTCTGATTGTGTGCGCTAACAACTGCGCCACCGCTCCACGCCGAGCGCTCATTCTGCCAGATAGTTGCAGTGTGTGCACACGTGGTGGTCACATACAATGCACCTTATGAAGACAAAACACTCAACACGTTCGTCAACAATGTTGTGGCCTTCAAATAAAACAAATTAGATGTTGGCCAATGGAATTTGCTGATAGCACACACACAATCTCTGCGAAAATATGTTTTGACAAGGAAAAACAGAAGAAATCTGAGATTGTCGACAAATTACAAGTGCCAATACCGTCACGTGTAATTATGTATTACGGTATTAGCATCGTCATCACCATCATCATACCGTCATGTCATCTTGTTCGTGCGCGTTGCGAGGTCACATCGCAGCATTTTAGTGCCGGAACATTTTTCGAGCAGAAATCGATCAACATTTTTTTTCAAAAAACCCCGACGGAAACGTTTCCGCGCGTAAGCCGCGTCAAACAAAAATGTTGCGGAATGGAATCACCGCGAGCGTGGAGGCGAAGAAGGGGGCAACCCCTGCCCGATCAGCGCCTTCCACGCTCCCCAATCCTGATGGGTAGCGATGCCCACGTGCGCCAAGTCGCTCGCATCGCTCGCCGGTGCACACGCCGTGACGCGGTTCTTCCATCGGGGAACGCAGTTTGTTGTTGTTGTTGTTCCGCACAACGCGGGAAGAACCCGCCCGCTATAACGCGGTCGGTGCACCGTGATAACGCGGTCCTCCAAGGGATGTTACACGACTCACAAACGAGGTGTTTAGCGGCCGTAAACAAAACACGGGCGAATGAATAGCAAAAAAGAACTGTGAAAATAGCATGACACGGTTAGGTACCCAGGTGCGAATAAGCTCTGTATTCTAGTCGAACGGTGATGTAAACCACACGCGTATCAAAAAGGGCAGTGCGAACATGTGGGAGTGGGCGGCGCGAGAGAAAACAATAGGCCCAGGTGTTTAAAACACAGGGTGCTTCAAAACAAATGTAACACGCATATGGGACTATCATTTTTAATGGAAAAAGAACGAATACACTGCAACATGATAACAAATGTATAGCTTCAAAAAGTCAAAGAAGCTTCCACTTGTTCACCATCATTGTCAATGCTATGCCTGTAATCTTCTCCAGGTGGTCTCCAGTGTCCGGAGGCACATTTCTCGTGGTTATTGTTGCGAGTTCTCGGGAGTGTTAACATTTTTTTGAAGCACGCTGTATGCACATCTGTACAACATATAGCGCTTATAAGGCACCCGCTGTCGGGCTCTCACACAACGTTGACTCAAAACAGAACGACTCACAGCATGGGACCTTTCTAGCAGTTACGAAAGTCTGGGAATATGTTTCAGCATTTTCATGCAATACAACAGGTGGTGTTAAAATGTTAAAAACCACCGAACAGAAACTTTTTGCAAAGAATCAAGTCTGCATTAACCGCACACAGTCCTTGTGGCGAACATGCAAGCAAAACGTGCTCGTCTCCATCTCCATATATATTAAAGGCAAAGTTGTGAATGTGTGTCTGTTCAAAATTTTTAGCTTGCTTCCCGACATGCAACAAACTGGAAATTTGCCATGTGGGTACTTTCCAGCCTGTACACCATGTACAAATTATAAAAATACACTTTTGGTTTTTTTGGGGGGGGGAGGGAGCTCAATAATGCATATATTTTTTGCACGGCAAGTGAGCTGTGACGTCAAATCTGTCACGTGACCCGCGCATGTGGAAGCGTAACGCATTGTAGTGTAGTGGTTAGCGCGCTGCGCTACGAACCCGGCGACCCGAGTTCGATTCCCGCTCACGGGGCCACCACCGGTGACGATTATTTGAACCGGTCCTGGGCCCTCCCCTAGGTCGACTCAGCCTCAAACGAGTACTGTTGTGGTGTGAACATCGCCACTGGGGAGACAAAGGCGGCCGGGTGTCGTGAATCCAAGTCCCGGGCGAAGCCGGGTAGTACAGCTCGTGTAACATTGGCATTGTCTTTGAAAGTGATAGGCCAGACACCTGTTTGCGTTCTGATTGTTTTTTTGAACATCTTGACACCTGTGTTGTGTTATTGCCAGCAAGGCGATGAACCTATTCTTACAGAACGACTCACTTCTGAATGTTGCACACATATCATCCACCGTTGCCCCCTCTGGCAGACGCATAGCCCCCAGGGTCACTGCTGCGAATGAGATCGTGTTGCGGCGACGCAAATTCTCAGCTAAGATCAAATTAAATTTGAACATGAAAATTGGTCTCGGCAGTAAAAAATAATCATTCAATGACAGCGTCGTATAATTATTGCCAGACCTTCAATTAGTTGGAGGGAAAAAAAAACTTTAGCAAATCATTAAGTTAAACAACTTATTCAAATAAGTAGGATTTAGCAGCATTTAAGTACTGCAAAAAAGGTTTGTCGCAAAAGTTTTTTTTTTTATGTAATCGCAATGATAATCACGAGGTGACGACATTTCGCAAAACGGACGTCTGCCGATTAATTATCGTCGAATCTTCTCATATCGTACGATGATATTGATGTAGTACAGCCGTATATCGCAGCGCTACCCCAGCTTGACACGGATCAAACGAATTTAGCCAATGAACGCGATCACCAAGTGTCGCGGCTGTCCTGTTTGCAGCAGGGAAACCTTCTTACAACGGTAGCTCTACGGGAGAACCTGGGCCCTCCCTGCCATAGGGACGTGGAATGTCCACCAATTTTTATTCGGGAGCTGAACTTCCCACTCGCCGTTGTGAATTAGTATGTTCGTCGCTGGCGAGCAGTGGGTGTGTTTGTCGCGAGTGTAATCCCCGCATGCGGAGCGACAGAAAGCGACAGAGGAGGGAGGTGAGATGCGAGATGGAAATTTAAGAAAATTGGAACGCAAAGTGGCGGGTCCCAGATGGAAGACACGACCCTCATTTACGGAATAACGGCGGAGTGTGAGATTGAAACGTGGGGAGCTGGCGGGAGGCAGAGAGGGAGCGGTGAGTATACGGTGCCTGACGTGCTTTGTATGTATATTTGTACGTTAACAATTGAGTTTGCGCTGAATGCGGCGGTCCCTTTGGTGTGCGTCGCTCGTCTAGAATCTTGAGCAAGAGCGTGGTGCGCGTGCACACGAGTTGAGCTCTCATTGCAGACTTAGAATGAAAAGGTGAACAAGAATCGGTGCGCATATACATCACTGTGCATGTGCTGTACTCTACTTCATTGCTCCCACGTCAGTGTCACCCACCCCGTACTGGACATCTGTGAGGCCGCTCTCCTGTCTTACAGTTACACGCTAATTTCTCACATTAACATCACTATCCCCGGCCACTTTTTTTATGACCCTTGAGCTACACCCATTTCAAACCTTTTAAAACAGTCTGCCTCAGCAGCAGACCACGCTTTCCCACCTGATGACGGACGCTTGTGTTGCGCCCGAAACGTCGTGATTTATTTTTTATTTTATACCTACGTGACTTTACCGAAAGAACCAAAGAGTGTGTGAAAAAGAGCTTTATAGCTCATATGATTCATCCGCTATGAATCAATATTCTGATTCTGATGTTCTCCAGTCTTCACCAGCACGCACTCACCCGCCGTGATGAAGCATGGCCAATTGAACCCCTCCACAAACAACCCGCGGGGTGTGGGTGACACCCCTTGCAGCAGTAGATGTAGAGAAAACATTAACCCGTAAAAACAAAGTTTTTCACTATAAATCCTTTATATGCGTGGCGGCTAGTCCTCTCGTCCTCTGGCTGGAGATGGCTGCCACATATGGGTCAGATGATTGCCTGCCACCATTAAGCAATTGGTAATTAAATATAATTTATTTTTTCCTAAAAAGTGTAACATTTAGGAAAAAAATTTTCACGAAAATAAATTGTCACGCACAACGAGTCTGTGTGCAAAATGTCAGCTCGATTAGATCACGGGAAGTGGGTTAAAAAACGACCGAAAGATTTGCACGGTCGTAAGCGCGCAAGCAAGCAAGCAAGTGAACTTAATATAAAGGATTTAAAAAGGGCAGTCAATGTATAAATGTACATAAATATCAAATATCGAGGTCCCTGCCATTAGAATGTGGAATTTACACCACTGCCTCGGAGCCTGCAAACATAGAAAGCACAACCAATGTGTAATGTAGCATCTGAGCCACGTTACATTGAATTGCGCAGACTAATGTTCATTATTATGGAAACGTCATACCGTAGACATTTCCCACATCCACCGCTGGATGAAGGCTTGTGAACTCACAACTTTTCAGCGTGGGGGATTGTTTGGCCATACCTCCCCACTCTGGTAAGTGGCGTTGGTGAAGGTGGTTGAGGCCCAGGACCGATCCAGATGTCACATTCAGTTGACTTCGGCACACGGCGGAGTGCGCTAACCACGGCACCACCGCTCCACCCATATGTGCGTGTGTACAATGCAAGGCCGTAATTATAAAATATATTGGGGGGTACACATCCCCACACATCCCCCCCAATATTCAAATATGCTCAAAATGTCACCTCCCCCCCCCCCCCCAATATATTGCTATAAAATAGATTTCTGTTTATTTGATTGTGGTTATGGTTGTACTTTATTAATCCATAATCTCTGCTATTACATACAATGAAACAAGAAAAGGTATATTTGGTATATTTTATGCAGGACATTGCAGGAAATTCGTTTTCAAATTTAGATTTTTTTTTCTGGGGGGGGGGGCCCACACCCCCTGGAAGATTTGGTCCCCCCCCCAATGTTGACTCCATTGCTACGGCCTCGGTACAATGTATATTACACAGAACCCTGGCTCCAACTGGACTCTGAAACGAAAGGTCGCCGGTTCGATGCATTGTCCCGGCATACACGTGTAAATGATGGACAAGGTTTCTGAAATCCCACCAACCGCCTCTGTCCACCCAGCACTATACAGGTGCACATCACAGAGTTCGTCGATCCGCAGGTCACATGGTGGGGTCAAGTGTGGGTTACGAGGATTGCCATATTGTACACCGTAAACCAAACCCAGACACATCTGTCAGTCGGCCTCGGTCTGTCAATACAGTCCCGTACAATATATACATGTTCTGTCATGAAGTTAAACACACAAATACCGTTACCTGGTCTCGGTACAAATCAATTCCTGCTTCCACGCAGAGTGTCCGGGTCTCACCCGGACAGATGGCAACCCTTGGTGGATACGCTCACCTCTTCCAAGACGTCGTCAGCGTGGAAGATTTGTCTAAATAAATAAAACATCTCGTCTTGTGGAACTGTCAAGAATCTAGAGCTCCCTCTAGCGGATGCCCCTTCCGCCGGCAGTACCGCGAGCGCGCAGTTGCAGGGCTGCGCCTTTGCCTGTCATGACAGGGGCAGTGAACCTGCAGCTTGGAATAAAAGTTTGGTGAAGCACTCATATGTGAAGCCACATACGAGGCAAATGAGGTCGTGCCTATAGGTGGCAGTACAGCAAGTAGCGCAGGTGCGATGGTTCAAATCCACATGCGCATATTCTGATTCAGAATCTCCGCACAGCAACGGACTTACAGCCGCTACCGATGTGTTCACCGTGCAATGAACAGGAGTGGTTCATCGTTATGAGTTTTAATCGCGCGTCCTGGCGGTCGCGAGTCATCCCCGTGCTACTGAACGCCCACCCCGCTTCACGCACTCCGCATGTTGAACTTATTTCCCACTACTACGTAGCCAAGCGCGCTAATCGGAGGTGCGGAGGGAAGGACAACAAACTGAACACAACAAACAGGCAGCTCTGAAGAAATTCGTTTTCAACCCGAGATGACTTGAAAGCGCAGAGCTCCAAGTGCCTTTCCTGACATCGGAAGGGAAAAGAGCGTTCCAGACGGCCGCGGAAGCGCGCGTCAAAGTGCCACGCGACGCCAGTAAAAAATCTGCCGCAGCAAGGATGACCGCCTCTCTCCCTCCCTCCCTCCCTCTCTCCCTGCGTCTTTCTCTCTCTCCCTCTCTCTTAACGCGTCTCCCAACACTCTCCTCCCAAGCTCCTCGTATCATCTCCGCTCGAGGCCCGGGGGGGGGAGGGCTGAAGGTGAGAGGTGAGGGAATGAATGAGGTTCCCGTGGAGGTGCTGATGTGAGTTTGCGATACGCAATAGGATGCGGTGGGTGGGTGGCGGATGTTGGTGGCTCGGGGGAGTGGTGTCACAACACATTTCGTGTGATTGTTGTCGTTCGCAACACAGGCAGGCGTAGGTACCAAAGACAAAGATGCCCCGGATAACCTCAACGGACTGTTGGGGCAAGTGCTGTTAGCGAGCACCTATTAAGAGCGGAACGGCACACGAGGGGGTTGGTGGCCTGCCGTGTGAACGGAGATACGTGGCGTAGAGGTTTCTTGTTCCAATGTCCCGGTTCAATTCCTGGTCAGTTGCCAGATTATTTTCGCCCATCGAGGTTTGTTTTTTAGAATATCTTAACCGGTCCTGGGGCTTCCCCCCTCGGTCGACCGGGCCTTAAACGAGTGCAGTACCTGGTGCGGTGTGTGTCTATATATATATCAGCACTGGAGAGACAAAGGCGGCCGGGTGTGGTGCTGGCTAAACCACCACCTCGTTCGTTGTTCCGGCTCAAAAGCCCAATCCTGAAAGCGAAAATTATTCATGAAAGAATGTTGATTTCTTTTTCTGTACGTTGCTGCTAAGTGCCGATGAATCTCGCGCTGACGTTTTTATCGGGTTTAAAAAACTTGCTTTGTTTGATTAAATTCGCACTTATTTATGTTTAAGATTCATATAATACCTCAGCGGGCTTTGTGGAAACTTCTCGTGCTTTAAAAGGCGGATAATGGTAATTAATCGTTCGCGTAAAATATTGGTGAGCGATTTGAAAAACTTGCAGAGCGCATTTCTTCAATCGATAAACGCAATTCCCTTTTTTCGCACGTCCATCTTCTTGTATTTTACGCTCAAGGAAGAGTTTGATGTCGTAAATCCGTAATTGATTTGCACCATATCAATCATAACATGACGCGCGTGCACTTTCTCTCGTCGTTAATGCGACAAACGACATTTTATTGTTACAGTCCTGCGTTTGAAAAGTTTTATGGGGAGTGCTGTTCGTGCAAATCGCATCTCACGATCACCGGGGAGCCGCGGACAAACAGCAGCAGCGGCGGCGGTCAGGTAGGCAGGGAGGAAGTCGGTGCCAACAATTGTGCAAGCTCTGCGATCCTCTTTCCTTGTGCGCAATCCCGTTGCCACTCCGTTTCCCTATTCGCCCCTTGCGCTGGAACAAACTTCTCCTGCACATGAAGCGAGCACCCCCCCTCCCCCTGTCTAGTTCCGGCTCCTCCCTCAATACCTCCACCTATTTTCCCTGGTCCATCCTTCCCTCAGTCTTAGGTACCCCCCCCCCCCCCCCGAAATTCCCGTACCCACTAACCTCCCTCCCCATACCCCATCCCGATTCACCATATCACCTTTCGCTACACCTCATTGTAATCGTTGTGAAGCACCTTGAATAAAGTCGCTCTATAAATATAAGATAAGATATTACGATGTTTTTTTTTCTCGCCAATTAATGCGTCGGTATACATGGCGGGAAGGAAACCAGAGCGCCCGGAAAAAAAACCCACACGAGCGAGAGGGATAACACTCTATCCCATACAGAAGGGACAGATAGTAATTGTCCGCACTCTGCTGTGCCGCGTTCGAGCGAGCCTTCTCGATGCCCACGGGAAGGGAGTTTCGCAACATCGGTGCGGTAATCCACCAACCCTTGCCGCTGCCTCCGCAGCGCTGGATTGCAGTCACGTGGCCACCACTTTGACAAATGTGTCCATCGTGTAATGCCTCGTGTGTTTTTTTTTGCGATTCAGATGAAATTTGAAATATCGATCGAAGCCATCGTTATTCGGTGGGCCCATCGGTTGACCCAGAGGTCCGGGGTGCTGAGCCATCACTGATGAGTTCAAATCTGAGCAGCCACTCAAGATTTGAAGCTTTCGTGACTGCAAGGATTCATACTCTTAGTTTTTTCGGTAAAGTCACGTAGGTAAAAAATTAAATTAAAATTAATAAAAATAAAATAATAAAAATCACGACGTTTCGGAGGCAACACAAGTCTCCGTCATCAGGTGGGACCGTCACAGCCAGATTTGCGGCCTCACATGATACAGAAAATATGGCTGTGACGGTCCCACCTGATGACGGAGACTTGTGTTGCCTCCGAAACGTCGTGATTTTTATTATTTTATTTTTATTAATTTTTATTTCATTTTTTACCTACGTGACTTTACCGAAAAAACTAAGAGTATCAGCCACTCAAGGTTAAATACGGGGGGCCTGAGCACGGAACGACTTAGGAATATCCAGAAATGGAACACGGTAAGACTTTGTCGTAACTCCATTTCCATCGGTGAGTACGGTCGATGAAGTTATTTTGTATGCGATCATTTAGAACGCCATCGTTTTCTTGGTTCTTTCGGTAAAGTCACGTTTACCGAAAGAACCAAGAAGATGAATCCCTGCAGTCACGAAAGCTTTAAATCGAAATTTAACACCATCGTTCTTCGGCGTGGCGGTTCATCGCGATGCGTCGACGTCCCTGTCGATTTAATGAAACGCCGACTTTGGGGTGCGCGTTCGAGATCGGAGAGGAATTCCACCCTCAACGGGCAAAATACCAACACCGTCGTCTTTCACGCGCGGACCGCGAATGCATTATTTATACGACGCGTTTATTGCGTGTAAAATATATATGTAGTGGATTCAACTGAGTCGCAGACGTACTCTTTGGAGGCAACACATTTATTAATACCAACACATTAACACAAAGGGGTAACTGTCCCTTTACCAGATAGCAACCTAGTTACACTGGGAGAAGCTTGGGCCCTGGTCCACGTATTGGTGACTTCTTCTTGGACGTAGAACGCAGAACGTAGATCTTTAGATGACAACAGCAACGCTGAAACCCGGTCCCTCCCGGGGACCCGGTGTATATCATCGCTGGCCGTGGCTGGCTCCGCCCCTGGCCACGACCACCTTCTCGAACCCTCGAGCACAGCGGTCACCAACCTTGTTGGCACCAGGGACAGATTTCGTGGTAGACAATTTTTTCACGGACCGGGGGGGGGGGGAGGTTCATCAATGGGTCTTTCCCCCTTTTCAAAGAAGCTCTCCAGCGAGGTTTGTTTTTTACTCATGTTGACTACTAGGGGTTAGCAGCTTGTGGGCTTACCAAAAACTGTGACTGAGACGAGTGCGCAGTGCGGGGAAGAGGCGCGGACGGAATTGGTAAATAATAAAACAATGGGGGCGGGTTCCACGCGCGGACTCACCGCTCTCACCTCCTGCTGCTGCTGCTGTGCGGCGCGGTTCCTAACAGGCCACGGACCGGTACCGGTCCGTGGCCTGTTAGGAACCGGTACCGGTCCGCGGCCCGGGAGTTGGGGACCCCTGCTCCAGCAGGATCTGGCCCCAGCACGTGACCACCCCCAGCCCCCACTTGGGGCCCCTGTGTAGATCTTACTCGTCACGTGCCTTCCAGGGTCAACCAGAGTGCCATGGCCTGGGGTAACCTAATTCCATGGATGACACTCCCACACACCGTCCTGTAGGAGTCGGCACTGCACGCCACGCGTGGTTCCACTCAGCGCTAGGACTGATAATACACCCAGATGTACGGGGTGTCCGCGATGGCAATGCATCGCACGCCGTGCCTTGCTAGAGCCGGCACCACACAGTGACATCCGCGATGTCACTACACATATATATAAACATCGCCGACGCTCTTTTGTAATTTACTCTCCGCTGAATCACCCCGACTGTTAAAGTCCCCATGCTTGTCACATTGCACTCTACCTCTGGCTGGCCATCTCTCTCTTTCTCCCTCTCGCTCTCTCTCTGAGTGTCTTCATTCACAATTTGTCGTCACCCTCCTTGTTCTCGTAGCCCCTGTAGCTCCCACCCCCCACCCTCAGAGAAAGCACGATCAATCCGGAGGTGACTTGGTGGCTCAGCACTTTGAGATGCAGTGGAACCTCGGTATACGACCGCTTTGGAATACGTCGAATTTGGTATACGTCGTGGTTTTTTTTTTCGAGAAAAAATGTCTTGGGATACGACGTCTTGCTTGGGATACGACGCGTTTGCTAGAACTTGTATGGGTCGGGATGAGTCACCGCGTACAGTACCCGCGTATTCCCCGTTCACGACTGAAACAAAGCGAGAGGGGCTGGGTGGCGTTGGGGAGAGGGGCGGGGGGCGTGGGAGAGAGGGGCGGGGTACGTGGGGGAGAGGGGCGGGGGGCGTGGAGGGCTGCCCCCCTGAAGGGTGGAGCCCCGGGTCGAGGCGCGCGCGACGTGCGGGGCTGAGGCACGCCACGTGACCAGCGCAGCTGGCAGCAGCGCGGTCACGTGGCTTCTGTATGCATTTTAGTAATTAGTGTCTAAATTATTTTATACAACCCCATTAATGTATAATATGCCATATAAAATATCATTTATTTTCCTCTGGAACGGATTATTGCCTTTCCCTTTATTTATTATGGGAAAAATTCGTTTGGTATACGTCATTTTCGGTTTAAGTCCTACCTTATGTTGTTTTTTTTATGACTTTATGTGAACGAAAAAACACAAAGTCGCCAGTTTTCTCATTGAAAATAGGTAAATTTCGAAATGTCACTGTCCTGGTCACAAAAGCAAAGTTTGTGGGGAATAATAGCCATTTTTCTATACGTTTCAGGCATAAGCAATTACGAAATAACACTTACTACCCAGCAACAAACATTGTGTTACATAGTATTATAAATTCTAGATTTGAAGCTTTCGTGACTGCAGGGATTCATACTCTTAGGTTCTTCGGTAAAGTCACGTAGGTAAAAAAAATCAAAATTAATAAAAGTAAAATAAAAAAAAATAGTATTATAAAAGCGTGCGTGAGACGACGAGTGGTTAGAGATACCCGTGGTTAGTTGTTATTAAAAGTGGTGCTGTCGTTATGGTGACAGCAGAAGAGGCGGGAGAGCTTAAGGAGGGGTTGGGGTCGTGATGGGGGTGGTGATAAGGGTAGGGAATAGTGATAGGAGTTGGATTCGTGATGGTGATAGGAATAGTGATAGGTGCAGTGATACGTGTAGCGGTAGTGGTAGGAGGTGGAGTAGTGATGGGGTTAGGGATGGTGATAGGAACAGTGATAGGGGTAGGGGTGGTGATAGGAATAGTGATAGGGATAGTGATAAGGGTAGTGATAGGAGTTAGGGTAGTGATGGAGGTAGGGGTGGTGATAGGGGTAGTGATAAGTGATAAGGGTAGTGATAGCAGTTGGGGTAGTGATGGAGGTAGGGGTGGTGATAGGGGTGGTGATAGGGGTAGTGATAGGGGTGGTGATAAGGGTTGGGGTAGGCCTTGTCGTGAAGGACGGGGGCCGGGAGTTGCAGTGCTAGGATGATGAGCTCTGGGAGGGAGACGAGTCGAGTAACTCCGAGCTTGCATCCGCCCCTGCTGCTCTTCGTGTTCCATCACGCGTGCACAAAGCCTCGCCAAATACAATTAAAATGAAGTTGGGTTTAGTCTTCTGAAATAAATCTGGCTTCTCATTATCCGCTCCGCCATGAGCTCTCATCGTCCTCCACACCAGTGATCAATTATGCTGATGTGATTGTATCCCGTATGCTCCGAGTAGCGCAGCTCTGCATAGTTTGGGGCGCTGTGAGCCCCGTTCTGCCTCGTTGTTGTGTGTGTGTGTTCGGTTATTCTACATAGGGGCCGCATCTACTCGCCACCATCATCACTGTGACCTCTGCTATCAATCTGGGTGCCTTCCACTATCAAGGTTGTGTAATGGTTAGCACGCTGGACTTGAAGTTTGGAAGTCGCCGGGTCGATTCGATTCGATCGATCGATCGCCCGGCACGGCAGTTGAAACAATTGGACAATTTTCTTAAACCTCCTTCACCCCCCCTCCGCCCCCATCACACACACACACACCGCCTCGGTCCACCCACCAGTGCACACGGGACACGCCGCAGTTTGTAGATGGAAAGATCACGTGTGGTGGGGAAAAGTGTGGGTACCCTCACCTCTTCCAGAATGGAAGAGGTGAACTAATACCACGTGGAGGAGGGGCTCCAGATCTCTCTTAATGCCCCTGTCGTGGATGCCTCTTCCTGCAGCAGTGGGGGCGAGGAAGCAATTGCAAGGCTGCGCCTATAGTTTCCAACATCACAACAGGGGCATGCATGTGTTCATTATACATTTTCAAAGCAACCGATTGAGCCCTGCCCGCTAAGTTTAACTGGTTGTCTTTTACACCCGATTTAAACGATTTGCCATCAAAGACGCACCGAATACCCCTCCGCGAGGTGAACACGCAGAAGGGTCTCCAGTGGTGGGAGGTCTACAGAGCTCCTCTATAGAGGGCAGTGTTGTCGTCACGACATTATCAGCGCAGGGGCAAGGTGCGGCAGTCGGTCAGATGGGGCCCCCAATATTTGAGTTTGTCTCGCACGGTCGCACCTTAGGCTCTACTTCCCTACTCATTACGCTCATGTGCGTTGCCCCCCCCCCTTCCCCATGGATGGACTGTGCGCGAACAGCCATGATTGTCCATTCTTCTCTCACACGCGTGGGGGTTATTTTCTTTGCTCCTAAAGGTGCTCCGGTTTCCTCCCGCATGTGAAGAGAAAAAGAAACTTCATAAAATAGCTCCAGGTCAGACCCCTGCAGCACTTGACGACTAAAAAGTTAGTGAGACTTTTTGGGGCAAAAGTGTTTGTTTGGGAGATCATAACCCCGTGCTCCAATTAATACCCACGAAATCATAAGTTTGCCAACATTTAACGCTGCAAGGGGTGCTCCCTCGTCGCAAAAATGCGGCCACCACAGCTCCGTCGTAACTATTTGCGATATAATTGACGCGTATCTAATAAAAATAAGATCCCAGAAACGGAGTTTTACGTGAAAGCATTTTTGTTAATAAAAACATATATATATAAGAATGGGTTTTACCCTTTTCTGACAACAAAACAGGTGTTAAAATGTTAAAACACCGAACTGAAACTTTTTGCAAGGACTCATGTCTGCATTAACCGCATCTACTTGTGGTGAACATGCAAATAAAAAAAGATGTTCTGACAGCATATGCATTGTCTTTGAAGCTCAAACAGTGTTAGACCAGAGGACGCCAAAAGACCAACAGCACAAAGACAATGCACATTTCAGAGCATTCATAGCTCAGGGGTGAGCAGCTATGAGGTCCCATGATATGTATGCGTTGCCCTTGGCCTACACCAGAGCTACAACCTTCTTAGCTGTAGCCACCAGAGGTGGGTGGGGGGTAGGGGGAGGGGGCAAGGCACCCCCCTGCCCCCACGCTCGTTACTCGACTGCTCGAGGGCACGTCTGCCCGACTCTTCCACGAAGAATCGGTGCAAGCACCCACTGCTGTACCCCACCGCACGCGACGCGCCCATAGACCCTGACTTGCGGCGTAACAATTCACACCGCTGCTGGGTGGACACAGCGGTGGGGGGGGGAGGGGGGAGGTGCTTAATAAACTCGCATCCGTGATTTTCCACTGCAGTGCCGGGAGAGACGGAATCGAGGAATGCGAGTCCAGCGGCCTCGCCGCTACGTCGCCGTGGCAGCAGCCTAACCCACCGGTGTTGCAATCTGCGAGAGTTACTACCTGATTCAGAGAAAGGCTCGATTCATCCACGGTGGTGGCGCGTTCCCGGAATAACCTGGCGTCCCTCTGGGCAGTTAACATCACAGCGGCGGCAGCCCAACTCCCCCCCCCCCACACACCTTAAATCAGACTTTTACAACGAAGCGGACTCTGGAAAGTTTGAGTGCAATTGCTTCCAATCATATATTTCACCGCCCCTCCTCCCCCCACCCCCGCGTGTACGTTTTCCTGGTAGTGCGGCACAGCTGCTCGCCGAGAGGGGTTTCGGGTCGTGGGGGCTCAGCGGTCAGAGCGCTGGGCTCGGAGGTCTCGGCCGCCCGTGATCAAACCAAGTCGTGAAGCGTATGTGTGTTGAACTTCTTTCGCACCGTACGTAGCCAACCGTGCTAATCGGAGGTGCGGAGTGTTGTGAGTTAATGGTCTCAGCTCGGTCACCAATGACTGCGTGGATTTCGTTCGGCACTTCATTGACATCAATTCCAGTTCTGATTATTCAAATATCAGAGACAAAAAATTATGTGTTAGTGCTTGAGGAATTCGATCAGCTGTCCAGTAGTCTTGTATACGATGAACCCCGCTCTCGTACGCAGAGTGACTGGGAAGTGCTGCCATTGACCGCGTGTGGACAAGAGGTCACTGGAAGGGCTCTCGGAGGCAGCTCTGTGGTGTCCACTTCCGTGGGCCATTCTCCAACGCGAAGGGTGGCGCTGCTGTGCGCAAGGAGGCTTCGTCCCGCGACGGGGCGACACAGAAAGCCGCGATTCGGAGGAGAATTGTTCGAGAGAAAAAAATAATCCGAAGTGAAATTAAATAAATTCAAACACCACCGACGCTCAGCTAAGCTGGGTCCTCCAAACGATCTAAATACATCTTCTTGGTTCTTTCGGTAAAGTCACGTAGAATGGAAATAATAAAATAATAAAAATTAAACATAATAAAATAATTCTCACGACGTTTCGGCCACAACGCAAGCAGCCTTCCTCAGGTGGAGAACAGGTCTGTCGAGAAGACAGACTCTGTAACATAATAAAATAAGACAGACTCTGTCTTCTCGACAGACCTGTTCTCCACCTGAGGACGGCTGCTTGCGTTGTGGCCGAAACGTCGTGAGAATTATTTTATTATTTTTATTTTTATTATTTCCATTCTACGTGACTTTACCGAAAGAACCAAGAAGATGAATCCCTGCAGTCACGAAAGCTTCAAATCGAGATCTAAATATAATTTCATCCCTTTTGCGTGGACATTTACATCACAAAAACTCTGTTAGAATCCAAATTGGACAGAACGTGGATTTTCATGTCGGAATCAGAGAAGAGTCGTGACCGCTGGATAGCTAAACACCAACGGTGGCCCATTAAGTTCGACTCCGAATCGAATATGAAGAGAATCCCGTTCCATTGCAGCGAATATTCCACGGCAGAATCGCTGCTGGAATCCCACCGAAACGGATTGGTTCACCTCTAACATGGGAATCGTACGCAGTGGAATCGCCACTCCTGCCGTGCCGCTGTCTATGACAAAGGAGGAGCGGTCGTGACTCTTTCTTTCATTTTAAACCAGGCGCGCAAGCGACGTGACGTCCGCATTAATATCAATTGCGGGACCGTCCCACGGCTCTTGCGATGGGTTTTTTTTTACAATTACTCAGGACTCGGAGACGGCCCCGCTGCTCGGTAATTGGTCTAAAAGCCAGATGGGAGAGAGAGAGAGAGAGCGAGACACAGAGAGAGAGAGGGGGGGGGGGTAGATTCACCTTCATGAGTCAGCAGCTCCACGTGTCATGCAAAATGAATTCTGTTTTTTTTTCTGTTGCGCAGGGGCAAGTCGAAGGCAACGGAGGGTGATTATACCAATCGAGGGAATCATTCTCCGAGCCTTCTAATCGTGAGCCATGCTTCAAGAAGTCACCGAGCATAATCTCGCCGAGGCGGCGGAGCGGATAGAATAAAATGCAACATACAATGTGGATTTCTAAGAGCGTCTGAACGTGATCGCACCTCATGCCTCTGTACAGAACCAGTTGGCGTTATTATTACATGGACAGAGGGGGCGGGGGCGGTCGATCGTAGGCAGAGGGAGGTCTGGGGCCTGGACTTGAACAGCTGTTGGGGCAGGGGGTCAGCTGGGGGAAGGGAATAACATATGATGGAGGCAGCAGAAGAAAATGAGTCCCATCCCAGTGAAGCATTGGTTGATGGAGCCTTCCGTTGATGACACCGGTAATGATGATCATTCGTAGGAGCGCACCCAAACCAGACGGGCGTTGCACTGCTGCTCTGCGACAGTTGTCAAAGGAGCCTCGACTTAAAGCTTTCGTGACTGCAGGAATTCATATTCTTTGGGTCTTTCGGTAAAGTCACGTCGATAGAATGCACTGGTCAACACACTTTGTCTGGCATAAGGTATTCCAACGGTTGTAATGCAATTTTGGGGTGCTGATTCCAAATCTGGCATCAGTTTTTGTCTATCACATCAGGTTTTTGAGATATCAAATATTGCATTTTCAATAAAAACTGCGGAAGAAAAATATTAAATAAATGTGGATATCTACATAAAATGATATTATAAACACTATACTAAAAAATACAGCACCATATTTTAACACTAAAGCAGTCACTGACTCGCAACAACTTGCAATCATAAGTGACAGAGTTAATTTCGGGTAAAATCAATGAAAATGGGGTATGCCGATAGCATAAAATGAGATGTGATAGAGCAAATCTGAGATCAGATTTGGAATCAGCACCCTGAAATTAGTCTAGAACAGCTGCAAAAGTCCAGGCCAGAAAAAAATGATTTTTTTTTGTTGACCAGTGATATCAACGGAGTCTTCGTTTCATGACGCGGTGGTACAATTTGTGGATACAATTGTGGAGCGGAGGGAGGGGGGGGGTTGGCGAAGTGACATAAAATATCCCCAGTCTAATAATAACAACAACAAAAATATCAACCTATAAACGCCGATCACATCTCGATTGCGCTATCGTCGAAGGAATGTTTCTCGCCACGGGACGGCCATTCGGTTGCGGTCAACCGAGATTGCAACCCTCGTAGCTGGGCTTTGTCGGCTCCAATGGGATGCGAATACCACAAATTAGGAACCGCCGCTCGAGTCTGTCAGCCTGTTGTCTAGAGATCATCTCACCAGAGACCCGTGACTGTTAGCACGTTCACCTCGCACATCCGATCGGGACGGTCGGCTACGGCTACGTACGGTGCGAGAGAAGTTCAAGGCGCGGTGCATGCGCGCGTGCCACGTAGGGACAGCTGCCAACAGGGATCCCCTTGGACAGACCGCTGCAGGGCATTGGAATGTTTTGAGTTGCTGAGATGTTCAAGCAAACTTCATGGACATGCCAGTTCATAATCCTTACCTTTCTGAGCGCACACCATGAGCAAACTTGTGATTCCGTGGGTATAAATTGGAGCACGGGGTTATGATCTCTCAAACAAACACTTTTGCCCCAAAAAGTCTCACTAACTTTTCAGTCGTCAAGTTCTGCAGGGTCTGACCTGGAGCTATTTTATGAAGTTTCTTTTTCTCTTCACATGCGGGAGGAAACCGGAGCACCTTTAGGAGCAAAGAAAAAAAACCCACGCGTGTGAGAGAAGAATGGACAATCATCTCTGTTCGCGCACAGTCCATCCATGGGGAAGGGGGGGGGGGGTACGGGGCCCAGGGCAACTCACACCGCGTGGGCCCCTCGACGCCTTCAAACTAAAGCAGAAGTGTTACATCGCCCCCCCCCCCCCAAAGCACGGGGCCCGGGGCAGTTCAGGCCGATTCGCCGTGTACCCTAGGGACGGCTCTCCCTATCAGTGAAGTTTATGTCGGGATGTCGCCTGTCTGGGATTGGCCCAGACAATCCGGGAATCGGCATCGGTGTTTGGGCGACAGCAGGGATTGATTTGAACCGAGATCTCGTACCGGTGTTGTTGCCGTGTTGGACTTCGAGGCGTGGTGCAAACGTGTGCCCCAGGGTGTCGAGTGATACACGGCGGCGCGTATATACGGCGCGTTCGATGGCACCCTCATTCCGCTGCGTTCGATTAATTCGCTAAGCGACATTCTCGTGTACTGCGTTCCATTTCTGCGGCGTCGCGACGGTAAAGGCGTGAATGGACAAATACCGCGAGCACTTATTGCGTCCAAAATCATGAGCGCGCAAGCGACGATGCGGAGCGTTCCACCAGAACGCGAAGATGTTTCATCGCGGCGGGGAAATTCGGCGCTGTTTTTTGTTTTACTGCTGCACACTCTCGCTGCCGATGCCGCAATAGCGGCCCCCGGTGATGGAAAGCTCGCTCGTCTTGCCAGATTTTAATTGCTCTTTGGTTTGTTGCCTCTCGTGCCGGCTTAACGAGCTAATAAATTGCCACGCGGCTGATGTGACTGCAGTGGCCGGCTTTTTTTTTTGAATGAGCTGATGAGACCGTGGTCAGTGATCGATTGCCCAACTCGCGCGAGTGCCAACTGCACATTATGCAAGCGCTTTCCAGCCTCTTGTATCATCACGATAGCATTGTTCCCATCCTCTTGTATCGTTAATACAGCATTGTCCCTGTCCACTTGTATTTTTACTACAGCATTGTTCCTGCCTGCTTGTATCGTTACGATAGTATTGTTCCTTACTACTTGTATTGTTACGATAATATTGTTCCCATCCTCTTGTATCGTTACGATAGTATTGTACCTGTCTGCTTGTATTGTTACGATAGTATTGTACCTGTCTGCTTGTATTGTTACTACAGCATTGTTCCTGCCTGCTTGTATCGTTACGATAGTATTGTTCCTTACTACTTGTATTGTTACGATAGTATTGTTCCCATCCTCTTGTATCGTTACGATAGTATTGTACCTGTCTGCTTGTATTGTTACGATAGTATAGTACCTGTCTGCTTGCATTGTTACGACAGCATTGTTCCTGCCTGCTTGTATTGTTACGATAGTATTGTTCCCATCCTCTTGTATTGTTACTACAGCATTGTTCCTGCCTGCTTGTATTGTTACGATAGTATTGTTCCTGTTCACGTGTATCGTTGCTATAGTAGTGTCCAAGCACCTCCGATTAGCACCTCCGGCTCGAAGTCTTCCCCTCCGTCGCTGACCTCTGGATGCCAACGTTTGCTCGCTGCTGATGCTGTGACTCGCTCAGCCGCCCTGATGGACATCCGTGAAAGAAAGAGCTTCATAGCTCATCGGATTCCTCCTGCAGACTAAATACGATAGTCAGAGTCTGACTCACTCCAGGAGCCATTTCGGCGACCTGGTCTCCTCCACCCTGCACAGGTGTCCCACCCATCATCGCAACCTCATTTTCACGATTATACCGACAACGCTTTTTTTTTGGCCACGTTCTATTCTAGACATCCGGGTTGCTTGCCCTATCCTGCTACGAAATTCCCAGCATCCTCCACATGCAGCTGATTAGAAAAATCTTTCAATGTTTGACCGACCGACTGCCCTTCTCATCTCGCCGTTGTTTAACAGCAGATTGAGAGAGAGGGCGAGCGAGCGAGCGAGCGGGTGAGTGAGTGAGTGTCGTTTTTATTACTCACATGTTTGGGTCACCGTGACTCAGTGACGCGTGGGCTAAGCCCGTTACGAGTGTGCTAAAAGCATCAGCCGTGCTATATTAATTAACGGGGACATATAACACGAAACAAAAAAATAATGCAGCCTGCATGCAGTGTTAACGTCCATTTCAAAGCGTAAAAAATGTATTCCGCGCCACGGTCACGAAACCAAGAGACGCTGAGATTCTAGGTTCAAGGCTTCGGACTGGTTACCTCTCTCTCTCATAGAAAGTCCGTAATGGCCATGGCCAGAGACACTGAGCTAGCACTGATGGTTGGGTGCTTCTGTCTCTCTCTCATTTCCTAAGAGAGTGACAAGAAGCTTGCAGGTGAATTTATTTTTAACTTATGGGTTATTCTTTTGTAACTTACGGGTAATATGAGAAGTTGGACCGTGACGCAATGGCCTACCCGTTTCGAATGCCATTTACGGGATCTTTTAACGTCCACTGTGACGCAGACGGCCCGTGGTGTTACTTGTAACGTATCCGCTGTATTCACCGGGGCTGCCTGCCGGATTGGAACTGCGAATCTGTGAAACAAGCGGCAAACATGCTAACTGTGTATGTTCGCATCTAAGTTTAACTTCTTTCCCACTGTACGTAGCCAACCTCGCTAATCTGAGGTGCGGGTGAAGGACAACAAACTAAACACAAAAATAAGATCTTAAAGAAATTAGTTTTCAATCTACATTATTTGAAAGTGCACAGACTCCAACGTCTTCCTAATATCGGAAGGCAGAGCGTTCCAGACGGCCGCAGGAGCGCACCCCGTAAGCGCGCGATGATGCGGTGACCAGCGTCTTTGTTCGCTGCTGCGAGGATGACGACCTGACTTGGCGCGGCAATGCCATGGCACCGCACTGACCTTGAACCCGGAATCTCAGCAGCGCTCGCTTGTTAGCGCCCGCGGCCCTAACAAACACGGCCCACGTCAATTATCTTGCTTATAAGCTCGAACCTTTCTCGTATGTTTTGTTTGCTTGTTCCTCCGCTCTACTGTGTTTTTTTTCCTCTACACTCTTTCGGTTTTTGCCCCCGAGAAAATTTTTCACCGCCTTGCCAGACAGGGTGAGGTTTGCGGGTGGGAGGGGGGGGGGTGGAAGGGCCCCCCGCGTCTCCACGGGCTTTCTGCCTGGCTCTAACGAATCAAGGATTATGATTGATGGTCTTCGGAAGGAATCTCGCACGCTACCGTTTGTTCAACAAAAAACGCTGGCGTGGCGAGCTTCGTTAGCGGCCGCCGCCCCAAGGCGCTGTGCGACGCACGCCTGGATCTTGACTTTCGTAGACTTGCGGCGGGCCTGTCAGCAAAATAGGATGATGGGCTTGAGAGGAAAACATTTCACTGCTGCATCTGTTTTTGCGATGATCATTCAAATATAAAAAATATTATTATTATGCCACTTGTTTACCGGGGAAAGCCTCACTAAATCTCATTCCATTTTCAAGAGGGTCGTGCCAAGTTTTTGTTACAGTCGGGAGAAAGGGGGTGGGGGGCAATGATTGCTCCTCTGAGTGTAATCCCAATTGTGTAATTTGCGGGTAATTTAGCAAATGTAGTCAATTTGGACAACGGACGCGACAGACACGCACAGGATGTATCAATGCGCACAACGCCGCTGTATTAACCAGGGCGGCCGCTGGCTTCGCACCGTGAATCTCTGCAATGAGCGGCACTGCCCCTGTGCAGGTTGTCCCTGCGACGTAGCGAGTGCGTGGCGCGCGCCGTGATTTTTCGACGTTTGTCCCCACGCGTGCTGGGTCCCTCTTCGGGAAGCTGCCATTTCATCCCGGGGCTTGTTTGACCCACACATTGGTAGATTGTCGCGTGCGACTGGCTACAAACGAAAACGAATTGACTGCATTCCAGTTGTTGTTATCAGCGTCATGTCGTGAGAGAGGGGACAAAATAACATTTTAACAAAAACCCCCATTCGCAACTCTGCAGCTCGCAGTGCATCGCCCTGTGTCTGAGAATGGTCCCAACAGAGGTCGACGTCGCAGAATCGTCTCAGCGGTAACTTCAAGAGACTTCTTAATCTACGCCGATGTCATGAAAGACCCCGTGTTCCTCACATGTCGATCAAAGCAACTTTTCTCAGAGCTGGAATTTACCCAAATGGAGTGAAAGGAAATATCGAGACGTGATGCTGGCTGCTGCTGTCCCTCTGGTCAGCACCACCACCACCACCACCGGACTTCCAATCGAAAGATCGCCGGTTCGATTCTATCTCCTGGCGTGGCAGTTGAAGCGACGCTTCGCGTTTCTTGAATCTAACCCCGCCACCTCTGCACACGGCACGACGACACGAGTGTACGCGTGTGTACGTTGAACTTCTTTCGCAACCGTACGTGGGCCAACCGTACTAATCGGAGGTGCGGATGTGTACACCGCATCGGATCGGCAGGTCACGTGTAAAGTGTGCGTGGCCCCCCCACCCCTTCAAAAATATGTACCCGGCATGCAGGAGTTGGACCGAGTAACTCCCTGCAGAAAGGCTCTCTGGAGCTCCATCTGGTGCAGGGGTCTGCGAGCAAAATAACAAAAAGAGACGTTCTTTTTCGAATTCGATGCACAACTCGACATTTCAAGAGCCGCAATGCACGCGAATACGTACACATATACACAAAGATAAAGATTCCCCAATAAGCCTTAACAGACTGTAGGGGCAAGTGCTGTTAGCGAGCACCTATGAAGGCCGGAACGGTACACGAGGGGGTGGGTGGCCAGCACCACGCCCGACCCGCCTTTCTCTCCCTAGTGGCAATGTTTACACACCGCACCAGGTACTCATTTGAGGCTGAGTTGACCTAGGGAAGGCCCGGGACTGGTTCAGATAATCGTCACTGGGTGTTGGCCGTGAGTGGGAGTCAAACCCGGGTGGCCAGGTTCGTAGCGCAGCACGCTAACCACTACACTACCGCTCCCCACATACACACACACATACATACACACCTACATACACACACACATACATACACACACACATACATTTCGTCACCAAGCAGTCCTTCAAGAGCCGCATGCGGCTCTGGAGCCGCAGGTTTGCCAACCCCTGACCTAGTGGATGACCTTCTACCAGCAGTGGCGTGAGCATAGCACTTGCCGAGCTGCACCTTTAACCCGTTGACCTCTCGTATAAAAAGACGAAGTGGATATGATAGGTTTTTTTTTTTTGGTCAGTCAGAATTTCAGAATCTTTGTTCATGCTGGAAGAATCCGATGAGCTCCGAAGCTCTTTTTCACAGATGTCGGGTCGGGTCGGTGACTCGTGACCGAGGCTGAGAGCAGCACCAAGTTGCGTGCCACTTGGGAGCCCAGTTTAACTCACGGGAGGATGGCCTCATTCGAACCCAGGGCCCTCACGAGTTCCGGCTCATTGCGCTGACCTCTGAGCCACCCAGCCACCCCTCATACCAACATCGATTCCTGAGCTCGCAATACATGAATCAAATTGTTTGCGCGTGCGAGGATCAATATTTTTCTGATTTGTATATGTTTTGTAATGGGTTCGCATGACCCCTTCCAGCCACTAGAAGCCACTACATTCATAAAACCAAATACACACGGGACAAAAAAAAAATTGCTTTATAGATAATACATTTTTGAAATGGATCGTCAACATTTTAGTTGGATCACGAACTCATTACGCCCCTTACTAGGCAGGCTCAAGCCGGCTTAGCTTTTGAGATCCGGCGAGACCCGCTGCATTCTGGGCTTTCCCACTGATGTCAGCCACGGCCAACATGGCGACGTGCAATCAAACAGTGACTGGGGCGGCCTTCGGTCAAGCAGTGGATGGACAGATCCACGGATGGACAGATCCATGTGTTGAGGAGTGGAGTGCTGACGTCAGGTCACACTCGCCTCGGGGAAATGCCGTCAGGGTAAAGTGACGTCATGCCCCCCGGGGTATTTGAGGGAAGACCCGTGACGTAGACGGGGTCTTCGCCGTGAGCCAGAGGAGTGAGTCTTAGGGAAGTAGGGGGCCCCGGGATAGAGGGTAGAGAGCCAGGCTAAAGGGGCTGCTTTACCCGGTTGGCCGTGTTGGCTGAACCCTCGGTCAGTGCTGTGGGAAGAGCCCGTTAGCCTGGTGGGGTGTAGGGAACTCCCAGTACCCTTCCCCTGGGGAGATTAGTTAAGAACCGTTGTGTTAACCCCTTCCCCCGAGTTAGGCGTGAGCCCTGAATAAACAGTTTGGCGTCAGCCCCTACACGACCGGCTTCAGCGTCCTTTTCTACCACACAACACATGGATGGACAGATCCACTGCTCGATTGTAAAAACAACTCTGGACTGCAAGTCCAGTTTTGGCAGCAAACCGCTGCGGCAGTTGAAACAGTGGGGCGAGTTTATTCTGATCTCCCCACCACCCCCCACCAACCCGCGACCTCTGTTCACCCAGCAGTAGAGGTGGCTTCACCGCCGTTAAGTCGATCGGCAGGTCGCGTGCGGTGGGGTAGAGTGTTGGTAACTCCCAACCTCTTCCAAGACGTCTGGTCCGGCGTGGACGAGTAGGCCGAATATCCCTCGAGAGGGAATCCCTCTAGAGCTGCCTACTCGTGGGAGACCCTTCCGCCGACGGTGACATGAGCGAGCAATTGCAGGGCTGCGCCTCTTACTCCTTTAACTATATGATGACGATGTTGATGATGTGGGTGATGTGGCACGGAATGGGTGATTTACTCGGATAATAAACATCTGATTTTTCGATTTAAAGCTTCCGTGACTGCAGGGATTCATATTCTTGGTTCTGTCGGTAAAGTCAGGTGGAAATAATAATAAAATAATACTACATAATACAATTATCACGACGTTTCGGACGGCTGCTTGCGTTGTGGTCGAAACGTCGTGAGAATTGTATTGTTTTATTTTTATCATTTTATTTCTCTTCTACGTGACTACCGAAAGAACCAAAAATATAATAAAGGGGGAGGGGGGGAGGTTGGGGTTAGATCACGTGAACATCAATGTGTCGTTAAACCCGCCACTATCCGACACGGCCAATTAGTAAGGTTTGCGACGTAAACAAAGGAAAAAAATGCCAATTTGTTACTAGTTCAGCACGCCGATGTGCTGGAGAGTAAACGAACTTGACCCGAAGCGAGACTTGAGGTTGTGATTGTGAGTAACGTCAAGCCGTCTGTGGACCTCACTCGCGCGGCGCGACGCGGCGTGGACGGACGAAGGAGCTGAGACTTTTCGAGTTGGCGGTGTCGAACGCGAGTATGCGGACCTCGTAAGGCGTGACGACTTTGAAGTTTCTCTCCCATGGCCCCCGGAGTTATTTCCCAACACGAAGCGGCCTCCAGGGCCAACTGCCAACAATGACTCGGTGACCCGAACCCATACATCCGCACGCGCGCGCCACTGAACATCGTTCGTGGTTTAATGACGACAGAGCCACCCCCCCCCCCTAGTCCTGCGATTGTACCCCGTCCTCTCCATAACATCGTGAACATAAATACATCAACGTGCTCAGCAGAACCGATGTTGCTGAAGTTTCCGTGCCTCTGAGTCTCTTTCTCTCTCAATGTGTGACTGACGGCCCCTACATCGCTCCGTGTCTCTATGTGTGTATCTCTCTCTGTGTCTCTACGCCCCTCTTTCTCTCTTTGTGTGTCCCTGTGACTGTCTGTCCCTTCGTCTCTCCGCGTCTGTCAATATTTCTCTGTCTATATCCGAGTCTCTGTGTGTGTGTCTCTCCGTGTGTGCGTGTCTGCCATCATTGTCCGTCTCCTTGTCTCGCGACACGTCTCTCTCCATATCTCTGTGTTGGTCTTCGTGTCTCGGCGTGTGTCTATGCCTGTCTCAGTGTCTCTGTGCTCATCTCGTTCCACGTGTGGGTCTGTCGCAGCATCTCTCCGTAGCAATCTCCGTGTCTCTTTCTCTGTTGTGCCTTCGCACTTGATACTTAATTTGGAGCTTTCGCGGCTGCAGGAATTACTCTTTGATTCTTTCGGTAAAGTCACGTATCAAGAGAAAATAATAAATTAAATACTAGCATACGACGTTTCGATTGCAACACAAGCAATCATCATTAGGTATAAATGAAATAGAAACACAAATCTAGTATACTTAGAAATGTAATGTAATACAACAGAGAGTCGGATAACATAACAGTCAACACCCTACCTGGTTGATTACGTTCTTCCTGAGAATGCTAAATTTGAGAGAGAGATAAAACACAGACCAGAGACATATAGACAGACATATAAGTAGAGACAGATATCGCAGAGATACATAGAGAGAGACGTACGCACCTGATTGGATCACAAGTGACGTCATCACGTTTATCTCATCTGTTTCAGAGCGAAATGGGAAGATTTCTACACAAATCTGGCTGTCGCTTGATGATGTTAGTTGTAATTACTGGCGAAACGTCGTACTCGAATTCTAAATGTTGTGGGTTTACTCTCCAACACACTGGTGTAACGAATCTGCATGTTTTATTTACGTGACAAACCTCCCTAATTGGCTGTGTCCGGTGGTGGCGGATTTAATGACACATTTATATTTACGCCATCTAACCCCCCCCCCAAAAAAAAAAAACCTCTTATGGATAAACCGCTGCGGCAGTTGAAACAATGGGGCGAGTTTTTTCTGATCTACCCACCCCCCCCCCCGCGCACCCACTCCCCACCTCTGTTCACCCAGCGGTATAGAGGTGGCTGCACCATCGTCAAGTCGATCGGCAGGTGGTCGCGTGCGGTGGGGTCAAGGGTCAAGGCGTGGGTAGCTCCCGCCTCCTCCAAGCCGTCCGTCCAGCGTGTCCGAGCAGGCCGACCCCCTCTAAGAGGGGCTCCCCTCTAGAGCGGCCCTCTCGTGAGAAACCCTTCCAACGGCGGTGGCGTCAGCGAGCGATTTGCGGAGCTGTGCCTCTTAAACCCTGGAACTAACTGAATATGCGCGGTGAGTGAATGTCCTGGGAAATCAGTTTTGGTCAGTTGTGTAGTGATTCGCCACTCAAGACAACGCGTCTTGCATGTAGTTCTCCTCTCTTCCGTTATTGCCCCACATTATTCTCTCCGTGGTATAACCGGCATCGGTGGCGCAGTAATAAAGAGGCACAGAATCATAATTTTGGGGGTTTACTCGGCTCATCATCTCTCTAGGGTCGATACAACAGGCACCACCTTGCGGGGAAGTGAACAACGGTTGTCCGATGTGGATCAAATCAGAATATGTATTTATACTGGAGGAATCCGATTAACTTTAAAGCTCTTTTTCACAAATATCCAGTAGGGGCGGGTAAGAACGTTACATAGTCAACCCCAACATGGGACCTATTTTTCCAGTATCAAAGTATGAAAAAAGAGGAATAGGTTTTGCCCTTTCTGGCAATAAAAGAGGTCATACTCTTAGTTTTTTCGGTAAAGTCACGTAGGTAAAAAAATGAAATTAAAATTAATAAACATAAATAATAAAAATCACGACGTTTCGGAGGCCTCACTTGATACAGCAAATCTGGCTGTGACGGTCCCACCTGATGACGGAGACTTATGTTGCCTCCGAAACGTCGTGATTTTTATTATTTTATTTTTATTAATTTTTATTTCATTTTTTACCTACGTGACTTTACCGAAAAAACTAAGAGTATGAATCCTTGCAGTCACGAAAGCTTCAAATCTAGAATAAAAGAGGTGTTAAGATGTTCAAACACCAAATATAAACCTTGCGATGAATCATGTCCGCATCAACCACACGTATTTGTGGTGAACATGCAAACAAAAAACACGCCCGGACAATATATGCGTTGTCTCTTTAAACTGCTTGGCTTACACCAGAGACAGCAGCCTTCTTTAGGACCTAGTCTCACCCCCAGTGTCAGACTCCAGGTGTCTCTGGCGTAGACCTATCAGTTTCCAAGACAACGCACAATATTAGTTTTCAAAGTATGTTTCGTGTGCACGTTCGCTGAAAGTACTGTGCACGTGTGGTTAATGCGGACATGATTCCTTGCACGCAAAGTGGTGCCTGTTGTATCGACCCCATAGAGATGATGAGCCGAGTCAACCCCCAAAATTCTGATTCTGTGCCTCTTTGTTCCTGCGCCACCGGGCCGGTTGTACCACGGAGAGAACAATGTGGGGCAATAACGGAAGTGAGGAGAACTACATGCAAGACGCGTTGTCTTGAGTGGCGAACCACTACACAACTGACCAAAACAAACGGGACTTCTGATTTCCCAGGTGGTTTCTATTTCGCGTTTGAACATCTTGACACCTCCTGTTTTAATTTCCAGGAAGGGTGAAACCGATTCTTATTTATTTAATACGTACTCACCCCCCGCCATATCAATGTGGAATTTCCACCACTGGCCCCTCGTGTGCGCTATGCATGAGTTGGACATCCATGAGACGTCGTCGTGTCTCCTGTCCAACCCACGTGGTCTTTTCCCAACGTTCTGCACAGGCCACCGCTTCCGGTGTTGGCATCGTCAAATCTTGAGGAAGCGGCATTGCAGCGCTGCGGGGAATCTCAGGGGATGATCCACGCGGTTTGCTTCTCCTGACAAGCACATTGGTCGGTTGTGTAGAAGCACACCCCCCCCGCCCCCCCCCCCCCCCCCCCCATGATTTCAAGAGAGAAGTTACATCTGCCGATACCCACTCTCGGTCTGTTAACGCTCCGCCATGTGAGCCATTTGAAATTGTAGCCAGACGTTAGCTCCCTCACTCGGGGGGGTAGGGGGGGGAGGGTAATTCCTCGCCGGTTCCATTCAGCAGATTTTTTGTCGCTTGATAAAAAAAAAATCCCATTCTTTGTGCTAGAAGGGACGTTTCCAGCAGATTCTGGTGCTGTGAAACAGCCGAGGTTACGGAGAGGCGACAGAGTTCCATACTGTTAAGTGGGTGTTAAAGGAAGGGGTGACATCACCGAACAGGGCAATGGGGGCCCACGCTTAGTGCCATGCCACCGCGAGGAATCGAATTTGAATATTGGCCACAACTAAATTGTGAAATTAATAACCACCATCCTCGTGTTACTACAATGAACCTCGCGTGCTTTTCTCTCTCTCCAGGAAAGGAGGGGATCATGAATCTCGGAGGGCGGCTTTCACCTGATTAAACGGGGGACATTGAAAATGCCAAACTCTGTCCACACGTGTACAATAAATGCTAACCTGAAGATTCGATGGATTAGCGGCAATGAGATTAGCACTGATGAAATCGTATCGGTGGGAAGGGGGGGGGCAATATTCTAAGCGGTCACCCGAGAATTATAACGCTGCTCAGTTACCCGCTGATGTTGTAGGCGGGCATAAATCGGGCATGGAAATCCCAAAAAGCGACGCAGTGGCATTTTTGAACTGACAGGCCACAAGACTCATAACGGTGATGGTGATTCAGAGTGTTTAGCTTTTAAAATAATATTTGTCAAGATACCGTCCTTCACGACACCGTTGGTGATGTCAAAGTCTAGAACTTGAGACGATTATCGCGGTATCACTTTCCCACGATATTTGTAGATGAATTACTCTTGTTCTAGATTTGAAGCTTTCGTGACTGCAAGGATTCATATTCTTAGGTTTTTTTCGGTAAAGTCACGTAGGTAAAAACATAAAAATTAATAAAAGTAAAATAAAATAAAAATCACGACGTTTCGGAGACAACACAAGCTTCCGGTTCCACCTGAAGACGGAAGCTTGTGTTGCCTCCGAAACGTCGTGATTTTTATTTTATTTTACTTTTATTAATTTTAATGTTTTTACCTACGTGACTTTACCGAAAACATCTAAGAAGAATTACTCTTGTGTTTGTGTGCTCTGCTGCACAGTACTTCCGACTGGAATACAGTTCTAATAAGTGTTTTTACGTAATGTGTTAGTAATCTTGATTTGAAGCTTTCGTCACTGCAGGAATCCATACTCTTTGGTTCTTTCGGTAAAGTCACGTAGGTAGAAATAAAAAATAATATATCACGACGTTTCGATCGCAACACAAGCGGTCGACCTCAGATGGAAAAAAATAATCCAGCAGTGGAACTGCTGAACCAGGAAGAAACACAGCGAGAGAGCTGTTACAACAAGACGTTATATATGTGGTGAAGGGCAAGCAGGTGGGGTCTGTGCTAGAAAGGAATTCCATCCCCGCACGCAAGCACGTCAGTTGTGTTAATGGGAGAGATTAGAGTATCGTCCCCACATATGCGCACAACAGCAGTGTTCATGGGAGATTAGCACTATGTTGATAGGAGAGATTAGGCAGAGAGTTTAGGGCAATTAGCAAGTTAATGTCACGTCTATGTGTAACACAAGCTGCGGCGCTGCCAACTGCGCTGTGAGAGGCAAGCGTGTCAACGCAAGAGAACCACCACACCGGTGGTCGCGCCAGTGAGACACACAGCCCATCACACAGCCAGAACCATCGGTACATCGAGGCTAAGGGAGCAGAGGTGGCCATGTTAGTGAGACCCCAGCTCGTTAATGCAGAAGCACCCAACAGGGCAATGCAACTCAGAGAGTCGAAGATAACAGCCAAACGGCAGGGAAGAATGGAAGCTCCACAGCAAGTTACGACTTTGCTTGGCTAATTAACGTCCTTCCAATGGTTGCTCAGCTTATACCCATCTTCTCGGTTGAAATAATTTCTGTGTTTATATATCTGGATGGCTTCATGGACACATCTTTCATGGTAGCCCGAATGTTTGCAGAGTACCTTGGTCTCGGAAAAAACAATATCGTTCGAGCCCACAGCGTTATAGCAATGGTCAGCCACGGCAGAGGTATTGGTTCTGCCGTGTTTCAAATCTGCCTTGTGTTCGCGAACACGGTCCAAGACATGTCGTTTCGTTTCCCCAATGTACCTGCTGCCGCAGACACAACTTAGTTTGTAGACACCAGGGTATTGCATGTCAGGAATGACATCCTTCACAGATGGGATCAAATCATGGATTTTGTGTACTGTATTGAATCGGACCTGGAAATCGTTTTGGTAACACCTGCTATGCATGGCAAGGTGATGGTTTTGATTGGGTCCTCAGATGGTTGTGTTATGAATGTTTAGTGCTACTTGTTAAACATTGGGCTAATGCAGTCATTGCTAGTTTTCATGTTATTGTTGTAAGTTTTGCTAACAGTCACACACTTATTGGCACGTTATAGAGTATTAAAACTCGTTGGCACTACGCCGTATAATGTATTAGGACTCCATTGGAACCTCATTTGCCAGTAAAAAATATGATAATTGTTTTTTGAGCTGTGCGCCTTTTGGCGTCATCTGGTCCAACACATGTGAGACTAGGCTCTAAGGAAAGCTGTCTCGGGTGTGGACCAATTAACTTCAAGGACAGTGCATACATTATCAGAGTTATGTTGTTGTTTTTTTGCATTATGACTGCAGGTATTGTGGTCTATGCAAACATGACTCCTTGTAAAAAAAGGTGTCAGTTTTGTTGCCAGATAAAAGGGTAAAAAAACAATTATCGTATTAGGACTCGTTGACGCCACTCTATAGGGTTTTCAGACTCGTTGGCGCCACGCTGTAGGGTATTAAACACCAGCAGTATCGTTCTGCCAAGGTGGAACATTTGGGGCTGGCGTGCATTGCGCAACGACGGCGTTTAATCCTGAAAAATGTAGAGCCGTCCGCTTGAGTAAGTGTGTCTGCACCGTGTCTCTATATAACACAAAGCCGAGTTAAGCACGTCATATAGTTTCCCATTGAACTGGAACCTGTATATAGTTCAGGGCCGTAGAATGGAGCAGTGGTAATGGTCGTGCCTCGCAGCAAGAAGTGCCTGGGTTCAACTCCCGATTGGAGCGCCTTCATGCGTGGAGTTTGTATGTTCACTCGCCCTCTTCTGCATGGGTTTCCTCCGGGCTCTCCGATGATTTCCTCGCCCATAGCTCAAAAACCCACACAACGTATTGGCCGCAACGTCTGAAATGCTGAAAATGTACACGCCGCAAAGTTAATGAATCGGCATTACACACCGCAGCAGCCGCAGCCGCAGCAGCAGCAACGTCGCCTCCGACTGTGAAATGCTGGCAGGACGCTTTCCTCGGTAAACGAAAGTCACGATCTGTTTCAACAGAGGAGGCCCTTGCCTATAAACAGCTGGGGCAGTCCACCGGTTCAAGCGAGCCTGACTCTGCCGATGAGAACCCGTTTGTCGAAACCGCTCCGGAGTTTGCACGTGTAATGAACGAAAGTGACCCAAAGCCATATGCAGCCTTAGGGGCCGTCCATAAATGACGTCACGCGATTTTGGACGATTTTTTCCTCCCCCCCCCCTTTGTCACACGGCGTCACAAAAAGTCAGACCCCCACTCAAATATGACGTCACAAAGCTCTGACCCCCCCCCCCCAAATAAAACATGCTTCAAATCGCTTTAAACTATTGTAGTGCGTATTTAATGTGGCGCTGCACTCTGATGTTGTAGGAGAAAACATTTATTAAAACGTCTATTTAATTAAGTAGAACGTGTTGTCTATATTTATTTAAAGTTGCGCATTTTTATGTAACGTCACATATCTCGTCACACGTCGTCACAAATGTCTGACCCCCCCCCCCCCCCAAGGTGAAATATAAATAGGCGAATTGTTTGTTAAATATTTTATTTTATTCACATTTCCGACGGATTGTCGACTCGAGCAATTGACGCGCTGGACCCGTTGGCGTCGCGGGGTCGTGCGCGTCTTTATTGACAGAGCCCATCGCTGGGACTCCGCGGGGAAAGCCGCTCTCTGGTTCTACAAATAAACACGCGCGGGGCGGGGGGGCTGTGGGGGGCGGGGGGTAGGGAGCGGGGGAAGGGTGTGGGGAGCGGGGGGTGGGGTGTGTGGGGGGCGGGGGGTGTGAGGAGCGGGGGGGGTGGGGGGTGTGGGGGGCAGGGGGTGTGAGGAGCGGGGGTGGGGAGCGTGGGGAGTGGGGGGTGTGGGGAGCGGGGGGTGGGGAGTGTGGGGAGCGGGGGGTGGGGAGTGTGGGGGGCGGGGGGTGTGAGGAGCGGGGGGGTGGGGAGTGGGGGGCAGGGGGTGTGAGGAGCGGGGGTGGGGAGCGTGGGGAGTGGGGGGTGTGGGGAGCGGGGGGGTGGGGAGTGGGGGGGTGTGGGGGGCGGGGGGTGTGAGGAGCAGGGGGTGTAGGAAGCAGGGGGTGTGGGAGGTGGAGGGGTGTGGGGAGTGGGGGGTGTGGGGAGTGGGGGGGTGTGGGGAGCGGGGGGGGGAGTGGGGAGCGGGGGGGGGTGTGGGGAGCGGGGGGTGTGAGGAGCGGGGGGTGTGGGGAGCGGGGGGGAGCGGTGGTGTAGTGGTTAGCTCGCTGCGCTACAAACCCGGCGACCCGAGTTCAATTCCCGCTCACGGCCAACACCATTGACGATTCATTAATCATCTAACCCGCTCATGGGCCTTTCCCAGGTCGACTCAGCCTCAAACGAGCACCTGGCGCGGTGTGTAAACCTCGCTACTTGGGGAGACGAAGGCGGCCCGGTGCGAGATTGTTGGCCACTCACCCCCTCTCGTGCCATGCCGGCCCATCCCAGGCGCCACTCGCTAACATCACTTGCCCCAACCGCCTGTGCGCTGGCGACACGGGGTGGATCGTTGTCTTTGGGCTCAGAGCTGCGCCGCGGTGGAGGGAGGTCACCAGCTCCGTCCTTGTCCGCTGGGACCCCTCGTGGGGTTTGAGACGCCAAAGGAACACGGAGGGGTCGGTGAGCTAAACGAGATCGTTTTCCCCTCCTCCTCCTCCTCTCGGCGTCGCGAATCACGGAGTCTCCGTGGCGTGGCCGTGCTGCCGGAGCTCGCTCCGCTGCAGGAGTTGTCAAGAGGGCAGCCTTGGCAAAAATGGGCGAGATTCGCAAAAATTAAGGTACCCCCCCCCACCTCCTCTCCGTATATAGCCTGTACACAGACTAATTCTAGATTTGAAGCTTGCGTGACTGCAAGGATTCATACTCTTAGGTTTTTCGGTAAAGTCAGGTAGGTAAAAAAATAAATAATATAATTGATAAAATTATAGAAATAAAATAATAAATCACGACGTTTCGGAGGCAACACAAGTCTCCGTCATCAGGTGGGACCGTCACAGCTAGATTTAATTATAGTATTTATTATTTATTTATTTCCTACGTGACTTTACCGAAAACCTAAGAGTATGTACACAGACTGTTGGGGCAAGTGCTTGTTTAGAGAGTCGCACCTATGAAGGTCGACATGGCACATGCGGTTGTGGGTGAACCAGCACCACGCCCGGCCGCGTTTGTCTCTCCAGTGTGCGATGTTTGCATACACCGCACCAGGGACTCATTTGAGGCCGAGTCGACCGAGGGGCGGCCCACGACCGATTCGGATAATCGTCACTGGGTGTTGGTGGCCGTGAGTGGGACTCAAACTTGGGTGGCCGGGTTCGTAGCGCAACGCTCTCCCATTTCTCTCTCACGCTCGCTCGTGACGGTCATCAGAGCTCAGCGAGGTTAAAAACTTCATGGTAATACCAAACCCTTGCTAGGTATTACCATGAATTCATATTTTTGGGGTCTTTCGGTAAAGTCACGTAGATGGGTTCAAAGAAAATAACAAAAAACTACGACGTTTTGATCGCAACACAAGCGGCCGTCATCAGGAGGATGATGACGATCGCGGCCGGGCGTGGTGCTGGCTCACCCAACACCTCGTGTGTGACATCAGGAGGATGACGATCGCTTGTGTTGCGATCGAAACGTCGTTGTTTTTTTTGTTATTTTCTTTGAACCCATCTACGTGACTTTACCGAAAGACCCGAAAAATATGAATTCCTGCAGTCGCGAAAACTTTAAGTCAAGATTTATTACCATAAAGTAACGTATTACTAGTTGTTACTATGAGGTTTCTAGGTAACTATTCGTGCTGCCTATTTTTTTTAAAAACTGGTCAAATACTTTTTGTTTATGTAATCCTCATCAGGGCCTCGTGGTGTAATGTGCAGTCTCCAACTCTTATCATCCTCTCTCCCTCTCTGGCCTCTGTTTATGTGCTACGAAGAAGGACCATTGCCTGAAACGTCGCCTATTATATACGTGTTTTTCTTTTCAAGGCCACGGTGTTGTTGTTGACGAACGCGCTGGTGTGGTTTTGTTGTTGTTGTTGTTGATTGTGCACCACTTGAGCCAAGTGATGGAGCTGCGAGGTGCGTGGAGCTACGCGTTGCTGACACCGCCGCTTGTTTTGAGCCAATCCATTGGCCGAGCGAGGTAGATCGATGCTGGCCCCGAGTACTGGGAGAGCGTCAGCCCAATGCCGACTCGACAATACTAATGCCGTTAGCCTCGGCGTGTCGGCGTTGGAGAGTTTAAAGAGAATAACAGATTGTGTCCTGTACGATGCAGTTTCGATTTATAAAGCGTCTAAACGGGAGTGCATCTCACAAAGCTGAAGGAAATAACAATAATAATAATGTCAGCTTGTGACACGCCAACCGGTATTCGCTCGCTCTCAGCGAGAGAGAGAGGACAACTCGGGCGCGCGAGGAGAAGGAAACGCAGACGAGTGGGGAGGCAGCAGCAGCAGCCACGGGGTGATCTGGCGCCAACAATTGCCCGAGCTCTGCGATCCTCGATATAATGAAGATGCTTTGAACCAATTAATTACGAGTGTTTGAACACGTGGGAGAAAGCCGGAGCACCCCGGAGAAAATCTAAATCCACGCATGCGAGAGGGGGGAGGTGACCAGTCTATGCCGTACAAACGGAAACAGGTGGAGTCCACGTTATTGCTGCCCCTTGCGAGCCCCTGGCGGTGATCGACTAAATCATCGCTGCTGCCTCCACAGTGCTGGGTTCGAGGCAGCAGCCGCGTGCAGCAAATCCACCACCACCCACCCGGTCAATGGGCCGAGTCACCCCTTGGAAGAAAAAAAACTGCTGCATAGCTAAATGGGTCATTTACTCGGAGAATAAACTTCTGATTCTGAACTTCTCGAGAGGGCTTCATTAAGAAGAGGATTCTTTTTTTTTAAGAGGAGGGAGTTGTTTTTGGCCGATGACGATCTTGATGATGTGGGTGATGTGGCACGGAATGGGTGATTTACTCGGATAATAAACGTCTGATTCTGAACTTCTGACATAAGAGGGTTTTTTTTAAAAGAGGGAGTTGCTTTTTGACCGATGACGACCATGTTTACGATGTTGACGACGTTGACGACGTTGACGATGTTGACGACGTTGACAATGTGGCACGTGATGAGTCCCCGTCACCCTTTGCAACCACTACAAGTCACCGCAGCGTTACAATTAAATAACAACCGATTCATCACAACGCCATCCTGAATTGTGACATTTAATTTAATCTCTGGAGGGTGGCGGGAGTGGAGTTAAATGTCCAACCCTGAATAAGCGTAACAATAATTTATTATAATACAGCGCCTTTCATCGGAAGATTAAAGTGCTGTGGCATGTGATCATCCCAACGCTCCACACAAAACAAGATCAATCAGGGTAACCAAGATACATATTTATAATCGAAACTAGTCGAATATAAATTTCAGATGTAAATGACATTTCGGACTCATTAAAGAAGTGGGTTCCTCTTGAGCGTAGCCATAAAGTGGCTTTCGAAATGTAAGCAGCGTATGTAGAACTTCTTCCACACCGTACGTTGCCAACCGTGCTAATCGGAGGTGCGGGTGGGGGGGGACAACAAACTGAACACGACAACAACAACAGCAGCAAGCAGTTCGAGCGTGTCAACCAACTCGGACTGCGATGCAGATACACGAGTCGTTCGTCCGCGTCTCTTGCGAAGGGGAGAAACGTTGGCAAAAAAAATGGCAGAACCCACTTTCACATCCACGCTGGCTTGGGTTGATGGTGGCGATGGCGAATGTACCTTCAGTGGACGGTTCGTGTCAAACACCGCTGACTCACTCGACTCCGCAGATAAGCCGCATCTTTCATAACCTTAGACGATCCACCTTTAAAAAAAGACACCACCATATGTATTACTCGGATGATTTCGAGACGATGGCTGGGAGCGACCTTTCGTTAGTTAATTGCAATGTAAATAATACAGTCCATTAGGTTCAATGTGACTCGCCGTGTCGTAACGATTTGTTTATGATTCGGGATTGAGATTCAATGCAGAAAAAAAAAATCAATTCCTTTTAGTTTGATATCTCTCGCTCGGACGCTGCCACGGTCACGTCACGGTCAGCACGATACAATATAGCGGTGCGGCACTTGAATCAATGGGTACAAGATCTTCAAATCCACACTATCCCCACTTCATCCCCCCCCACCCCCACCACCTCTGTCCACCTAGCAGTATAAATCCATTCATAGTTTGTCGATTGTATGTATGTCCTGTGTGTGTCTATGGTGAACTTTCTTTGCACCCTACGTAGCCTAACCGTGCTTGGTCCGTCAACAGGTACCGCGTGCCGCGTGTGATGGGGTAAATGTCGGTTCTCCTACCTCTTCCGAGACGTCTGGACAGCGTGGAAGAGTAGGCCAAATACCCCCAGAGAGGGTCTCTCTCGAGCTCCATCCAGCGGAGGCCCTTCCGCCAGCAGTTGCGCGAGCAGAGCAATTGCGGGGATGCGCCTTTGCACGTTTTACTTCAAATTGTCCTGCACCTCTGACCCATTGTCACCCGCAATGCGTCTGATCTTATCTGAGACGACGCACGCTGGCTCTCGTGAGACGCGATATCATCCGTCGATCAATGAAATATTCACACGCCTCCTAAACGGCAGATCTTTCTTCGTCTCAGCAGGTGTAGGTGTGTGTGTGTATGTGTGTGTGTAGGTGTGTGTGTGTATGTATGTGGGGAGCGGTAGTGTAGCGGTTAGCGCGCTGCGCTATGAACCTGGCGACCCGGGTTCGATTCCCGCTCACGGCTAACACCAGTGACGATTATTTGAACCGGTCCTGGGCCTCCCCTAGGTCGACTCAGCCTTAAATGAGTACCTGGTGCGATGTGTGTAAAACACCAGCACTGGGGAGACAAAGGCGGCCGGCCGTGGTATTGGCCGCGTCGGCCTTCATAGGGTGCTACTCGCTAACAGCACTTGCCCGAGCAGGCTACAGGAAGAGGGGGGTGGGGTCTTTATCTTCGTCTTGTACGTGCGTGTGTCGGGTGCTCTCCGACTGTGTGCGGCGGAACGAGGGGACCATGCCGCTGCCGAGATGTCGCGGTGGATTTTATTTGGCGATCTCTAGAGGCGGCGTTAAACGACGAAGGTGGGGGGCTGGTGGGTGGGGGTTGGGGGGCGGGGTGACAACCCGGCGCTTCGTGGCCGCCGGCGTCTCCGCGGCTATGATCACCTCGCGGCGCGCTTTGTTAATTTTGTATTCACATTTTTGAAATTCACATTTTTTTTTCAATTCACAATTTAAAATTCACGTTTTGTATTCAACTTTTTAATTCACATTTTTGAAATTCTCATTTTCAAATTCGCATTTTTTTACTTCACAGTTTAAAATTAACGTTTTTGTATTCAAAATTGTATTCACATTTATTCACATTTTTAGATCGCATTTTTTATTCACATGTGAATTCACGTTTTAATTCACAATTTAAATTCTTAATACATTTTCACCTTTCAATTCACATTTGAATTCACATTGTTAATTCACATTTTTTAATTTACATTTCAATTAAACGTTTAATTGAGATTTGCAATTCACATTTTTGGAGATCGATTACCCCGTCGGCCGAACGACAGATTTTACCTCCAATAACATTTGCGATTCCAAATCCTTCCCTGTCGATTGGGCCATATTTATTCTCATACAAACCCAACGCACGCGCCACGCCTAGCAGAAAACGGCCGTGCGAAACTCACCCGCGCGCGTGAGTGCACACGCCTTCACATGGCCGACCCCCACAGAAGACACGTGGGGGAACTTCATTTGGATGCTTTTATTCCACCCCCCAGCCCCCCCCGTCTCGCGAAATCGCTGGTAGAGGGGGCGGACGTTTTGGGTTTTTTTTTTTTCGCCCTCTCACTTTTCCATTCGCCCGTCGTCAACCACGGCGACCCCGCCACGACCATCGGCCTGCGGTCTAAACGAACACCCGCGGGGCGATTATCATCAAACGGCCTCCGACGGGGTCGACCCAGCGGGCGGAAAAACACGAGCCGCGATTGCCACGGGCTCTGATTTACATCCACATTTGAATGTAAGGGTCGCTGCCAGGGTGTAATGGTTAGCGCACCGGGCTTGTGCTAACTCCGTTAGCCCAGCGGTGGAGGCCGCACGTGGCTACTGCCTGTACCCAGCGTTGTCGAGGCAGCAGCGAGGGTTGATAGATCACCGCAGAGATGTTGTGAAACTCGGTCTAATAACATTTGTCCCTTCCGTATGGGATAGAGCGTTGCCCCCTCGAGCGCACGGGTTTTCTCCGGGTGCTCCGGTTTCCTCCCGCGTGTATAATGAACTGATCATCGTTAATTGGCTGAAATCTTAAAATATAACAACAAAATGTAACGGCACCCTCCTGAAAAAGAGTCATACAACTCAGCTTGGCTTTCCTGGATAAATACAAATATTATTAATATCATAAAATTATTTTTCAGTATGGTCCTGCTAGGTTTCTGCAGTTGGGGGCAATGATCGCCGCATATACAATTCCAAATGTGTTGTGGACTCCACCTGTTTCCGTTTGTACGGCATAGACTGGTCACCTCCCCCCTCTCGCATGCGTGGATTTAGATTTTCTCCGGGGTGCTCCGGCTTTCTCCCACGCGTTCAAACACTCGTAATTAATTGGTTCAAAGCATCTTCATTATATCGAGGACCGCAGAGCTTGGGAAATTGTTAGCGCCAGGTCACCCCGTGGCTGCTGCTGCTGCTGCCTCCCCACTCGTCTGCGTTTCTTTCTCCACGCGGCCCCGAGTCGCTCTCTCTCTCTCTCGCTGAGAGCGAGCGAACTTTTAAGATTTAAAAAAACCCGCAGTAAATGCTGCTCCGTCGCAACAGCTTGAAGCTCGATTTCGACCACAGACAAGGTCATCGCCCTTTTAAACGCCACGTTTCACAGATGAGAGAGGGTACTGTGTGTGTGGGACCAATCGTAAAATCCTCCTCCAAGATCAGAGAGAGCTGGCAGAGAGGGAGAGAGTAAAAGCGCTGTCCAATTGGTAGTTCTGAGCCCGTAGTGGAAATTCCACGTTCCCTTTAGTGGCGGCTAATTCTAATAAAATACCTGCGTCGATGCTGACTTTCTCGCAAGGTGGTATTTACTTCCGTTGAAAATGGTGCCTGTTGATGGTACAATAATATAATTTTTTTTAACTCTATTTTATAAAGCGTCTTTCACATTGAAGTATTTCAAAGCGCTGTACGTAAAAATAAAACTACACTCACAAGTATAGATACAATTTAAGCGAAATAGAAAGCTGCTAATAGCAATGTCCATGACTCCTTTCGCGATTACAATGAAGAAGTAATTATGGTCGTAGTGGTAGAGTGAACGTAAGCTGTCCGTGGTCGTGTTTACAGAGCCAGACAGACAGACCCTGATGCAGCTCTGGTGAAACACAAGTGCCGCTCCTAGAGAACACGCTAATAAGATGATGTGAGATCAACAATTTGATGAAAGTGCGCGAGAGGACGGAGACAGAGGGAGCTGTCTATGATGTCAATTACAGAGAGAGAGCTGGGTGCTTGCTGGCCATTGTACTGATCACAGCGAAAGAGATAATCAAGCCAACTATTTCCCCAGGAGAGCCTATCTGAGTCTCAAGACTATTTTTTAAAGAGGAATCCATGATTGGGATGCGTGACAAATACTGTGCTGTGAATGAAACCAAATGTGTTTTTTTTGTATCCAGGCTGCATGGGCTGCGTGTTTAGAATGTCCTCTCTCAAACCTCTGCTACAACACTGCTGGTGCTCCGAGGACATCTTCACGAGTTGAAGACGTACGCGTTCCTGTTGACTCTTAATGAGTGTTGGCCTTTACGTGGACGGAAACTCGAGTGCTCAGAAAGAAAGCGCACGCATGACACACAGCACTGCCATCTCCTGGATGTCTCGCGGCACCGTGCCTGCAACACGTGGGCAGACACGGTGGTCACTCATCCATGTCACGTGGCTCATCCCTGATCAGCTGACTCTCTCTCTGTCCGGGCAGTGGAGCGACGCCCACAATAACGATCGGAGCACCGGGTGGCTAAAACGCAGAACGTTTGCCGCAGTGTGCGTGTGTGTAGGGGGAGTAAAGATGGTGCGTCATCCGTCAGTCCTCTCAGTCAGCTAACCCGTAACACCTGGGTCTGTGTTGTGACCTCCCGTAACACCTGGGTCTGCGTTGTGACCTCCCGTAACACCTGGGTCTGCGTTGTGACCTCCCGTCAGCGAGCCTTCGACACTTCACGTGACAGGCCCCAACGTGCCAATAGCAATGCCCGCAACTCGCCACTCAGTGAAGGTCACGTGACACCACTGCACCTGGGCGAGGCAAGGCGCAGGTTGAGGCCACGTGAAGTGTCGAAGGCTCGCTGACAGGGAGGTCACGGGGCAGACCCAGGTGCCATGAGTTGACTGCCTGAGATGACTGGCAGACGCACCAAGCACTGTGCCAATTGTACTTGCTCAAAGTGCACCTATCCTGGCACAAGCGCCGCGGGGACTTCGCCGTCACTTTGGTGGCGCAAATGGCAGTTGTTGGTGTCCCACGTGATTCAGAAAGCACGGGTTAGAATGATGATAGAGACCTTGTGTGTGTGTGCGGACATTAGAGGTTCTTAATAAGGCACTGGATCTTAATTGGAATCAGCACTCTCTACATTCCTCGGCACGTGTTTAGCCATTATCGCTCGCGTGCACGATTGTCAACGGCCCCATTTGCATTCGAACGGAGAATATTGGCAGACACGAGAAGGCGTGGATGGGTATGGTTGGGTGAATTAGTGGGCGGCTGAGTGGGCGAGTGAGTGGGTAAGTGAGCGATTGAGTGAGTGAGTGAATGGGCGAGTGAGTAGGTGAATGAGTGGGTGAGTGAGCGGCTGAGTGGGTGAGTGGGTGAGTGGGTGAGTAAGTGAGCGATTTAATGGGTGAGTGAGTGAATGAATGGGCGAGTGAATGGTCGAGTGAGTACGTGAATGAGTGGGCGAGTGAGTGGGTAAGTGAGCGATTGAGTAAGTGGGTGAATGGGCGAGTGAGTAGGCGGATGAGTGGGTGAGTGAGCGGCTGAGTGGGTGAGTGATTGGGTGAGTAAGTGAGCGATTGTGTCCTCACCGAACTCTAAACAGATCTTAATTAAAGCTAGCCTATCACTAATCTCGGAGAGAATAAGGTTACTCCGATCTGAACTCGATAATTTAGACAAGACTCTCTTACAAACACATTTAATGTTAACACAAAAAATGTCACCTTCTGATTGAAACCACGTTGATAACATGACTTCTGCTTCTGCTGACTCAATGTCAGCCAAATGCAAAGCTAACCTGATTTCTAAATTCAATCTCCTATCTAAGAAGAAACCAGAGCCACACATCGCAAAGCTGGATGTTAACAAGACCGTGATTAATCAGAGTAACATCCCAATTTCTGACACTCTAAAAACGGTACTGACCAAAGGACTAAATTTCGCCGTCACCCCTAAATATATACCAGTAGAGGATATGATTTCTCAGATTGATGTAGCCCTCAGAGGCATAGGACACATCCATGCGGATGTAGCAAGAGCTGAAATAGCTACTATTCTTAAGAATGCTAAGAAACCCACTAGTAACATCAGCAAAAACGAACGCTCTGAACTCGCGGACCTAAAAAAGAGAGATGATATAGTCATCCTCTCGGCAGACAAGGGCAATGCCACTGTCATCATGGATAAAGATTCATACAACAACAAAATCCTGGACCTTCTTAATGATGAGAGTTACTCCAAAATTAAAAACGATCCCACTAAAAGCCTAACGACGAAAACCAACAGTATCATCACGAGTTCGACTTCCCTAATCGAACCAAGCAAACGTCCCTCTCTAAAACCATCGGCGGCAAGGCCTCCCAGACTCTATGGTCTTCCCAAAATCCATAAGGAAGGCACCTCGCTACGACCCATTGTGTCGACGATAAACTCTCCTATGTACAAACTAGCCCGTTTCTATCAGATACTCTGCTCCCTTTCACAGGCAAGACCTCTTCGGCAGTACTCAACTCAACCCAATTAGTCTCTATGGTTAAGGACATGGTACTATCTCCTGATGACATCCTCGTCAGCTTTGATGTAGTATCTTTGTTTACCAAAGTCCCAGTACCGGACACCCTAACAATAATTGAGGACTTAGTCCAACAGGGATTGAATTCTGATGCACCTGCGCTGGTTAGGCATTGCCTCACCAACACCTATTTTACCTGGAATGGCACCTTCTACAAACAGAATGAGGGTACCCCTATGGGCTCCCCTTTGTCACCAGTTATAGCCAACATGTTCATGGAAAAGTTTGAATCAGACGCCATCCAGACATCTACCCTGCGTCCTTCCCTGTGGAAGAGGTATGTGGATGACACTTTCGTCATCTGGCCACATGGCCTCCCAGCATTGAACCACTTCTTGGACCACATCAATTCTAGACACCCATCCATCAGATTCACCATGGAAGTGGAGAAAGACGGTAAACTACCATTCTTGGATATTCTGTTTGAGAGGAGGCCTGACGGATCCTTGGGACATTCTGTCTACAGGAAAGCCACCCACACAGATTCCTACTTGAAACCGGATTCCCACCACCACTCATCTCAAAAGAAGTATCTCATCAAAACGCTATACCACAGAGCCCATGGCATTTCTGACAAACACCACCTGACCGGTGAATTAAGACATGTACATTGGGCCCTCAGGATGAACGGATACTCTGACCGTACTATCCGCCAAGCTGTCTCTCCCACCACACAGAAACAGCCACTTGAAACTCCGACCAAAACCATCACGTTACCATACATAGCAGACGTGACCAAAAAGATCTCCAAAATTCTAAACAAACATAAGATCCAAGTCCGATTCAGTACAGTGCATAAAATCCGTGATCTGATTCCATCTGTGAAGGATGTCGTTCCTGACTTACAGTATCCTGGAGTCTACAAATTGAGTTGCATTTGTGGTGATTGCTACATTGGAGAAACGAAACGTCATGTTTCTGATCGTGTCCGCGAGCACAAGTCAGATCTGAAACACGGCAGAACTGATTCTTCTGCCGTTGCCGATCATTGCTACAACTCGGTGGGCTCTCATGAAATTGTCTTTTCCGAGACCAAGGTTCTCTGCAAACCTCCCGGCTACCATCAAAGGTTTGTACACGAAGCCATACAAATATACAAACACAGACATTATTTCAACCGTGATGATGGGTACAAACTTAGTAATCATTGGAAAGATGTTATCAACCACGCAAAAAAGACTTAATTACACTTTTTTGGACCATCTTATCTGACAGGCACTATTTTACTTTACTTTACCGAGTGTTAACATCCCCAGTTGTTTTTTGGCAGTGCTCTCTTCATTGTTCAGCCGGCATTGGTGTAGGCATGGGCATTTTCGTTATTTTGTCTATCATGTGTATCAAACCTCCCCTCCCCCCTCTCTGTTCATTGTGTTGGCGTGTGCAGCGGCAACCGCGTCCAAGCCGTCATCCATTGTTTTGGCCCCGCTCCCTCCCCCTCCCGATGCGTTGTACTTGGCGCCCCGTGCTGTCTTTGAGCCCCGCCCCCCTCCCTCCCGATACGTTCCATTCATTGGCTACCACATTCTGATGAGCTCCCCCCCCTCTCCTCCCCCCTTCAACTTGCTTATAAGGGATTACTTCTTGAATCATTGCCTCACTTGATGCAGCTAATTCGGCTGTGACGGTCCCACCTGATGACGGAGACTTGTGTTGCCTCCGAAACGTCGTGATTTTTGTTTTTTGTTTTTATTTTATTTTATTTTCATTAATTTTGATGTTTTACCTACGTGACTTTACCGAAAAACCCTAAGAATATGATTCCTTGCAGTCACGAAAGCTTCAAATCTAGAATGGGTGAGTGAGTTAATGCATGGGCGAGTGAGTGAGTGAATGAATGGGCGAGTGAGTAGGTGAATGAGTGTGTGAGTGAGCGGCTGAGTGGGTAAGTGAGTGGGTGAGTAAGTGAGCGATTGAGTGGGTGAGTGAGTGAATGAATGGGCGAGTGAGTACGTGAATGAGTGGGCGAGTGAGTGGGTGAGTAAGTGAGCGATTGAGTGAGTGAGTGAATGGGCGAGTGAGTAGGTGGATGACTGGGTGAGTGAGCGGCTGAGTGGGTGAGTGAGTGGGTGAGTAAGTGAGCGATTGAGTGGATGAGTGAGTGAATGAATGGGCGAGTGAGTAGGTGAATGAGTGTGTGAGTGAACGGCTGAGTGGGTAAGTGAGTGGGTGAGTAAGTGAGCGAGTGAGCAAGTGAGTGAGCGAGTGAGGGGGTGAGTGAGTGAGTCGGAAATTGAGTTGGGAAGTGAGTGAGTGGGCGAGTGAGTGGACGAGTGAGTGGGCGAGTGAGTGGACGAGTGAGTGGGCGAGTGAGTGGGCGAGTGAGTGGAAGGTTTCCACCGTTCCAACTGGAGGCAAATCCCGGACGCATTTCTCAGTCAACCATATTGATAGTGTGCGGTATTCTGCAAAACAACACCGGTACCAGATCCCGGAACAAATCAATTCCTGCTACCACCTGCACACAGCCACCAACTACTGTCCGGTCTGGGTGAAACCAGGACGGATCACAACGCTAGTGGCTAGATCTGGCATTCAGGAATGTCTGGGTTAGCAGGGATGGTGCAGGTAGCGATATCGGCGGTGATGATGTTGGAGGAGGAGGAGGGGAGTGATGGAGTGCAGGGTGAGGGGTGTTAATTATCCGACACGCGGCTGAGTTTCGCCATGAGGCACGGGGACAATGCGTCCGACAGGGCTGGTCTGCGATGCCACGAAGTGGAAATCTGCAAACGCCCGCAGACATCTGCGGGAAAGTCACTCGGGCCCAGCTGCTCGTCTCGAGCCGTGCCCTCCTCTGCCCGTCAGGGGCAACATTCGTCCCAGCCTCCCTTCGTTTTCCCGTTCCTTTTCTCGTTTTCCCGGCGTTTTTCATTTCCCCTTGTAATTCCAGGCGTCAAAAAAAGTTTAAGTTTAAACATGGCTTTTAAATTGTTAGAGCTGCATTAAAGCAAATTAAGTGGCGTATGTTTTATATATCCAACGGGGGTTTTATGACAGTCATTGGCATGCCTTACTTTCAGCTGGGTCGGCAAGCATGATAATATTTCCATTACCGGTACACCACATCCAGTATACCCCTCGCCGTGGCGACGGCTACTATTCACGGGAAATATTCGGTGGGAAACTAAGACCTGGTCATTGGAGAACAGAATATCAACCAACTTGAACACCCAGCTGATTCATGGATGGCTGCCTGGATTTCAACCCAGGATAACATCGAGACTTAAAGCTTTCGTGACTGCAGGAATTCATATTCTTTGGGTATTTCGGTAAAGTCAAGTAGATAGAAGAAGAAAAAAGAATAACAATAAAATAATAAAAATACGAATGAAAAAATAAAAATAAAGTGAATAAAAAATAATACAAATTAAAATATCACGACGTTTGGATCGCAACACAAGAAATCGTCATCAGGAGAAAAGGGAGGGGGAAAGCTGCTGAGGCAGGCTGTTTTAAAGGTTTATTTAATTGTTATAATTTTTTCTTCTATGTACGTGACTTTACCGAAAGACCCAAAGAATACAGGATAACATCATCATTATTACGAATAAATATTCCTTTTTCAATGTGCATCACAATATGTTGATGCAGCTCGATCTATGACGTCTCAAAACAATTCATCCTAATTGGGGTGAGTGGGTCAACGCATGCATATAATATTAATCATCGTCGTCGTCATTGTTGTTGTTATTATCATTGCATTGGCATGAAGCATCATGGATAAGAGGAGATGAAAGCAGAACTCCGCTGCATCGCTCTACATGTCCGACGATTAGCAAGCGAACCTCTGACCCTGATTCAGCACGCTGCGTCTCATCAGCAGAGCCAGGCGTGTCCAACAAATGCAGCTGGGTTACCGGATGCTACTGGCAAGAGCGCTCCACAGGGGAGCTGCAACGAGTCTCATGAACCTGCCTTTCAAGAGGGTCCTGCCCGATGTTGCTTCACCAATATATGCCGCATTTTCCTGTCGAATTTTTTTTTTATTAAACGGCAGTGTCTGGAGAAAGCTTCCTCGTTGGAGAGGACACCTCAAACCTCAAAACCCCCACTATTCCGGTAACTTATCACAACCCTGTTTTCTCTACTGTCACATAGAGGTACAACTTGTTTTTGAAACACGCGTTTAGAGTATGTGGCTGCTACAATTGTCCACATGATAAGCCACTTCATTGAGCTATCATTTGTGGCCAGGTCGCATCTGAAAAATAGCTGCGTGTGTGGCGTGTGTGTGGTGTGTGTGGCGTGTGTGTGGCGAGTATGTGTGGCGTGAGTGTGTGGTGTGTGTGGCATGTGTGTCTGGCGTGTGTGTCTGGCGTGTGTGTGTGGCGTGAGTGTGTGGTGTGTGTGGCGTGTGTGTGGCGTGTGTGTGGTGTGTGTGTGGCGTGTGTGTGTGGCGTGTGTGTGTGGCGTGAGTGTGTGGTGTGTGTGGCGTGTGTGTATGGTGTGTGTGTGGTGTGTATGTGTGTGTGGTATGTGTGTGTGGTGTGTGTGGTGTGTGTGGTGTGTGTGTGGTGTGTGTGTATGGTGTGTGTGTGGTGTGTATGTGTGTGTGGTATGTGTGTGTGGTGTGTGTGTATGGTGTGTGTGTGTATGGTGTGTGTGTGTGTAGTGTGTGTGGTGTGTGTGGCTTGTGTGTGTATGGTGTGTGTGTGGTGTGTGTGGTGTATGTGGTGTGTGGTGTGTGTGGCTTGTATGTGTATGGTGTGTGTGGTGTGTGTGCTGTGTGTGTGTGGTGTGTGTCTGGTGTGTGTATGTGTGGTGTGTATGTGTGGTGTGTGGTGGTGTGTGGTGGTGTGAGTGTGTGTGTGGTGTGTGTGGTTGTGTGTGGTGTGTGAGGTGTGTGTGTGGTGTGTGTGTGTGGTGTGTGTGTGTGGTGTATGTGTGTGGTGTGTGTGTGTGGTGTGTGTCTGGTGTGTGTGTGGTGTGTGTGTGTCTGTGTCACTGTGTATTGTTTGTTACTGTCTGGACCTCGTGCGGTGTGGAAACATCGCCACTAGGGAGGCAAAGGTGGCCGGGTGTTGTGTTGGCGAGCAGCCGCTGAGTCGTGCGATGCACGCGGTTTCTCATCTCGTTCCGAGGCGTGCGGTGGATATTCTTTGCGGTCTTTTTTTTGTTCTGCTCGGGGTGGGAGGATGCGGCCAGGGTGTTGATCGTCTGAGTCAGGGCAGGGCTGGGGGGGGTGGAGGAGGGGGGGGGATGTATGTGGGCCGGGGGTGGAGCGGTGGGGTTGGTTTCACGCCAGCATTAACGGGTCATTAACAGCGCGCAATCTGTTATCTCTCGCGGATGCCTTTGGGCGAATGTCACACGAGTCATCCGTCACGGGGCCACTTGCGCAGCGCCGCCGCCGGGGCTCCACGTCCGTCTGCTCGTGGCCGCAGAGCCCGAGGAAGGGCGCGAGGGAGGGAGGGAAGGAGGGCCCCCCCGCCCCCCCCCCCACCCCCAACGAGCGGCCACGCTCCATCGATGTCCCGAATCGATGTCACCGCATCGACGGGCCAATGTGTCGCGCCAGGTAGAGATACTCGTTCGACGTGAGATGGGTGTGAGAGGATGGGCCGCGTGGCTCAGAGGTCAGATGGAACCACGAGGAAAAGGTGGTCGGTCGGTCGGTCAGGAGGTCACGCGGTTGGTCGGTGCCCACCTGTAGGGTGGGAAATGCTTCTCTGATATCCTCCATGGGGCAGTGCCAACCGTTGGTGTCGATCCTCGCCTTACATGCTGTCTGTTTTACAGACCAGCTGCATATTTATTGCCATTGCGTCGATGTTTCCCCCCCCCCCCCCCACAAACAACATTCTTTATTTCGATTTAAAGCTTTTGTGACTGCAAAGATTAATCTTCTTGGTTCTTTCGGTAAAGTCACGTAGAAGGGAAATAATAAAATAATTCTACTTGACTTTACCGAAAGAACCAAGAAGATGAACATTCTTTATCCAACATAATATTTATTAAATAAATAAACACAGTCTTATATGAATAAGCTACCACATTTACCTTGCTATCATACATATTTGTAATCTAGATATAAAAGGCTTTAAACATATATTTGTTAGCACATGCCACCCTCGAAGGTACCAATACGTGTTTTTTTTTATCCAAGTGCTGACCCAGCATTGGCACCGTCACTGCGGTTGTGTCGGACGGAGGCAGGTGATTTAAGAACCCTGCCCCCATCGTTTCAACTGCCGCGCCAGGAGATCGAATTGAACGGCCGACCCCTGGATTGGTAGTGCCGTATGCGCGCTTTTACAAAAAAAGCCAACAAATATACAATCGTAGTTTTTAATTTATCAAATCTGTCTGTCGCCTGATGAAGCTAGTTGTACTTACTGGCGAAACGTCGTACTCAGATTGTAAATGCTGTGGCTTGGCTCTCCACCACACCGGTGTGCTGTACTAGTGACGAATTGGCCACGTTCTGTTTACGTGACAACCCTTACTAGTTGGCCGTGTCGGGTGGTGGCGGGTTTTAACGACAGATTTATATATTTACGCGATCTAACCCAAAAAGCTTCTATTATGGATTTTGTATTTATATCAGACATCCTACGGCATCAGAAGGGGGAGGGGGTAGGGTTGGTGTTATCGCCATCGTCCCGTGTTACACCCTCCACGCCCCAGCCATTACCATCCACATTGGCAGCATCCAACAGCAACACAAACGTGAGCCTGAGAAAGAGACAATCACCGCGGGTGGGGAGTGAAGGTGGCGTCGTTGGCAGCGAGGAAATTATCGCTTCAAATAGAGCCTCGAATAGACCTTCAAATAGATCTTCGAATAGACATGCAATCAGAGCCTCGAATAGACATTCAATTAGAGCCTCGAATAGACCTTCAAATAGAGCCTCGAATAGACATTCAAATAGAGCCTCGAATAGACATTCAAATAGAGCCTCGAATAGACATTCAAATAGAGCCTCGAATAGACATTCAATTAGAGCCTCGAATAGACCTTCAAATAGAGCCTCGAATAGACATTCAAATAGAGCCTCGAATAGACATTCAAATAGAGCCTCGAATAGACATTCAAATAGAGCCTCGAATAGACATTCAAATAGAGCTTCGAATAGACATTCAATTAGAGCCTCGAATAGACATTCAAATAGAGCCTCGAATAAACATTCAAATAGAGCCTCGAATAGACATTCAAATAGAGCCTCGAATAGACATTCAAATAGAGCCTCGAATAGACATTCAAATAGAGCCTCGAATAGACATTCAAATAGAGCTTCGAATAGACATTCAATTAGAGCCTCGAATAGACATTCAAATAGAGCCTCGAATAGACATTCAAATAGAGCCTCGAATAGACATTCAAATAGAGCCTCGAATAGACATTCAAATAGAGCCTCGAATATACATTCAAATAGAGCCTCGAATAGACATTCAAATAGAGCCTCGAATAGACATTCAAATAGAGCCTCGAATAGACATTCAAATAGAACCTCGAATAGACATTCAATTAGAGCCTCGAATAGACATTCAATTAGAGCCTCGAATAGACATTCAAATAGAGCCTCGAATAGACATTCAAATAGAACCTCGAATAGACATTCAAATAGAACCTCGAATAGACATTCAAATAGAGCCTCGAATAGACATTCAAATAGAGCATCGAATAGACATTCAATTAGAGCCTCGAATAGACATTCAAATAGAGCCTCGAATAGACATTCAAATAGAGCCTCGAATAGACATTCAAATAGAGCCTCGAATAGACATTCAAATAGAGCCTCGAATAGACATTCAAATAGAGCATCGAATAGACATTCAATTAGAGCCTCGAATAGACATTCAAATAGAGCCTCGAATTGACATTCAAATAGAGCCTCGAATAGACATTCAATTAGAGCCTCGAATAGACATTCAAATAGAGCCTCGAATAGACATTCAAATAGAGCCTCGAATAGACATTCAAATAGAGCATCGAATAGACATTCAATTAGAGCCTCGAATAGACATTCAAATAGAGCCTCGAATAGACATTCAAATAGAGCCTCGAATAGACATTCAAATAGAGCCTCGAATAGACATTCAAATAGAGCCTCGAATAGACATTCAATTAGAGCATCGAATAGACATTCAATTAGAGCCTCGAATAGACATTCAAATAGAGCATCGAATAGACATTCAATTAGAGCCTCGAATAGACATTCAATTAGAGCTTCAAATAGACATTCAAATAGAGCCTCGAATAGACATTCAATTAGAGCCTCGAATAGACATTCAAATAGAGCCTTGAATAGACATTCAAATAGAGCCTCGAATAGACATTCAATTAGAGCCTCGAATAGACATTCAAATAGAGCCTCGAATAGACATTCAAATAGAGCCTCGAATAGACATTCAAATAGAGCCTCGAATAGACATTCAATTAGAGCCTCGAATAGACATTCAAATAGAGCCTCGAATAGACATTCAAATAGAGCCTCGAATAGACATTCAAATAGAGCCTTGAATAGACATTCAATTAGAGCCTCGAATAGACATTCAAATAGAGCCTCGAATAGACATTCAAATAGAGCCTTGAATAGACATTCAAATAGAGCCTCGAATAGACATTCAATTAGAGCTTCGAATAGAGCTTCAATTAGAGCCCCGAATAGACATTCAAATAGAGCCTCGAATAGAGTTTCAAATAGAGCCTCGAATAGACATTCAAATAGAGCCTCGAATAGAGCTTCAAATAGAGCCTCGAATAGAGCTTCAAATAGAGCCTCGAATAGACATTCAAATAGAGCCTCGAATAGAGCTTCAAATAGAGCCAATCTACCACCGCTGTTGTTTGGAGCCGCCCCCCCCCCCCCCCCCGAGAACGACGGCGCATAACTCCACGGCCGTCTCGCGTGGGACTCCCGTCGATTGCTCGAGGTCGCTGCTCCGACTGCGCTTCGTTCCGTCGTCCCACCTCTACGGACGATTGCGCGCTCCCCCCCACACGCACACGCGCGCGCAACCTCATCCATCCATCCCATCTTTACCTCGTCTTAACCCCCCCCCCCCTCCTCCTCCTCTCCTCCACCATCTCAGAAGAACCACTTTGAAGAGTGAGGTTGATCAAAGTGCCCCCCCCCTCCCAACTTAACCCACCCCACCCCACCCCCTCCGACCGCCCCCCGTAACTGCGCAATCACTTAAAGATCGCTTTGTCGGGCTGACTAATCTTACGCGCTCGACGGCAAATCCATACAAATTGATTTGAGAGAGCGAGAGAGAGAGCGAACGAACGAGAGGTACACAGAGAGAGAGAGAGACACAGATACAGAAGTGGGGGGGGGGGGGTGTGGGAGGGGTGCTTCGTAGAGGTCATGCGACCTTTCCAGGGTTTAGCCGGTCGGTGCCCTCCGAGGTCACCGCCTGTCGCCGCCCTCTGAACCGCGTAACTCGCAGACAACTCGCGTTCGTTACGACGCATCCTGGAGTGCCTCTGCTCCTGCTGCCGCTGCTGCTGCATGCTGCTGCCGCTACTGCTTGATGGTGCTGCCGCATGCTCCTATTGCTGCTGCCGCTACCGCGTGCTGCTGCTGCTGCCGCATGCTCCTGCTGCTGCTGCCGCATGCTGCTACTGCTGCCGCATGCTCCTGCTGCCGCTGCCGCATGCTCCTGTTGCTGCTGCCGCATGCTCCTGCTGCCGCTACTGCTTGCTACTGCTGCCGCGTGCTGCTGCTGTTGCATGCTGCTACTGGTGCCGCATCCTACTGCTGCTGGTGCCGCATGCTCCTGCTGCTTCTGCTGCTGCTGGCGCATGCTGCTGCTACTTTCCGCTGCCGCGTGCTCCTGCTGCCGCTACCGCGTGCTGCTGCTGCCGCATGCTGCTGCTGCATGAACTTGTGGAATCATCGCGTATATGATAAGCGCTCGTCTGTGGAGTTCGGCCAAAGATCGCACTATAGCACCGCAGAGCTTGGGAAATTGTTCTCGCCGCTTCCCGCTTCGTCCGTGCTTCCCCCTTGTGCTTCCGTGCGATTACCGCGAGCGTGCACTGCTTCTGCGGCGTCTTGATCTGCGGTTTGTTTGAATGACGCAACGGCTGTATTAAAAATAAATATATATATTGTTAGAGTGTTGTTTGTTATCCCTTCCCGCAACGCGTCCTACCGAAGGAAGCGCTCAGTTGTCTTAATCGTTTAAATTTGTCCATTAAGCTGCGCGTGTCCCCTAAATCCATTCCATTTTCTTTGTTTCACTCATTTGAGGCTGAGTCGACCTAGGGGAATCCCACGACTAGTTCGGATAATCGTCACTGGTGTTGATGGCCGTGAGCGGGAATTGAACTCAGGTCACCGGGTTCGTAGTGTAGCGCGCTAACCGCGACATTTCCCATGAGCACGGTTGGCGCTCCCAAATAAAGACCAACATCCCCCGTGTAGCATTCACAGACTGTTGGGGCAAGTGCTGTTAGCGAGCACCTATGAAGGCCAGAACGGTACACGAGCGGGTGGACGGCCAGCACCCCGCCCGACCGCCTTTGTCTCCCGAGTGGCGATGTTTGTACACCGCACCAGACACACACACGTACACACACACAGGTACACACACACAGGTACACACACACACACAGGCGGAGTGGGCTGTGCTTTCCACCTGTGTTCCGCTCGCAGATGTCTCCAGGCGTTTCGCAAAAATACTTGTTGAGCGCGACCCTTTGCTTTGCTCGTAAATACAATCCATGCCTAGGAGCAAAGAACAGAAAGACTGTTGCATCACCAGCAGTGGTCACTCCACTGCTGGATGAAGACCTCCGCAAGCCACCGCCACCTCTCACGGATCCTGTGTAATAACCCACCCGGCATCCTGCACACGAGCTGATTCCATCGCTCCATCTCCATGGCGGCCACGCTCTCGGATCAGTTGCAGTCTTGCGTGAATATGAGCGTGGATGAGTGTGAGTGTGGGTGAGTGTGAGTGAGTGTGGGTGAGTGTGAGCGTGGATAAGTGTGAGTGTTGGTGAGTGTGAGTGTGGATAAGTGTGAGTGTGGGTGAGTGTGGGTGAGTGTGAGTGTGGATGAGTGTGAGTGTGGGTGAGTGTGAGTGTGGGTGAGTGTGAGTGTGGGTGAGTGTGAGTGTGGATGAGTGTGAGTGTGGGTGAGTGTGAGTGTGGGTGAGTGTGAGTGTGGATGAGTGTGAGTGTGGATGAGTGTGGATGAGTGAGTGTGAGTGTGGATGAGTGTGAGTGTGGATAAGTGTGAGTGTGGGTGAGTGTGGGTGAGTGTGAGTGTGGGTGAGTGTGAGTGTGGATGAGTGTGAGTGTGGGTGAGTGTGAGTGTGGATGAGTGTGGATGAGTGAGTGTGAGTGTGGATAAGTGTGAGTGTGGGTGAGTGTGGGTGAGTGTGAGTGTGGGTGAGTGTGAGTGTGGATAAGTGTGAGTGTGGGTGAGTGTGGGTGAGTGTGAGTGTGGATGAGTGTGAGTGTGGATAAGTGTGAGTGTGGGTGAGTGTGGGGTGAGTGTGAGTGTGGATGAGTGTGAGTGTGGGTGAGTGTGAGTGTGGATGAGTGTGAGTGTGGATAAGTGTGAGTGTGGGATAAGTGTGAGTGTGGGTGAGTGTGAGTGTGAGTGAGTGTGAGTGTGGGTGAGTGTGAGTGTGAGTGAGTGTGAGTGTGGGTGAGTGTGAGTGTGGGTGAGTGTGAGTGTGGGTGAGTGTGAGTGTGGGGTGAGTGTGAGTGTGGATGAGTGTGAGTGTGGGTGAGTGTGAGTGTGGGTGAGTGTGAGTGTGGGTGAGTGTGAGTGTGAGTGAGTGTGAGTGTGGGTGAGTGTGAGTGTGGGTGAGTGTGAGTGTGGGTGAGTGTGAGTGTGGGTGAGTGTGAGTGTGGGTGAGTGTGAGTGTGGGTGAGTGTGAGTGTGGATGAGTGTAAGTGTGGGTGAGTGTGAGTGTGGGTGAGTGTGAGTGTGGGTGAGTGTGAGTGTGGGTGAGTGTGAGTGTGGATGAGTGTGAGTGTGGGTGAGTGTGAGTGTGGATGAGTGTGAGTGTGGATAAGTGTGAGTGTGGATAAGTGTGAGTGTGGGTGAGTGTGAGTGTGAGTGAGTGTGAGTGTGGGTGAGTGTGAGTGTGAGTGAGTGTGAGTGTGGGTGAGTGTGAGTGTGGGTGAGTGTGAGTGTGGGTGAGTGTGAGTGTGGGTGAGTGTGAGTGTGGATGAGTGTGAGTGTGGGTGAGTGTGAGTGTGGGTGAGTGTGAGTGTGGGTGAGTGTGAGTGTGAGTGAGTGTGAGTGTGGGTGAGTGTGAGTGTGGGTGAGTGTGAGTGTGGGTGAGTGTGAGTGTGGGTGAGTGTGAGTGTGGATGAGTGTGAGTGTGGGTGAGTGTGAGTGTGGATGAGTGTGAGTGTGGGTGAGTGTGAGTGTGGGTGAGTGTGAGTGTGGGTGAGTGTGAGTGTGGGTGAGTGTGAGTGTGGGTGAGTGTGAGTGTGGATGAGTGTAAGTGTGGGTGAGTGTGAGTGTGGGTGAGTGTGAGTGTGGGTGAGTGTGAGTGTGGGTGAGTGTGAGTGTGGATGAGTGTGAGTGTGGGTGAGTGTGAGTGTGGATGAGTGTGAGTGTGGGTGAGTGTGAGTGTGGGTGAGTGTGAGTGTGGGTGAGTGTGAGTGTGGGTGAGTGTGAGTGTGGGTGAGTGTGAGTGTGGGTGAGTGTGAGTGTGGGTGAGTGTGAGTGTGGATAAGTGTGAGTGTGGGTGAGTGTGAGTGTGGGTGAGTGTGAGTGTGGGTGAGTGTGAGTGTGGGTGAGTGTGAGTGTGGGTGAGTGTGAGTGTGGATGAGTGTGAGTGTGGGTGAGTGTGAGTGTGGATGAGTGTGAGTGTGGGTGAGTGTGAGTGTGGGTGAGTGTGAGTGTGGGTGAGTGTGAGTGTGGATGAGTGTGAGTGTGGGTGAGTGTGAGTGTGAGTGAGTGTGAGTGTGGGTGAGTGTGAGTGTGAGTGAGTGTGAGTGTGGGATGAGTGTGAGTGTGGGTGAGTGTGAGTGTGGGGTGAGTGTGAGTGTGGATGAGTGTGAGTGTGGGTGAGTGTGAGTGTGGATGAGTGTGAGTGTGAGTGAGTGTGAGTGTGGGTGAGTGTGAGTGTGGATGAGTGTGAGTGTGGGTGAGTGTGAGTGTGAGTGAGTGTGAGTGTGGGTGAGTGTGAGTGTGGATGAGTGTGAGTGTGGGTGAGTGTGAGTGTGGATGAGTGTGAGTGTGGGTGAGTGTGAGTGTGAGTGAGTGTGAGTGTGGGTGAGTGTGAGTGTGAGTGAGTGTGAGTGTGGGTGAGTGTGAGTGTTGGTGAGTGTGAGTGTGGATGAGTGTGAGTGTGGGTGAGTGTGAGTGTTGGTGAGTGTGAGTGTGGGTGAGTGTGAGTGTTGGTGAGTGTGAGTGTTGGTGAGTGTGAGTGTTGGTGAGTGTGAGTGTTGGTGAGTGTGAGTGTTGGTGAGTGTAAGTGTGGGTGAGTGTGAGTGTGAAGTGTGAGTGTGGGTGAGTGTGAGTGTGGGTGAGTGTGAGTGTGGAGTGAGAGTGTGAGTGTGGGTGAGTGTGAGTGTGGGTGAGTGTGAGTGTGGGTGAGTGTGAGTGTGGATGAGTGTAAGTGTGGGTGAGTGTGAGTGTGGGTGAGTGTGAGTGTGGGTGAGTGTGGGTGAGTGTGAGTGTGGGTGAGTGTGAGTGTGGATAAGTGTGAGTGTGGGTGAGTGTGGATGAGTGTGAGTGTGGGTGAGTGTGGATGAGTGTGAGTGTGGGTGAGTGTAAGTGTGGGTGAGTGTGAGTGTGGGTGAGAGTGGATGAGTGTGAGTGTGGGTGAGTGTGGGTGAGTGTGAGTGTGGGGTGAGTGTGAGTGTGGATAAGTGTGAGTGTGGGTGAGTGTGAGTGTGGGTGAGTGTGAGTGTGGGTGAGTGTGAATGAGTGTGAGTGTGGTGAGTGTGAGTGTGGGTGAGTGTGAGTGTGGATAAGTGTGAGTGTGGGTGAGAGTGGATGAGTGTGAGTGTGGGTGAGTGTGAGTTTGGGTGAGTGTGGGTGAGTGTGAGTGTGGGTGAGTGTGAGTGTGGGTGAGTGTGAGTGTGGGTGAGTGTGGATGAGTGTGAGTGTGGATGAGTGTGAGTTTGGGTGAGGGTGGATAAGTGTGAGTGTGGATGAGTGTGAGTGTGGATGAGTGTGAGTGTGGGTGAGGGTGGATAAGTGTGAGTGTGGGTGAGTGTGAGTGTGGGTGAGTGTGGATGAGTGTGAGTGTGGATGAGTGTGAGTGTGGGTGAGTGTGTGTGTGGATGAGTGTGAGTGTGGGTGAGTGTGAGTGTGGGTGAGTGTGAGTGTGGGTGAGTGTGAGTTTGGATGAGTGTGAGTGTGGATGAGTGTGAGTTTGGGTGAGTGTGGGTGAGTGTGAGTGTGGATGAGTGTGAGTGTGGGTGAGTGTGTGTGTGGATGAGTGTGAGTGTGGGTGAGTGTGAGTGTGGGTGAGTGTGAGTGTGGGTGAGTGTGTGTGTGGATGAGTGTGAGTGTGGATGAGTGTGAGTGTGGGTGAGTGTGGATGAGTGTGAGTGTGGGTGAGTGTAAGTGTGGGTGAGTGTGAGTGTGGGTGAGTGTGGATGAGTGTGAGTGTGGGTGAGTGTGAGTGTGGGTGAGTGTGGATGAGTGTGAGTGTGGGTGAGTGTGGATGAGTGTGAGTTTGGGTGAGTGTGAGTGTGGGTGAGTGTAAGTGTGAGTGAGTGTGGATGAGTGTGGGTGAGTGTGAGTGAGTGTGGATGAGTGTGGGTGAGTGTGAGTGTGGATGAGTGTGGGTGAGTGTGAGTGAGTGTGGATGAGTGTGGGTGAGTGTGGATGAGTGTGAGTGTGGATGAGTGTGGGTGAGTGTGAGTGAGTGTGAGTGTGGGTGAGTGTGAGTGTGGGTGAGTGTGAGTGTGGGTGAGTGTGAGTGTGGATGAGTGTGGGTGAGTGTGAGTGTGTGTGGGTGAGTGTGGATGAGTGTGAGTGTGGATGAGTGTGGATGAGTGTGAGTTTGGGTGAGTGTAAGTGTGGGTGAGTGTGAGTGTGGGTGAGTGTGAGTGTGGATGAGTGTGAGTTTGGGTGAGTGTGAGTGTGGGTGAGTGTGAGTGTGGATGAGTGTGAGTGTGGATGAGTGTGAGTGTGAGTGTGGGTGAGTGTGGATGAGTGTGAGTGTGGATGAGTGTGAGTTTGGGTGAGTGTGAGTGTGGGTGAGTGAGTGTGGGTGAGTGTAAGTGTGGGTGAGTGTGAGTGTGGATAAGTGTGAGTGTGGATGAGTGTGGATGAGTGTGAGTGTGGATGAGTGTGAGTGTGGGTGAGTGTGGATGAGTGTGAGTGTGGATGAGTGTGAGTTTGGGTGAGTGTGAGTGTGGGTGAGTGTAAGTGTGGGTGAGTGTGAGTGTGGGTGAGTGTGAGTGTGGATGAGTGTAAGTGTGGGTGAGTGTGGATGAGTGTGAGTGTGGATGAGTGTGAGTTTGGGTGAGTGTGAGTGTGGGTGAGTGTGAGTGTGGGTGAGTGTGAGTGTGGATGAGTGTGAGTGTGGATGAGTGTGAGTGTGGGTGAGTGTAAGTGTGGGTGAGTGTGAGTGTGGATGAGTGTGAGTGTAAGTGTGGGTGAGTGTGGATGAGTGTGAGTGTGGATGAGTGTGAGTTTGGGTGAGTGTGAGTGTGGGTGAGTGAGTGTGGATGAGTGTGAGTGTGGGTGAATGTGGATGAGTGTGAGTGTGGATGAGTGTGGATGAGTGTGAGTGTGGGTGAGTGTGACTGTCGATGAGTGTGGATGAGTGTAAGTGTGGGTGAGTGTGAGTGTGGGTGAGTGTGAGTGTGGATGAGTGTGAGTGTGGATGAGTGTGAGTGTGGATGAGTGTAAGTGTGGGTGAGTGTGGATGAGTGTGAGTGTGGGTGAGTGTGAGTGTGGATGAGTGTAAGTGTGGGTGAGTGTGAGTGTGGATAAGATGATGTATTGAGTGGTCCTGGGAGGTCGCGTCTGACTAACTCATCCACGGATGAACGCAGACATTGGGTAGAATCTTCCGAATATTTCGCAAAATTCACGCACGGATAAATAGGATGCCTGTATTCCTTTTCACACGCGCACGTTTTGGCGGCCAATGGTATGAAACATCATTTATTCTTGGGCCAGATCACGCGCGATTAAAATGTGTGTCGTACACCCTCCCCCACCCGACGCGGCCAATGAATAGAGGTGTCACGTGCTAGTTCTGGCAACTGCTCTGATCATGCTTGGTTGTACCTACCAACGAAACGTCGGACTACACAGCTCTTCACTGTTGCGTGGATCGCACTCCGACACTCGCTGGTGGTGCTGCTGCAGCAATTAAAAGCCGGCACGTTTGTTCATCGCCGGGCGACTTTATGATTCGACCTGACCCATAAATCGAGTGCGAATCACAGCATATTCCACCGGTCAATGCTGTGTGGGGGAAGCGCCCGGATGAGCATGGGGGGGGGGGGGTGGTCAGGGTACCTGTGATGCATCGCTACTCCCGGCAAGTTCGATCCCCGCAGGAGCCGCTCTTGCGGTTCTGATGAACGGGCTCCGCTCCGCTCTTGTTTTTGTTTTACTTGAAACCGAAATCGAAAACTCATTTCTTTAGAATTGCTTTCTCTGTTTCGTGTGTTGCCCTTCCTCCCCCCGCCCTGGCCCCCCCCCCCCCCCGTCCCTTGTCCCGCACCTCGGATTAGCACGGTTTAGCGAAGGCACGGTGCGAAAGAAGTTCAACGTGACGACGTCTGCGGTATCACCGCGGCGAACGAGCGAGCGAGGGTCCTGGTGCCAGACCTCTCGCAGTGGATCGCGAGCGGCTTCCACGACGCCTTCGCGGCTTGGTGACGATCGGACGATCAGCGTCGCGGGAGGGTTTGGGGAACGCCTTCGTCCAGCAGCCGATTAACAAATTTCTGCGTTGTATTGTTACTCTGTGCTAAGGTTCGTCACCCATATGACGGCAATTGTACGCGCGGTACAGCAAGTAGGTTGCTAAGGGCTCCCCCCCAGGTTACGTGAGCCCACATATTCCTCCCACACGCCAAGCAGAGAAATTATGCCTAACATCCAAAAATCAGGACCTTCTTAATAAAAAAACCACAGAGTCCTTTACTCTGTTGTTTTTTTATTACGAGGGTAGAGTACTGTACGTACTCTGTACGTACTCTACTAAAGATTGCTTTCCTGTGTGAGTGACGGGGGAATATTAAAAGCGGGTAACGATGCCGAATTGTATTTTTCTGCACGTGTTTTCCTACGCTGCTATATAATATATAATATTACGGGGAGAGGAGAGGCGGTGTGTGGGAGATGGGAGAGTGATAGAGCCATTACCCGGCAGTGAATGGGAGACGGCGGGACAAAGGGAGGGTAATTAATGATCGCATTAGAAATCAATTAAGAGGCAAGGGATGGATGTAACGGTCGCAGCTCCTTCAAGATGAACACGGCAGAGAAGCGTGAGATTAAATGGTTTTTAGGGGTTTTTTTTTTTATACCAGGCCGCCTGAATTTTTACTTCGGAATATTTTATCGCAATCGCTAATGATATCCCAACCCTGCCGTCTGAGACTTGTCGAATCATGAGGCCAATATATATATATTTTTTAAAACCTCACTCGCGCTTCCAAAATCCTCTCAATCATCTCACCCTCGTGTCGCGTCAGCAAACGAACCCGGAAGGTGACGTCGCAGAACGTTATCTGCACGTTAATGTAAAAAAGGTAAAGGTGCAGCCCTGCAATTGCTTTCTCACGCCACTTCTGGTCCGAAGGGGGCCTCCACACTCAAGGGAGCTCCAGAGAGCCCCCCCTCTAAGAGGGAGTTGTTGTTTTTTTCTGGCCACGTTGACCCAAAGCTCTTCCACGCTGGCAATCGCGTCTTGGGAAAAGGTGCCCCCAAATTATACCCCGCCACACCACGTGTGACCGGCTCATTGACTCGCTGTTAATGCACCCATGCGTACTGCTTGTTGGACAGAGGTGGCGGGGGAAAGGGGGGAGGGTCTGTGGTATTTAATAAACGAGTACCATTGTTTCGACTGCTGCCCCGGGAGATACAACTGGCATCCTCGGGATTGCAAGTCCAGATGTCCTTGGTTCTATCCATCTGTTCACGCACCGTAGGCCACAAATGTCCTCCAGAGGGGCTTCTGGAGCTATGCCCCGAGTGGATGCCCCTCTACCAGCAGTGGCATGAGCAAGAAATTGCAAGGCTGCACCTGGTACCCAACACCACGTGATGCTGCTCCACAGCGCTCAGAGTTCAATGCCAGTCGTCCGATATTTTGTTTGATTAAATTAATGCCGCAACTTCAGAGCTCAGTTATATGAAATAAAAATACATCTAAGAGTGGTTTCCCACTCAGTTGGGCATGCGGTGACGCTAATTTCCCGCTTACAGCCCTCAGCAAGTGGCGGAAATTCCACATTCTTATGACGATGGGCGGCAGGGAGGGGGGGGCGCTGGGGGTGGGGGAGTGCCGTGTCTACACATAGGACAACCGATGTTGACTTTCCCAAAAAGTGGGACTCATTAAAATATCGAGCCCAGAGGGATGAAAGGCTGAGTCGATCAACCCTGATGAATTGATGCTGAATTAGCGCTGAATTAAGTGAAAAACCAACATTGTACAAGGGGGCTTTTTTGTGCAGTCATTGATGACAGGGCCGAGACTATGGAAATCGTTACACACGTCAGACTGGTTTAATCTCGGGCGTGCGGGGAGGGTGAGGCTCTGGGATTTTAACCAGGGATCCCCTGGCTGAACGCCAGAACTGACACGGCCATTTGTGAGCCTATGCAGTTACATGTAGGCCTCGGCAAGGTAAGGTAATTGTACCCTTTTTACCAGGTAAAAGGGTAAAGGTGTCGACATGCCAAGGGGTAAGGGTAAAGGGTAGGGTAAAAGGTAGGCTCGTTGCTTTTTACCTTTTACCTTACCTGCTAAAGGGTACAAGGTAGGGTAGAGTGATTGTATTGTGGTAAGGTAAAAGGTAGGGTAAAGGTAGGCTCGTTGTTTTTACACTTTTACCTTACCTTGCCGAGGCCTAGTTACATGTGTGGGATTGCGGTTGTTTATTTGTCATCAAAATTCGGCATCTGCTAAAATCTAGACATGACCAACCTGTGACGTAACACTTCGTAACGATCGCAACACGCATGGCCGTCTGAAGGATTATGGGTAAACGCATATAAAACGCCGCAGCGCAACGCATAAATACGTTTGTGTACGAGAATTGTTTTTATTTATTTTTGCGTTGAACAGGGCCTCGTAGCCTTTCACGGTGTGCTCTTGCCAATAACATCTGGCATATCCGGCAGCGTTTGTTTCACAAGTCTGACTTTTGCCCACGAGACACGGAGGAGGTTGAGATCGACGCAGATTTTCCTCGAAATCATATTGTTCCGGAAGGCGAGTGGGCTGATGAACTAAACGACAAGATGAGCATTTATTAATATTGTATTATTTTTTATAAGAGTGGGAGGATGGCCGTGGGGTAGATTGTGTCAGTGGACGGTGGTGGCTGAGAGTACTCTGACCCAGCCTTTATGAGCCCAATGACCATCCCGGGTCGAATTAGGAGCCCTTTAAAAGAAGAGTTAACTGCGCTTTTAACAACCCCGAAATTAAACCTCTGCAAGTTTCGATTTAAAGCTTTCGTGACTGCAGGGATTCATCTTCTTGGTTCTTTCGGTAAAGTGACTTTACCGAAAGAACCAAGAAGATTAACCTCTGCAAGTTGTTCTTCTTACAGAGTTTAAAATAAGAGCCTTTTGGAAGCCTACTGGGTGATTTGCTCTGATCTGGAAAATGGCACCAGAAAATGCACCACCGCGCCACTGCTCGGGACCTTTAAATTTCCCTCCGTGGGAAGTGGGGAGTAGAGAGGGGAGGGGTGTGGGGGGTAGAGAGGGGAGGGAAGTGGGGGGTAGAGAGGGGAGGGAAGTGGGGGGTAGAGAGGGGAGGGGTGTGGGGGGTAGAGAGGGGAGGGAAGTGGGGGGTAGAGAGGGGAGGGAAGTGGGGGGTAGAGAGGGGGGGGAAGTGGGGGGTAGAGAGGGGAGGGAAGTGGGGGGTAGAGAGGGGAGGGGTGGGGGGGTAGAGAGGGGAGGGAAGTGGGGGGTAGAGAGGGGAGGGAAGTGGGGGGTAGAGAGGGGAGGGAAGTGGGGGGTAGAGAGGGGAGGGAAGTGGGGGGTAGAGAGGGGGGGGAAGTGGGGGGTAGAGAGGGGAGGGAAGTGGGGGGTAGAGAGGGGAGGGAAGTGGGGGGTAGAGAGGGGGGGGAAGTGGGGGGTAGAGAGGGGGGGAAGTGGGGGGTAGAGAGGGGAGGGAAGTGGGGGGTAGAGAGGGGAGGGAAGTGGGGGGTAGAGAGGGGGGGAAGTGGGGGGTAGAGAGGGGAGGGAAGTGGGGGGTAGAGAGGGGAGGGAAGTGGGGGGTAGAGAGGGGAGGGAAGTGGGGGGTAGAGAGGGGAGGGAAGTGGGGGGTAGAGAGGGGGGGGAAGTGGGGGGTAGAGAGGGGAGGGAAGTGGGGGGTAGAGAGGGGAGGGAAGTGGGGGGGTAGAGAGGGGGGAAAGTGGGGGGTAGAGAGGGGAGGGGTGTGGGGGGTAGAGAGGGGAGGGAAGTGGGGGGGTAGAGAGGGAGGGAAGTGGGGGGTAGAGAGGGGAGGGGTGTGGGGGGTAGAGAGGGGAGGGAAGTGGGGGGGTAGAGAGGGGAGAGAAGTGGGGGGTAGAGAGGGGGGGGAAGTGGGGGGTAGAGAGGGGAGGGAAGTGGGGGGTAGAGAGGGGAGGGGTGTGGGGGGTAGAGAGGGGGGGGAAGTGGGGGGGTAGAGAGGGGAGGGAAGTGGGGGGTAGAGAGGGGAGGGGTGTGGGGGGTAGAGAGGGGGGGGAAGTTGGGGGGTAGAGAGGGGAGGGAAGTGGGGGGTAGAGAGGGGAGGGAAGTGGGGGGTAGAGAGGGGAGGGAAGTGGGGGGGTAGAGAGGGGAGGGAAGTGGGGGGTAGAGAGGGGGGGGAAGTGGGGGGTAGAGAGGGGAGGGAAGTGGGGGGTAGAGAGGGGAGGGAAGTGGGGGGTAGAGAGGGGAGGGAAGTGGGGGGTAGAGAAGGGAGGGAAGTGGGGGGTAGAGAGGGGAGGGAAGTGGGGGGTAGAGAAGGGAGGGAAGTGGGGGGTAGAGAGGGGAGGGAAGTGGGGGGTAGAGAGGGGAGGGAAGTGGGGGGTAGAGAGGGGAGGGAAGTGGGGGGTAGAGAGGGGGGGGAAGTGGGGGGTAGAGAGGGGGGGGAAGTGGGGGGTAGAGAGGGGGGGGAAGTGGGGGGTAGAGAGGGGGGGGAAGTGGGGGGTAGAGAGGGGGGGGAAGTGGGGGGTAGAGAGGGGGGGGAAGTGGGGGGTAGAGAGGGGGGGGAAGTGGGGGGTAGAGAGGGGGGGGAAGTGGGGGGTAGAGAGGGGGGGGAAGTGGGGGGTAGAGAGGGGAGGGGTTGACGGGGAGGGGAGGGGTGGAGGAGGCAGACCAAGGCAGGGGGGGGGGGGCGATGGGAAGGGAGAGGTTGCGTGGATCGCGAACATTCAACACCAGTGGCAAACATCTGAACCGGCCTTCGTGTCGATTGATTCGGCCTTAACAATGACGTGGTGCCGTCCATAAATGACGTCACGCGATTTTGGACGTTTTTTTACCCCCCCACCCCCCTTCGTCACACGGCGTCACAAAAAGTCAGGACCCCCCCTCAAATATGACGTCACAAAGCTCTGCCCCCCCCCCCAAAAATAAAACATGCTTCAAATCGCTTTAAACTATTGTCATTGTAGTGCGTATTTAATGTGGCGCTGCACTCTGATGTTGTAGGAGAAAACATTTATTAAAACGTCTATTTAATTAAGTAGAACGTGTTGTCTATATTTATTTAAAGTTGCGCATTTTGATGTGACGTCACATTTATCAACCCCCCCCCCCTCGTCACACATCGTCACAAATGTCTGACCTCCCCCCTAGGTGCGTGACGTCATTTATGGACGACCCCTTAGCACTGGGGAGACAAAGGCGGCTGGGCGTTGTGCCGTCCTTGCACGCATTGTTACCCGTCCTGGTTTTCCCACCGTCGTCATCTTGTGGGGAAGGCAGCTGCCATCCTGGAAGATCCGTAGGTCATCCCGGGACATTAAAACATCTCGGTTATCTTTCGATTTAAAGCTTTCGTGACTGCAGGGATTCATCTTCTTGGTTCTTTCGGTAAAGTCACGTAGAAGGGAAATAAATACATAAAAAATAAAAAAAAACATTTTAATAAATTTTAATAATTTTTTTTTTCTACGTGACTTTACCGAAAGAACCAAGCAGATGAATCTCGGTTATCGTCAGTTGCGTAATACGACACCGCTAAAAAGGCAACGGGGGCAGTCAGAGGCGCGGTTGCCCCCTCTGCGGAAACGTCGCGGCATAGGGAGGAACGGGAATCGTTGTGAACATGTCTGGTTAACGCGTTTGGTGTCGAGAAGTCAGCTGCGTGCACATCTCCCCGCTTTGTGGTATTGTGCGCGAACGTGCGCGTGCGTGCGTTCCGTGCGCGCGCGCGCGTGTCCGTGTTGGGGAGTGGTGGCGCTACGCGTCGAGGCGAGATCCATGCCCGCTCGCTCGCGGTGGGGGAGCGGCGGTGTAGCGGTTAAGCGCCCTGCGCTACGACGCCGGCGACCCGGGTTCGATTCCCGCTCGCGGCCAACACCCAGTGACGATTATTTAAACCGGTCCTGGGCCTCCCCTAGGTCGACTCAGCCTAAAATGAGTACCTGGTGCGGTGTGTAAGCATCGCCACTGGGGAGACAACGGCGGGGGCACGTGGTGATGCCCCCCCCACCTCGCGTGACATTCCGGCCTTCATAGGTGCCACTTGCTAACAGCACTTGCCCCCACCAGGATACGGGGCAGGGGGGGGTCTTTGTCGTTGCGCTAGTCTGTGTGTGCGCGAGCAGGCACATACTCAAACACAGATGCTGTGTGGTAGCGGGCGGGACGTGCACTTCCCTGATTACTTTCTTCTCTTTAACTCAACGAGAGTCATTTCGCTCCCAGGTGCGGGGGGTGGGTCGGTGGGGGTGGTCCTAGGGGTCTCGTCGTCTCCGCTTCTTCTCACCCCCCCCCCACCACCACCACGTGCTCTTCCTACCACCCGCCCTCCCTACTCGCACCCGCAGGGCTGGGGTTGGCCCATTGTGTGTGTAGCGGGAGCGGCTTTGCAGAAATCTTTTTCCAACCTCCACCCCCCGCCTGGGGTTGACACCTTTTTCCGCTGGTCAACCCAAACCCGGACACGTCTCCCAGTTAGCGTAAGTCTATTGAACACTGCGCAGTGTCCTGTAACAGGTGGCAATCACAATTCATATTCTTGGTTATTTTGGTAAAGTCACGTAGATAGAAAATACAAAAAAATATTAGATAAAAAATTAAGGCAAAAACACAGGCGATCTTCTCTCCGCCTGATGAAGGCCGCTTGTGTTGCGATCGAAACGTCGTGGGTTTTTTGCCTTTATTTTTTATTTACTTATAATTTAATTTTCTATCAACGTGACTTTACCGAAAGAACCAAGAATATGAATTCCTGCGGTCACGAAAGTAAGTCAAAATGTAACCACAACTCACTTCACGAGTCAGGTGACGAAAGGGGTGTGGACGAGAGAGGTGGGGCGAGACGAGGCGAGAGAGACGCGTCCCAGACTCGCGACGCAGCGAGATGCACGAACAGAGACCCAGACAACGCAGAGATGGAAATTGCATAATGAGCTCGCTACGTTCATTAATTACCCGTTGGAGCTGATATTTAGTTCAACGTGATTTGTATTCATGAATCCCGGGGTCCCTTGAGCTGCTTCCCCTCCCTGCTGCCGTCGCCCCGTGCTATTGCTTGATTTGATTGGCGCTCCACGCATGACAGGCGTAGTCCCGCTGAGGCTGAGCGGACCTAGGGGAGGCCCAGGACAGGTTCAAATTGCTTGGCGCTGCACAGTTGACAGGCGTAGTCCCGCGGACGCCCCGCGGCCCATGTGATTTTAAACCAAAGTGAGTACAAAGAGACATCACTGACTCATACATCCTGGCTTTCGAATTCACAATCGTATTTCATTTGAAATTCCTTCTCTTCGTCTGATAAAAAAGAAACAATTGCTTTTGATTTTTTTAATTTACAGAAATGGATGTGTCCATTTCACAGCGATTTGTCAACCCACTGCCGAATGAAGGCTTACCCATGACCAGTGGCTTATATGGGTTGTTGAACCATACTTCAAAATGCTGGTCAGCGCAGGCGCTCATCTAACGCCGAGTTATCCTAGGGGAGGCCTAAACCCAGGTCAGATATCATTCCCCACCGGTATTAGCTGAGGCCGGGAATCGAACTTAGGTCACCAGGTACACCATGCAGTGGCGACAACCACTGCAACCACCACTCCACCCATGCCCATTACACGTCTACTTTGATTTGTAAGTGGCGCTCGACAACAGGAAGTTAGCACGGCACGCAGGGCGTCACGTTATCACAACGCACTGCGCGTGTTGTTTGTTATCAGTTGAAGGCAGCGTGGCGGCAGTGGTAACACGTGTGCCTCGCAGTACGAAGGACCCGGTGCCGGATTATCCGAGCAGCAAAGGTAGCATGTGCAACGGGGCCCGCACTTTCAAGCTATAAATTCCGGTTTCAGTGAATCTGCACTTGCTCTATTACTATAGTACTATACTGCCTTCAACTTTTATGAACGACTGGGTGTTTAAGGTTAGCGATTTGTCGTATTATCTGGCTGTGGAGCAAATGAACAAAAAATACAATTAATTTACTATGCAAGTAAAAAAATTGTGTTTTAATATTTGTGTCTTTTTTTTTGTTTAGGTCCCCTTTATAACATATCCTACAAGCCCCGTGCTAGCTTAATCCGGCACAGGGAGGACCCCCCGAGTTCGACCCCCAAGTCGGGCGCCTTTTCCACGTGGAGTTTGTACGTTATATAACAGAGGTGGGACAAAGTCATTGTTATGCAAGTCCAAGTCGAGTCGCAAGTCATCAAATTCATGACTCGAGTCTGACTCGAGTCCAAGTCACATGACTCGAGTCCACATCTCATAGGTGGGACAAAGTCATTGTTATGCAAGTCCAAGTCGAGTCGCAAGTCATCAAATTCATGACTCGAGTCTGACTCGAGTCCAAGTCACATGACTCGAGTCCACACCTCTGTTATATAATAGTCAGATGTTGTCAACTTGTAACGCGTCGCACGGTTATATCCCCTCGCTCTTGGGGGCGCGAATTTGAACCGCAGGCGAACGGGAAGGTAGCCACGCGATGAGCCGGCGCGCCAACAATAGCCACCCCCTAAAATGGACTTCTGTTAAATGTATTCATACTGGATTCCTCCAGTATGATTACATTCGGTATGATGATTCTGATGTGGACTATTAACGACGAGTGTTTGAACGTGTGGGAGGAAACCAGAGCGCCCGGAGAAAAAAAAACACCACGCATGGAAAGGGGGAAACGCTCGATCCCATACAGATGGAACAGATGGAGTCGACATTATTGCTGTTCGGTCTTCATCCTGGCTAGCCAGGCTACGGCTCCCCGGCGATGCCCACGGGAAGCGAGTTTAGCAGCATTTGCTCGGTCATCCACCAACCCTCCGCTACTGCCTCCACAATGTTGGATTATAGGCAAGCCACGTGCTTAGTCACAATCGGCTACGTTATAGATGTTTCTATCTCGGGCAGTGTTGTCGACGAACGTGTTGAGTTTGCAGTGTTTCTTTGCGACGTTTGAATCGCAAAGATATATTTTTCGTTCCACTAATTTCCCCGCCAAAAATATATTTTTTTCTAAAACGAATCGGTCAAAATGTCTCGAGTGGAGCACCCTCGGCGAGACTTCTCCAAATCTGTTTACACTTTTTCCCAATTCATTCCGAGTGCGCGAGCGGCCTCACGCCACGAGACGAAGCATCCCTCCAGAAATCTCGCAGAGGAGCAGTGTGCCCCAAGAGTCAGACAACATATTTGTCGCATTACAGTCAGACTGGTATCACCGTAATTACTTCTCAGAGCTGGAGTTTAGCCAAAATCAAGTGCAAAACTAGACACAATAATACGATGGGTTGTATGTATTGTGTGCGTGTGCAGTGAATAGTAACCGAGCTGAGACCTTGAACTCACTCGGCTTGAGAAAACCGCCTTCATCACGGGTGGCTGAAACTGACATTCAGACGTAGGGTGTCAGTAGTGCTGGTGGTGGTGCGAGGCAGTGTTTTGACCTCGTAGGATTTCGACCCCAGGGGTGAGAATGTTGTACTGTACATTATTTGCACCGCCAGGGTACAAAAACGATTGGAGCAGATTTCCGGTTGGGATTTTTCTACTCCGCTTATTCCCTCCATATTTTAGAAATGTGCGTTTAGAGTATTTGGCTGCTAGAAATGTCCACATGATGATGAGCCACTTGGTAAAACATTCATTTGTGGCCAGGTCGCTTCTGAAAAAGAACTGCATAGCTCAGTGGGCCTTGCCTGGTAAATCTAAATAAAGTTTATTTTTATATTAATATGCTTAGGGTTCTGACTCACCAGGGGTATAATTAGTCTGGGTTGGTTAACTATACCACGTGGGAGGGGGGGGGGTCAAATAATATATCTACTGGAAATCTGTGAAAAAGAGCTTCATAGCTTATCGGATTCCTCCAGGATAAATAAATAAAAACTCTGATTCTATCTTGATTTGAAGCTTTCGTGACTGCAGGAATCCATACTCTTTGGTTCTTTGGGTAAAGTTACGTAGGTATAAAAATAAAAAAATATAAATCACGACGTTTCGGGCACAACACAAGCGTCCGTCATCAGGTGATTATAACATAGTATTCTGAACCCAGGGCCAACATTATACAGGGGTTCAAATGCTCCCTTACCATTCGTTCAGTGCTTTGACCTCTGGGTCACTCAGCCAACATCAACACCGCTTGTAGGAGTAAGCCATTATGTATCTCGCTCACAGCCCATTGGTCGCCCTGTGGGGAGTTTGACCACTGTCATGGAAATGTAGCCAGCCACGTGGCTACAGTTCACGGCTCGCAATGGCATGATTGCGGTTTCAGAACCAGCCCATCGTCCTTCCACGTTGTGGGGAAGTCAACAGTGGTTGTCCTGTTGATACAGCCACCCCCGCCATATGAATGTGGAATTTACACCGCTGGCTCAAGGGCTGTAAATAGAAGATGAGCATTGCCTCAATGCTCAATTGAATAGAACATCACTTTGACTTTTTGGTTGGCAATGCCAATGGGGAATTAATAAATATTTAAATCGTTGTTACAGTCCTCCGTTTTATGTTACACAATGTTCCCAACTTCACCGCAGCTTCGTTCCCGCCCAGGTCTTCCTTTGCAAAAAAATAGAGATAATGTATCATCTCATTGGTTCCCACCTCAATGAATAATGAACGCTGAATTGAATTGAACATTTCCGTTGAGTGGTTCTTTCCTAAAGAGCACGCCGTGAATAAATCGAAGAACTATGGACAATGTGCGCGGAGCCTATTGTGTGTATCCAGTCTGCAACAGATAAGTGATGGTAAAGTGGACGTGTGTTGTGTTGTGTATACACATTGTTTTCCACGTTGGCACAAGTGTTTTCAATGTCTCTCTGTGTGCTTGTGTGTCGTGCGAGCGAGCGGTGGTGCAGCGGCCAGCGTGCTGCGCTACGAACCTGGCGACCCAAATTCGATACCAACTCACACCAGAGATGATTATCTGAAACAGTCCTGGGCCTCTCCTAGGCCGACTCAGCCTCAAAATGAGACAAAGGCGGCCGGGCGTGTTGCTGACCTTCATAGGTTATCGCTAACAGCACTTGCCCCAACCATATGTTAAATGGATCTTTGTCTTTGTGTACACATCTGGAAGCAGTAGTGTAGTGGTTAACGCACTGCGCTACGAACACCACTAGAATACCCAGAGCTTACACTCGACTTCTCACCGGCACTGAAACCCTTGCCCCAGCACTGCCACGAGAACTCACATCACTCCAAAACGTAAGAATTTTCAATCAGGGAAAATGGAAGGGTCTCTGAATTGGCTTTGAGAGCTTTGTTTCCATTATTTAATTTCAATCAACCTTTATTGAAGGCGACCACACCTGGTATTTTTCATTTCCAATTGCAGAGGATAAATCTGCTGATGGTACCAGCGCAGAACATTACGTTCACTGACCGCAACTGCATCATCATCATCTGTGAATCTGATAAATGAGTTTCACCCCGAGTTTGGCCGTGGTTCATTGTATAAAGGGTTATACATTATGTCTATAACAGAGTTGTGTGTGTGCGTTTGCGGTAAGGAGCGGTGGCGCAGTGGTTAGGGCACTGCGCTACAAACCCAGTGACACGAGTTCAATTTCCGCTCACGGCCAACACCAGTAACGATTATTTGAACCGGTGCTGGGCCTCCCTTAGGTCGACTTAGCCTCAAATAAGTACCTGGTGCAATGTGTAAACATGGTCGCTAGGGAGACAAAGGCGGCCGGGCGTGGTATTGGCCACCCACTCCCTCGTGTACCGTTTCAGCCTTCATAGGTGCTCGCTAACAGCCCTTGCCCCAAAAGTATGCTAAGGCTATACCAGGGATCTTTGTCTTTCGAATGTTTTCGTGCAAGAGAGACGCTGAAACCCATTCGCCATGTGGTGAAGCACCGATTCATTAGCTAAAATAATTTCTTACGCTCACAGTGCATGATGTGAAAATCCATAACAGTGTATGCAAAGTATATGCTAATTATATGATGTTACATTCGGCGTTATTGAACGGACACAACAGCAAAACCAAATGTGGAAACACGTTTAAAACGGTAAAGGTAAGGGTAACAATTTGACTCTATTTTATTGCCAGATTCAAGCCCTACACACACATCTACTTCCTTCCCCCTGCAATATGTGCTGCTTTCAAGACCTTGCTTTTGTCTTCTGCCTACGACTGACTACCTCCCTCTATAAAATAACAATGTCCACTCTTTTTTTTTACAGAATCTTGAGATGCGGTTATTTTTTTAGACGCTGTATAAATCCATAATGTATTGCAACATTGCATTATTCCACTTGTGTCCGTCCGATATATCCTGCGAGCCCTTTATATACCGTGCACAATGTGGATGTTCGGTGTTCTATCCCATGAGCCTCCCTGTGGCGATTGACTTGGGCATATTGATCAAAGTGTTCTGTGTTTTCTTGTTATATTTTTGTTCCTTTTGTTCCAGATCAAGATGTCATCATGGCTGAAGCCAGTGATGCCACTACGCCATGCCAACACTTTCTACTCTCTGCCAGATCCCGCAGCTGCTGCCGCTGCTGCTGCTCAGTCAACATTTGGAGCCAGCACGGGAAATTCTGTTTATCGTCACAGTGTGGTGGTCTGGCGGCCAGATCAATTATAAACAAATTGTTCTGGCAGCGTCATGTCACGATACAGTGTGATTTCCATTTGGAACTGTACAGTCGGCGGTGCATCACCTTGTGTCAGACAATGGTCCCAGAAGATTTGACATTATAAAACTACTGTCACGTGGATGGGCCTCTTGCTAGGGACCCGACCTTTTGAAGCCACGGAGAGATCACTCTTTGGTTCTTTCGGTAAAGTCACTTAGATGAAAAAAAATTAAAATAACAAAATTTCATTTTAATTTTTTTTTCACCTACGTGACTTTACCGAAAGAACCAAAGAGTATGGATCCTTGTAGTCACGAAAACTTCAAATCTAGAACCACGGAGAGATTGTTCGTCACGCGTAAATCGAACTGAAAATGCTAATTCACACTGGAATTTATCCAAATTATATTTTTTAAAAGAGGTGTAGTTTTTTTTGGTTTTCCTGCGCAGTCATTGGTAACCAGGCCGAGACTATCAAACTCGTTACACTCGAGAACTCGGGTTCATCACGGGCGGCTAAATCTAAAATTCGAAGCCAAAATCAAAGCGGCGCCAGCTCCGTGACCCCTGAGCGCCACGGCCACCTCATTAGCGCATTTCATGTCTATGACAAAGATCCCCCGTATAACCTTCATAGACTGTTGGGGCAAGTGCTGTTAGCGAGCACCTTCGAAGGCCGGCACGGCACACAGGGGAGTGGGTGGCCAGCACCACGGCCCACCGCCTTTGTGGCGATGGTTACACATCACACCAATTGAGGCTGAGTCGTCCTAGGAGAGGCCCAGGATCACTGATGTTGGCCGTGAGCGGGAATCGAACGCGGATCGCCGAGTTTGGAGCGCTGCGCGCTAACCGCTACACTACCGCTCCCTACAATTGATGAGCACACAACAACAACCGCCATTCGCCACTAAGTGGCGGTGACGTCACCACGACGCTTGTGCCAGGCCATGTGCACCTTGAGGCCACGTGAAGTGTCGAACGCCCGCTGGCAGGAGGTCACGGGGCAGACCCAGGTGCCACGGGTCGACTGACCAAGATGACCGAGATGACTGGCTGATGCACCACCTGTGCCCCCTACTGTACCAACTTGCTGTGCTTTAGCCACCCGGCGCTCCGCTCGTTGTTGTGAGTGTCGCTCCTCCGCCCTCCGTTGTTGTTGGAGGGCGACTACCTCCAACTGCCCAGTAGCAGTGTCCTTCACGAGCCTCCTCCACAGAGGCCGATCTTGACACCGCTGGTACCAGTCACCCCCAATGAGCACACACACACACACGCGCACATACACACTCACCAGCTGTTAAGTCTCACTGACCCATGTCACCGTGTAACTTTGCGCAATGTTGTGACCGCAATGCGACGTGGAGCAATGTCGCCCCCGCCTGGCAGTCAATGGCTCACTTCTCCCTTCGTGGTCTGGGTTTGCATAACACCCCGAGCATCGCGCAGAAAGCAACGAGATTCGGGGGTGGGGGACAAATGTGGCTTCTTTCGAAACGTTTCATTTGGATAGTTCCTGTTTTATCGTGATGCCAGTGTCACTAATTATAATGGTGTTGTTAACTTGTAACGCGCCTCACAGACAAGAAGCAGAAGTCACGCGGTGAGCCTTCGCCAAACCCCCCCACGCTCTGCTGTCCTCTGTATATGAAGGTGTTATCGGCCAATTAGTCAGGGATATTACAGGATCTGAAGCAGCCCTCTCATAGGGCATTTGGCCTGCTCTCCGACACTGGGCAGACGGATTGGAACAGGTTGAAGTACCCACACTTTACCCCACCATACTTGGCCTTCCCATCAAGGCGGTAATTATAAATAAAAATAACGATTTGATAAACCTTGGCCACAATATCTGGACTTGTCTTCATATAAATCAATGCATAGATTTCTGTTTATATGATTGTGGTTATGGTTGTTCTTTATTAATCCCTAATCTCTGCAATTACATCCAATGAAACAATACATTCGTTTATTATTAATGAGGGGGGGGTCCATGTAGAGGACGTCACCCACTAATTATTATTAATGAGGGGGGGGTGCTACATGTGGTGTGACGTCACCCACTAATTATTATTAATGAGGGGGGGTGCTACATGTGGTGTGACGTCACCCACTAATTATTATTAATGAGGGGGGGTGCTACATGTGGTGTGACGTCACCCACTAATTATTATTAATGAGGAGGGGTGTTACATGTGGTGTGACGTCACCCACTAATTATTATTAATGAGGGGGGGTGCTACATGTGGTGTGACGTCACTCACTAATTATTATTAATGAGGAGGGGTGTTACATGTGGTGTGACGTCACCCACTAATTATTATTAATGAGGAGGGGTGTTACATGTGGTGTGACGTCACCCACTAATTATTATTAATGAGGAGGGGTGCTACATGTGGTGTGACGTCACCAACTAATTATTATTAATGAGGGGGGGTGCTACATGTGGTGTGACGTCACCCACTAATTATTATTAATGAGGGGGGGTGCTACATGTGGTGTGACGTCACCAACTAATTATTATTAATGAGGGGGGGTGTTACATGTGGTGTGACGTCACCCACTAATTATTATTAATGAGGGGGGGTGCTACATGTGGTGTGACGTCACCAACTAATTATTATTAATGAGGGGGGGTGCTACATGTGGTGTGACGTCACCAACTAATTATTATTAATGAGGAGGGGTGCTACATGTGGTGTGACGTCACCAACTAATTATTATTAATGAGGGGGGGTGCTACATGTGGTGTGACGTCACCCACTAATTATTATTAATGAGGGGGGGTGTTACATGTGGTGTGACGTCACTCACTAATTATTATTAATGAGGGGGGGTGCTACATGTGGTGTGACGTCACCCACTAATTATTATTAATGAGGAGGGGTGTTACATGTGGTGTGACGTCACTCACTAATTATTATTAATGAGGGGGGGTGCTACATGTGGTGTGACGTCACTCACTAATTATTATTAATGAGGGGGGGTGCTACATGTGGAGTGACGTCACCCACTAATTATTATTAATGAGGGGGGGTGCTACATGTGGAGTGACGTCACCCACTAATTATTATTAATGAGGGGGGGGTCCATGTGGAGTGACGTCACCCGCTCATGATTATTAATGAGGGGGGCTGGCCGACGTGATTGTGACGTCACGTGCGGGACACACAGACATTCTTGGCTCATTATAGTCGTAAATTAATATTTAAAACAAAATTAGTAATTCGCTTACCTTTTCAATAATTTGCCCTTGTATCGTTTTCATGTTGTATTGTTTGTTGTTGTAACTCGTTTACCCCTCCCCCCCCCAACTGGACGTCTGTCACAAAGAGCTTCATAGCTCATCGGATTCCTGCTCCTCCTCCTCCTCGAGGGGGTCCCGACGTTCAACGAGAACCCGATATAACCGTCGTCGGAATCGACGACCACTTTCGAAATCCATAAACCGGTAATGATCGTTCAAGGAGAAGAAGAAGATGATAAACTAAACTTTGTCCGCGTTCGTTCGACGGCCGGGCGCCCGGAGATGGAATCCAAATCGTTGTCCACCGCTGCCCCCCCCGACCCCCCCCCCCCCCCACTGTGGCAACGGCCAACTTCCCTTTCCCAGTTAAGAGAAGCGTGACAAACAACACGTGCTCACGTCTAGCGCTCCGTACTTTTGTACGCGTGCTAGAAAACCGGTGACCGTTTTATTTACCGGTTATAAAAAAACAATTTAAACGCGATGTTCACACAGCAGACCAGTTACTCGTTTGAGGCTGAGTCGACCTAGGGGAGGGCCCAGGACAGGTTAAAATAATCGTCACCGGTGGTGGCCGTGAGCGGGAATCGAACTCGGGTCGCCGGGTTCGTAGCGCGGCGCGCTACCCGCTACACTACAATGCGTTACGCTTCCACGTGCGCGGGTCACGTGACAGATGTGACGTCACAGCTCACTTGTCGTGCAAAAAATATATGCATTATTTAGCTCCCCCCCCCCCCCCCAAAAAAAGTGTATTTTCCAAAAAAATGTGCATGGTGTACAGTCTGGAAAGTACCCACATGGCAAATTTCAAGTTTGTTGCATGTCGGGAAGTACGCTAAACATTTTGGACAGATGATTATTACACGCTGTTTATTTACTCACTCTGTTGTATTCTCAAATCTTGTAACTCAATTTTTACGAACTTCCAGGGGCGGTTTCTTCATTAGGGCGATTGGGCGACGCACCACCAAAGTGTGAAAGGGACTTTTTCAATCACATTCACAATCTCATTCATCCACAGAGTTACGCTAGACGTCACTGTGCCTCTGGATATAATCCAATCAGCGTCATGTCACGTTCTGTGGAGTACCGCCTCTTTTTGGGCGATTTCACTCTGGCTGAGAATCGCCCCGAGTGGCCCCATAGACTTACATTCAAAGATGTTTTTTTTCGAACTGCAGGCACAGCAATGCATTCTCTATGGGTTCCGGGAGGGCTCGCACTAACGTGCTTACATCATCATACATATCCTTAACTTGTGCAGCGAATGGTGGGAACAAACATCGCTGTCGGACGGAAACCTTGTATGTCCAAAACTGTTACTTTTCAGGAAACGAAAGAAAACCTGTTTTTTCCCCCAAAATAGTTTCCAAGCTCTTTTAATGCTTTTCATTGGTTAAATATTTGTAAAACACATTGACAGATGTAAAGGGTGACCAATAGCATTAATTTTTGAAAAAATATGGAGATGTAAAATATGGATTCTGCCTGATACATTGTTGCTGTCGGGATGGAAACCTTGTATCTCCATATTTATATTATAATAAGTAATTTATTTTAAAACGAAAATAAATGTATTTATTTATTTTATAACTAAAATAAATTTATTTATTTTGTCAGGTCTGCGACACAATCTTGGTCCACACCAAAGAAAGGTTCTCCTTTACCGACCACCTTGTAAGTGCCACGCTGCTACAAGGAAAGATGTTTCAACAGCATGGCCATACATTCCCTGTTGAGGCTCTGAACATCACTGTCAGGGCATACCCTATGTTAAATAAGGCGAAGCTGAAGACTGAACTGTCTCTCATTTATGAGAGTCCAGAATTCAAGGGCTGCTGTGGTGCACTGGCGCTGTACCAGGTTTTGCTGAAGTACAACCTCCAGGATACTTTTTCAGAGACTGTTGCTCTGTTGAACATCCTCATAACCACTCCCATGACAACTGCTGAAGCTGAGAGGTGTTTCTCAACCTTAAAGAGAATCAAGACATTCCTGAGAAATGTAATGGGACAGGAACGTCTGAATGCACTGGCTATGCTTTCCATGGAGAGGGAACTAGTCAGGAACATGCCTACTTTCAATGAGAGAGTAATTGATCACTTTGCTATTTTGAAAGAGAGAAGAGCAAAATTTCAGTTTAAGTAAGCAGTGTATTAAGCGAGTAATGTGATGTAAGCAGTGTAATAATAGTGAGTATAGAAACAAACAAGGAGATGTATTATAAGAGTCACTTTATTTTTCATTAATATTAAAGTAGTGAAGTTGCCTTTACATGCTTAAGCTGTTAATTTATCCATTGCATGGGTGGACCTTATCCTTATCAATCATCCAAACATTTGCCACCCCTGAGAGATTTTGCAGGAGCCGCCACTGCCAACTTGCAAATGTGGTATCGACTGCAAACTTAGTATACGTATGTCACATTGATGATAATACTATATTCTATCATTAAAAATAAAAAATATATTTTTTACATTCATTTTATATGTTACTAGCGGAAGTACCCGGCTTTGCTCGGGTGAAAAATATATTTCTTAAAAACCTTACATATATATACACAGATACTAAGGTAATGTCAAAGCCCGGTGGGCTGTTTGTACATTTCTCCACCAACAAATATATAAGAGGCTTTCACAAGTCCAAAAAGTTGTAGAAAGTGTGGGGTAAATAGTTGATGTCAAAAGGTTTCCGAAAATTGCGGTCTCCCCCCCCCCCCCCCTCAAAAAATATCTTTACCCCTCGTAGGTATATATACTAACAACACCTTACATACAACAGAGGAAGTGGTATCTATTGACTCTGTAGTAGTATCTACTGACTGTACCGTAGTATCTACTGAGCCAGTAGTAGCTACTGACTGTGTAGTAGTATTTAGTGACTGTAATAACTACTGACCATAGTAGTATTTACTGGGCCTACAGTAGTATCTACCGACTATATACTCGTAACGACTAACTGTATAGTATCTGCTGACTCTATAGTTGTATCCACTGACTAGTAGTAACTACAAAATCTATAGCAGTATCTACTCACTCTATATAATAGTATCTACTGACTCTAGTAGCTACTCACCGTGGTATTATGTACTGACTGTATAGTAGTATATACTGACTGTAGCAGTATTGACTGACTGTAGCGGTATATACTGACTGTTTTAGTATTTACTATAGCGGTATCTACCAACTCGATAGCAGTATCTACTATCGCTACAGCAGTGTATACCGACTGAGGTCGTACCTGCTATCACTACAGCAGTGCATACTGCTGTGTTGGTACCTGTTATGATGACAGCATTGCATATTGTGGTGGAACCTGCTATGATTACAGCAGTGCATACTGCTGTGGTGGTATCTGCTATGATGAGAGGAGTACATATTGTGGTGGTGGTACCTGGCATGATAACAGCAGTGCATATTGACTGTACTCATCATTCACCCTCACCATTCACCACTCACAACTCACCCTTACCATTCATCCTCACCACTCACCACTCCCACTCACTATTCACCATTCACCCTCACAACTCACCACTCACCAACCTCCCTCACCAATCTCCCTCACCACTCACCCTCACCACTCACCCTCACCACTCACCCTCACCACTCACCAATCACCACTCACCCTCACCACTCACTCTCACCACTAACCCTCACCACTAACCCTCACCACTCTCACTCACCACTCACCCTCACCACTCACCACTCACTCTCACCATTCACCCTCACCATTCAGCCTCACCACTCACCCTCACCACTCACCCTCACCACTCACCGTCACAACCACCACTCACCCTCACCACTCAACTTCACCCTCACTACTCACCATTCATCCTCACCAATCACCACTGACCAATCACCACTCACCACTCTCCACTAACCCTCACCACTCAACCTCACCACTCACCCTCAAAACTAACCACTCTCTCACCACTCACCCTCACCACTCAGCACTCACCCTCACCACTCACCCTCACCACTCACCCTCACCACTCACCCCTCACCGCTCACCACTCACCCATCACCACTCACAACCGCCACTCACCCTCACCACTCATCCTCACCACTCACCCTCACAACAACCACTCACCCTGACCACTCACCACTCATCCTTACCAATCACACCCTCACCAATCACCACTCACCCGCACTGCTCACCCTCACCACTCACGCTCACCCTCACCACTCACCCCTCACTAATCACCACTCATAACCGCCACTCACCCTCACCACTCACCACTCACCCTCAACACTCACCCTCACCACTCACCCTCACTACTCACCACTCATCCTCACCAATCACACCCTCAACAATCACCACTCACCCTCACAACTCACCCTCACCACTCACTCTCACCACTCCCCACTCACCCTCACAACAACCACTCACCCTCACCGCTCAGCACTCACCCTCACTACTCACCCTCACCACTCACCACTAATCCTCACCAATCACACCCTCACCAATCACCACTCACCCTCACCACTTGCCACTCACCCTCACCACTCACCACTCACCCTCACCATTCACCCTCACCACTCTCCCTCACCACTCTCCCTCACCACTCACCAGTCACGCTCACCACTCACCCTCACTACTCACCCTCAACACTCACCCTCACCTCTCACCACTCACCCTCACCACTCACCCTGACCACTCACCACTCATCCTCACCAATCACACCCTCAACAATCACCACTCACCCTCACCACTCACGCTCAACACTCACCCTCACCACTCATGCTCACCACTAACCCTCACCACTCACCCTCACCACTCACTAATCACCTCTCACAACCGTCACTCACCCTCACCACTCACTCTTACCACTCACCCTCATCACTCACCCTCACCACTCACCCTCACAACAACCACTCACCCTCACTACTCATCCTCACCAATCGCACCCTCACCAATCACCACTCACCCTCACTGCTCACCCTCACCGCTCACCACTCAATCTCACCCTCACCACTCACGCTCACCCTCACCACTCACCTCTCACTAATCACCACTCACAACTGCCACTCACCCTCCCCACTCACCCTCACCAATTACCACTCACCCTCACCACTCACCCTCACCATTCACCCTCACCACTCACCCTCACCATTCACCCTCACCACTTTCCCTCACCACTCTCCCTCACCACTCACCCTCACCACTCACCAGTCACGCTCACCACTCACCCTCACTACTCACCACTCACCATCAACACTCACCCTCACCGCTCACCACTCACCCTCAACACTCACCCTCACCGCTCACCACTCACCCTGACCACTCACCACTCATCCTCACCAATCACATCCTCACCACTCACCCTCACTGCTCACCCTCACCGCTCACCCTCACCACTCACCCTCACCACTCACGCTCACCCTCACAACTCACCCCTCACTAATCACCACTCACAACCGCCACTCACCCTCACCCCTAACCCTCACCACTCACCCTCACCACTCACTAATCACCTCTCACAACCGTCACTCACCCTCACCACTCACTCTTACCACTCACCCTCACCACGCACCCTCACAACAACCACTCACCCTCACAACAACCACTCACCCTCACTACTCACCCTCACCACTCATCCTCACCAATCACACCCTCACCAATCACCACTCACCCTCACTGCTCACCACTCAACCTCACCACTCACGCTCACCCTCACCACTCACCCCTCACTAATCACCACTAACAACCGCCACTCACCCTCCCCACTCACCCTCACCACTCACCCTCACCAATCACCACTCACCCTCACCACTCACTACTCACCCTCACCACTCTCCCTCACCACTCTCCCTCACCACTCTCCCTCACCACTCTCCCTCACCACTCTCCCTCACCAGTCATGCTCACCACTCACCACTCACGCTCACCACTCACCCTCACTACTCACCCTAACCACTCACCACTCACCCTCAACACTCACCCTCACCGCTCACCACTCACCCTCACCACTCACCCTGACCACTCACCACTCATCCTCACTACTCACCACTCATCCTCACCAATCACACCCTCAACAATCACCACTCACCCTCACCACTCACGCTCAACACTCACCCTCACCACTCATGCTCACCACTAACCCTCACCACTCACCCCTCACTAATCACCACTAACAACCGCTACTCACCCTCCCCACTCACCCTCACCCTCACCAATCACCACTCACCCTCACCACTCAACCTCACCCTCACCACTCACCCACACCACCACCACTCTCCCCCTCACCACTCTCCCCCCTCACCACTCTCCCCCCCTCACCACTCTCCCCCCCTCACCACTCTCCCCCCCTCACCACTCTCCCCCCTCACCACTCTCCCCCCTCACCACTCTCCCCCCTCACCACATGTTAAGGGCGATCCTAAAGGAATCTACAACCTTCGATGATTCCTTTGCGCGATTCAAAGAATCGATTCCTGGCGCATAGGAGGTTTCCATTTTTAATTACAGAGTTTTATTTTCATTGTTATGTTATGTTTTAAAGTTTTCAGGAGTTTTTAATTATATTTTAGCCCCAGTCAACGCCGGATATTTCCCATTCGTAGCAGTTTATATCAACTCTATAACCAACTAATATTAAACGGAAATAAGGCGATTCTAAATGAATCTACAACCTTCGATTACTTTTAGCGATTCAGAGAATCCATTCTTGGCGCGGTCGGGTTTAGAGTTTTAATTACACAGTTGTATTTTCATTGGGATGTTATGTTTTAAAGTTTTCAGAAGATTTTAAATATATTTTTCCCCCGGGCAACGCTGGGTATATCGAGTTTATACCACAAAGTCGACGCCTGACAGACTTGCGTGTCGAGGCCTAGTACCGTGCAGAGCCTCCGGCCTCGCCTAGATTGCCCAACCGGCTGAGGCTGGGTACTGGGGCCGTTAACCCCCCCCCCCCCCCGCGCTACAATAATACTGTCTATTCGCTATAATTTTATTATCTACCGACCCTATAATAGTAATTGCACACATTGGGGTGGGGGGGGGGGGAGTGAAGAGGACGTGAAACTTTGATGAATTTACCTCAGAGTCGCGTGTTAATGCGTGCGCATATTTTTAACGGGAATTAAAAATGGCGTCCACCCCGCAGCGAAGTTGTTGCTACCCGTTGCCAGGGGCAACCGCCGTGGTCCGCGCCGGTCGGCGATATTAAATAAATAAATAAAGCTTTAAATAACTAAATAAAGAGAAATCGCACTAAATCGATAATCGGGCCGATTTAAAGTTTAGAGACGAAAAATCGGAAATGCCTAAGTTTACCGCGGGGCCGGGGGCGTGCCCACCTGCAAAATTTATTCTCGGCGAACCCCACGGTCCGAGAGCTACATCCCCCGCAAGGGAGCGTACGCAGACGGACGGACAGACAGATAGACAGACAGACAGATAGACAGACAGACAGATAGACAGACAGACAAAAAATGAATTATATAGGTTAGATGTTTCGGCTTGGGTCTAATTGTCAACGCTCAACTGACGTTGGCTGTAAATCACCACGGTCCCTTAAGTTATGGCAAGCTTCGGGGCCACTTCCTGGAGTCGTGGAGTTCTTCCTTCCATTACGAGTACGGTACATTTCAATAAAGCGTGTTTTTTTAAGTGTTTTTTAATATCACCTATTTTTACCGGTTAACGCGGAACCCAACGTAATTATTTGTTTCAGGCATCGCAGCGGACGCCTATAACCCCCCCCTCCCCCACGGTCAGTATGGAAGGACCCCGCACCCCCGCAACCGACTGTGACGTAATCAAGGCCGTGCTAACTCGGCGGCCATGTTCGGTGGGGATGGTAGGAGGGGCTTCCCCGTGTGGTGCGTTCCCGGTGACGTCACCACCGCGGGTGCACGGTGATGACGTCACCTCACACCAAAGGCAAAGGTCCCTCCTGCCGCGTAGCCTCGGTGAGACCTTTTTGGGGCAAGTGGTGCCCTGAACCAGTGGCATGCGGCACACGATGGGGTGGTCAATACCCACGGCCGGCCGCCTTTGTCTCCCCAGTGCTGATGCACGTCGCACCAGGTCCTCACAATGACCACACCAGGGGAGCCGGTTCAAGTTCAAGTTCATTTATTAGGTATAGCCCTGTGAGCCATTCGGCTCTTGAATCGGGTGCAACCGCAACAAACAAAAACATGAACAAAAAAACATCTTAAAGTGAATATGTGACCTGAGTGCAAACAAAAAATCCAAGAAAAGACAGCAAAATATTGCAGAAAAAAACACCGTACACCAGGGGTCGGCAACCAAAATAACAAGAAGAGCCATTTCTTTCCAATTCGGTACAAAATTCAGTATTTCAAGAGCCGCAATGCATCTGAGTACTGTACATACGTACATATTGTCAAGAAGCAGCCCGTACTTTCTCCGCAAACTGAGAAGAGCAGGAGCCCCGCCCCCCATCATGCACACCTTCTACAGAGGCACCGTTGAGAGCATCTTGACGAGCTGCATCACCGTGTGGTACGGCACCTGCACCGTGTCCTGCCGCAAGACTCTGCAGCGCATAGTGAGAGCAGCTGAGAGGATCATTGGTGTCTCTCCCCCCCTCTTCTGGACATTTATAACACCCGCATCACCAGCAAAGCAATCAAGATTGCAGGTGATCCCACCCACCCATCTCACAGCCTCTTCAGCCTGCTGCCGTCAGGGAGGAGGTTGCGGAGTCTTCGGGCCAAGACCAGCAGGCTCAAAGACAGTTTCTTTCACCAGGCTGTCAGGAGACTCAACTCCCTCCCTGCTCTACCATCACTCCCCCCCTCTGCCCACCCTCCCCCCTTTGCCCCCTGACCCCAACCCCCACACACACATTCACTCGTACATCCTGATCTCTGGACTGCACATTGCACTACATCGCACTACCACACCGGTTTAAATATCTTATTTCTTTAAATACTTTATTTAAATAATATTTTACATTTTATAATTCTTGACTGTTGGTTATTTTAAGTCTATTACATTTTTGATTATTTATCTTGTGTTGATCGCCGATTGTTTATTGTTTATTTATGTCTGTTAATTGTGATTCATTTTTTAATTGCTTGGTTGCACCGTGGGACCATGAGAGAGGACTGTAATTTCATCTGTGTTGTATGTTATGCATGTAACACACTTGACAATAAAGTGACTTTTGACTTTTTTTTTGTAAAGAGCCGCATGCGGCTCCGGAGCCGTAGGTTGCCGACCCCTGCCGTACACCAACGCTGTGTGCAAAAATCCCAGTGGGATGTAAGTCAAACAACCAACAACAACAACAAGACAACTTATATTAAGGCCATCACTCTAACTCTGTACTACAACAAACAAACATGGCTAAACCAATACATTCTATCTCCGGGCTCGGCAGTTTCTTAACGCCCCTCCACCCCCGAATCTACCGCCTGCCCGCCTCTGTTCATCCAGCAGTAGAGAAATGCTGACATCACAGTCAATCGGGATGGTCTCGTGGTGGGTGGGATAAAGTGTGGGTCCACTCCCACCTCTCCCAAGACGATTGGTCAACGTGAATGAGTAGACCCCAATACTCGGATACAATTGGTGTTGATAAGTTAAAATAGCTTCCGGCGAATTAAGCTTGACAAACGAACTTACCTGCGCGTACACACTTTAAATTCAGGGTTACTTACTGTATTCAGATTTAATTGCATTTCTTAGTTCCAGAATATCTCAAGGACGTTATTTTCCCAACCATGTACAGTATTACACTTTATCCCAACATTCCAAAATAGATATCGCGTTTCTATGGATGGGCTCCCATCCGGTCTCAACACTTGTGCTGGACAAAGTAAACTGGTTATTCGGATTTCTCAATCCTATTGTCACGGGATGCGCGTCATGGCAATTGACATGCATTGAAGTCTCTCACCTGGTTGAACAAACTAAACTTGAACTGCAGTATTCATTTCGTTTGGGATACGGTTTAGTGGGTTGTACTTGTACAGCTCTTTGGGCCTCACTGGGAGTGCCGTAACTATACTCTTTGGTTCTTTCGGTAAAGTCACATAGGTGAAATTTTTAAATTAAAATAATAGCTAAATTAATTCACGACGTTTCGGAAGCAACACAAGCTTCCGTCATCAGGTGGGACAACCACAGTAAGAAACAAAAAAATACTGTAGTGATTTAATTTAGTTATTATTTTATTTTATCACCTACGTGACTTTACCGAAAGAACCAAAGAGTATGGATCCTTTCAGTCACGAAAACTTCAAATCTAAAAAGTGCCGTAACTCTCAAATAAAATTTCCAGGTGTGACGGTAAATATACAAGAGCTGTAGTACAGCGGCTTGACAGTAAAATTTGTGGTTCAGAGATGTATCCACCTGTGTGCACCAGCCATGAGCAATCCACTGCTGGATGACAGCGCTGGAGATACCCTACGATCCCCACCGTCAACTCCTCTCTTCCCACCAACCCCCCGTCCTCCCCTCCCTCACTTCACCTTTATCCCCTCCACCTCACGACACCTCCCTCCTATCGCCCCCTCCCTCACCTTATAACCCCCACCACAATCTCCATCATTCCCCCTCCCCTCAATCCCACTCCTCTAACCACTCCCCTGCCCACCTACCCTCAACCCCACCCCTCTAACCACTCCCCTGCCCACCTACCCTCAACCCCACCCCTCTAACCACTCCCCTGCCCACCTACCCTCAACCCCACTCCTCTAACCACTCCCCTGCCCAACTACCCCCAACCCCACAACTCTAACCACTCCCCTGTCCAACTACCCACAACCCCTCTACTCCTCCAACCACTCCCCTGCCCACCTACCCTCAACCCCACTCCTCTAACTACTCCCCTGCCCACCTACCCTCAACCCCACTCCTCCAACCACTCCCCTGCCCACCTACCCTCAACCCCACTCCTCCAACCACTCCCCTGCCCACCTACCCTCAACCCCACTCCTCTAACCACTCCCCTGCCCACCTACCCTCAACCCCACCCCTCTAACCACTCCCCTGCCCACCTACCCTCAACCCCCACCCCTCTAACCACTCCCCTGCCCACCTACCCTCAACCCCACTCCTCTAACCATTCCCCTGCCCACCTACCCTCAACCCCACTCCTCTAACCACTCCCCTGCCCACCTACCCTCAACCCCCACCCCTCTAACCACTCCCCTGCCCACCTACCCTCAACCCCACTCCTCCAACCACTCCCCTGCCCACCTACCCTCAACCCCACTCCTCCAACCACTCCCCTGCCCACCTACCCTCAACCCCCACCCCTCTAACCACTCCCCTGCCCACCTACCCTCAACCCCACTCCTCCAACCACTCCCCTGCCCACCTACCCTCAACCCCACTCCTCTAACCACTCCCCTGCCCACCTACCCTCAACCCCACCCCTCTAACCACTCCCCTGCCCACCTACCCTCAACCCCCACCCCTCCAACCACTCCCCTGCCCACCTACCCTCAACCCCACTCCTCTAACCACTCCCCTGCCCACCTACCCTCAACCCCACTCCTCCAACCACTCCCCTGCCCACCTACCCTCAACCCCACCCCTCTAACCACTCCCCTGCCCACCTACCCTCAACCCCACAACTCTAACCACTCCCCTGCCCACCTACCCCCAACCCCACTCCTCTAACCACTCCCCTGCCCACCTACCCTCAACCCCACCCCTCCAACCACTCCCCTGCCCACCTACCCTCAACCCCACCCCTCTAACCACTCCCCTGCCCAACTACCCCCAACCCCACTCCTCTAACCACTCCCCTGCCCACCTACCCTCAACCCCCACCCCTCTAACCACTCCCCTGCCCAACTACCCCCAACCCCACTCCTCCAACCACTCCCCTGCCCACCTACCCTCAACCCCACAACTCTAACCACTCCCCTGCCCACCTACCCTCAACCCCACCCCTCTAACCACTCCCCTGCCCACCTACCCTCAACCCCCACCCCTCCAACCACTCCTCTGCCCACCTACCCTCAACCCCACCCCTCTAACCACTCCCCTGCCCACCTACCCTCAACCCCCACCCCTCCAACCACTCCTCTGCCCACCTACCCTCAACCCCCACCCCTCCAACCACTCCCCTGCCCACCTACCCTCAACCCCACCCCTCTAACCACTCCCCTGCCCACCTACCCTCAACCCCCACTCCTCCAACCACTCCTCTGCCCACCTACCCTCAACCCCACCCCTCTAACCACTCCCCTGCCCACCTACCCTCAACCCCACTCCTCCAACCACTCCCCTGCCCACCTACCCTCAACCCCCACTCCTCCAACCACTCCCCTGCCCACCTACCTTCAACCCCACCCCTCTAATCACTCCCCTGCCCACCTACCCTCAACCCCACCCCTCTAACCACTCCCCTGCCCACCTACCCTCAACCCCACCCCTCTAACCACTCCCCTGCCCACCTACCCTCAACCCCACTCCTGCAACCACTCCCCTGCCCACCTACCCTCAACCCCACTCCTCTAACCACTCCCCTGCCCACCTACCCTCAACCCCACCCCTCTAACCACTCCCCTGCCCACCTACCCTCAACCCCACTCCTCTAACCACTCCCCTGCCCACCTACCCTCAACCCCACCCCTCTAACCACTCCCCTGCCCACCTACCCTCAACCCCACCCCTCTAACCACTCCCCTGCCCACCTACCCTCAACCCCACCCCTCTAACCACTCCCCTGCCCACCTACCCTCAACCCCACTCCTCCAACCACTCCCCTGCCCACCTACCCTCAACCCCACCCCTCTAACCACTCCCCTGCCCACCTACCCTCAACCCCACCCCTCTAACCACTCCCCTGCCCACCTACCCTCAACCCCACTCCTCTAACCACTCCCCTGCCCACCTACCCTCAACCCCACTCCTCCAACCACTCCCCTGCCCACCTACCCTCAACCCCACTCCTCCAACCACTCCCCTGCCCACCTACCCTCAACCCCACTCCTCTAACCACTCCCCTGCCCACCTACCCTCAACCCCACTCCTCCAACCACTCCCCTGCCCACCTACCCTCAACCCCACTCCTCCAACCACTCCCCTGCCCACCTACCCTCAACCCCACTCCTCCAACCACTCCCCTGCCCACCTACCCTCAACCCCACTCCTCTAACCACTCCCCTGCCCACCTACCCTCAACCCCACCCCTCTAACCACTCCCCTGCCCACCTACCCTCAACCCCACTCCTCCAACCACTCCCCTGCCCACCTACCCTCAACCCCACTCCTCCAACCACTCCCCTGCCCACCTACCCTCAACCCCACTCCTCTAACCACTCCCCTGCCCACCTACCCTCAACCCCACTCCTCCAACCACTCCCCTGCCCACCTACCCTCAACCCCACTCCTCCAACCACTCCCCTGCCCACCTACCCTCAACCCCACTCCTCTAACCACTCCCCTGCCCACCTACCCTCAACCCCACTCCTCCAACCACTCCCCTGCCCACCTACCCTCAACCCCACTCCTCCAACCACTCCCCTGCCCACCTACCCTCAACCCCACTCCTCCAACCACTCCCCTGCCCACCTACCCTCAACCCCACTCCTCCAACCACTCCCCTGCCCACCTACCCTCAACCCCACTCCTCCAACCACTCCCCTGCCCACCTACCCTCAACCCCCACCCCTCTAACCACTCCCCTGCCCACCTACCCTCAACCCCCACTCCTCTAACCACTCCCCTGCCCACCTACCCTCAACCCCACCCCTCTAACCACTCCCCTGCCCACCTACCCTCAACCCCACCCCTCTAACCACTCCCCTGCCCACCTACCCTCAACCCCCACTCCTCTAACCACTCCCCTGCCCACCTACCCTCAACCCCACCCCTCTAACCACTCCCCTGCCCACCTACCCTCAACCCCCACTCCTCTAACCACTCCCCTGGCCACCTATCCGTCCACACTACCCCTCCCCCACCCGTCCCAGCGCCGTCTCACCCCGAGGTCCCCCTCTCCTGAGTCCCCCCTCCCCGTGTGTTCCCATACGTCAGTTTCCCTCCCTCTCTCCTGCCAACTCTCCTTTCTTTCCCTCCCTCCTCCTCTCCCCTGCCCGTCCCCTCCTCTCCCTTGGCTCCTCCCAAGTCCCACTCCCTATGGCCTATAGTCCTATACCCTGTCCAGTCCCCTTACCCTCCCCCGCTCCATCCATCCCCTTCCGAACGCTCTGTCACCCCCCCCATCCCCTCCTCTCCCTCGCTCCTCCCAGCCACGACCCTCCCCTTACCCGCACCCCCAGGCTCCTCCCCTCCCTTTAGCCCCACCCACTTTTTGCTCTTCGTTGTCCGACGACTCCCACCCCCACCCCTAATAGCCGCTCCCCTTCCCCCACCTTCTGTAAGCCCTTCCCCCCGCCCCTTTGTCCCTCCCCCCACCCCTTGCCCCTCCCTAAACCTCCCTAAACCCTCCCCTTGCCTCTCCCTTTCCCCCCGTCCCTTGCCCCCACCTCCCTGGGCCTCTCAGGTCCCTCTGCCCCTCCCCCTAAGGGCCTCCCCCACTCTTCACCCCACCCCCCTCGCCCCTCCTCCTCCAAATGCCCCCCTCCCGCGCCACTCCCCCACCCTCCTTCCCCCGTCACCCCGCCCCTCCCCCTAAGGGCCTCCCCTACTCTTCACCCCACCCCCTCGCCCCTCCTCCTCCAAGTGCCCCGCCCCTCCCCCACCCCTCTTCTCCCCGTCACCCCGCCCCTCCCGCGCCCCTCCCCCACCCCTCTTCCCCCCGTCACCCCGCCCCTCCCCCGCGCCCCTCCCCCACCCCTTCTCCCCGTCACCCCGCCCCTCCCCCGCGCCCCTCCCCCTCGTGCCGCTGTTGTTTTTTTTCTTGGTCGCCACCCGCGCGCGTCTCACACGCGAAAAAAACCAAGCATCGCCTCCCTTCTGATGTATTAAATAAAACACAGCGCAACACCGAGGCACAGCAGCAGCAGCGGCACCAGCAGCACAACAACCACAACAACATCATCGCCACCACAACCACAGCGAGGAGGAGGAGGAAGAAGAAGAATTAAGATTAATTTTAAAAGGGAACGCGCGGAAAAAAAAAACTCCACTCAGCAGAAGGAAGCTACCGCCGCCTAGGGTGAGCCCGCGTCCAGGCCTGACCCTGGCTTCTCTCCCTTCTCTCGCGTCTCTAATCTCCGCCTCTTAACTTAACATCATCTGTCGCCGATACATTTCGCTAAGAATGTTATCTAAAGCCCGCTCGTGTGCGTGTGATGGAGGTAGAAGGCGAGCTTGTGTGTGTGTGAAGCTTTGGTTTTGAGGCCCGCTTGCGTAGGCCCGCGTCCGAATCGTAACGCGCGATCCGCCGCTCTCGTCGCGTTCTAAACACAAACCCCACGGCGTTTGACGAACAATGGTGCTTTTATTTGTTGTGGGGGGGTTTTTTCCCTACACACCGACTTTGTGCTCCACATCACCCCTCTTGTTCGTCTTCCTCGACGAGCACACGGCAAAGGCCACAGCAGCAAGCAGCTACGTCTCGCGTTTTAAGCGTCGCGGTCACCCGCCACTTTAATTACCAAGACAGACCCGGCGGCCTGGTACCATCGAATGTCATCCACCTTTTTATTATCGCATCCCTAGCCCTTCAACTGGTATACCTGCTTAAAAGTACACACTTCTGATGGGTGTTTTAATACTTAATTGTGATTTGTTGAGGAAGCCTATCTTCGTTCCACATGCCTTGGTGGGCCTGGCTTTTGAACGGACCCATTGATAGGCTTGCGTAAAGCCCTTAGGTGTTACGTTCAAATCACTGTAAAGCAGTGGAAAGCGTTTCCTTCAGGGTTTCTAGATTTGAAGCTTTCTTCAGGGTGTTTATTCAACTGGACACAGAACCGGGAGACGAGAAGGACCAATCTCACAGGGTCTGAGGAATCAGGGGGCAGATTTCAGACAATTATCGCGTCTTTTAGGGCCCAAGTGGACTCAAAAGGAACCCCGAGTGTTGGACCTGGTATGTTTTAGGGGCTTAGAGGCTACGTACTAAATCTAAGGTCACTGTTGTCAACATGTAACTTTCCGCTGCTGGCCAAAGGCCTCCCCCATTTCCTGACAAATCCTTCCTTAGATTTAGTCTCGCCATCTCTTCCACGGTCTGTCCTCTCGGTATCCACTCTGCAGCTAATGTCCATATTCTTGGGTCTTTCGGTAAAGTAACGTGACTTTACCGAAAGAACCAAGAATATGAATATCCTGCAGTCACGAAAGCTTTAAGTCAGAATGTTGTCCATCTCACGTCATTTCTGCTCTTGACGCGGCCTGGCCATTTCCAATTCATTTATTTTGATTGACTTCGGCTTCAAGGCCCTGACGATTCATACCGACGGAATTCAAACATGTGGATTCGGAGGGGCTTAGGCCCAGAGCTTTAGGGGAAAGGGGGTAATGGTACTTGTGAGCACGCACACTCAAGATCTACGATTAATGTTGTGTTCGACTAAAGCCTGAAAACTCGCAGGGACCAGTGAGCACAATGATTGTATAGAAACCAGCCTCCGAGACCTGGGGATGAAGGCTTAGAGAAACCAGTACTGGTGGCCTGATGAACCCACAGAATGCCAGCCCAAGGGCCAAGTTCTTTAGCACAGAACTCCAGATTTGGCTGCTTGGGGGATCCAGACAATTGCTCGATGCTCATAATTCGAAGTGGATTAAATTTGTGCTGGGGCTGAGATGTACTGCAACTTGACTGGCCTTTGTTTTCATTATCTATGCCACATCGTTTCTGTACACGCTACTATTAATTTTGTCTACCCTGTGTGGCCGATTTGCCGTTCAATAAATAATGCAACGTCACTAAGCTTGGTGGATTGTGGGTAGATGGTGGTCAAGCAGCATTAAGGCATAAACGACCTTTGATAACAATTCGAACACAAAACAGAAATGCAAGGGGGTGGTATTTGCTCATTCAGTTTCACAGCTTTATATATGGATATACTTGATCCCCATATTTATAAAAAAAAAATAACGTTCAGCGATTGAGTAGAATTTGTGGTCACATTAGGACTGCACCCCATCGACTTGTGATGTCACGATTGGGGTCAGCCCTGGTACTAAGAGCTTGGCTCTGTTTTAGAAAAGAGCTTGGGATAGCTCGTGGCTATCTCCGTTTTAATAGAACCAGTCACATCGTATAAATGAGAATGTCGCACATGGTATTGGTTGTGGAGATGAACCAGATGGATCGAGGCTGAGAGACTCTGATAAGTGTCAAATAAAGCCAAGGCCTCTGTCTGTTGATGACTTCTCCATTCAGTCATTTATTTGACATGTGAGAGCCTCTGAAGACTATAAATACGAGACAATATAACAATACCAGCTTACGAGTGTGTTTGCCCGTCCTAGGACGGAAGCTGTAATATTTACAAAAACATTGAGCAGAGTATAATTGTATCTTGTGTAAATTTAATGGCAGTGAATCTTGCTCAAAAGTATGTCATCAAACACTTCACTGTATTTCACTGTAGTACTGTATTAATGGCAGTGAATCTGGTTGAAAACGAAGTCATAAAACACCTCACTTCATGTCACTGTAGCACTGTATATAACTGACCTTCAATTTGTTCAAATTCACTGCTCTGATACTTTATTCTCTTCTGCTTTCGGTCGCTGGGGTTGAAATAAATTGGAATTCGATACAATATCTGGAAAATCACCGAGAAATGTCTATTTTACCATAATGTGGAAGCATAAATTAGACTTACCTTTTGTCTCAAGTGCTGAAGAAATAAATAAAGACACCAAATCCACATTGTTGCTACGTATAATTGTTTATTAGATTCACTTTCAATAAAGAAACGTGAAACTTGAAGTGAATTTGCGGAAAAAAAACTAATTTCTTTCCGCTCGACCTTTTGCGTGAGTGCAATAATCCATATGCTCATGAATATTAATGAGGGGGGTGCGGCATGCGGAGTGACGTCACGCGCGTTACACACAAACGGACATTATTGGCTGATAGTAATACAATAACAATAGGCATGGAATGTGCATAATCTATATTGATTGGGGCCCTCTGTGATGTGGATTGTTTCATTCAATTGTTATCTGATTAAGCACAACATGAATTAATGTCGTCTTGAAGAAGGATTAAATAAAGTTCTTAGTGTCAATCCCAAGAGCGAATTAATCCACGTTTACTTAAGCAAGTGAGATTAGGACGGGGAAAAAACATCGCATGAATAAAACAAAACTGGCTGTCGAACCGGTTGTCGAGCTAAATTCGGATCGAATCCATAAATGGCTGCGTGCAAGCCGAATTCAGTTCCTGATAGTTACACCTTTTTAATATAACGTAATGTGATGAAGTATATTGGAACGTATCTCGTGTCCTTAGGAGGTGGCTATTTTCTCTTTTTCTTTGGCATTCCGTTTTTTAACAACAGAGACATCTGTAAGCTCGAAATTTGAAGCCAGATGAGAAGTTAAAGCCAGCAGCTTGAGCTTGGTAAGAGTGGCCGCCAACTCAAAATGCAAATGAGATCTTAATGGAAGCAAAAAAAAACTGGATTAAATCTCGTTTCTTCTGCCTTGAGGCAGGAATTTTATAATAATTTGCAGGCCTTTGTCCATTTACTACTCGGATGAAAGCCTCCACACTGGTAGTCTCATGGGAGTTATATCACCATACTTCACCAAGTTAGTGAGTGCGAGATGGTTAAGGGAGCAGTCCACCTCCAGTTTAGATATCACTCGCAGCTGATGTTTTTGTCGTGTTAGTGGTTGGCGCAGTTGTTAGGACTGTGCTCCAGCGATTGTGCCACTGGTCCACCCCATATGATTGTGGAATTAACGATAAGCTGGACTGGGCAGGGGTCAAAGGTTATGCTTTTGGGTGAGGGATTTAGTAATGTGTCGTGCTGTCCTTGCAGAGACCGTGAACCAAATGTTAACTGGCTAGCCTGCACCAAGTGGCTTAACGTTTATTTTGAGGAGCAGGTGCCCGTTATGTGCAGTTGTCTGGCTTTTAGGTTGAAACTTTAGTCGTCAGTGACAGAGGAGCCTCAAATAAATGAGAAGGTACACTGAACTTGGCCTGTGCAATATAGTTAAGAAAGGTCCGATTGCGCCAGTGATTTCAGCCATAATTGACAGTGACTGATATGATGTTATGACGAAACAAAGCCGGCGTAGTGGTCTGTAAACATGAAAACCCTACTAACGTATAAAATGATCTGACTGACATACAAATGACTTGCTGATCTGACCAACATACAAATGACTTGCTGATCTGACCAACATCAGTCTAACAAAATTACCTGACTCGCACAATAACTGAGATGGCCTGACATGAAAACCATGGTGACCTGACTGACATGCTGACATATAAACTAATACGATGAACTAATGACTTTTGATCTGACCCCTGTAAATTACATGACCCCACTTGCATAAACCTGACTGACACTGACACAATGACAAAAACATCACACCATTATTTGTAGGGCATGATGACCTGACAGAATATGAACCAACTGATGCATTGACTCGCTGAATTTGTCCTGCACAATGAGCTGCACTGAATTCATTCACAACATTTAGTCACTTGGAAATACAATTTGTGGGCATAGTAAGGGATTACGTGTGGATTGTAGGCTTTTGTAGATCATCTAATGGCACTTGGATTGCATTTCAATAGCCACTAATGCAAGCATGTACATTAATACCACTGGATATCATGCTGCTGAATGCATCACAATGCGTGCAGTCAAAAGATAGTATCATCTAGTTTGTATATAAATAGCACGCTAAACCGCATTTAACAATGCAGAAACCATTGAGTTTCCCTATTGTTGGAATTTCAAGTAAACTATTGTGACTGTTCTTTTTCTAAAGGGGTATCACGGCTTTATTCTGCCTCTGTACAAAGAACATGAGTCGTTTTTTAGGAACGGCCGCACGGTTTTTTTCTTTCGCCTTTCTCAAAATGAGACGTGTGCATTTGCACAGCCGCCTCCGCCACGTTTCATCACGCGCTCCCAAGGCTCACGCTCTGCTATCTCCTCCATCGATTACACGGAGCTGGGCGCCGTCTCATTACATTACAGCACCTCGGCTGTTTGGCCGTGTGGCGAAAGCTTTGTTTTTGTCCGCTTCGATCGAGGAGGAGGTGGGATTTCGGAGAGGCGCAAGCTGGCTGCGCGGGAGAGGCTCGTGCCGTTTTGGGCGCACCGCAAACACACCGCCTGGAAGTGTTCTTTAGGGAGAATGATGCCAAAAATATCGGTGCACTCCCTTGGCCAATGCAATGCCCGACCGTGGACACCATCCTGCGTGTGTCGTTATGTCTAATTAGGGAGCGCAGAATGAAATTTAACTCGCATGCACTTAAATAAATCCTGCAAATTCTTAAATGGAGACATTATCTTCCCGCCTGCTGTTGTGAGCGGCGTCTAGGAGGGCCTGGTGGAGGCTCATTTACCTCAAGCCTGACTATCCTGGGGGCTACATGGTAATGCCGCATGCCTGCCCAATTGTCTCAACAACAAAAAGGAAAATTGTACAGGTCTCACATTGGGGCTGCTAGACTAGTCCCGTCCCACTCCTATGCGGACACTGAAAATCCCACGACGTGCTTTGGACGAGCAGACTTTTGCGTGCCAGTGTTGCAGCCATATTTTATGACTCAATTATTCCATTGCGGTCAGATTTTGCTGTTCGGTTTGGCCACTGGGTCTTAATGTAAACATAGCTGCTTTCGACCTTTTGACAGTCACCATAAAAAAAAATATATCTCTGGTCATGGTCAATGTCCCCTCTGGCCTGTGCATATGTTGGTGTGGTATGTCTAATATAAATAGGAGTCCTTCACAATAATCATCTTGACCTTTTAAAATATTGAAATTATGTTTTTATGGTGAGATGAAATCCATATCCTCGTGCATGTCAACTACAGTATTTAATAAAGTGCTCATTTTAGATGGGGTCCTGGTTACACTATGGAAACCTGGTTACAGAAAAAAAAGCTAAGTGTGGTTGAATCTAAAATAATTGAAAGAGTAGGAAAACGTATGTGTATCCATTAGTTCTCCTGGTAGCTTTATGTGAACATGCATCAATTATAATATTAACAATACACAAATTGCAATGTCAGTGAAATAGGTCCATCGGAGTAAAGTACACATGATAACAGGTGTACACTCGCATAGGGTAGCATAAACTGTTAAGATGCTAAATATTCTTGGTTCTTTCGGTAAAGTCACGTAGAAGGGGAAAAAAATTACAAAAATATGAAACAATTATTTTATTTTTTCCCTTCTACGTGACTTTATACCGAAAGAACCAAGAATATGAATCCCTGCAGTCACGCAAGCTTTAAATCAAAATGTTAAGATGATATTTAGTAGTGTGTTTTCATGTTATATTGGCAGTCAAGTGATGGCACATCGTTGATTGTTTATATCATATCATTAATGTTCTGTTAGTGTTGTATAAAAACCATGTTTCCATCAGTAAACGACATTTTGTGCAACCTTTTCATGGCAAATTCGTAACATAAATACTGTCAAATTAAACCTGTCCAAATGGAATGTCTGGGTCAGTCCTGTCAACACCCAGTGATGAGTATCGATGTTATTCTATTTACTCTAAATAATATACATTTGAATCTTTAAAATAAACATTGAAACAAAATCCCTTTTGCACTACATTATATTGCTAGCACCTTGAAGTTTACTTACGGCTCATCATATGTTTATATATTTAAAACAAATGAGTGCAATTATATCATTGCTTTCTTTTTTTAGGTAAACTTTCATCTTATCAGTACTACCCCTTCACCATTTAACATGTTATCCGATGGGTCCAGAAATTAAACAATACAGTGCAACCCTCCTGCGAATAAATGGCAGCGATTGTGAAATTCCAGCCAGCTTGGCATTGTGCTGGATGCGGCATGCCTAGTTCTGGCCTGTTCTGGCACGATTAGCTTGGTCGACCCAGCCTGGGGGGAGGTGGTGGGGGGGACAATAACCGCAAACCACTCCACTAAATCAGACACCGCCGGTGCAAATGTCGCCGGGAGGTCGGCTCCTCTCCCAACGCTGCGTGCCCAAGTGCAGAATAACGTTTCACACCCGGGCCATGTGTGCCACAGCAAGATCTCATCTTACACACACGGCCACAAAATCCCCCCTTTTGGGAAAAAAAGTTTTATGGGGCAACGCGGCACCTTGGAACGGCGGCTCGCGAATGAGAGTGCGTTAGCCGCGTGTCGTCTTTGCCCTGAACTTTTCCGCCGCCCCGATAATTTGCGAGCTCGTTGAACATTGCTAGCTGTCCCCACCTCACCTTGCCCGATCGCTACTAGACCCCACAGTGAGCTGTGGCGCGTATAACCAGGCGTACACATGCAAGCAGGCTCTGCTTTTGGGTTGGCTCGGTCCTGCATTATAAATGCAACTGTGCGCCGCTAATCTTGAGCATTGTCAAGAGGCACGGAGCAGTGCTGTTTGTATTGTGAGCGTTTTTCTGCGAATTAGATTTTTAAATGAGCCGATTGCTTGAACGGCATGCGGGCGGTGCAGACTATATTTGCAACAACGCGGAATGCAAAATCTTACCCTCGTGCCGTTAAGCCGGTTTCATTGGAGTGGGAATGGGTTTTTGTTAAATGTTCTTAAATATAGCGTGATGTTGAGATTAGGGGAATTGGCCTCGTGAATTCTCAGGGGTTAGCAGTGAATGCCAGAGCGTGGAGGAGGGTTGTGTGTGCATTCATTGGCGATAATGTCGACAAGATCGCTGCCTTTATTGCGTTGAAGTGTACTTGCAAGACCAGAGACCCGATTTAATAAACAGAATGAGGCCAATGTAATATCCTCGGGCTAACTCTCCTTGAACTTGATAAATTAACTATCTTCTATAACACAAAAAACTCCTATTACAAATCCTTTTTTACAAATGGTTTCATGTTTTTGTACACCATAACATCGCCCTCACAATAACTTAACAATTACCATCTAAACCCTCACCCTCAACACTGCCGTAATCCTCATCTGTTTTATATCATTACAATTACCACCCTTGTAACATTTTCAACTTTCTAATAACGAGTATCTTCCTAGTTTTGTGGTTTCATTATGCAGGGCCGTGATGTTTTTTTGTTAACGTGATTCAGTTGGCTACGTATGTCTTATACACACGTCTTTTCTTCTGGTGGCTTCTTGTGATGTCTGATGGTGAGAGACTGAATCCATGTAGGTTCAACAGGAGAAAGGATCCATGAGAAAATCTATAGCCATTGACAATCACAACATGTATGGCAATAAAACCGACAATGATGTAAAAAATATATGCAATTGTTGTGAAAAACTGAGGTACAGGGTGATGCGTGTGACTGCAATAACATTGTGCAGAAACAAAATTGTGTAGATTAAGATATGCGTGACATCATTGTAAAAATATTCATCCTTTCAAAGGGAGGATGCATAGGCCCCTCTGGGTGAAATAAATTACGTTGATTCAGAAGTTTGGATAATGAGGGATGGTTATGTCATACAGCTGGGAGATATTGAATTTTATCATTAAAAATAATCTTTCACTTATACAACTTTTGTGGGAAGTGTGGAATGGTGTATTTTTTCCCCGTTTAGCAGTTTTTTTTCATTAAGTTCACAACATAGTTTTCTTTAATCAGCTTTCAAACCACATTTTCCGTTTTTAGGATGTCGTTATATTTTTCCACAGTGAGTTGTGTTCGTTATCTGTGTTCGTTATCTGATACCAGGCTTTGCATTTTGAAACATACCACTAAAATGCAGGTTATTACAATTTATGACCTGAATATTAAAGTATTGCAGCATCCTCAACAGACAAACAGACACTTAGAATCGTATTCAAAAATGTTACTGTACATCATACCACAAAACTCTGTACTGCATGCACAATTCACAAACAGAATATTTTCTTTTACGGAAATTATTTCCTTTATCGAGGATCAGAAAACAGATATCAATTAGAGACATTGTATCGAGTAAAGTGGACTTGGGCAGGACGCGTATACGACAAGGGTACGATGGCTGGGGGTCGAGACTAACGACAATGGCAACAACGCGAGGGAACTTGTCCGAGAGGACCTCCAACGTGAAGATGAAGGCAAGATGTCAGCTGTCGTGCCGGTACTGCTAGACTGATCGTTGCATCGTAGAATCGTGAGAGATGGCCACGACTTTGGGTGGCCTTCATCCAGTAGTACAATGACTAATACTGATGATGGTGATTCAGAAAAAGCTGGCAGTCATCCTGCAGGGAATTTTTGTCCAATACATGTGTATAATTCATTGTGGGGGTTGTAACTAGAGTGCGTAGAGAAAACCAATTTATAATAGCCCAAAAGTTTTACAAGTAAGTCAGCCAGCCTGCTTGGTGTGCTGCTGTATGTGACCGACAAGCCTCCTCGTGACCCCGTGTATAGATGCGTCGCGCATATGATGACCTCCACAATTCAGTTTTACCTCCCCAAAGTGCTGGATTAGACTTCTGACATCAGTGCATCACTACACCCACCACACGTGGCATATTTCACCAATGTTAGTTTGCCACCTTTAACTTAGGCAACATGTGTCAACGATGTTTTAAAATTAAAACGATAATAACCTTGGGCAATTTGCGGGTTTTTAATGTTGTAATGTACGAATGTTTCTTTTATATGCCCAGAGCCTTCATTGCCGTGCACTTTGTATTCCAGAAAACTTGCACCGATTCATAATTTTCACCTCCAACAAAATAAACCGTTTTATTTTGGGCTTTGGGCTAAGGTTGCAGTCACAAGGCTTTGGGGCTGGCCCCATGTATTGTGACAAATGTTTACGCCACGTAGTTTTGAGGGGGGGGGGGAATTGCTTCCAAAACTGTTACACGAGTTGTTGTTGTTGGCCAATTTCACCTCCCATTTCACAGCGCATACCCAATGCGAAACCAGATTTGGATTGTAGTTGAGAAACCGCAGTGCCTTTTAATGTTTCATGTGGAATCGGGAAAAAAATATTGAGATTATACGTGTTGTACGAGGAGCTTGAAATTTATTTATTGTTTTCGCTACCAAATTTATACCAATCCTGCTATTGGCGTCTGGGTGCGAAATGTTTTACCACCTTTCCAGATTCACCTGTAGGCTTTAGATGTAATAATTTGAATTCATATATCGCCCAAATTAGGAGTAGAACAATTTACTGCGCCTCAGCAATTGGACAAATTGTCATGATTGAGGGTCACTCCTGATTCAAGAAATTATCCTGTTTTATTGCAGTGAATGGTAACTATTGCGGTGTCTGCAAAGATGATGAAACCTGCTACATACAATGCATACCAATTGAAAAGCAAGCGCGATTTGATGCTTTTATTGTGAGCTTAATTGATAACGATTGATAGATCAACCCGTCGTTCCACTCCTATTCCCTGAACGCTTTGGATAGCAAAACTGGAAAACATTAACAAATGCAAAAAAAGTTATAAGTTTATGGAATTATCCCAGAAGTGACATCAGGGGCCTTTGCCTGATATAAATCAATGATCTATCTGTCTTACACAATCATAGCACTTTCTCTCACAGGTCTGCTATTTAACATCCACTTAGCACCTGCACATGAGCTGATTTTATCGTTCCATCTCTGTGATGGGTGTTCTCTTGGGTGCATTGCCTTCCCGCCCAAGCCCACTCTTCATAATCGTTTATATGATGGATGTCTTTAACCTGTGTATTTTCTCCAAGTCGTGTGTTACCCAATGAAGATAAATATCCTGATAATTCTTTATGATTGTTTCTGAATACATGTTAACTCTTACGGGACTTGGAAATTATTCGTGGCATTTTTTTCAATTTAATTAAAAATATTTAAAGTTGTGTTATTATATTTGTCACGATCTGTAATGTCATACAGTCGCACATACAACATTTTCATCTATCTGAACAAGCACTCATTGATAAAATACCCTGATTATGAATGCTGCTCTCGTGTAATTGTTCGAAAACTGGACTTGCAATGTAGAGATCGCCGGTTATTTCTCTCAACGCGACAGTTGAAATAGTTCTGCAACTCTCTTATAACCCCCCCCCCCTCTGTCCATCCAGCAATACAAATGGGTACACCACATCCAATCGATCAGGTGGTTGCTTAAGGTTTGGTAAGGTAAATAAAGCATGGGTACTGCCACTTCTTCCAAGACATCTGGCCAGCGTGGAAGAGTAGGCCAAATCTATTATTATATTGCTCCAAAGCGGAATTGTGGGCATTGTGGTTAAACCTCCTCACCCCTACCACCACTTCTGTTCTGGGACATTCTCCCTGCCTTCCATAACCCATACCGCTTCTCTAACTAGCCCAACCCCGTGTCTGGAGGAAGGGGCGGAACCTAAAGAGGAAAGGTGCAGAGCAGAGAGGAAGAGATGGGGGGGGAGGGGCTTAATCAGGAAGGGGTGGGGCCTGATCAGGAAAGGGTGTGGCCTAATCAGGAAGGGTTGGGGCCTAATGAGTAATGGGGTGGGGCATTAATAGGAAAGAGGTGGGGCTTTAAAGAGGAAGGGTGTGGGGCCTACAGGTTGGCCTGCCCTGTCGATTTGAGGTAATAAAAACATATAATCAAATATATGCAGCAGGCAGCTAACTTTTAGTACTGCAGATGCAGCCACAGGCCAACTACTAACTTATAAAAGGGCTCTCTAGAGCTCCCTCTAGTGGAGGCCTTTCCAGCAGTGGCTGCCTTTCCAGCAGTGGCTTAAGCAATACATTTCAGGGCTGCACCTTTAGCTTCACCTTGATGCCATACATCAGTAAATAATCATGCCTGTAGGCTGGCCATTTGGATCAACCATACTGGTGTTTGTGATGTGCAGAATCGTCCACAAAAGTCGTAATATATTTCGATGATTCCTGTGCTAACGTGCAAAGGTTTTAATGTTGGAATTCAGAACCCAAGGTTATGATGAAAAGGCTTCGAATGAATGTTGGTGTTGGAGCGATTGCCTAAGCGCTGGTTGCTTGCATGAAGTAACCAGCTCGCACGGTGGAGGAACGTGAAGGGGACAAGTCACTTACGTAATGTCTATTCATAGTGCATTGGTGTGAGAAGCGTGGTGCAATTTTTGGCACTCTTTGTATAAACAGTTGGCACATGTACATTCTTTCGACTGCTGCACTCTGGAGGACAACCCTTAATTACACGCAGAAAGCAGCTTTTGATTTGTGACGTCAAAGGTTCTGTTTGGCTTTTTGCATGGATGAAAGATGAAGCACCGTTGTATAACATTGACCTTCAAAAGCTGTAACTTCCAGCCAATTGTGTCAGAACTCACAAAACTAAGCAGGGGTTTATACTGGATAGTGATTGGATGGGTGACTACCAAGCACCGCACGCAGGTTGTTAGGGTCTGCAGTCCCACTCTTTGGTTTTTTTCGTTAAAATCACGTAGGTAAAAAATTAAATAAATTAATTCACGACGTTTCGGAGGCAACACAATCTTCCGTCTTCAGGTGGAACAGTCACAGCAAAATTTCTGTATCAAGTGAAGAGAGCTCTAAGAGAAACGAGATTATATATATGTTAAGAAGGGGGGCAGCAGAGCACAGTGTAGCAAAATCTGTTGTACTGTACTTCTATGCTTCTGAGTTTATGCTCCCTACTCTCAACCCACACTGAGCAAGCTTGGCTGATTTATGGTCAAAGAACCCCGATTGCATGCAAATCAAGGGCAGACTTCATACAGTAGCAAATTAACAAGGGGTTAAGGTCAAATCTAGTGTTTGGATCCACATAGCTGGACCTCTTGTAGCCACTTGACCTTGAAGGTCGACGTTCAAGAAATCCACAGCTCCCGAGAGCAGGTGTTCACTTCAACAGAGGAAATGCGAGCTCGCACAAAGGGGGAAAATCTTCCTTTTGAAATGAATACCACACCCATTTGACAAGTAGCCCACACATAATTTCCGCAAACTAATTCCAAATAACAGCAGAGCTATAAAACACCTCTAGATGCCAGTTTATTAAATAGTGCAAATTAAAACTATTAATATATGAATAGCTGATACGACCCCTGACCAGGATTTTAATGCTCTGTTGTAATTACGTAACACATTTTTTTACTGCAATGATTTTTCTATATTTCTGACGATTCTTGATTTTCTTAAATGATCAACACTTATTCTTTTTACAATTTAATGACAGTGGAGTTTAGTGAATGTTTAATTATATTAACACGATTGTAGAAGCAAGACATGCGCATATGTACAGCCTTATGCATGCTGTACGAGACAAGTAAATAAGAAAATGGTATGGATAATATTTATTTGGTGTAATAAAACAATATCAATAGTAAACATTGCAGCTCTAGTTTTGATAATTAAAGGGCTGGAACATACTTTTATGCATTGTATCTGATACCCATGGTCCCAAGATTGGTTATATCTACAATAGGTATCACACTGCCTCTGCAATGTGATAGGAAGTGTTATAAATACAGACAACTTGTTTGTTAAATAATTAATGCTTTGTTGGACCGATGCAATTTACTGCCACTGAGACCAGAGGGAGTTTCCAATGTTTTGACCGACTGAGCCGCCTTAAAGAAATAATGTGGTCATGTTTAAAATGTAGTTGTGATCAAATTGTTGATACAACACTAATTTGAGTAGAATCGAGGGTGGGGCACGTGGCTGAGGGTAGTCAGGTGTGTGCCTTTCATCTGATAAGATCACCCAAACTAACTACACCTGCTGACCCACCCGCACCATCATACCCCAAACAAATTACTCTTATCTTGTAGATATATGCCTAGGTTGTGTCATGTCCTGGCGGCTGTCTCACACAGATCGAAAGTTTGTAATACAAACTAGATTTAAAGTGACTTAGAGGTGCAATGCTGTGGTGCGCTTTGTGTGGCTACGGTACCTTTTAATAGATTGTCAAGGAAATTATGTCACGACCATTGCTTGCGGTGGTGCTTCTGAAAGTTAAGTGTACCGTTAAAATTCTCGTAACATATTTCCCATAAGTTTTAATATGTCAGTACAATCATGTCACGATTGTGTGCTTTTGTGGTGGGAGTGCTTGACTGACTTTCAAATATTGTTATTCACAAAGGAACCTCAATCTCATGTTGGACAGCTTGGGACACATATCCTCGATATGTTTGTTTGTCAGTTCGTGTTTGCCCTGTAACTAAACTCGTATTCACTTTTCGAATACATTGATGACAGCTTCACTTTATATCAATGTGATGGTTTGCAGATCATAACACCTTGGGATGTCCTATGTTGCTCGAAGGTATTGCTCATGAAACACATTTTCAAAGAACAACAGTACATGTTTTGCCCTTTTAAAATAGGATGTATGCATCCCGGAGGATTATTTATATATTTCTCTCCATTTCAGTTGATGCCTTGGCATTTTAGTGATTGCTTGAATATTCTGTATTTGACTGTATTGCACATTCTCGGAAATGTATTGGTAGAGGAATTTCAATTTTAGTTTTCATCCAATTATAACTTGCATTAATCGTATTTCTGTGATTAATCAAATCTCACTATTACTTTTAAAACGATGCTGGTGCCAGTAGCGTTTTTTAAACCATACTAGGGATTGAGAAGACATCTGTAATACCTAAAAACCAAACAGGGTCTTATCACATTGTTCTAATTCTAACCCAAACATATCAGAAGAGCTACTCAAGTATCATAAAATCACACGATATTTGCTTACATGGCTATGTGAAGGAGGAAAATGAATAGTTTGTGTAGTTCAGCAGTTTACTTCTGTGGATAAAAGTACCACTTTGCACAACCAGCATTTTTGCTGAGTATTCGACAATTCTTTATCTTGAGGTTGGTTGGGTTAAGGAGCTAATTCCTATGCCAGCATCCTTTGAAACATGGGTTTAAATCCTGATTGGCATTCAAGGTATAACAAAACCCACAGGTTTGCATATGTAACAAGTTCGTGGCCTCATTCCAATAAATATGGACTGCACAAAAATAACTAAAGTATATGTGAAATTGTAATTGAGTTAGCCCGTGCCTGCTCTTGAGGCCTACATTTGAATATCTTTATTGTACTGTCAGCAACTTGGTACAGAAATAATAAATTGTATTCCAATTCAGATCTCCCGACTGATACTTGAGCCACATGACACAGAGTGGAATGACTTGAGTGACATCACCTGTTGTCCTTCAAGGGTATATATATCTTTCATCCACTTTCCTACACATTATCTTCAGCTGTGTCACTTACTGAATATTGCTTATCAAGGGTGAGGGTATATAGGTAGGCACACCTACAGCCATGCAATTATCTACTTAGGCCAGTGCAGAATGAAGGATCTCTGCTTAAGCAAGCTCTAGAGGTCCTCTGTAGAGGGCATTTGACCTGCTTTTCCACACTGGCCATAGATCTTAATACCCACACTCACCACACATGCCGATCAAGTCACTGGTGCACCCATTTAGGCTGCTGGGTGGACAGAGACTTCGGGCGGCAGGGGGGGGAAGATCTAAGAAACCTGCCTCTTTGTTAAGTTTATGTGTGGGGAGATTGAACCGGTGACCTCTTGGTTACAATTCCACTGTTATAAACATTATACCATGGTTGGGGGATAAAAACACAAATATAAATTCCTGATGACAAAAACTGAACTGCTTGCGTGTGAGCAAAGCAATCGATGTTATATATTTTTTGGTGGAATATACCTGTGGGACTGATGCAGAAAGCATGTGGTGGTGTGGCTGATGTTTTATATTTTTTATCAAGACATCTTTACACGTGATACCAGCCCCCTGGGTTGAAATCCATTGGAGATCACTTTCAGCACCGACATGAGTCACATGTTGCAGGCAAACCCCTGCCTCAACCACTATTGTCTTGTGTTACTTGACACATGATGAAAAAAAATCGCAAGGTTTCTGCAATGGTCAACTTGAGACGTGTTTTACCACTTTCAGATTTCTCATTAGATTGTCTGAGTTCGGCTCTTTGATAATTGATCATTTCTAGCGATTGCTATGAATCTTAAATGTCTTTGTTTAGGCTGGGCACAGAGACAGCCTTTTCGTGATGTATTCTCAATTCTCGTCACAAATATGATGCCACTTGTGCACTTTCCCTTTGTCACATGCGGCGTCACATGGCATTGGGTGACGCCACTGTTGTTAGCTAAGTCAGTTTACATGAGGACAATGAAAATGATCAAAACAACATCTGAAGTTGTCTTTGACAATAGTCTTTTGTAAAATTCCAAAACATCCGTAATGACTCCAAAAAAAAATGTCAAGTTATAATAATAATAAATGACAGCTTATTTGTTAATCCACAACACGGAAGCTTGTTTGTCCATATTTCACCATGCTGATCCCCAGTGTATGTTGGTGACTGGGTAACCAGTATCAGTTCACATACCACCCCAGTGGTTGGTTTACAGTGCTGTGTGTAAACCAAAGTGCCCTGTGCTCCATCCCATATACAATACATTCCATCGACGATTCTATTACTGCTCCAAGAGGGAATTTTGTCGTGGCCATGAAGCCTCCTCCTCCACTACCCCTACAGTGGCACAGGGTTTCCCTCGCTTTATGCGGTTGAAATCGCGTAGCATAGCCTGCACAATCGCCCAACCCACAATGCACCGCACGAGACAGCCGTTTGCCGAGTAGCGCATGCGGTACACAGAAACAATGTTGTCCCACGTCCGACCAGATCGCCACACGAGTGAATTCAAACCACACTTAGTAAATTTTGGGAAAGGTATAGGTTTGTCACATTCGCGAAATCGCGCAATCCGAATCCGCATAGAGCGAGGGAAAGCTGTATCTTGCCAAATGTTTTTGTGCAGTGTTTAGACATTACAACCGCCTGTCTTCTAAAGGAAAAAAAATAAGCCACGTTGTTTTTTGGTTCTTTCATGGTGCTAACTCTTGCAGATGGTGGATTGTAAATAGGGGTCTTTTTGAAGTCCGTGAATATTTATTTAATTCTCGCTCAGACTTAAGAACTAATCGCAAAAACATTGTGCCCACACAAATATTTTTAAAACAACAGAAAGGTCAACGAGACGATTGGGGTCAGGTAGTGCGAGGAATGTGAGCGTTTGCATAAAGATGAAACACCATCTTAGTCCCCTTTCAAGTTGGCTTGACTTAAATGAAGCAGTGTGTGGTTGTGTCCATGAGCTTTCTTTTGTGAGTCCATGTGCACCTCCCGCATGTGCCTAATCAATGTTTCAGCATCTGTACTAAGGATGTGAACTAGTCTTTTTTTAGCATTTATCAATAATCGCGCGCTGACATTTTTGAAGAGAAAAAACATGTTGTTGGTTTACCAACTTTTATTTTACTCACACTGACCAGGCGTGGCAAGATAGGCAGACGGAAGATAGAATGGCTTGATGAGATGAGACATTGGTGCCAGAAAATTGTGCACACTACTTGAGCATATTGGCACAAGACAGAGGAAAGTGGAAACAAATGACGACATGTGCAGTGGATACCTTAAGGGCTTTCTGCCCATGGATTGTGATGATGATGATCAGCGTGGTGAACTATGGTCAAGCAACCCGCGCAGCATGGCGAGTCCCTCATGCGTCACTGGACTGACATGGGCTATAGTTTTACATGGTACTGTGAGGCATGGTTATGTTTCACTAAATACGGATGCCTGCAATGAGCGATTATCCACACTGTTGATTCAAACGAATAGTTGGTTGTTTTCACTCTCATTGGATCGTCACAACAGTTTGTGTAGATTTCACGTTAATGTGGTGGGGTCCGTTATTTTGTTCGCATAGTCACTGTAGAATTATCGTGAAGCCGTTCTCCTCAGGTGGTTACTCATTGTATCCAACCCGGGGGATTTATGGGCTGGGTTTTTTGACTTGGTATATATTTTGATTGTGAGCCCTGCTGTGCTATAAATACATATAGTTCGAGCATGACATTGAGGAAGAGAGTGACAAAGTGTGCACCCCTGTCAGACATTGGATGTTGGGTTTTAGGCTAAACAAGTATGACACTTTTCACTGCAGATAATCCTGAATCCTATCGTACAAGGTAATAAGCAGTTGGCTTATCTTATCTGGAATGCCATAACAAACTAGAAGTCCCCATACCCACCCTTTTGTTTCGAAGCAGATTCATGATTAAACCAATTCGAATGCTTTTTGTCAATTATGGGAAACTCATGAGACTAAAAGGTACATGCATTCTGGAAACAGTAATCATACACGCAAAAATAGATTTTTTTTAGACTGCAAAGGCAAGCTTGTGACCATAGATTCGGTCCTCCCAAAGTGCCTTGCAAGTCACTTGACTTCAATGTGCTTTCTGTAACATGCACACTGCCTTGTGAATCGTTGCCATTGTATATTACACAGCAGCAGGAGTTGGTGGTCTAAACTAGGTTTTGGGAATTATACAGGTGTCCTACTGCTGATATTTAATGCATAATATGACTGCCTATTGGCAGAATCATGGTTGATTAAAGATTATACAAAGTAAAAAAAAATCCTCCCAAAATACGGCCCTCTTATCTTTTAACTATCTAATATAGTAAAAATGTGATCACTTTAACTATTCCCTGCCCAAAACCCAGACTGGATTTATCTTAAACACTTACTGTCTGCTTGTTTATCCTATTCAGCCAAACTGGTGAAGAGCTTTTATGGAATGAGTCATACCGATAACTGCTCCTTTTTAACATGTAGGCTTTCGCGACAAATATCATCCATAATAGAGGTTTTTTGGATTAGATCGCATAAATATATAAATGTGTCATTAAAACCTGCCTCCACCCGACGCAGCTAACTAGTAAGGGTTGTCACGTAAACAGAACATGCCAATTCGTCGCTAGTACAACACACCGGTGTGTTGGAGAGCCAAGCCACAACATTTACAATCTGAGTACGACGTTTCGCCAGTAATTACAACTAGCTTCATCAGGCGAGAGCCAGATTTGTGGAGAAGTCCACCTGTTTCGTTCCTTATATAGAGGTGTAGATGTGGTGACCACACTTCTGCGCTCTTGCGCAAAGTGGGGGGGGGGGGGTGAATGAGTTAATGTACATTATGCGAGCCCTATGATCTTGTCCTTCCTGTCCATTGTGTGTATTAGAATAGTGTACCAATGGTCATCCATATTGAAGTATGGTGGCCTGTATAGGCATGCATTTAAACAATGTATTATTTGATAATTCGCTTCCACGCAGTACTAAGTCGGTAGCTATCCGAACGGTTAAAATTTTTATTTTTTCATAAAATTTCGATACATTCTCTAATTAGTCTTAGCCAGTAGTCGCTAGTTTTGCACAGAACTTCAAAATTATAAAAATCTATTGAGTGTCCTTGTTGGCACATGTGTTTCGCTACTGCTGACAGTTGTATTTGGGAGTATGTAATATTTCTCTGTTCTTTTAGTCTTGTGCTGATCATTCGTTTGCCCAACATAGCATTTGCCACAAGTGCAGTTAATCCTTGACATACCTTCTATTGATAGCTTCGGTAATACATCTTTTGTATTTTATGTACCATGATAAATCTAACTTGGATGTTTTGTTTTTCCAAACATCTGCCTAGTTTATCAGTTACTCCGGCAATGTACGGTATTTTGATCATTTTGATTACCTGGGCAGTTTCAGTACTCCTGTTATTTGATTTGGTTTTAGCATTGAATGCCCAGTTGATTTTTGCATCATTGTAACCATTCATTTGCAGCGCTTCTTTAACATGTTTAATTTCACTTCTCAGACTGTCACCATCTGACACTTTCTTAGCTCGATGAATGAGCACCTTGATAAGAGCAGATTTCTACGCGGGGTGATGGTGTGACTGCATTCAGATAGGCGTCGGTATGCGTTTTCTTTCGGTAAACACTGTGTGTTATTTTACCATTTCGACCCCGTCCGAGCAGAATATCCAGAAATGGTAGAGTTCTGTCAGCTTCCACTTCCATGGTGAACTGGATGGATGGGTTTTGCGAGTTGAGATGATTTAGAAATTCGTTAAGTGTATCTTTGCAATGTGGCCAGACCTCCAATGTGTCATCCACATATCTAAACCAAGAAGTGGGTTTTAGTGTGCTTGAAGCTATTGCTTTTGTTTAAAAATCTTCCATGTACAAATTCACTATCACTGGAGACCAAGGAGAGCCCATTGCTGCGCCTTCCTTTTGTTTATAGAAGGCACCTTTCCACAATAAATAGGTGTTTTTTAGACAGTGTTCAGCTAGTCTTGGGATATCTTTTTCTAAACCTTTGGTCATTACCAGTGTCGAATAATTGAATTGACTCATTGACTGGAACCCTCGTGAACAGAGAAGTCGCATCAAAACTTACGAGAATATCATTAGGGTTACGATTAATATCTTTAATTATGATTTGAAGCTTTCGTGACTGCAGCAATCCATACTCTTTTGTTCTTTCGGTAAAGTCACGTAGGTAGAAATAAATAAAACAAATCACGACGTTTCGATCGCAACACAAGCAATCTTTATCAGGTGGAACAACCACAGCAAGAAAATGCTGAAGTAGGCGAGAGAGCTGCCATGGCAAGAGGTTATATAGGTATATAGGTTATATAAATAACCTATATAATCACAACGTTGCGATCGAAACGTTGTGATTTGTTTTATTTTATTTAAATTCTACCTACGTGACTTTACCGAAAGAACCAAAGAGTATCTTGAATTATATTTACGGGATGTTCAGAGTTTTTGATGAACGAAGAGTTCCTACCGATGTAGGGCTGTGTTTGTTTTGTTACGTATTGTGCTAATTTGTATGTGGCAGAGCCTATTGTACTAACTATGGGTCTTAATGGGTTTGTGAATTTTTCGTCGCCTATGCTCCTTTTTGTCTGCCTCTGGTAGTGAGTTTTCCCGCAGCTTCTATGCTGTTCTTGCTCATACAGCAATGAATAATTGCCAGAAAATTAATTAATCAATCAAAATACAATGAATTCATGTGAAAAGAGTGTCGTCAATTGATTGAAAAATCTAATTTATAGCGGCTCTATAAATGAGCGGCTTTGTAAGGCATTATCTGCAGGTTTTATATTGTTGCATGGCAAGTTGTTATTGTAAGTTTACACGGAGTTTCATTGAAATAGATTTAAATTTACATTGCCACACCATGTGGAGGTTGCTTAAAAGTTGGGTTGTTTGGAAGAGCAGCATTGTGTGGGAGCTCAGGGCAAATTACTTTTGAGAAGAAAACATCAACTGCCATTACAAAACGTAATGCCTTTAAAAAAATATAACCAGAGTTGATTTTTAAGGCCAGACATGCTTGACATAGTAAGACCCGAGGTGGGAGAAGCCCGCTATTACGCCCTTCCAGAGGGCCTAAGGGAGGTTAATACGGCTCTCGTCTTGGTGGACGCAGCGCAGGTGTTAGACAGATCCTACCTTATAAGCCATCGACTAAGGATGATCTGGCATTGGTACTCTCAATGAGAGCTCATAAGGTAGCAAAGAAAGAGGCCAGAGACCTTCCCAGCCACATTCTTGTCGTTAAGGGCAGGGGCCCATGTGATATATGCCGGGAAATTCACTCGGAAAGCTCAAAGGCAGTTAAGGCTACAGCAAATAGTGCCGTGCTCAACAGGGAATATGGGGATTTGAGATTGCCCGTGGCTTTGTCACAGATGCGGGCGTTGACTTTATTAACTGGATTGGAGGAGCACTGGCTTCATCTGTGGTAACGAATAACCTTGTGGCAAAGAAAGCTAAGGGGTCGTGCAGTTGGTGGAGGAATCTTTGTCCCAGCTTCCGTTCATAAATAGGCTCCTATTCAGTAGAGCAGCAAAGGGGGCCCTGGAAGGACAGGGGAAGCATGAGAGAAAATCCTCCCAGGCCTCACCTTTCAAGCAATGAGAGGGCGAGCGTCGTGGTGGATTGTCTGTAGATGACACCAACTCCAGCACAACTCGGAGGACGCTTGGCCCTGTTTGCCCAAGAGCGGGAAAGACTCACTTGAGACAGATGGATCCTTGAGACGGTTCAACAGGGTTACAACCTGGAGCTTATTACAGGCCTCCCACCACAACTGTTACGGGAAGAATCCCGAGCCCAGCAAGGACCCAAGATTGAATTCGGCCTTGGTAACCGAAATGGCAAGGCTTTTGGAGATGGGGACTGCAGAGGTAGGACGATTGGAGGTGCTCAGGATTTTATTATGGTATCTTTACGGCGACAACGGCTTCAGGACGATTCTTGATTTCACATGAGACTGCATTTGAAGATGGAGTCCCTCGCCTTCATAAGCAGAAACGACTGGCTAGCATTCGTAGACTTGAAGGATGCTGATCTAACCCTACAGATAGTAGCAGAAGGTCACAGATTCCTCAGGTTAAAGGCCCGATCGGTGCATTGGCAGGTCTTGTGGCTCCGTTTCGTGTGTTTGGTGTCAGTGAGGGTACTGTATTTACCGAACTGGGAACAGCACGGCCTTTGGGTATTATTCACAGTCATAGACACACATTTACTTTGTTTTCTTGTGATTACTAATTAAAATCCTGTCAAGAATGTACACGTTTTGGTATGTTGGTGATAATGTTCATGTCATTCCACATTAAATTCTCGTAGCGTACGTTTCCCGTAGCTTCAACTGCCACGACAGAGAAGAGTCCACTGAAATGGAAACATCCCTGCCGGAAGAGGTAGTCTATAGGGACGTGGTTACCCAGAAGCTTCTCTTTACTTCTCTCCAACAGCTGTGCATTAGCATAAAAGCATTGATCCGTGCAATATTTTTTTCTTTTTCATATATATGCCTTATTTATTTTATATATTCGATTTCAATACTTTTCGCTTGCCCAACTCATCAATATAGGCACTGCAAAATTGGAAGTATTATTTAAAATCCTCACTGAGCCCTGGTAAGAGTATTTCCATCCTGTTGTGGGTTATTCAGCCAAATTATTTTCAGGTATGTGTCGCCGCTGCCAAAAACTGACCCACACAAGGGGTTAAAACACAACTAGCACATTCAAAAACCCACTTGCTGTACTGTCTCCTTATCTTACGTACATGATGACCGCATCTCTTTGTGGTATACCAATGGCCAAAAATAACCACTCAATGTAATATTCAATTGTTTGATCTGAGAAATATTAATTGTGTAGCTTGCATTAGAGAGTGGAGTTTTTTCGTCCGGGTATCATTTTCAATTCCTATGATTCCTGTGTTTAAAAAGTCTCGATTCAATTGAAATGGGATTCAAACAGGGATTCTGCATTGGACGATTCAGGCCCTAATCTCATCGCACCTGTGCCCCCCCCTCCCCACGTTTATGCAATTCCACCAATTACAAGATCCTGTTGGGAATTGTGAAAATTTCCCAGCTCCAGCTGGCACATGTGAGCAGCACATTATGTGAAATATAATTCAAGTTGTTTACCAAGATAAATAAAAATAACATTCAAAAAAATGTTAGCAATCTTCATAACATAAGGTTGGCTGCTCAGGGAATGTGTGTTTAATTCTGGTTTTGTCCATAAAACAAGGCACAGTTGGCCCTATATACTGTGACTACTTGCCAGTCCACATGCCAAAGGCTGAAAGATGTCTGTGTTATAACATCGAGTGCATAGCAAATCCAGTGGGGGCAGAGGAGTAATCGTAAGTCGATTATAATTGGAGTTGTATTAATTGAAACTAAAAAATGCATGTTGGTTTGCAGACATGTATTGTCAACTGCATTGGTAATCTGTATAATAAGCGGTTAATCTACATGTGTACCTACAGGTAGTCCTCTATTTACGATGGAGATGCGTTACGACGACCCCATCGTAAGTCAAAAATATCGTAAGTCGAAGATGGCCTAGCCTACCCAGGAGTCTTAAAGAATGGTGATAATTTAGCAAAACAGAGCAATTTATAGTACCGTACTGTATAAACTATATACTGTATGTATTTATTAGTTACAATACTGTATAGCACAGTAAAATGTCAAGTAAAAAAAACAAGGTATATTCTTAGCCTACCTATATGAACTGCAATTTAATAGAAAGTTTTTTCAGGAAACAATCCTTTCTGCTATAAAAACTTTTAATATGCATTGAACGTATCGTATCGTGGTAACCCTATAATGAAATAGCTTGAGCTACGTATCATACATGCATTGAACGTATCGTAACGTATCATATTGTACTGTACTCACCAAGATTCTGTCCGTCGTATCGCTATCGCCATCGTAAGGTCGAAATATCTTAAGTCGGACCATCGTAACTCGGACTAATCTGTATTTGTCTGAAGAACACCTCTTGAACCACTACAACAATTAAAATTAATTGAGGTGTCAATATTAACAGCCTACGTACTGTGTGAAAGAGGTCCACATTTTGATCAAAAATATTATTTTGACTTTGCCACTTATCCCCAAGTGCTACTTGTCCATTGTACCATTTATAACAGACCAGAGGATCAATGCCAGCCATGTTTGAAATCATACAACAGATAGGTGTGCACCTCTTGAGAGGTGTGTGTTTGTGTGGATGCAGGCATATTACCCATGGGATTCCCACTCGTATAAACTGGTGAGTGATGAGGGTTACGTAAATGTGTGACTGGCGAGTGACAGGTGAGAGTGGCGAATGTCTGATGAGGTGTTGGTGTTTGTCATGCGAGTGCCACGTCATCCCGTTCACAGGGCAGTGTCCACCAGTTGTAGGTAGATTTTGGCGGAATCCTCGTGAAAATGAGCCATGAGGCTCTTCGAGTTCCTCCTGGGTTAAGAATTATAATTTCCCAAAATAAAGATAATATCTTAATTTTTAAATGAAAGTTATTGCAGTTTATATTTTCCAATGCATTGCATGTTCTTTAACCTGCCCTTTTGATATATATTATTTCCACGTGGATGATTTTGTACTCACCAAGCTTAATATCGTTTTTAAATACGTGGAAAAAAATCTAACCATCATGATGTGCTTTCATTGTGTGCCCTGCTTTGGTATGTAAATTTGGATATAGCTGGAGCCGGTATAATCACCCTATTAGAGTGAGGTTATATGCATTGTAATGTGAAAAATATTACAGCTGTGTTTTATACAAAAATAGTTTTTCAAAAGCGGCTTTTGGAAAAAATTAACGCAGCACAGAGAGAGGCTGTAAATTGTAATGCTTTGAATAGAATTTATCAGAATGCAGAAACATCCGACTACATTCAGCAATTACAATATGGCAATAATGTGGTTACAACTTGCCTTCCAGAAAGCATTAAGTGCAGAAATTGGTAACGGAATTGCATATTGTGGACGCGTCTGTGTATATCTTATAAGTTCTTACTACAGCGCAGAATATGCAATATTTGCAGAGATGCTTTTTATACAGTGCCCATCAGGGTTGCCAAAATAAGCTCAGAAATGACATTCAGAGTGTTGTTATACACTGTACGGTAGTGGCGCATGCCTGTAATCTAGCACTGTGGAGGCCACGGTTGGCGGATCACACGGACGTTCTGAAACTCCCTTCCCTTGGGCGTCGAAGAGGGAGACATACCCAGGCTCTCTAGGAAAAAGCAGCACAGCAAGTGGAATGAATCGCCATCTGTTCCTGTGTGTAATGGGGATAGTTTCCCCCTTTGCGTGTGTGGGTTTTCTCCGGGCGCTCACACTCGTCAATCGGCTGAAAACATATTAAGAACCCAATGCAGGACCCTCCTGAAAAAGAGTCGTGTGATTCGGTGTGGCTTTCCTGGATAAATAAGTAAAGTAAATATAAATAGTTAAGTGTGCGCGCGCGCATTTCTGATGTACGTATGTTGTATGTATGTGGAACTTCTTTCGCATCGTACGTAGCCAACCGTGCTAATCTGAGGTGCTACAAGCCCTCCCTTTTGCTTCCAGTAAGAATAGCAAGGGCGCACTGAATGCTTGAATGCCTGCGGTTGTAACACGTGTTGAGACTCCAGGACTCCCATGTCCTGCTTCTTTTATGTATCCTTCCCTTGAGCCTCACTGGGTGGGTGACTGGAGATCTCCGGGTCACTGATGTACACACACATATTTCCAATTGTTGCGTTAGGCAGAAGGGACCATTATTTCCGTGGTCAATTTAATGTTTTTTCTGTCTTTTCTTCTCTCGGCCATTTGGACCGTTGCGTTGCCTTGCTTCAAAGGCACAAAAAGGACATCCAGTGGTAAAGCCCGTCGGGAAGGAATGCCCCAGCGCATAAACGCATGGCGATTGTTCAGAAAATTGTGCACGCTGCACATTTGTTCATGGCCTCTATGCAATTTTTAAGATGGTCCTTATGAGAGTATACGCATACAGCCGTATGTATCCACTGCTGGATTAGGGCCTTCCCGCGCTGTAGATATCATGGTTGTGGTTTCACAGTACCTAACCAGATGTTGGTCAGCGTCGTTTGGTGAAGGCAAGGGAGCATGTGCATCGGTGCACGGTACAGTACAAGTGTCCCTCGATTTACGAACGTTTGGTTTACGACATTTTGCGCAAATGCAATTGACAAATCACGAAATAGAATTTCTGCATAAGCGAAATTTCGCATGGGACGCACCATGAGATCATCAAACAAGAATCACCCGGGAGGCTGCATCATCCATTCGTCTCGGTATATCCCTACAGTGCAACAGTGGAGACCCTCCCCACATCACCTTGCCAGCCATTACTACAACATGTAGATCTTGAAATGAGTTCCCTGAAAAGGTTAATTATTTTAGTTTTAAATTAATTACTATTCAATCGTTTTAATATTCATGTATTTACTTATTTGTGTAAAGTGTTATAGATGTGTATTTTTAGATTAGGGAAAGAGTTGGAATGAGTTGAAAAACACATCCCTAATTTTTATATTAAATTAATGTGATAATCCATTTGGATTTACGAAATTCTGTTTAACGCGTGTTTTTGAAGAAAGCATCCCTTTTGTACATCGAGGGTTACCGGTAAAACAAATGGGTTTTGCTGTATTTGAAATGTAGCATATTGTTTTTTTCTCCAACTTCGTAATATATGAATTGAAGGCATCCATAGAATGTATTTATACCTATAACTTAACATATTCTAGATTCAATGCTTTAAGTTGTACTTTAAAACACTAAAGAAGTTAAGGATAAAGCTGCAGGATTGAAGCACGACAAGAAGTGTCAGTGTCTTGGTGTTTAGATTAATATCAATTCTTAAGAGCATAGTGCATGCTTCCTATTGCTTGGGTAAAAAATCGTCTTTGATTTGTATATATGTTGCATGTAATTAGTTCTCTGCGCCCCTGCAGCCACTAGTGGCCGCTACATATACCACAATGTAAGATAAACCATTTGATTGTTTAATCAAATTGTGACATTTCATCCTATCAGCCACTGCGGTGAATTGTTACACCACAACTAACCTTAACAAACAGACCCCCATATTGAATTATGATACCGATAACATCAACTTACCCAGGAAAGAGCTACACAGAGAATGAGTACCATTGTTTGGAAGTACACTCATGCAAGGAAGTTATTACTATACAAGTTCAATTGCCAGTGCATGCTTAAAGAATCGTGCAGCCCAGTTGGGGTGGCAAAGTGGGGCGAGTCATATAATTTCATGTCTTGAGGGAATGGTATACCCGAGCTCCAAATAAAGAATCTATTCACGATAGATGATATTCAATGGTGCAAACGAGCAGTCAAGGTCAGGATGTTATCACAGTCAATGCCATTGATGCCAAATGCTCTCACTATCGCTGCTTCTGCAAATTTTTGCAGCTGTTCCGCAGTTGACACCTGACCCACAGTCGACTCTTACACTGCACCATCAGTTGGCTTTCGGTCCTTGTCTTCCACACAGAGCCCACCCATCACAGTATTTTTTTTCTGTTTTGTTGTCACATTTTATTCCAAACTTCCTTACACCATCCTACCATATGATTGATTGTATTGTCATGCTGCTGAATCAAAATGCTAGAAGCACATTTTCTTGTCAGTTTATTTTAATCTACCTGCATTTTAGAGTAACAGACAAATTACCCTCAGTAATCAAATCCTATTTTGTTTTTTTATCATAACCACACGGCTATCTGTTGTGCTGAAGTCAAGCGATCTGTAGTCTTCTCATGTTTCCGCTGCCTCGGGCATGACGAACATTCTTTACCAATGCAGGCCTAGACCTGGTAATCTGGAACGCAAGGGTAATGGTGACATCAGAAGGGCTCTGGCAAAAAGAGATTCCGGGTGCCACACACTGAATGTCTCACTCATGCCGCTGCCGTTTGAGGGCAGGATACTGTTCAGGAAGGAGACCCAAGCAGCCTTGAAACAGCATGACATAGCAGAAGTAGCAGCGAGAAACATATTTTGCCCGCAGCATTTGTGGCCAAGTTCATCATCGGATCATTGGAGACTCTCAAGCCCCAAGAGTCGAGGATCAGGAGTTCCACCAGGCTTACCTCACTTTTGGGATGCGGTTTTGTTTACCATCCACATGGGAAAAGGGGCATGCTGGATATCGCCTCTGCGGTGGCAGCTGCCACCATAGTGGGCCAGAGGGTGATCTAAATGAAAGAAAACAAGCTAAACGCCAATTCAAGGGTGGTCTAGTGGGCTCCGCCATTCGAAGGGGAGAGACTGTTTAATAAGCACCTACCAGAACGACTTAAGACGGTGGACTATGCCAAGAAGGTAGCCTCGTAAGCCCGAAGCTCACTCAGGCGTTCATCCAGGAAGGCTCATCATGATGTCTGAGCATCCAAGCCATTCAATATGTGGCTACCAAACAACACGGGCTGTGCTTTTACTCCAGATTTTTCATGGTCAGCGCAATCTTCGACCTTAGGAAACTAAATATCTTCCACATGAAGGAGCTCTTCAAGAAGGAGTCATTCCGTTCAATTTGGAACTCTCTGCAGTGGGAGAATTGGACACTGGACTTGCAGGATGTCAACCTGCACGTTCCAGTGCTCCCAGAGTTCTTCCAGTAACTGAGGTTCTATGCTCTCGGGCAACGCTCAAAGTACTGAGCGCTGTCATTTGGCCTGACCTTGGCTGCAAGAGTGTTCACCAAGATCCCCATGACCTTGGTGGTGGCGATAAGGGAAAGGAGTATTCATATCTATCCCTATCTGGATGACCTGATCAGTGTATCGTTACGTCTCATGCTTTGGCGTACACCGATGCAGTCCTTGGCTGCTCACGGACCACAGTTATGTGGTGTGTCGTCCAAGCAATTTGACCACCTTGGTGCCAACATCTGACAGTACCAGGGTAAGATGCACCTTCCGTACAAAATTCGTTGCTCATCAGCCAGCAGACTGGAGAGCTGTAAGCTAGTCCGGTGACTTGGGCGAGGGACATTTTCGTCCTTCTAGGGAACATGGTCTCCACCATGGAGAATAGTGCCCTGGGCGAGACTACACATGAGGTCACTTATTTGGGCTTGGCTGCTTCAATGGAACCCGATTCACGGCAGTCTTGATCAGTGGGTCGAGCTGACTGAAACAATCGTCTGAGAGTCTTGTATAGTAGAACCGGGGGAGTTTGTAGAAGGGTCTTCTGTTTGGCGACCCTCCGCCTGACTTTATTCTCAAGACTCGTGCGTGTGCGTGGAAGTGGGGAGCGCACCTTAAGGGCATACCTGCCCCCAAGTCAGGTTGGCCACAGCGCACGCAGGGGTATCAATCTCTCGGAGCTTAGGGCAGTGTACCTCGCGCTTCGTCATTTGCGGATCAGGGTCTGGTAGAAGCAGATTCTCTTTCGCTCCGACAATATAGCAACGGTGGTGATGGGGAATCGCCACGGCCTCCCCCAAGTTTTGCTCACTTATGACGGAGGCTTAGAATCTCCTGTGTTGGTTAGTCTCAACACCTATCCCCTAAAGGCTTGCCATCTGGCAGGGACAGATAATGTCGTTGTGGATGTACTAAGTCGAGGATTGCTTGATCTGGGGGAATGGGCTCTACACCCATATTCAGATGAATTTTAGGCGGTGTAATTTGACAACAGTTGAGGCCTATTTACCAGCTCAGGCTGCGGACAATGTACTTCCTTCCATGTTCTTTTGTAAAATCACAGACTCATAGGTATCACCAGATGCTACGACTGAGAGTGACAGAATACATTATAACTAGATAAGAGTGCAAGGCATATGTTTTGAAGACTGTTTTATACATGGCTGCATAGATAGGTTAAGATCATAACCTAGCCATTTGCAGAAATTGGAGTGGGAAGAATTTAAAAGAGCTGTTGTTGATACTGCAGCTGATGTGCTGGGTGAAAAAGAAGGGGAAATGGTTCAAACGGGAAAGAAATGTATTAAAGAGCATTGACAATGGCTGTGGCAGTAGCACAGCGAGAGTGATGAGCTATTGCATTGATGGTATAGGAACTCCAGTGAGAAAGTGATTGTCTCATCACCAATTTATAAAGCACTTATGTGTGAAAGTACAAAAATATAAAAGTGTGGTCAGAGCTTTTGTCCTCTGATACAGCTATCATGAGCTCCCACAGCCAGCTATGTATGACATTGGATTTGTTTTACTGTAAAATAAATTAAATGTGATTGTTTAAAATCCTCATTTGGTTGTTTTAAATGAAGTGAATGTAAATGAGCAATGGAGAAAAAATAACAATACCCTGGGGGTTTGCAAAATTCAAATTTTATTGGTGCACCATCATGAATACCTTACTTAAAATGCTTTTATTTCCCCGACTGCAAATCTAAAATCTTCATCATGTTCCATCTTAAAAGGAGCGGACCTTTGTGTAATTTAAAAGTTGGAAGGGGGGTCACAGGAGTAGAGTATAAAAGATGAAAAGGACTTTTTTGTGAAATTGGCGAATGCTCCACAGCCCACTCGCTCGTTGCGGACAGACACGGCTGTGTGTTCTTATTGGTGCCGCTTAAAATTCAAGAGGCGTCGTGCTCTGTGTTGTTTTTGTGTTATGTTTAATTTAGCGGATCCCCCTACGGGGATGTCCATAATATCTATAATTATCCATCCAACTTGGCCGAGGCACTCCATTCCCTTCCAGGACCACCCAAAAGTTAGGTCATTTAAAGGTGGATTCACTCGGAGCAAGTGTCTACTTGTTGAAATGAAATATGTTATAGATGTGGCTAGGTTGTGCAGGGGAGAACATATGAATGCGTCTTAATAATGCGCTGGCACCACCTAGATCCTGATTATAAATGAATTCAGTCACCCTTGTTTACATCAAGCTTCTCGTGTAGGGAGGTGATGGTCTCAGCTGGGACACCACCAATAAGAGCACAAAAAAGTAATGGTAAATTTATATTGTCTTTGGTCTAGTGCTTTTCGCATAGCTCACGTTTTTTTAAATGTCTTTTTTTGGTCGACAATCCGTGAAACCATTCTTCACAGAAGAAAAAAAGAGCACCTATCTCTTTTTTTCTGGTGAGAGTGGTGTCTTGAAGAGAACCCAGAAGTATTTCTTTGGTGTCATCTTGCCAGAGCCATTCTCTGTTGTTGTTTTTTTATTTGTCACTGACTGATGGGATTTCCAGAAGGACATGTTTTCATCTTGTGACACAGCTGCATGAGCGCAATAGAGATGCAGTTGGTAAACACATATTTTTTACATTTCATGTTGGCATGGTTTCATCCCCACCTCTGTTCCACTTTCGGCTTTCACCATATGGTTTGGCATTATGACGTTCCTGAAGAAGCGCCCACCACGTGGAGTGAAACGTTGGACGTCACGCCAAACAACGCGATACAATTTCAACAAATGAAACTGCCGCTATGCAGCACAACCAGGAAAACCTACGCGGTAGTATCATGATTCACCTGGATTTGGGACACCGCCAATCTCTCTCACTTTGACAGCAGCTGCCAAAGCGACACGGGGGCATCCCTCAATCTAATCCCACTCGTGTAACATTTCGTAAAGCTGTCTATTTGTGAAGCCCACGTGAGGCTTTCCCACTATCTATCCTTCCTGCGTGCATGGGGGGCAGGGAGGAGGGGGTGCGATGTTTTGGGTCTGGTTTTGAGTGATCGTTGGTTAATAATTCAACGCTGTACTTGGATCCCTGGTGGGGAGCGGGTGAGGGGGGAGTCGCAGTGCTATTCACGAGGAGGACCACATGCCGCGTTTCAGATACTCGCCATGGCCAGGTCTTGTCTTGTTATTGGGAGGCATCCCTTTCCAAGTGGTCTATGCACGTACCATTGACCTATCCACTTGGCCACGTGGCCCATGAATCAAACCACCCATTGTTTCCTGAGATTTTTTTCGGGCCTCAGCTCTTTTTCAATAGTACTGAAAACAGCAGAACAGATTTGACCATGTTACGTAGAGAGTTGGATTGATCTCATCCCGGTCACCAATCCACATTCGCTCTGGCATTTTCAGTTTGTTTGCAAAAATGAATTCGGTTTAATGGCATGTGATGAACACTGTTTACATTGCTTAGACGAGCGCCACCTGGTGTTGATTGAGAGGCCTAGTTAAGTGATTTCATAACTATTTTTTTTATTCCAGAGCCAATCCTTGGTATGATGTAAAGGAAATTTCATTGGCATAACCACAAGAATAACAGAGAGATATAGTTGCTATAAAATGGTAACAAATGGCTCAATTCGTCAAGCAAGGTTATGAAATGCTTTCGAGATATCATCATCTAGTCTGGTCATGTTTGTACCATGTACATTTCAGATTAGAGGATGTACGTCATTTTATTATAGGTATAGTTATGCATGTATTCCAATGCAACTTTAACTAAATACATATTTATGGTTTTCAAATTTGACAAAAAAGTCACCAAGTTGAAAATGACATTCCATTTATTGCATGATTACATTCTATTTTCTCCCGTGTGTATTTGTTCCTAATTTAGTTCCGATTGCGCAATTGGAGCCATAAGATGAAGAATCCATTGCCGACTCGGGCAGGTCACATCCGATGCCTTCTTGTTTTAGTGAATAGCCACGGAAGCAGATCTCGCAGAATTACGGTTGAGGGGGGGTGCACGTTGCCATAACCTGTCTGGCAAGCAAAGCAATGCTTTATTTCAGTTTTGCCAAATCACATTCAAAAGAACGTTTAATGTAATAATTTGTTTTCGTGCAGCTACAAATGTTTCTGAGACCAACATCTCGCTGTACTGGGGAACCCTGGTTTTTATCATGCTTGGCTACCCAGATTTGAGCCCAGGATCTCGGCGGTAACGGCTCAGTTCTTTGACCCATTGGGCTCACTCACATTGTTCGATGATTTTTCAAATTCATGTGAGGTGTACAAATAATCTTGAGCAGGGACAAAACCAGGTGAGTGCGGATTATAAACATCTCTTCCAGCTGAGCTGGCCATTGGCAATTTACATAGGGTCTTCCAGTGTGACTAAACGTCCCCTACTGATTTAACCAAATATATCTCTCTCGATTACGCAACTCCGTTTTGGAAAGTGAATCACTCGGCAGTCTCGATGTGCCTTGAGAGCCTGCTGACCGACCGTACTGATGTACCACTGCTATTATATAAACGCTTTGTCCTGGCATTGTGATGGAATTGATCAGTTTACAGCTTCTAAGATGTGTGAGCATATGCCTTCGTGCATGCAAATGAGTTTTACAGCACTATAGAATAAACCTCATAATACTCGCAAAAGGGGGTAATCTTTCTGCATTTTACAAAAGCTACCCCACCCCACCTCCCTACATTAATACAAATAAACAACACATCGGGTTGTAATAACTTGCTTCCTCACCACCACACGATGATCTGTCACAATTTGATTCACACAGCAATACATTTATTTCCCTTGTGGATTATGCAAATATAATCAGTAATGGTATTAATTATCTATATACGCTAAACTGGTGTTATATAAATGTACTATATGTAATTAATAGATTCATTTTGAGGGTAATATTGCATGTTAATAATTGAATAAACATGTCCCTATGGGTTTTACTTTATTTAGTTGGCAAACCTTTAACACAATGGAAGATTAGGCCAAATGTGCTGTAGAGAGGGCTCCAGAACCTGCTCTAGTGGAGGCTCTTCTGACAGCTGTGGTCTGAGCAAGCAATTTCAGGGGATGCAGCTTTAGCTTTTACTTTTCTCCATCAGAAACAGGGACCATGCCTTGCAAGGTGCACCCGGCACAGGTAAATTGCCACTTCTCATGTGGAAGGGAAAGGATGGCTTTGGAGGGTGATGAGCAAACTCACCTTGCTGGTTCATCAGGATATTGGGAGTAATGCAGTGTGGGAATGAAGGGATGCAGTAACCATGCTTGGCTGGTGGTGGATATGAGACACGGTGTCGGGAAAATTGTGGTTCACAGAGTCGTGGGATTCCGAAGCCGCAGTCTCCAGCACATTCCAATTAGATCCCTTTGCGTGCGATGCATGAAAGATTAAAATGGGTAAAGCTTTAAAGTGCGTGCGTTTGGAAACGCCCCAGACTGGCGGCGCAATGCAACTCAGTCTGTCGTCTCCAGATGGCCACGAAGCACATTTTATACCGCAGACCAAAACATAAACTGTAAAGAAAATTATTGAGGAAGTGTATGCGAGGCCTAAAAAATTATGAAAATGTGATCCTACTTTGTAATCATTGAAACATCGTCAGCCGTTGTCTACCCACTGCTTGGGTCAAGGCCTCCCCATGCCATCCTCTTGGATGACCGGCGTATTCTACTCTTTGCCTGCGATTCAGTCACCAGTCTCGTCCTTTTGCCATCATCCTATCTGACTATAGACCATCAATCCTTCTCCTGAGGTGTGCTGCCCAATCCCATTTACTTTTGTTTATTGTAAATATGAAGTCTGTGATTCGTCTTCTGAGCAATGTGTTCCTTGATTCTGTATCTCGGTGTAATTCACGGCGTGCGTTTTTATCATTTTTTTGCGCACTTTTATTGAAGCATGATGTTACATTTGTATGCAAGAGTATTGTATAAAACATTTACGTAAATGACTGCCAAGTATAGATTCCATTTGTAAAATGAAGTTAGTTAGCGGGGATGATACATAAATAATGTGATGGATATTCTTTTTGTTTCTGATACATTTGGAGTTACAGTTTAGTTGCCAAGAATATCCCTGTGGACTGAGCAATTAACTTAACAGAATCGGCAACGTTTTTTTTCATGTCTTATTAAAGAAACCAGTGTAGTGCACAATGTAGGCATGGCCAAAACAGAACCAGCGTGTGGTTTTTGGAGCAATTTCTGGACCTACCAGTGGTCCATGCTGGGTCCTTAATTTAAAAGCCTTTGCAGTTGTGTGTCATGCACAGTGCATGTATGACAAGCGGTGTGCTGTGTCTGACCTTACAAATAACTTGCGTATGTTACGTACGACGGTCATTTTTTAAAATCCTTTATATTAAGTTCGCTTGCTTGCTTGCTTGTGTGCTTGCGTGCTTGCTTTTGCTTGCTTACGACCGTGCAAATCTTTCGGTCGTTTTTTAACCCACTTCCCGTGATCCAATCGAGCTGACATTTTGCACACAGACTCGTTGTGCGTGACAATTAATTTTCGTGAAATTTTTTGTTCCTAAATTTTACACTGTTTAGGGAATTTTTTAAAAGTATTTAATTACCAATTGCTTAATGCTGGCAGACAATCATCTGACCCATAGGTGGCAGCCATCTCAAGCCAGAGGGCGAGAGGACTCTAGCCGCCACGCATATAAAGGATTTATAGTGAAAAACTTTGTTTTTACGGGTTAATTTTTTGGACGTTGTACAATTTTGGGCACGTTTAATGGTTTGGTGGGCCACACGCCTGTAACCCAGCGCTGCGGAGGCGAGGATTGGTGGATCGCACACATTTTTTGCGGAGATCCCTTCCTGTGGGTGTCGAGGTGCCATACCCTGTGGTCCAGCAAAGTGCGTAATAATATAATCTGTTTCTTCTGTATGGAATCGAGCGTTGCTCCCACACAGGTGTGGGTTTCATCCGCGTGCTTCGGTTTCCTCCCACGTGTATAAACTCTCATTATTTGGCTGACATCTTCATATCTAGAGGACTGCGGAGGTTGTGAAATTGTTGGCGCTGGCTTACCCACCTGGCTGCTCTCTTTCCGTTTGTGGTTCCTCGGTGATTGAGAGATGCAGTTTGCAACGGCCCTCGATTGTATATATTTTATTCAAGCGATCCTTGACAAATGTATTTTTGATTATGATTTACATTCATAACATTATGGTATGATAATTTGAGAGACATGAGCAATGTTATAGTGTAATTTGCCATCGCACTGACCAGCATTGTGAATTTTGGGCTAATAACCACCATAGCCCACAGTGCATTGACAAAACGGGTAAACATGTGCCAACTTCAACAGTAATGGATAGCATCACAAATGGAGGAATACATTTTTTTTAATTGTTGCTATATATAAAAGGGAAATTAGTGAATATGTGTGTTCGAAATGTTTAGCATACTCCCCGACATGCAACTTCCTTGCCCTCGTCGAGGAGGCCGCTCTCCTGTCTTACAGTTACATGCTGATTTCTCACGTTAACATCACTAGCCCCGGCCACTTCTTTATGACCCTTGAGCTACACCCATTTCAAACCTTTTAAAACAGTCTGCGTTAGCAGCAGACCATGCTTTCCCACCTGATGACGGACGCTTGTGTTGTGCCCGAAACGTCGTGATTTATTTTATTTTATATACCAAAAGAACCAAAGAGTATGCAATAAACTTGAAATTTGGCATGTGGGTAGCTTCCAGACTGTACACAATGCAAAAAGTATAAAAATAGACTTTTGTATTTTGGGGGGGGGGGGGGGGGCGCAATATATTTTGCACGCAAGTGAGCGGTGACGTCACATCTGTCACCCGCATGCGGCTGCATCACGCAGTGTGCCTTCTGACGTCACGCACCCCCCCCCCAACCCTCTGCGTAGGCCGTGTATTAATACAAGACAAGAATCCAAGTCCCGGGCGAAGCCGGGTAATTAAGCTAGTATTGTCTGTAATGTGTTCATGTCACCTGACCTGAGCAGCCACTAATGGCTGCTACTTTCCCCACAGTGTAAAAAAACTAAAATTGGATCTTGAATAGAATCATCACATTATTATACGGTAGTCACAGTTTCAACGATTGTACACATACAGCATTCATGGCAGCAATATATAAATCAACATCTGAATTCTTATGAATATAAATTTGCTCTCTTCTTCACGTTTACACATGCATTTAACCCTTAATATTCACGGGACTTTATATTCACTGTTTTGCGTATGTATGGCGAGTTTTTTGTCGTCTTTAAAAAATGTGCAGCGGTAGCACGCTGCTACCTGACTAGAAGTGTTACCGTGCTGTAGCTTGGGAGCAGCGTGGATTGTATGCACGTATGTTGAACTTCTTTTCCACCGTGCGTAGCCAACTGTGCTAATCAGAGGTGCGGGAGGGAAGGACAACAAACTAAACGGCAAAAACAGTTTTAAAGAAATTAGTTTAAACAATCTAGATGAGTTAAAAGTGCATGGCTCCAGCGGCTTCCTTATATCGGGTAGGAAGGGCGTTCGTTCCAGACGGTCGCAGAAGGTTGTCGGAGCGTGAAAGTTGCCCCCACGCGACTCCACTGCCCCGCTCAGTCGGCCTCCGTTTGCTGCAACGTTTACGCGCGAGTGCTCTCCTGTAACAATTGCTTGGGATTATGGACGTAACTGTGTTGCCGTTAACCATGGCCCCTTAGCGAAAAAAGGAAGTGACATCATTACAGGAACTTTAAATGCCGTGTAATAATGTATTTCGTCAGTCGCATTCACACTGCTAAATACGTTCGTGTTCAGCATTATTAAAGGCAAGTTACTTAAGGCAATAATACTACGCAATATTTGTATTCATTCATACATGCATACAGTTTATATGTTTATTTAAATGCAATGTATGTTTGTCCTCTAACCCTATTTTCCTTATAAGCTTTGAGTAATATTCGAAGATTTAATATTGGTGCCGATCTCCATGAACGTACCACTGCGTTATATACACGGGCGTTTTATTGTCATGTTTATATTGTTTTTACCCATTGCTGGATTCAACGCCGGTGTATTTATTCCCTTGTCTCCTCTGTGCACAATGTTCCCATGTGTTTTCTCCAAGGGATCACTCGGAAAACAGATTGGTTGTCTCAGTGGGAATCTCACCTGGTTATAAATAAAGTATAATGATGATGTTGATAAGGTGATTTATATATACATGTGTCTACGAAAACACTTGACACGCTTAATACCTTGGCACCACACCACATTTTATCAGACCAAGTGGAACGTGAATTGTCACGATTTGAGGTCTTAAATCTTTTCAAAATCCTTTTTTTTTTACAATGTGCTGTATTTTAGTGGTCTCTAGTGGTCTACAGGGGTTAGATGAACTGATGCAGCATCATCATCAGGCATGATCAATCCAATGCTAGATGAAGGCCTTCCCAATTTGTAATAATTTCTCATGGCTATGGGGTGTAATAATCCCCGTATGCATTCCGCGCCTTGGCTGCCGCTCTGTCGTTATTTTTGGCCATTGGCCATCATCCCTTCCAACAATGTCTACTACCCAAGCCCACTTATTTGACTTAATTTTGAATGTTGCCTTTATCCTACGTGTGTTCCTGAATTCATGTGTTCCTCTTTTTAGCACTGTCAGTTTTTGTTTCGTTTTGTTAATGAACATGTTTTTCAACCAAATGCACCCCTAACAAAACATTTAATATTTGAGTGCACTACATTTTTTTATTTCAGTGCACTACGTTCTTTAACTTTTGTTTATTAAGAATGACTCAATGAAGACATTAACGTTTTGGATTAATAGCATCTTAATATGAGAAGACTCTTTAGACTGTACACCACTTAATGCGGAAGAAACATCAAATATATAAAGTTGCCACAGTGACCGATTGCATAATTGAAACCAAAACACATCATCCGACTGGATGAATAAAATCCTACTCTACAAGGTGGAACCGATTTAACTTAAAGCCACCATCACACAACTACCTTAGTAGTCTAAAGCAAGGAGTTGAGAACACGGATATCAGGAAGAAGGGAATGCCACACTGCAAAACCTGGCTAAATTCCACAGGTTTTCATCTGCAAAGGTAAGACTGACTAAAATAAATAGCTTGACTAAATTAACACCGGTTGACGTGTGTGCTTGCTTGCATGTTCGGACAGAGCGAGGAGCTGCAGGGCACGCAGGCGAGCCAGCGCGAGGGGGACCTCGCGGCTCGGAGGAACTGCAGGAGACCGTTACTGCACGGTCCCCTCGGGCCCCCGCGGAGCCCTGCGATGGGGGCCCCGGGCCCAGCGTGAACGACGTGGGGCCCCGGCGCCCGCGCCATGGGAGACGCGGCCAGCCCCAGGGGTAAAGGCGAGAGCGGGGAGGCGGCAACGTCGCTAGCGTCCTCGGGACCACCGTCGTCATCGTCACCCCTACGAGATGTCGAATGATAACTCTTGGCGGCGGACGTAATGGTTATAGAGTCTCGGGTAGGTGCTCAAAGTTAAAAGTTTCGTTGTGCATTCATTTTTTGTTATTGCCACGGCCGCAACCGCTTCCCGATGTACAGTTGTAAGAAACGTGGCCCAGGTGTGGTGGCGATTACCCGTGCCTGTAATGCAGTGCCTTCGAGGTGCGGGGTCGGTGTGTCGCGTAAAGAGGGAGTGACTACGTGCATCAGACATGGGAAAGCAGCATGATAAGTCATTGACTTTAAGCGATAGTACAGCAAGTGTGGTTCGTACAGCCTATATAAATATGGGTTTTTGAGGCCTGTTGGTGATTGGGGCCCCAGGCCACTGTGGCTACCATGCATCGGCGTTGCCCTGGCCGTACCAGCTGCCACTGACGCTAGGCCCCAGTTTACTTTGTCCCACACCGTGATAAGGCGTTGCTTTGTTTTCCCTCTCATATTTCTTTTCCCATGACCCCCCACCTTCCGCCCTTCTATCCTAATGTCGTTTATTTTATTTCATTTTCACAAAGCATCTTGAGACGTGATTGCATTTAAATGCCTTGTAAATTGAAATTGTTGTTGAGGCAATATCCCGGAATGCATATATTCCCTCTGCCTTCTCAGGTTGCCTCTCACAAAAATTATGTAGAAATAAATTGTACACATCCAGTAATTCATGCCTGCTTCTCTCTATTCTATGAATTGCTGCAATTTCGGCCATGATCAGATCCAAGAAGCAATATTTGTTTTATTGTCATGAATGTAGCGCCTCTAGTGGGTGCAGGATCCCGAGAACGAATGACTAATTACATACAACATTTAATAATTGAAAATCAATAGAAATCCATTGTGTTGGGTTCTCGTATTTCAAATCCCAAACGTCCAAATGTTTCCACAGCTGCAAAAACATGAAGTTAACTGTCCCCCTATGTGACCAGTGTTACCTTGGTCTACCTTTAAAATAATGACGTTATCTCACCTGGTTAAATAAAGGACAATTATACATGTACACACGAGAAAATTACATGCGCTCATTCATACATACATTTTAAACATTAAGTACTCATATTTCCTTTTCAAGAGATAATTGTTATCTAAGAGCATTTGTGGAATAATAGTATAACACAGTCCCGGAAGGGGTGGGGGGGTTGTGGACACCACTGAGATTGTGGAATGACGCTGCCGATGATGCCCCCTAAGGCAATGGGTGTGTAAATGACTGCACAATTTCCAGGTGTGGTGGCCATGTGCTCTTGCAATTGGGCAATATTTAGGTGAGATTGGGTCGGATTGGCAGATTGCAGCGAGATTGTGTGAGTTCGAAGCAGCCACTTGGTGGTTCGTGAGGTGCCGGTAGGAATCGATAGACAATGTCTTTTGGTACATCGTAGTCTCATTTTCCTACATGAAATGTAATAATCTGTTATGTAATCATCTGTGAGCATTCTTTTCCCTTAATTTTTTGACAAGCTGTCTCTCTGTAAACTTCTTTGTTCTACCCCCCCCTACTCCCATGGATTTTCTCTGGGGTTCCTTCCACGCCAAACATAAATTCTCAATAATAACCACTCCTCAAACGTTAAAAATATGGGTCTGCTCAATTTGCGTTAATCGTCGGTGAAGATTTTTGGAATAAATGATTGTTAAATTGGAATTATTTTGAATATCCAAAACATCCATATTGTCTTACTAATATTTGGGAGCATTCCGCTCTGGATGTGCTGCGGGGGGAAATATTGTGGGAAGAAGTTGATCAACTTGTGTGGACTAGTCTCGGCTCATTTGTCTGCCAGTCGGGTGCAGTGGTTGCTATGCATAATCCAAACTGAGTAATTTGCAGGCAATTTTTCGAAATTTGGGAAATTTTTACCCTGACGCTGTCACACAATGGCCTATTTTCGTAAATTACGTCAGAGGATCTTTTAACATCCACAGTAATAATCGGGCAGTCGCTGAATTCGAACCATAAGCCTTTTCCGCAAGCAGTGAATGCACTATCCCCATGTAACCGCCCACATGAGAGGCAATCATTCCTTATTTATATTTCCTGGAGGGATCAGCATTCAGTTGTGAATTGAGTGCTCTGCCCTCGACTCTCCTGGCCACAGGGATGCGTGAGATTTATCAATAATTTCTTCGGTTTACTCCACGGATTGCACATTTTATTGCGTTCCCGCCTATGAATGTACGAACGAACTAACTTATGAATCCCGCCTGCTTACGTGTTGCAGAATGTCTTCAATGGAGAGTCCTCCGGAGGGCACCGAACCTCTTGAGCCAAGTGGCCCAGCGGACAGCACGGACGCACAGCTTGCCCCCGCGGTCTCCGTGGTGGAGGGGAGCGGCACGGCGCTGAGCCAGGGCGGCGAGGCAGGGGCGACCATCGACGAGCGCGTTGCGGCCACCCAGGAGACCGCTGTAGCCGGCGACGTTGGGACCGACTCGGCGACGGCCAAGGAGTCGGACGTTCTCACACAGCCAAAGGCGGCAGCGGTGCTTCCTGACGGTGCTCGGGACGTCGCTGACGAAGCGGAGTCGACCTGCGATACTACTGCACCGGCATCCTCCGCAGGTCAACTCGTTGCTGCTGCTACAGTTCTATCGGAGGACGCCAGTGCTAAGGAGGTGACGGAAGACACGCGCAGCGATGCGAGCGGAGGTGGCGAGCAGCAGTGCGACGGTACGTGGCCGCAGGGCCCTGCCAGGACTTCAGGAGGCCAAGACTCTTTGGCTGAGACGTCGAACTCCGCAGATGGAGTAGAGCGGCTACAGAGTGGTTGCATTGATTCCGAAGGCGGAAACAACGAACCGCCATCTGGAAACAATACGAGCTTGGGAGTCGGCGTTGAAGCTGGGGTCGGTGCAGTGGGGGAAGAAAGAGAGTGTGAAAGAACTAACACTGATCGCATTGAATCGGAGCAGCATGCAGGGGATGTTAACACACCAGCTGAGGTGGGAGAGATGCAAACAACTGAAGAGCTCTCTGTTGGGCAGAGGATTGTTACAGAATCCAAGGATGTTGCTGTGGAATCGATGGGCCCCACTCACGAGGATGCAACAGCGGGGAAGGCAGACAATGCGGCATGTGGTGATGGTCAAGGGGACGCTAACGATTTGGAGGTGGCTAGCGGAGCGATCGAAACTGCGCCTCACCAGTGTGGTGGCACATCCGAGTCGTCGTCTGTGCCCAGTGCGAGTGTGAGCCAGGCGAGGGGGGAGTCTGTCATCTCCTGCGCTGGGACGAGCGAGCCGGAGCAGCTGAACCCTGAGGCTGTCACCGACACATGTGAAGCCACTTTGGCAGAGGAGGTTGCCATGTCGTCATCACTTGTTACAGAAATGGTCAAAAAGGAGCAGATTGTAGCTGAAGAAGAAAACGCCAAGTCACTTGAAGCGGAGCCACGTGATGCGTCGGCTGCGTCGGAGATCGTGGCCGGATCAGTTGTTGTGACGGCTCCGTCCGTGGTTCCAGATTGTGGTGATGGATTGAAGGTTAACGGCACTGACTCTGCTGTGAAAGATACTTTGGGCGCAGATTTAAATCCACACGGGAGAACAGCGGATGCGGACGAGTCCAAAAGACCTCCACAGGATGATGATGCGCGCTGCGCTGGCGCCGGGCTCACGGCCAACGAAAACGTGCCAATCGTAGAGACCAGCCCAGCCACTGCCGTTGGAATGGAGGGCGAGGCTTCATCAGGGTTAACAGCACCTGAAAGCGCTGAAGCAACGGTTAAATCGAAGGAAGCTTGTGGCACGGCACCTGTGGGAAATGTTGCGGGAACAACGGATGCTGCTCCAGCCGCGCAGGTCGTTGCGGATGGAGAACAGGTTGGGAGCCTGACGGCGCCGGCTCCAGGCGCAAGCGAGTCGACGAACAACGTGCGTAATGAAGTGTCTGCCATTGCAAAAGCCGCGAAGGGGGGTGACGTTTTGGGGCAGAAGGTCACGTCAAGCGCGAGTGATGGCACGGGCGCGGACTCCGCCGAGGAGCACACGGAGTCTTTCCTGGAGGTGGCCTCGGAGGTGTGCATTGAAACGACGGATGAACGTGGCGCGTCGGGAAGTAAAAGCGAGGTGGGCGCCTGCGATGCGTCTTTGACCGTGGGATTTTCCATTACGGGCGATGAGGCTGGGGAGTCCAGCTCTGCAAGGGAGAGTGCTTCGGAGCCACCCGTGCCCGCGATACCTGCGCACGTGGAAATGGACGCCGAGACGCCATCGCCCCGACCGCACGTGGAAGACGGATTACGGGTCGCGTCGAGCGTAGCAGAGGCCGCACTGCTCATCTCGGACACGCATGCCTACGCGATCAGGAGGGAGAACCCGCACGTGTCGAGCCAGCCACATGGCAATGCATCCACATCGCAAGAAAGATCAAAAACAGGGGAGCAGTGTTCCCGCGGTCATCGCAGCGACGAGGTGGAGAAAGCCTGCCAAAGCAACACATCCGCCAGTGAAGAACTTCATTCTGTGGAGACGATAGTCACTAGCGCAGTAATAGCATCAATAGCAGCAAGCACAGAAGGGGGGGATACTGTATTGGTGGAGGAGGGCGGCGTAGCTGTGTCTGGTGTTGATATTTCTCCAACAGCAGTAGTGCTGACGGAGGCTGCGGGTGAAGTGACACCTTTTGTGGAAGACCCGGCTGTTGGTGATGGTCCTGGTGCTAAGACGGAGACGGAAGTGGAGCACTGTACCATCAACGAATCGCCCGCTAGCCCAGAACTCGCAGGGAAGTCCAATGGCGGAGTACTCAGCAGTCCCGTGCAAGCTGTTCAAGTGAAAGTTACGGTTCCAACGGCTTCTGAGGACAATGTGCAGGCATCCTTGCAGGCGGATGTACAGGCGCAGGCTGACATGCACAAAGACACACAGACGAACGCAGAGACAAAAGCAGATGTATCGACGGACACACAGGCACAGGAAGATGCACCCGCAGACATAGAAACACAGGTGAAGTTGTCGCCGGTGAGCGTAAGCGCGCAGGTGGATTCACAGGCAAATATACAGGCAGACGCACAGGCAAATATGCAGGCAGCCACGCAAGCAAAGGTGGAAACGGCAGCACAGAACGAGCCCCAGGCAGACGTGCACACACAGCCACAGACAGAAGCGCAAGCAGACACGCAGGCAACATCACAGGAAGGAACGAAAGCGGACGCTCCAGCACCGGCAGACGTACAAGTGCAGGCAGACACGCATGTTGAAATGGTGGAGGAGAAGATGATCGCCGAGACACACGCAAATTCACAGGCGAATGCGGAGGCACAGGCAGATGTGCAGGGGCAGACGGGCAAACAGGTGGAGAGACAGGTGCATGATGACATGCCAGTGTGCACCCAGGCACAGGTGGTTGTACAGGCCAACACGGTTGTAGAGGCAGATGAACAGGCACAGGGAGAGGGACAGTTTGACGTACAGAAAGAGACAATGGTGCAGGATAAAACGCAAGCCGGAGTGCGTGTAGGGATAGAATCACAAGTAGACCCACAAATGGACACACAAGTTGACACGCAGGCAGACTTGCAGGCAGATAAACGGGTGGACACAAATGTGGACATACAGAACAACGAAGACATTAAGAAAGAAATACAGGTGAATACAGAGATAGACAAACAGGTTAATACACAGATAGACAAACAGACAGAATTAAAGGTTGACACACAGTCTGATGCACATCCGGTCATGATGGTGAAAACAGAGGGAGACAACACGCCCCTACCAGAGGAATCGGTTGTGGAAACGCATACACAGCCAGATAAGCAGATGCATGCAGTTGGCCAAGCCCTGGACGACACGCAGAGAGAGACCCGGTCACAAGAGAACACTCAAGTGGACAGGTTGACAAAGGAAGAGATGCATGGGCAAGCGGGTGTAGTGGAAGGTAGGGCATCGGACACACTGGTGGAAGCACAGGTGGACGTGCAAACAGAAGCACAGGCAGCCACACAGGTGAGAGCGATGGAAGACACTGCAGAGTTGAACACAAATGTGGATGAGGAAACACGCACGCAAACAGGCGCAGAGACAATTGTGCCAGTCGACCTGCAAATAGACGCGCTGGCAGATGCGTCGGCAGATGCGCCAACAGTTTCGCAGACACAAACACCGACTGACATGAAAATTGATGTGCCAACAAACACACAGGCAGACGCACCTGAAGACATGCCAACAAGTGCACAGACAGGTGCACAGGGAGCCATACCAGAGGGGGCCGTGTCAGCAGGTGGGCCTACAAACACACCAACGGATGTGCCAGCAGGTGCACAGGTAGGTGCACCAACCGTGACTAAAGCAGACATGCAAGAATGCATCCAGGCAGGCAGCCAGTCGCCTACACAAAAGGACACCCAGACGGGCACGCATGGAGAGACGCGAGTTGGCACGGAAGAGGGAGCACGGAAGAAGGCAGCGGTCGGGCAGCTCAATGTTCCGACGCTAAATGTGGCCACACGTGCCGAGTCGTCTCTGGCGGATGCCGCCCCGGCAGAGACCCGCATGAGCAGAGAGCCAAGGGTAGCCCTCTCGGACAAGCAGGTGCCGAAGCATTTGGGGGATCCGCGGATGGCCCTGCACACGGAAGTACGACTAGGAACGCAACGGATGGAAGCGCAGAGGAGCGTACGACCGGAAACGCGCAAAACGACGCGAGAAGACGCGGCGAAGTGTTTGCAGGCAAGCGCGCGGGATGACACCCAGCGAGAAACTCGCAAGAGCGCGAACCCCGGCGCGCCGCGTACCGACGCACAGCGGGCAGACACGAAGCGGACTGACGCCCAGGGTAGCTCGCAGAAGGTTACGCAGTCCGTCGTGTCAAAAGGGCAGGCTGGTACATCGAGAACGGAAAGAGCCACGCAGTCTGGAATGCATAAAACGCAGAGGGACGTGAGGGAAGGCGCGCAGAAGGTACCAAAGGACATGCAGAGAGAGGGGCAGGCAGCCAAGCAGACAGGTGCAGCAGCGTCGGCCGATCGGGACGCACAGATGGGCACCCGCGCTGGTACGCGCTCCAACATGCGGTCGGATGTAAGTGCGGACACAAAGGCAGGCATGCGGACTGGCACCCGGGCAGCTGCGCAGGCCGAGAGACGGGCTGATGAGAGACGGGCCGACTACTCGCCCGCTGGCTCTCAGGCATCAAGCGAGAAGGATGCACGTGCGGTAACGCGGGGGAGTGACGCGGCACGAACGAGTACGCGGCCCACCGCCCGGCCCGGGGCGCGGCCTGGCACTCGAGCCGGCGCTCGTGCAGACGGTCGAGCGGCTGTCCTCCAGACGGACCTGCCTGTGCCTGAGCGCAATCGTGAGAAAGCGGCGGCGGCGGCAGAAGGAGGCGCGACGACATCGGCGCCTCGGGTAGAGCGCATTGGCAGCTCGGGTGGACAGACGGAGACTCCGGCAACGGCTGGAATGGCGCTCGGCATGGAGGTGGTGGTTCTTGCCGAGCGCGCGAAGTCTGCCATGGAACGTACCAGCAAGTCGAGCGACAGAGCGTCGGAGCCGCCAGGAGCGGGCGCGACAGCCACACGCCAAGCCAAGCCCTCAGCGGAGCATGACGCTGCGAGGCTTGCGAGAGCATCCGCTTTGGGACCGGCGACGGATGGGAAGCCTGCTGCGGTGCGGCGCACCGACCCGGTGGTGGTTATTTCGGTGAAGGATTCGCAGAAGTCTGTCGCCGGAACAGCCACCGGGTCCACTGCGATGGCAAAAGCGCCTGCAAAACCGGGCGTGAGCAGAGCGGAGGTGCTGCTTCCGGGAGTCTTCGCACACAGGAAGCTGGCCGGGGCACTAGCGGGTCCAGCAAGGATGGGTGTGAAGCCGCAGGACGGTTCAGTGATTGGCCAGCGCGATGCATGCCCTCCTGGAGGAGAGGTGCTGGTGGAGGAGTCCGCTCAGAGGGACGGCATCTCGCCCGACTCGCCTGCCTCCCCCGTTCAGACAAGACAGTAAGTTGCCCATATCTACTGGCATTGTGCATGCTTTTGAACTGGGTTATTGAATGGGGTTCAGGGGGTTTGTAAAATGGTTTCTCCTAAATGTCAGCTCTTGTTTGTCTTCCATAATAATTGTATAATTTATTTGCATTCATCCATCGGCTGAGTGGTCAGACCACCTTCAGAGCAGTCGGCAGGGAAAACCAGAAATCAAAAATGAAACAAGATAAAAACGTGTTAATTGGCAGAGGCTTTGTGATCCACTTGGAAGGTGTTGGATTCAAAGTCCCAAATTAATAGTTTTAGAAGATGCATTAATTAGTAAGAGTTGTCCTCCTGCAGGTCTAGAAAGTTGCATTCAGTACAAGGTACCTGACCTGTATATGTACATGACAAAATCACCCATGATTTATCTGTTCCTGTTAGATCTTGGATGCTCATCAGGTTTTGGCCTGAAATAGGACTGAGACAGACGAACATAACGCACAAACAGGATGCAATGGGTCTCTGTGGTGTTACATGGTGGGACACTGGAGGCCAGCGCAGAAAAATCCAATGTGGTTCATACAGTGGTCAATGACACGCTCCGGCTCGATTACAAATGAACACCGTCTCTGTGGCAAGCACCCAGGTGCTTATAATAATTGTATTTAATTATTGTGTATTTATGGGGGGGCCTGCCCCCTCCCCTCTGCTGCGGAGAGGGGAGGGAACCCCCCCCGCACCCCACGGACCCCTCTGCCGCCATCTTAGTGGCGTTAAAACGTTTCCTGAGCCGATGCTTCTCAGAAAAACTAAAACATAATCCAGTCGTTTTAACTGCGATTAGTGTTCATCTAGGTAGGCCATATTTTAGCCTGGGATGTACAAAGCCACCGCGTAAGTGTCCACCATTGAATGTTCACAACCTAGCAAGGAGCAAATATATAATTTAAATGTATTTTTGAAAGAGTGAAAAAAAAAAAAATATCGCATTGAAGCTGTCGTGTATGCAAATAATTATTATTATTTGTTGTCCTTTCCCCGCACCTCCGATTAGTGCTGTTGTCTACGTACAGTTCGAAAGATGTTCAACATACATACGCACATATGTATAAATGTCACTCGGCAGGCACACAGCCATTAGGCGCACCGGTGCTCAAGAAGAGTGCATGTGTGAGAGCGGTGCAGCGGGGTAAATGGCTGTGCGTGCACGCAGGTGCGAGGAGTGCGGATCGCTGATAAAACGGAGAGATCTGAATTAGTGTTTTCACTCCGTGGGGCACGGACCACAAACGCGAGGACTGCAATCGGTGCAAGTGCCCTTGCTGCACGAGATCGAAAGCAAAGATCTCACGGAGGCTCAAAATTTGGTGGCAAAAGATCATGGCCACGGCATGAGCAAGGGCCCCCCAGTGATGCCAAGGACCCAGGTATGCTACAATAAGCAAGGCGTTGGAGAAGCAGTAAGCATTCACGGAGGGCCAGTAAGAACCCGTCATGGTGCTGCCTCTGTTCGACGCGGCTCTGGTTAGGCGAATTATGCCACACAAGTCAGAGGACCTGGCCATCGTTCTCCCGGTGGCACGGGACAAGGCGGCATAGAAGAAGAGTAAGAAGCTCTATTGGGCGGTCGCGATGTCCTTGCAGGCCGGCACATGTAGCCTATTGTAGAAAACTTGCGCAGAAGCCTCTGTCCAAAGGAGAGCAGTCTGCCCCTAAAGAACACCGACTGGGGCTTGTGCCTGTACCTCTCCTTTTCCACTCGAGTGCCAGGTCCATGGCGTCCTCAGTGATGGCGAGGCCGTTCACGCTGTGGTTGAAAGGTTTTCGGGCTCTACAGTCCCTTATGGCATAACTGGGTCTGCTGCTGTTTGAGTGAAGGCTGTGTATTTTGACAAGGGGCCCCAAGCAGCTGTGGCACAATATGATGAGGAGTGAGAGAACTGTCCTTTTGTCTGCAGTTGTCTTAGCCCTTTTCATGGTGGCGGAAACGCAAAGTAAGGCAGCGACAGAGACCAGGGATCGAACCAGACACCGTTTTGAGGTTCCGGTTCATTCTGGAGGGGCAGGCAAGGGTGCGAGGGGCAGGGATTATGCCCCTTGGAGCTCCAGAGGCAACACCTCTGTTCGCTCTTCCTTCAAATAATGAAGCGCGATGGGGGGTTGGGTTTCATTTGGCCCCAACACCTCGATGGCTGGGCGGCTGCCTAACACAGTTTGCAGAACTCATAGGGGAGGATGACCCGTAACGTGTGGGTCGTTTGGGCCATTCGCCAGTGTTGCACCCTGGAATTCGTTGTACCCCTGCCCCTTAGCGGATGTATGGGTGGTCACGGCCCGTTTATGAAGAAAGCCTTAGAAACGGAGATGGAAACGTGGTAGATGCGTTTTTGGAAAGTGCCGCATGAAGCGAGGAATTACCGTTTTATGTTACGGGGAATAAATAAACGAAGCAAATTGGAATGACATTTGCAACTATAAGATAAGCCTGCAGTCATCCCATGAACAGGACATTTCATTCCGCACATATACTCAGAATTCCCACACCGCTCGGCCACGCAACTCAAGAAAGTAGATCGTCCTCGACCGCCCAGAAAGCGCGATTCAATGGGCGCGTTCGGCGTTGTGTGAAAGTGTTTGGGTTAATTTATATCCGAGCAGCAGCATCTCGATGACCGCTGTGAACAAACTAGGGTTTAGGATTCGCGTTTAACCTGCTCGTCATAGCTGGTCACCGACAGGGCTCAGCATCCGTCTTAACTCTCCCTTAAAAATGCTTTCCCTGATTGTGAAATATAAGTAAATAGTAAAAAAAAAAATTCCGTCAGGATTAGCGTCAAGTTATTTGTATTCCGTTGACCCTGTTGATCATGTTAGTCGAGTCATTGGACCCCCTTGTGTTACTCGAGGTTTGGTTTGTTTTGGTGCACTTGTTCATGATCCTCCGCCGGTGGCTTGGATGGAGTTATCGCTGCAAAATGTGTGGCGGAGTGGTAACGGGCTGCGGGACCCACACTCAGACATAATTATAAAATTATAAAATAATTATTCGTTTCTGGGTGGCCAGCACAGAGACGGGATTCATTTGTATCTGAGCCAGAGCGTGTCAGTGACCATCTATGAAAACCAGGTTTAACAGACAAACTAAAACCAAATCTAGCCTGTGCTTCTATTCGTCCATGACCAATGCCTTCAGCGTTTATCAGCGTGGTGAAGTATGGTCAAATAATCTGCATGATCTGCGCAGGTGTAGGGAGGCACTCACCCAGCAGTGGAGTGACAAAGCAGGGCTGTACGCATGTACGTGTGCATTTCTGAGCATTCGCCCCCTTGTATGTGTGGAGTTTCTCTTGAGAAATCTGGCTTCTACCCACATACCAAAATACTCAATCACTTGTGTTGCAGTCAAAACGTCGTGAGAATTTTATTGTTTTCTATATATATATTTCCCTACTACGTGACTTTACTGAAAGAACCAAGAATATCTTAATATTCACTTCACACTTCATGGGTGAATATAGGATGATTTTAAAATTGTTGCATTTCATGGGGACACTTGTTGATGTGAACATCTCTGCATGTGTTTGCTGGCTGATCAGATTGACTTCAAGAGTTGGTATATAATTTAAGCACGCCTCTGTTTCAAAAGCCAGTATGTGTTCGCGCATTTCCTCCTTGTAGGAAACAGTCGTAAAACCAGTTCTTTAAAATTGCCACAGCAGCCAATATCCTTTTTTCTTGTTGGCGCTTTAAGTGCCGTTAATGACAAGTTGAATGCCAAGTAATATAAACATCCCACAAAGTATGTTTCATTGTGGACTTGGCAAATGTAATTGCATATGCCTCCTGTATTATTATTATAATTTTTTTCTGTCTGCTAGATGGCAGCTTTAAAAAAAACGCTCATTTTGTTGGCTTTGGGGGGGTGGGGGGGATTTTTTTTTGCAGTGCCAATATCAACATCACTCCACAGCACAGCACTACGGCTGGGGTTTAGTTTCAAGGACTTTTCAGAAAGCATAGCAGTGTAGATTTACTCGAATTGCATGGTACCAGTCACCAGAGTTCAGGTGTGAATTGTCATTCAGCCAGTGTACATCTCACACGTGGGTGGGTGAAGGTGCAATGCTGCTGTTATTTTCTCACCCCCGCTTTTGGTGGAAGGTTCTTCACAACATCAAAAGTGGGTTCTTTAGCGAAGCCCCTCTATGGAGTGTTTGGCCTACTCGTCCACACTGGCCAGATGTTCTTGAAAAGAGGTCAGAGTAGCCACACTTAACTCCACCACTGGCAACCTGGCAAACCACTAACTGTGGTGCTGACAAAAACCACCACTTTTTTCAAATGTTCTTGCTGTGGTTTTCACACCTGATGATGATTGCTTGTGTTGCAATCGAAACGTCGTGAGAATTTATTATTTAATTTTTTCCCTTCTACGTGACTTTACCGAAAGAAAAAAGAATATGTGGTGTACCCATTTAGACTATTAGATAGAGGCAGGGGATTTAATCTACTTTCCTATTCTTTCAACTGCCGTGCCGGGTTGATTTAAGCGAATCGGCGACCTCTGCACGGCAAGTTCACTCTAATAACACGACTGCATCATCCTGGAATAAAATGCGAAATACTTATTTTTTATCAGCGAATATAATCACAAATATAATCATTCGGTCAGAATCCACTTGGGGTGAATAATTGTTCTTCCAGAAATTATGTAGTCAGCAGATTGTCATATGTCAGAAAATGTCCTTGGAAAAATAACAAAACTACTGCAGTCTGTAACTTTACTCCATGAGATTACGTTGAATTTGCATTTGCAAGGATCTTTTTGTATTTATATTCTTTAAACCCACTATGGAAATCAAACTTGTTGCTTTAAAGGTACAAAGGACCTTGTTGTACTCACTGAAGATTGTTATCTAAGTATATTATGCAAATATTGGCCCAAAGATTTTATGGTCAAACATTTAAGTCTAATGTCTTTATAATGGTCATCATAATGCTTACAATGATAACACAGTTGTCAATATTTCGTCACTTCTACAGGCACAGAAGCCTATATAAAAAAAACAACCGCCGTTCCTCACTACGTGGCGGAGACGTCACGGCGACGCTTGTGCCAGTTTGAGTGTACCTTAAGGCCACGTAAAGTGTCGAAGGCTCGCTGACAGGAGGTCACAGAACACTCAGGTGCCATGGGTTGCCTGACTGAGATGACTGGCAGATGTACCAACTGTGCTCCTCACTGTGCCAACTTGTTGCAATTTTAACCCCCAAGTCAACCGCTGCTCATTTGGAGGGTCACTCATTCTCTTTTGCCGTGTTCATAATCTGGAACTCGTCATCCCCTTTTAAAATCGAAGACCTTCGATTTCTCTCCTTCCTATGATCGACCGCCACTCTTGAAAAGAATATGCCCACTTTTTCTTTGTAGCGTCTCGAGGTGCAGCCCCATCTAGACGCGATATTAATTCAGGTTGTATTGTGTAGTGAGATGGTTGAATTACCTTGAGTCGCACTCGCTGCTTACTTATCAAGTGGACTTGAGTCAGACTAATGTAGAATTGCTTTCATCTTTCTCTGATCTCAGTGGAAGACTGAAGATAAAAATGAACTCCCACTTGTTACTCAGCACTTAATATTTCAATGCTATTGAACAACACAATTGACTGATCAACTTATGACTAGCAGCTGCAGAATGTCAATGAACTTCAGATTTTAAAATGTGTGTGGGTACAACAAAGAGAGTGAATGTATAATTTATTAACATGCACTTTGAGAGATCAGATCTGTTGCTAGATCTGGTGGTAACATGCTTTTATCACAAGGAAAGAGGACGTTCATTATGAAAATGCGCATTTATTTTCTTCCCAATTGAGATTATTTCACTTATAAATTTTAGTCGTTAGTCATAGCATTAGCTGCTGCTTTACTAAATAGTGATCTTAAATATCTCAGTTTACCGTTTTGACTAAACTGCTGCTGTTATGGATTGCATTTCAGTTGGTGGGTGGGGGGGACTGTGCCCCCCCCCCACCTCTTGGGAGGTGTCGGTCTGGACTTGTGCCCAGAGTTCCTTTTGACTCCCACACGAGTTGAAATCAGCTCGTGGCGATATTGCCTGACAAGTCAGTGGGGACAATGTGGGTTGTCCCCAAGGAGTTAGTAGTGTTCCACTACTTTTTGAGCTGTGTTGGCCAAGCACGTAGGGCACTGTTTGAAGATTTTGCCGACGCTCACCATTTTAAAACATGGCCAGGTGCTCATCGTTGTGTGACGAGTGGCAGGGTTCGTCTCAGATTGAGCAACCCCATCCGTCATCTTAATTTTGCCTCGGTTTCCACCTTAAGATGGAGTGCGTACAATGCACTGCCGTTACCTTCACGGGAAACGAGTTGACCCAGTGAAACCCCACAATCTGGGGTGATAAATCTGCGTTGGGGGGAGGGGGGTGCATCTGGCGGTACGGTAGAGCACTGGGAGTGTTGTGGTTGCCTCTTAGGGGCCACCCGGGGCATTGGCGGTTCGGCCAACTGCGCCGAGGCAGAGGTGCACCGGGGGCGGGGGAGCTCTGGATGCAGACCGAGGCGGACGTGTCGCCACGAGCATGGTAACGGTGTGCTGCCAGGGCTCGGCGAGGAACGGCGCCGCCGCGGACTGCAGCGGCGACCGCCGCTCCTCGCGGCTACTGGCAGAGGAGCTGTGCGTGGACGTTGCAGTTTGCGGGGTATGTCGGGGGCGAGCGCCACCCACGGCGCTCGGGTGACGCTCGCCGGACGTCCGCGGAAGCTCAAAAATCCATGGAAGTTGTCGCCGACATGTGCCCCAGCAGTGCAGGGAACAGTTGGGCATTGGCCGTGCGCCTTTATCGACGTCGCCGATCGCAGCTGCAGTTGTGGAGGGACACACGCGCAGACACTACTTTGACCTCTCTTTTCCAGTAATCTGAGCGCCAGGCTTCTGGGGGAGCAGTAATTGTGGTCGAGCAGGCCCTGCAATGGGCTCGGCAAAGCATGCAGGTTGGGGTGGGGGGGGCTCCCCGATATCGCCAACAATCTCCGACACCATCCGAAGTCAGGTTCCAGGATCACCATATATGTGTGAGGGGGGTTCTAAGGCAAATGAGTGTCAATTCTCAGATAGCGTTCGCTTGGATAAGTTGGAAGAGTTAGAGACTTCCTCTATTCAACTTGCACAGACACAAATATACGCATGTTTACATTGTCGTCAGCAGTGCTCTCTCCGCAGCAGTAGCTCGTTGGGCGGTGTTGTGTTGTGTTCCGTCGATTGTTTTGTTGGGATGTTTTTCCCACCGGCAGTTGCGTTTTTATTGATGGTTTAGGTACTTGCCATTCGGAGGGTGGTGGATGCCAAAGAGAAGCGGGCCGAACGTACTCAAAGCCCTGTTTACACAATATATGAAGGATGCAAGTTCAAATCCCGGTCAGGGATTTTCTCGGCCTGACAAAAAAAAAATCTAACTTCTTTTATTTCTTCCAATCTATCCTGACTGTGCGATCGGCGCCATGTCCTGAAACAAAGTGATTCGCAGAGCAGTTCAAACCTTCACGTGAGAGGAAGGGTCCACAGAAGTAGACGCCACAGAGCTAAAATACCACATGGTGAGAAGTGAAGCGATTGTTCTATGGAGAGTCTGCCCAACAATAATTACCGGCGAAACGTCGTTATGGAATGGTAAATGATGTGCGTTTACTCTCCAACACACCGGTGTGCTGAACATGTAACGAATTGGCACATTTTGTTCACATGACAAACGTTTACCAATTGGCTGTGTCAGTTGGTGGTGGGTTTTTACGACACATATCTACTCTATGTAACCCAAAAACCTCTTGTGGATAACAATACAATTGTGCAGTTGCACTTTTACCCAAGGGCTGCCAACAGAGATGAGCACCATGAGAGGTTATTTTCATTTCAAGCATGTTGCCTTTTTTGTCAATCGATCATACCTCGGTTTACCGTTACAATATCCACGTACAAAATATACTTTCGTGGATTTTCTCACAAAATACTGCAACATTTGGGTGATGAGGTTGGATACAGTGGTGAGTGCAGGATGCGATTAAATACAGCGACCTAAGTTCGATTAGCAGCCATAACCTCAGTGGTGAGTGAAATCTGAACCAGTACTGGGGCAAGTACTTAACGAAACCGACACCAACCAACATTTTGAATGACCTTGGCCGTTGCAGAGGACTGACATTGATGATATCTTGCTATTATTTAACAATACACGTGAAAATATATCTTAATATCACGTGCTTTAATCAACGTACCAAAACACAATTTTGATTTATCCTGTAGAAATCCGATGAGTTCTGAACATTTTTTTCACAGATGTCTAGGAGGGGTGGGTCAGAAAGTTACAATTACAATAACAAATTAACTTTTAAAACCTTACATAAACTGCTTAACATAACTTAGTTATACGCTGTGCATAGTCATTAGTGTCAGTTAAATTGGCAACTGCCAATTTTCCTTTGGCAACTGTTGGAATATCTAAAATGTCTTGAATAGCATTCTATGCCTGGCACTCACAAATATATATAGAAATCTTAACCTTTGCCCAGAGCGCATTTTATCTTTATTCCTGGCACCACATTCAATCACATAACCATCTCAGCTGGTTGAGATGGGAAGAGAGATGCAGGTGAGACAGATGCAAACTATAGATTGGGTAGAGTGGTGGAGCTCTGGTTAGCGCACTATGCTGTAAGCATATAGACCTGAGTTTGATTCCTGGCCATGGCTAATCATCAGTGGCGAGCAACAATATTTGAGCCATTCCTGAGTCCCTCTAACTGGCACTGACTAGAGCAGCGATTTATGGCCAAACAACCTCTATAACTGACACAGCTGGTAGACCTTCATCCAGCAATGGCAAAGGTTTGTACATTTTTTTAAATAATAACAATAATAACAATCCTTGGAGGTAGAATGGCCTTGTTGTTTTTGGATAGTTGAAATGTTATGTATCGCCTTGTTTTATTAACCTCCCACTCAAAAGAAGAATTAATGTCAAGTTGTTTTGAGCTTTCAACACTGTTAAGAGTTCTGATTTCCATAATGTGCTTTTCAAAAACCCAAAGTTTTTTTTCCTCGCTGTGGTTCTGTTAATGTTATGAGCGCATCAGTGCCCGTGCTGAAAGTATTTTGTTCTTTCACAGGCAACTTCCTGGTGTTTAGCTCCCTGTAGAATCATAACAATAATGATCCTATTTTTTACGTAGGAAAGCCTCAGTAAGTCTCAAGACTTATGCAGGAAGGTCTTGCACTAAAATGCTTAGCCAATACCTTGAATGATTATTTGGCATGTAGGAGGAAACTAGGTTTGCCTTAAAAACCCACCACACATACAAGAGGTTGATGCTCAACACTACCATCTCATGGCCAACTTTGCCCCCACACCTAAACACACCCTGAATAAGCAAACAATGAGGCAACACCAATCTCTGTTGGTTGCCCTGTGCCAGTGGTAGAAATGTTGAGCATCCCGACCTATCCTACAGGGATGTAACTGCTTGATGTTATGGGAGCTCCTCGTTTTCTGTCGTTATCCATCCACAGGAAACTTAAACACTCAGGTCGAGGTGGCAGATGGACCACGTGAGGCTGGAGGGCCATTAAGGCAGCTTAGAGGGAGAGGCCAGGTGCTCAGGAGACGAGGCCTCCCAGCCCTCCTTCAAACGGCGAGGGTGGACAGAGCGGCGGGGTCAGGCCACGGGTGGCATCAGTTACCGCTCGGCTGGGGGGAGGGGGCTTTGCCGAGCGCCCTTCGTAAATCTGGGAAAACCACTTGTCACAGGTGTGGTGATCCAAACGATAATTCTGGGCTATGAACTGGAGTTTGTAGGCAAGGCTTCTGGAGATGTGGGCTATACAGGAAGTCCTAAAGGGGTCAATGGGGATGAGGCTTTTTGCTCCAGGTATTTCGCGCTAACCAAGGATCTTTGAGGGGGCACGGCTTTTTTGGATCGCAGGAAGCTCGCCATCCACCTGCGGTGCAGGAGGTTCAAAATCCATGAATTGGCGTCCGTTGTAAAGGCAGTAAAGATGGGTAACTGGTTGGCCTCGGTCGACCTGAAAGGCCTTCACTTTCCAGTGAGCGAGGTCAATCGCAGCTGTCTGTGATTCGGTGTCATGGGAAGGCACCTTGAGTTTCAGGTTCTCCTATTTGGGCTCTCCACCTTGCCGAGAGATATTACCAAGATCATGGTGGTAGTGGTAGCCCACTTACGGAAAAGAGGAAATGTATATACCCTTACCTAGATGACCTCATAAGAGCAGATGTGGAGGAGACCCTGACATTGTCAGTGGCAGAAGTGGTATGGGCATTGCAAGAGCATGGGTTTGTGCAAAACAGTTGTATGCAAAATCCGTAAAGTACATACATTTTTTTCTGTAAAATATATACATTTTCATGATTGCGGAGGAAAATGAATGTCCATAATAGAGGTTTATGGATGATATTGGTCGTGAAAGCCTACGTGGCAAATGAATGTGTTTCTTGCTGTGAATGCTGAGGTTTTGCGTCGGGTGTCGAGGCCTGGTGGATGCACAATTCCCCATCTCCTTTCACCACTCGGCGTAATACCCCGGGCTGTCGGTCGTTGACAAAGAAGCGGCGAAAATAAATAAACATCACATCCCCTCAGCAATTTAGCGACGAGGAAGACAAAAATACAGGCGCGAACGCCGTTGTCACTCGGCGGGTCCTCCGCTCGCGGGGAAAACGTTCCCCCGTGATTATGGCGAAAAGTTGCCTGCCGACGAGGCTGCATGAAACACGATAACATTTTCAAAGAACGGGAGTGCGCACAGCCGCGGTCCGTTGTGCACGCTGCCCCCCCCCCCAATCCTCCCCCCACTCGCAGGCCACAACAACAGCGCCGTTGTCAAGCAAAATTGGCTTCGGAAACACACAAATACAAGCCGCCGCGCATCAAACGGGATTACTTTTTTTATCTTCTTGAAGTGTGTACTTTTCTGTTTTTCGTTGTTAAATCTGCGTCGGATGTTTTTTTTCCGGGCTGCGAGTATGCGAAAGGCTTTTGCGCGAGTGTAATTTTAGCGAAGCGTAATTGCTCACTTTGTTTTGTATGTAAATTTTATATTGCAGCATAAAATTTTCTTTTTTGCTTGTCTCAAATGCCAGGAGCCAATTTAAATCTATTAAAAAGCCAATGTAACTATTCAATTTAAGTCGTTGCTAAAACAAATGGATAAGTTTGCTAAATAATTTGCGTTGACTTGCATAAAAAAAAAGTTTTAAGTGACCTTTCTCTTTAAATTACATCCTATCCGTCCTCTGTAGTCACTGTGAAGAAGGGACATTGCCTGAAATGTCACCTCTTTTTATACTTTTCTGTTTTATAGCAGCATTCGTGATGAATGTGCTGTGTTTCATTGCATGTGCTTGTGCACCACACTACCGCCAAATAATATCCTTGAAAGAATGAGCGACTATCTAAACAGCATGACACACGCAGAGATCTGATTCAATTAATCGGTGCTCTCTACATCCATGTGGATATGCTCGGCAAAGTAGTTGGTACTCGTCATTTTTAAAACTGTAAAGGGCTCAAGAGAGACACCTGAGCAGGATTTGAACTTTGAAATTCACATCTCTGCGTACTTTTTGCAAACTAGCCCACAAGCTCTGTCTCTGCTCTTGTTATTAAATTAAGGATTGGTAAATTACATCATAGTTCTCTGTTAGATGCAAAACAATACAGCGATCCGTCGATTAATAATTAATCAGTTCTTAAGCTCACGATACAAGCAGCAATTTTGTGTGCCTGTGAAAATTAATATCTGTTGATTCATGTGGGTTGCGAGTTAATGGCTTTGCGTGACCCCTGATGCCAACTAGAGGCACTGTCAACACTGTCCACCACACTACTATTTTAAATAATCTTTGCCTGGAATTTCCCCGCTGGATGCTGGCTGCGCGTCTCTCCACAACAATAATTTTGTTCGTGACTGTGGGCTATTGCGATCGAAACTAGTTGGCTAACTGTCTATTCTGTGTCACACATGAACATTGAATTGAAATGGCGGAATAAGTTCGGAAGACAATCGTTTGTGATACACAGAAGAGGTCCAAGTAGCGACTATATAAGACTGACATTGCATTTAAAATTGGTCTAACGTTTCAATTTGTTTTTCTAATAATGTAATTATTTTGCCAGAATGTTCTTTAAATCCTAGAGAATATATGGAAAAAAAACCTCAATACATATCTTATTTCTAGATTTGAAGCTTTCGTGACTGCAAGGATTCATACTCTTAGTTCTTTCGGTAAAGTCACGTAGGTAAAAAATGAAATTAAAATTAATAATTAATATTGTTTTAATTTTTTATTCATTTTAATTTCATTTTTTACCTACGTGGCTTTACCGAAAGAACTAAGAGTATGAATACATATCTTCTCGGTATTGTTTAATTACTTAAAAAGTGGATTACTTTTAGTGCTCCTAGTACAGGAGGATTGTGAGAAGAGTGATAATGACAGCCGTCTCTTATTTTCTGTTGCAGAGCAACAGCAGGTTCTTTACTGGTAATGTTAAAAACAAAACAAAAAATGTTTGAATCGCATTTTAGTCCAGAATCGCAGCACCGAGGAGCGTGTGAACCATCGCATCTCTCGTGTGCGTAACAGATGTCGATTAGCATGGTTGGCTACGTACGGTGCAAAAGAAGTTCTCCATGCATTCGTGTCTCATGCTGCTACTGCTGCTGCAGGCAATACACTGGTTGTGACCGTTTACTGGCAACTGAAGGGCAGTAACAGATTTTTGTACAAAACCTATTTTTGTTTTCAAACTGCTGCTCGCCGCTTTGCCTCACAGGTGCGCCTGACCGACGCGAATGTATTTTTGGATGACATTTGGACGCAGGTCTCTTTCGCTTTAGTTTTAGTGTCAAAAGGTCGCCCGCGTAAGGCCAATGTCGTGTTTTTTGCTGGGCAGGTTTTTCTGGTCGTGAGCGACGAGGTGGTGAGATGTCTCTCGGGCATGTTGACGGCTCTGTGGAGGGGGGGGGGGGAGAAAAACGCTTTCAGGAATAATCCTCTCCTGCATTTCTACAGCTCGGATTGCTTTGTTAGGTGAAAGGTTGATTGTCAAAGTCAGGAGGCTACCGGGAGCTGTAGTGGTGGGCGGAGAGAAAGCGTTGCTTTTTTGGTTGTCCACCGAGGCTTTCTTTTTTTCACTACGGCTGCCGAGCACAGGCCAACAGGTCCCGAACCGGCAATGAGCCAGCAACCAAACGTTGCTTGTTAAAGTTGTAATGGATAAGAATTAACACGTTTCATGAATTGAGGATGGCTTGGGGGAAAGAGACGATGGGAGTGAATTGCAAAGTCGTCTAAAGCGGTGTTGTGAGAGAAAAAGCAGAAAGAGAAGTATGACCTCCAGTGTCCTCAAAATTCGGCACATGTCGCGTTTCACGCTGTGCTTGCACGCACACAAAAAAAAAATCACATCCCTACTATTGTGGAGGTGTGCGTGAATGTACCTTGTGTTATACAACCCAAAAAACACCATGGACATTTGTCAATGTGTCCGTCCTCGGACAAGTGTTGGACAATGCTTTGTTGTCTGCTTTGCCGATCCTATTAGCAAGTGGTGGAGCTTCCACATTCCCATGGTCGGGGCAAGTTCATCCATGATATGACCACTTTTGACAAACCATGATTAAATAAATAATTGGCCCTGAAAGGGATGATGTGTTGAGTCGAACAGTGCAGTATACAATTAATTATAGGACAGAGAAATATTCAAGAAAGAGAGTTGGAGGTGCAGCAAAGGAAAGGTCATAACCTCTTAGTACAAGGTACACGTTTAATGAGATGGTGCAATACTCCAGATGGATTAATAAGAAAAGAGACAAGATGTTCCTGATTCATATAAACACGAATACATGCATGTTTACATCGTTATTATCGCATCACTGATTATGTTGACACTGGCATAATGCGTCGTTTCATTGTTACTTTTATTCCTTCAATTTAACCCTGACTGCCACCCTCGGCAATAAATAACGTAATGAAACAAATCTTGCCAGAGTTAAAATCTGAAATATAGTCAAACAAACAGTCAAATTGTTGGGCAAGGCCCAGGGCTGGATTAATCTATATATTTTTAAAATAAGTTAATCTGTCTGCTAACTTGAAAATTCGAGCTGGCGAGAGCAAGTTTCCAAATGTGCGAGCCAGCTCGCTGGCGTTGGTTTAGCGGAAAGTTGTTGGTGACGTAAATTGAAATCAAATGAATCCTTTGTGTTGTGACTTCATATTGCCTAATTGACCAGCCAAAATTCGCATGAAATATTATGTAACGGAATCTATAGCAGGCATTTGCTTATGGTTGTGAACTCAGGAAAAAATGTCGTGTGCCTTCCGACATTATGGTTGTGAACTCAGGAAAAAATGTCGTGTGCCTTCCGACATTATGGTTATGAACTGAGGAAAAAATGTCGTGTGCCTTCCGACATTATGGTTGTGAGCTGAGGAAAAAATGTCGTGTGCCTTCCGACATTATGGTTGTGAACTCTGGAAAAAATGTCGTGTGCCTTCCGACATTATGGTTATGAACTGAGGAAAAAATGTCGTGTGCCTTCCGACATTATGGTTGTGAACTCAGGAAAAAATGTCGTGTGCCTTCCGACATTATGGTTGTGAACTCAGGAAAAAATGTCGTGTACCTTCCGACATTATGGTTGTGAACTCAGGAAAAAATGTCGTGTACCTTCCGACATTATGGTTGTGAACTCAGGAAAAAATGTCGTGTGCCTTCCGACATTATGGTTGTGAACTCAGGAAAAAATGTCGTGTACCTTCCGACATTATGGTTGTGAACTCAGGAAAAAATGTCGTGTGCCTTCCGACATTATGGTTGTGAACTCAGGAAAAAATGTCGTGTGCCTTCCGACATTATGGTTGTGAGCTGAGGAAAAAATGTCGTGTGCCTTCCGACATTATGGTTGTGAACTCTAGAAAAAATGTCGTGTGCCTTCCGACATTATGGTTGTGAACTCTAGAAAAAATGTCGTGTGCCTTCCGACATTATGGTTGTGAACTGAGGAAAAAATGTCGTGTGCCTTCCGACTTTTTCGGTAGAGTAGCGCGAGCAAGGTTACCGCAATTCTGCCTGACAACGGAATAACTCCACTGGTGTGAGTTGGTGCGTGTGGCTCAGATGACAGAGCGCTTGAGCCCCCAACGCTGAGATCCTCGGTTCGAGTCCAGGCAGCCGCCCGTGATCAAACTGTCGGGACGTTGATGGTCTCAGTTCGGTCATCACATTCAATATGGTTCTTGCCCTTAATTTGGCTAAATTCATGCTCTGAGGATTCAAATATATATATTGGAATGACTACTTACTCTCGGTGGGCAAAACGGTTGGCAGAGTGCTGTCCACTACAACGTGAACTCATATGCCACTTGAAGTGATTTTAGAGGTAGCTCTGATATTTCATTCCATGTGCTGTTCTCTAACATGAATGGTTGTACTAATCTTTGAGAGACATTTGATATACCAATAGCACCTCTGATTAGCACGGTTGGGCTACGTATTGTGCGAAAGAAGTTCTACATTGCAATCCACCAAACCTGTCACCAAAATGCTTGAAACATCGAAGGTACATCATGTAGCAGGTTGCAAGGTGTCTTGGGAAAACCCCACGAGTACCACGTGTTCCATGATGCGTACGATAATGACTGAACATTAGTTCTTCCAGTTCCCCACAGGAGGTCGTTAATACATCTGTGTAATATCTATATCCTCATATCAGCCTAGCGCTGTGAATATGACATCAAACGGACAGCTAATGACATCTAATCATGCTTTCCGTTTAAAGGGAAATGACTGGCACAAAGGTAAATTTTACATTCTCCATGTAATGCGCCTTTCAAAATCTTGGAGAGTAAAAAAATAGCTCGGCAGTTCAATAGACGTGATCACATGTCATGCGCTGCACATTCTGGAACGTGGGTACATAAATAATATTATCTTCAGATTAAAACTAGGACGGAATTGTTTTGGGAAATTCTATGTGTTTCAGCTGTGGTATCGCCCATGGATCAAACTCTGGCAGGAGCCAATAAAGGGCACTCAATAATGTTTAAGTATTCTTCTCGATGTAGGCTTGACCTTATTCTGAACAAATCGGACTGGTATCACGCGTGTAGTGAAATACAAAATACGAATAATAAATCGGCCATTCATCCCAAGCGTGAACATTCTGAGAGCAGGCAACTCGTTCTGAGGCTTTGCTGGGTTTAATAAATGAAGTTTGAATGATCACCATCCACTCCCGCACTTTATCGTACCCACACCACCACACCCAGCCTGCCGATTAGCTGATCGTGGTCGTACCCAATTATACTGCACGCCACAGTGGGGGGTGAATTTGAGAAACCTTTGCATGGATTTTTTCATAAATAGTCAACAATCGATTCTACATGGTGGACAGAGATAATGGGATTGACCAAACCTGCCGCTTGCTTCAACTGTGGCTTCGGGGATCGAACCGGCGACCTCTGGATTGCAAATCTAGTGAGCAAACCCTGACACCACGGCATCGTTCCCTTGATGATTATTATCGGTTTAAACAAGACCGAGGAATTGCAGATTTGCGGTCGTGCTCAATTAGAGGGCCTTTACGGGAGGAGTAAAAAGGTCATGTATGGTGGGTATTTTTTTTGCCATTTCTGTTTTACGATGAGGACTTTTGCATTTCGGAATAATGAGCAGCGGGCGTATGAATGAGATCCACGTTTCATTTATCTCGAGTGGCTTGCGGGGTGGCTGAAAAGCAGTGTGGAACACATCCCACATGTCACGTCCCTCCTTCCTCGCCTCATCCAAACCACCCTCGATCACGTCCCAGGGCTTAACGCAGAGGGCAGGTTGCTGCCGTAATCCTTTCGAGTGGTATTCAAATGCATGTTTCATACCCTTCTCTATATTCCATGTATTGAATTTCATACCGAAGAGGCATTACTATTTTTCTCCATCTCCTGACAAGTGCTGCAGCACTAGACAGCCGCTAGGCCCGGCTGTCTAGCATCGTGTACAGCTGCAACACCGGTTTCATGTTTTTACGCCATGCTAGCATGCACCGTTCGGTGAAGACACTTGGCACCACATGGAGTATTTCTGTGCAACCAGAAATGTAATATCAGGTCATATATAATCTCATGTGTGCATTGCATACCATTGAAATGAAACTCCCATAATGCAGGCGTCCTGCATGCAAACAGTAATTTACTCCGTTTGGGAATACATTTGTGATAACTGTTTTCTTCATGCGACCGTACAACCCACGATAAGTCGATGCGATTTTGGTGGATGTCAAAAGCTAAGCAGGTATTTAGCCTGGTGTTTATGCTTGGATGACTGTACACCAGGCTTTGTAGATATGATGCTCCAAGCTGTCCAAGGAGATGGCGGGACTGAAGGTTTAACCCCCCCTCCCCCCTCGTTTGTTTGGCACAATTTCACGAAGTTCCCTGGTTTCCTCTTTTAAGTGCAACCAAACATGATTAGAATTGGTCATACATCACGATTTTAGCAGGGGCCCGTGTGACAAATGGCCTGGAGACCAAGTTAGGATCTCCCAGATAAATAATTAGCATTAATATTAAATGACATGATCGTTATCCAGTTTTCAATACTGTATTTAAAATAGGAGCTGTTCAACCCCGTTTTCAACGTTTCATCCTTCCATTCACTTTCCTCCCACCTGACACCTAAGCTTGTGGCCATGCCTTGCCAGACTGGTATGAATGGATCTTGGGAATTTGCAGTGGCCCATTAAAACACACACAAAAAGTAATGCATTGTTCTTCTTGGTTCTTTCGGTAAAGCCTCGACAGACCTGGTTTCACCTGAGGACGGCTGCTTGCGTTGTGGCCGAAACGTCGTGAGAATTATTTTATTATGTTTTATTTTTATTATTTTATTACTTCCCTTCTACGTGACTTTACCGAAAGAACCAAGAAGGTGAATCCCTGCAGTCACGAAAGCTTTAAATCGAAAAGTAATGCATTGTTTTATACTGGGCATTTAATTATCTAATTAGCAAGCATTGATTGGGGGAGGTGGTAAGAGATGTGTGGGTATTGTGTGCGATTGTTGTCATTGCAGCTGGTTTTTGGTTGGCCACAATTGTGTGCCTTAAAATCTATTCGGCTTCATCATTTGTGTATACCAGTTGTATATATATATTTAAAAATCCATTGTCCCCATTCACCAACAAAGACTTGTATCAATTGTTACTGTTGTTGAATGGCTGAAAGCCACTGCCCAAAAATTAGCTTTCGTAGAGAGGTGTGCTGGGCTTGTATTGCTAAGATCCTGGGTTCAGATCCCTGTGACTGCCTATCATTAAATCACATTCTTGAAAGTGTAGTGGGTGGATGAACAGAGCCCAATCACCAATAACTGCACAAGAAAACCATTCACATTAAATTTAGCTCCACTTTTAATTTGGCTATAGTCCAGCTCTGAAAAGTGCATGTCTACAATATAAACATGATTTGGCTTTTAGGTTACGTTGCCCCTTAAGCAGAGTCATGTCTCTTCACTGGTAAAATGTTCTTCTGTAGAGATGATGGGAAATATAAAATATATTGATCAGAAAAAGAATGAAGGTTTTTGTTGTTGTTGCTTTTTTCATTTGTATTTTATCAACGGTTGTATATAGCTGGTGCTCTCGGTATCTTATGATACAAATTATTGTCCGGAGGTCCGAAAGTTTGCAGGGCTTCCTGTTGTGTTAATAAGTTGGGACTGTACATAGCAATCATCGTATCCTATTAGCAAACTCATGCCCCAGGGTCAGTTTTGCAAATTATCCTGGTCCCTTGAGTTTTCACTAGGGCTGAGCGATTAATAGTTTTCAAATCGAAATTGCAATTTGAAACAATGCGATTGGCAAATCGCAAAGGCTGGGATTTTTTGCGATTTGGAAAGTCCTATTACTGGCTTATTGGATTTGTTTACTTTTTTATAATTGAAACTTTATTTATTTAACTTAACAATTGTTCTATGTTTGATTGTTTTATTAGAATTAAAACATTTTAATAAATACATATTGGAAGCAATTAATATATTTGAAGTTCTCATCCTTGCATTAGAATATATAGAGAAGTTCATATTTTGATGGTATCACGTGGTAATGCTCCATCACATGTTTTAAATCTATTACACAGTGAATATTGAACTGAAGCTTGACTTTAACAAAAATGTAATCGCAAATCAAATGGCAATCGCAATATCTGGCAGAAAAATTGCAATTAGATATTTTCCCCAAATCGTTCAGCCCTAGTTTTCACCTGGTTAAGCACAACAAACTTGAAGCCTGGAATAGCAGGAGGATACATTACCATGTTCACTTCCACAGGGGTCAGACAGCACTGCTTTTAGCTTGTAGAGTGCGGCTAGCTGTCTGTCAATCATCCAGTTCGTTTTAAAACTTGTCCTCAAAGCTGCGATGGGTGAAGTACCATATTTATTAAGCCACAGCATTGAACGCATTCCCGTTAAAGTTGAAATTCTTCATGCATTAGCTCTTTGCATCCATCAGCTTGGGGGGGGGGTGGGTCTAGTTCATATTGCAAGTGTATTTGTTGAAGCAGGTGAGAAAGCAAGAGACCAGGATGAGTCTCATTTGCAAGAGAGACTGCGGCATTATTAGTCTGCTGTTTGGAGGGCGATGATCGCTATGTATAATCCCAATTCAGTCATTTGCGGTGGTATTTTTAGAATTTCACGATAACGCGAGTGAAAATGAGTCCTGAGCAAAGTTTCACGATAAAGTTGTGCTCTAACTCGGAAGTACACATAAAAAACTGACCAAACTGATCAAAGGGTTGCCCACAACTTTGCAAAAAACAAACAAAAGCCAAACTGTTCACCCTTAGCGGCCAAAGCGATGATTTCATTACTTGCAACGTCCTCCTCCTACGTCACACGTCATGCGCGCGCCTCGGAATACATCATCATCCCCAATCAAACACATCCGAGGACAAATGCATGTTTGAAGGCGGTGACGAATCCTAATTGCGGAATTTCTGCATGCCCTTGTGTAAGGAGATGCTCCGTCCTCATTTCGATTGCGCTTGCTGCGACCGGGCAGTCTAACTTGGCCCAACGGGACAATGCTGTCAGTAACGAGCCCTTGCGTGCACGTGCAGGTCGCGTCGGAAGGTGCGCCGCGTGTTCGTCATCGACGACGATGACGACGACGATAATGAGGAGGAGGACGACGAGGAGAACAGCGACGAGGAGGCGGAGCAGGAAGGTAACGCGCCGGCGACGATGATGGCGGCGACGGCGGTAGTTCCGTCACCGCCATGACCCACCGCAATGAACAGTCACCAGCCTGTCTACGAGCACCGCGTCGGCTTCCGCCACCTTAACCACTGACACCACCGCGATGGATATGACCACCGGTGCAATAATGATTAGCACGGTTGGCTACGTTCAGTGCAAATGAAGTTCAACATACATGGACGCATACGTTACACCACATTAACCGCCTTTACTATCGCCTCTAAAACCATCACCGCCGTAATTACCATAACCACCACCGTTGCGAACCGCCGCCGTCGCTCTTGACGGCACAGGCCGACCGCGTGCGCCAACAAACGCTGACTCCGCCGTTCTGTCGTTCGCGTTTGCCGCAGACGTGAAGCGGAAGCCAGCGGTGGACCGGGCGTCCGTCGTCTTTCTCGGTGCCAAAAATCCCTCGCAGCTGGAGTCCAGGGACGAAGCCGCCGCTCCAAAGAGGTGAGACGCCACCCCCAACGTGGCCGAGCGGCGTCAAGGCCATGCCCCAGCCAGCCCCAGCACAGCTCGGCTGCATGCAGGTTCATCTTCTTGGTTCTTTCGGTAAAGTCACGTAGAATGGAAATAAAATAATAAAAATAAAACGTAATAAAATAATTCTCACGACGTTTCTGAGGACGGCTGCTTGCGTTGTGGCCGAAACGTCGTGAGAATTATTTTATTGTTTTATTTTTATTATTTTATTATTTCCATTCTACGTGACTTTACCGAAAGAACCAAGAAGATGAATCCCTGCAGTCACGAAAGCTTTAAATCGAAATTTGGATGCAGGTTGTTGGGGTGCCACGGTGGCGAGATATTATCGTTTTCGCCTGATATGCAGGTTTTGAGTCGATCCCGACCCTGACGCCTATATGAATGAAGTTTGCATGTCTCTCTCCCCCACGGTCGTGTGGATTTTTCTACGGGTCCTCAGGTTTTTCCTTCCACATTTAGAATCGACTTGCGTTTATAGTATTTGGCTGCAATAAATTCCCAAATGATAAGCCACTTCGTTGAGTTTACCATTTGTGGCCAGGTTGCTTCTGAAAAAGAGCTCTGTAGCTCAGTGGGCCTTACCTGGTAAAAAAAAATAGTTTTTGCACTGCAGAACCCATGTATCGCTGACATCGCCACACAATGAGTCCGTTGACCTCGCGCCTGGCCCTGCTTGGCCCCGAGCCAGATTTAATTGTCTTTTGTGAGGCCAGAGTTTCACACTTTGGTTCTGGTTCGGCAAATAGCCAGTGAATTAATAACCAATACCAAGAGGGCCCCACGCTGGCAACGGCTCAGATGTGCCAGTGATGAAGGGATATAGGTGGCAGGATCTGTTAGTCTGAAATGTGCCGTTGTCACACAGTTAAGAATATAAAAAATGGGTTGTGGCGTTACTTGGGATACTTAATACTTGGTCTTTGTCACTCACGTCAGTGTGATGATGTGGTGTGCATGTGAACTTGTGCTATTTAGTGATCATTGTTTGGCTCTAATCGGTTACTTAGTCACTGGTGCATGTGTGTTTGTGTTGTTCGGATGTTAGAGATAATATCTAGAACAAAAACGATGCGCCCTACTAAAGAAATAGGGTGTATGTTTGTATGGATGTTGAACGTCTTTTGCACTGTACTTAGCCACCCGTGCTAATCGGAGATGCGGGGAAAGGCAATATATATTTTCGGCGAGTCATTGTCACAAAGCATTACCTTGAATTAGAAATTTTCTGGCTACTGCTCATGAAGCGGTTGTCTGGGTTGACCACCTAAATGTGACGTTGGTTCTAGATTCGAAGCTTTCGTGACTGCAAGGATTCATATTCTTAGGTTTTTTTCGGTAAAGTCACGTAAGTGTGCTGTGACGGTTCCACCTGAAGACGGAAGCTTTTGTTGCCTCCGAAACGTCGTGATTTTTATTTTATTTTACTTTTATTAATTTTCATTTTTTACCTACGTGACTTTACCGAAAAACCTAAGAATATGTGACGTTGGTGTTGTTCTGCATCTTCAGCCATACGAAAGAAGAGGAAGAAAAATCTTACATCCGTAATCATCATTATATTCACTGCCTTCTTCATCACATTGGAAGACTGACGTTCGGCTTATGCAATTGCCTTTCTTTAGAACTGGCTAAGTTGGATGTAAAAACAAAAAAGAAACAAAAAATTTAAAGTCACAAGGTGGTTCAAAAAAGCAAGTTATGTGAACAAACATTTTTTTTGGGAAAAATATTGAGAGTTTTTTTTAAAAGTTAGGCTTTAGCTTTTGAAGCAGTCATGGTCAATGGCTGTGAATATAATAAAATTAAGTCCTTCCAACGGTAACAGAAAATCTGGCTTTGAAATGTAAGTATTCAGTCTGGAGAGTGTGTCGGCTCTCAGCAGAGCTTGATATTCCGCAGCAGTTTTTAATAGCTGTAGTATTTCATTCGAATGAATAATATATTCAATTTTTTTTTTACTATTAATCAAGTCACGATGTGAAGGAACGTCCTTCTAGGACTCCTGCAGGCGCCACAGCGTAATGGAATGCCAGGGAACAGCCTTGAAAGATGACGATTGAATTGCAGTATTTAAGAATGTCTCAATACCTGGCCAGGTGGCACAGTGGTTTAGAGCGCATGGCTTATAATCAGAAGGTCACCTGCAGCGGCAATTTATTCAGCATTTTAAAAATATATATATAGTCCTGGTCTGGCCAACGACAGTCTGAGAATTTTAGTTTAGTCTTGGTGGGTTTCATTTTGTGATTATCGTTGTCTGGTCGACTAAAGCGATCAAAATGTAGTCCATTCTTTGTTATTAAATGTTGGGTGCATCATTTAACCCCCCCCCCCCAAGCCCACCTTACTAAATATTGAGATCAGCCAATCTGTGAATTATTTTATATACACACATTACCATCTTCTGTGCACTGCATTTTCTAATAACGTTCCTACTTGATCTTAGTCTGTCGTGCGTCATCATTGGGGCTCTCGTTGCCTTTGTCTTGTCAGCGTTGTGCTCCGGTCTCTGCTGGGCAGCAGCCGTAGTCATCGTCACGCTCATTGATTTCCGACCACTTGCGGTCATCGTGTAACGAAAGTAAAACCAAAAAACTCGTTGACAAATCTTTTTGTCACTGACATCGTTCACAAATCTAATGCTGGTCGCAACGTTCAAATGACTGGCTCTTTCATATCATCCCTACTGTGTTCAACCACCACACCGCAGGTCACAACACCGCTCTTCCTGCTTATTCTCCCACACTGCCCCACTTTGGGATCGAATCCCATTGTCTCTCTTTCCCCAAGCTCTTTTAATAACCTTTCTCAATTGAAGAAACCAGTTTTTTTTTATATCTCTTGCTACTTTGATTGTGCTTGTTTGTAGCTGGCCGCTTGATGTTTTAATACTCGAATGGTAAACGTTGTGCGTTTTACTCTCCAACACAATTAAAACAAAAACAAGTCGTTGACGAATATTTTTGGTCACTAATATCGTTAACAAATCTAACGCTGGTCGCACGTTCAAATGACACGTTTTGTTTGTGTGCCACACCTTACTAATTGGCTGTGTCGTCTGGTGGCTATTTTAATGACACATTCATATGTACGTGATCTAACCAAAAAACCTCTATTGGTCGCGAAAGCCTACGAGTTCAATTGATGTTTTGAGCCTGTGCTCTGCAACTGTATTTCGGAATTAAAAAAATCCCTGCCCAGAGGTCGACTCGGCCGATCGTCACCACTCGGTAGTCCGTGAAACGAGAACTTCTTTGGTGGAATTCAACAGCCATTGTCCTCATGATAACTTGTCTCTGCCATGGGAATGCTGTTTTATTCCTGCTCTATGGTGGGGGGGGGGGTACAGAGATGAGGTCGATGCAATGGCAATGAATGCTCCCCCATTCGTGAGTGTGCGAGTGGCGCGTGAGTGAGTGAGAAATTATTCGTCGCTAGGTGTTGTTCCTTCGAGTTTGGCAGGGAGTGGGTTTACTCCGTGCCAATCAGCCGAAACGTGTTTACAAATTCGCAGTCCTCAGACCTGTCCTAGGCTCTATTAAGTGACACACAAAGATGTATAGTAATGTTTTTTATTATTGTACAATCATTTGCATTGGTGCCATAGCCATTGAACTCGCAGCACTTTAGGCAAAGGATGTATGTAGGTATGTCAAACTTATTTCAGACCGTACGTAGCCAACAGTGCTAATATAAAAAGCAGTTCTTTAACACAAGTTGGGTTCGTCGTCCTCATTTGAACCCAGCATGTGCTCAGCATTCAAAGTTTCTCGTAATTTTTTTAAAACCATTATTAACTCCTTCTACCTGTGGGATTTAGAAAAAGAAAAGTTACGTTTTCAAGTGCTGTAAAATAATTCTGTTCACTCGTGTGACTTTATTCTTAACAACGGTGTAAACAATTCAAAATAAATTGCATTCATGAGAGAGCTACTGCTCAGTCTTGCGAATAACATGTGGCGGGCATGGCTGTTGGCTGGTTTCGTGCTGCAGATGAACTTGGGTTGAAATGCTGGGAGCCAAAGCTGAATGCAACCCAAAGGTCATAAAGAGAAAAAAGAATGAACAATAGTCCGTTTCACTGGCAAAGAAACAAAATCACATGTCGGTTCATCTCGCCAAAGGGCCTTCTGGACTAATGTTTATTCCAAAAACATTTATCTTAAGCAGGCAAACCCTGGAGCGGTTTCAACTTTCCTAATCACTTCGGGTCAGTGTGTCGTCTTGAAGAAAAACATAAATGTAACCCCTGCGTTGCCTGTTGACACCATGAGTGTTATTGTGGGTAAGAGCCAACGGTCTGCGACCCCGATTCCATCTCCATTTAATGCTGTTCTTTATTTAACCAGGTGACATCTGGTTGATATTGGTTTTCATTGGCAAGCAATGACTGGTTGACTGCAATTGTTAAGCTTATTTATTAGCTTATGGATGAGAAAAATGGGACGAAATTTGAACAAGCACGATGACAAGATAGAGAAAAGCTCTTAAGAGAGCCGTTTATTTACATTGCTTTCAAATTAAACACACGCTGTACACGTAGCCTGATGGAACGGGCAAAAATGTTTAAGCGGAACAGAATGAAGGAAAAAGGTGGTAGTAAAAACAGCACACAAAGTAATGAATTCCTGAATTGAATTCCGGCGTACACTTGTCACAGTTGATCCAGTCATTGGGAGATTGAATTGTTACGTGCCCGTTGGTAACGGTGATGGCAACACGACCATGACAATGACAAAGATTGGCACCTGGCCATGTTTTTACGATTTAACCATCGGCATGCGTGTAATCCCTGATGTAAGTTTATTATCCTTGGCGCTTGCCCAGAGCATCCGGAGATTCCACGCGAGTGTTGTTTTGCGGGGCACTCTTCCGTAAGTGGTGACCACATATAACAATGATGGACTGCCCTGTAGGAAGACGACGACGGTGACGACGCCGACGGTCGTGGTGATGAGGAGCGGCGTGTGTGCCGTGCGCAGCCCGACGGATGAGCGCTGCGTCTTCTGCAACCGCGACGAGCAGAGCTCGCTGGGCCAGGGAGAGCTCAAGCGCTTCAACGCCACCCCGGGGCTGCTGACGCCTGTGCACTACCCGACGCAGAAGGGCGCCGGTGCCACCACTGGTGGTGCCGCCACCGGTGTCGCTACCGGGGCCGCCGGCACCGCCACGGCCACCGCCACCGTCACCGCCACGACCACCGTAACGAGCACTGCCGGAGCAAGCGCCGTGGCCCCAGTCTCTGCTGCTGTCTCCTCCGCTGGTGGTGCCACCGACGCCGCCAGCACCGCCACCGCTAGTCTTGCCGTTGCGCCGCCTAGGAGGCCTTCGCAGCCAGCGCCGGCGCCTTCGGCTAGTGTGCCGCTCATCAGCAAACCAAGGGACAGGTGAGGGGACTGCCACTAGATTTGTAGCTAGTTTTGTCGTTGTGTTAAATTATATTATGATTGAACTTTCAGTGCGGTGTGGCAAGAAGCTAGTCTCAAAGTGAGCAGTGCATCACCTTGCATCCCATCCACACTGGAGGCACAGCTTTATTGGTTGTTCCGAAAATGGTCTCGTCTGGCAATAAGCAAGTTTAACTTTTTTTTACTCTGAGCAACAAACAAAATTTCATGTAATATTTTTGGTTTGTGCTGTCCGAGACCATCAATTTTCTCTTATTTTGAGGACTTGGTTTAATCGAGAGTTGCTGCTCATATTTGCATTTCCAGCTCGGCGCTTTGACGTGGTGGTAGCGTCTTGAACGGTGGCTTTGCTGGCTTGGAGGGCAAATTTATTGGCCGTGTCAAGAGACACTGAGCCGGCACTGCTGAGAATGCTGGGTGTTTAAGCCCTGGGGACCGTGGCTGTCGAAGGGCGCATCATTGTTGTTTCAAAAGCAAACCACTGACTATGTAAACTAGCTCTGTGGCAAGTGCGCTCACACACCGGCTATTCCCGGCCAAGCGTATAACGTCAATAATAATAAACGTCATAATTATTGGGCAGTTAATGGTCAGGTGCTTTACCTATAACAGCAGCGTGCGCTGAAGGTTTTGGGTGTAACTCGATGCCTGCAGTTGGCTCTCGGCTTAGGTTCGATGGGCTGTTTTGGTTGGAGAGAGGCCAAGCATGCCATGAGTGTTCGTCCACGTATATGCGTGCGTATACTTATGTGTGGAGGGTGTGTGCGTATGTGGCTGTGCCTGCGTGCTTGTACTTGTGTGTGTGTGGGGGGGGGTATGCGTGTGTACATACTATTGTAGCAGTGCCTTTGCTCATTTTTCTTGGCACATGCGTGTGGGTGTACGTGTGAATGTGTGTGCGCGGACATACCTGGGGAGCGGTTAGCTTAGTCATGGTTAGCACACAGTGCTACAAACCCGACAACCCAAGTTCCAATTCCTGGCCGCAGCTGACATCAGTGGCATATGTATATGATTTGATCCTGGGCCTCTACCCTAGTACGACTCAGCTTTAAATGAGTAGCTGGTGGGGTGTGCTAACATCAGCACTCGGGATACAAAGGCAGGTAGTTGTGACGCTGCCCACCTCACCCCATCAAGCGCCGTGCCAGTCTTGATAGGCGCTCGCCAACAGCACTGGCACCAACCGTCAGTTCAGGATAAAGGGAGATCGTTGTCTTTGGGCATTCGTGTCGGGAGAGCTGTCACAGTGGATAATGTCAGCGCCCTTCGTTACGATCCCAAATAATCTGGGTTCGATTTCTGGCCATGATGCACATCAGGCTTGGGGCTCCGCGAGGTTGACTTAACCTGAAATAAAAAGCTGGTATGTTGTGTGTGCCCACATCACATCAGCACTAAATTAGACAAAGGTGCGGCTACAAGTGTGTGACTGGCCACACCAACAACGCATGCATCTTGTAGCCATTATACAGTAACTATTCATCGCTTAATGAGTTAAAATATATTCATACACTCGCAATACAATTGTCAATTCGTGCGTGTCATAATACTGTTAATTTAGTTTTGCACACCATGTATATATTGGCTTCACGTAACCTCTGCTGCCACGAGAGGCCACTACATTTATCACAATAGAAGAGAACACACAATTTAAACTAAAATTGAATTGCAACCCTACATTCTTCCAGCTCATCAAATCACAAGGATGGAGGAATCATGACACCTCTACTAACCACCTTAACTAACAGCACGAGATTCACAAATGTTATTACGAAGAATTATACATCTCAAAGACTTGCACAGAAAATGAGTTATATTGTGTGTTGGAAGCACACAATACCATAAAAGATATGTGGTCATCGGTGTGGCTGTCCACTGGACTTTTTTCACATTAAAATTCAGCAATTCTCCTTGGTGCCACTGCAGCGAGCGTAAAGACTGTTTTGGGGCTGGTACGCGGGAGAGCACAATCAATAAATTAATCGACGTGCATTTGCGAGTCGTACTGCACGCATCTGAAGAGCCATGCAACATGGTTACGCAGCCGCTGAAGAAGCTCTGCACTCGCAGCGTTTGCCTGCTCCTCGTTTTAATAAGGCTTCACGTGTATTTGTGTTGCCCCCTTCTGCTCCTGCTGCTGCTGTTGCTGCTGTTTGCTGCTGCTGCTGCTGTTTGCTGCTCCTGCTGCTGCTGCTGTTTGCTGCTCCTGCTGTTGCTGCTGTTTGCTGCTGCTGCTGTTTGCTGCTGCTGCTGTTTGCTGCTGTTTGCTGCTGCTGCTGTTTGCTGCTGCTGTTTGCTGCTGCTGCTGCTGTTTGCTGCTGCTGCTGTTTGCTGCTGCTGCTGTTGCTGCTGTTTGCTGCTGCTGCTGCTGCTGCTGCTGTTTGCTGCTGCTGCTGTTTGCTGCTGCTGCTGCTCCTGCTGCTGTTGTTGCTGCTGTTTGCTGCTGCTGCTGTTTGCTGCTGCTGCTGTTTGCTGCTGCTGCTGTTTGCTGCTGCTGCTGTTTGCTGCTGCTGCTGTTTGCTGCTGCTGCTGTTTGCTGCTGCTGCTGTTTGCTGCTGCTGCTGCTGTTTGCTGCTGCTGCTGCTGTTTGCTGCTGCTGCTGTTTGCTGCTGCTGTTGCTGCTGTTTGCTGCTGCTGTAGCCGAACGCCGGCACAGGCGCTCAGTGCCCTTGAGGAGCTGCAGCGCGTGGGACTTCCGGATGATGTCGCCATCCGGGACCTGCTCAAGCCCACGGGTAATGACACATCACCGTACGTTCGCGTGTGACTTGGAGAGGCCACAGCAGAAGAAAACGAATATCTCCTTCATGTTTGTAGATAGCTGCCCAGGCTGGGTGTGTGTGTGTGCGCGATAGTGTAGCTCATAATCAACGATTTTTGGGTTTAGATCGCGTTATTTATAAATGTGTCGTAACCCTCCACCACCCGACACGGCCAATCAGTAAAAAAGTGTCACGTTGACAAAAGACAAATAGTTCACTGCTTTAGCCCACCGGTGTGTTGAAGCGTGAAACCACAACATTTACAATTTGAGTACGACGTTTCGCTGGTAATTGCATCCAGCATCATCGGGCAATTCGCCAGAATGGTGAGGCTCTGCTGTGTCTCCCGTTCTTATATAGAGCAGCAGCAGGGTGACGTCATCATTAACTCATTAACTCATCAGGTGCAAAGATTTGAGGGGGGGGGTTATTGTAATTATATACTTGATTAGTAATAAGGCTATTGTTACGATGCGAGTTGTAGATTAGTAATCATTTGGAATGTGTTCTATTGTGATTATGCTACATTAATAATCAGTTAGTGCTTGTTTCCCTTATAAGGAATTGTAATGCATCTTATTTAATAATACGCTTCCAGGCCGCACTAAGCCTGTAGCTGTCTGAGCGATTAAAGTTATTTCTGTTTCTCTCAATCTCAATGGATTCTCTAATTAGTCTTTGCCAGTAGTAACTAGTTTTACACAACACTTCAACGTTGTCAAAATCAATTGAGTGTCCCTGTTGACAAGCATGTTCTGCCACTGCCGACAGTTGTGTTTGCGATAGTTTAATATTTCTCTGGTGTTCTTTTAGTCTTACACTAACGTTACGCCCTGTCTGTCCAATATAGCATCTGCCACATACACAATTAATCCGATATACACCTTCTGTTGATAATTTAGGTAATTCGTCTTTAGTGCACGTTACTAATTGTTGAATTTTGTGTACTGTACCAAATCTTACTGTAATGTTTTGCTTTTGCAAAACACGGGCTAATTTGTCAGTTACTCCTGAGATAAATGGTATTTTTATTGTTTTAATAATCTGATCGCTTTCAGCAGTGTTGCTTTGCGATCGTGATTTGGCATTTAGTGCTCTGTTAATTTGAGCATTATTGTAGCCATTCTGTCTTAGTGCTTCTTTAACATGTTTAATCTCTCTCACTAGACTTTCATCATCTGACACTGTTTTAGCCCGATGTATGAGCGTCTTGATTAGAGAGGATTTCTGAGCTGGGTGATGATGCGATTTCGCATTCAGATAGGCATCAGTGTGCGTTTGCTTTCTGTAAACGCTGTGTGTTATTTTACCATTTAGGCCATGCCCAAGTAAAATATCCAGGAACGGGAGTGTGTTATTCACCTCCATTTCCATGGTGAACTGAATGGCCGGGTTTTGTGCATTGAGATGATTTAGAAAATCGTTAAGTGTATCTTTACCATGTGGCCAGACAACCAAAGTGTCATCCACATATCTAAACCAAAAGGATGGTTTTAATGTGCTCGAGGCAAGTGCTCTGGTTTCAAAGTTTTCCATGTACAAATTTGCTATAGCAGGAGATAAAGGAGAGCCCATTGCTGCTCCCTCCCTTTGTTTAAAGAATTCACCTCTCCATAAGAAGTAAGTGTTATTTAAACAATGGTCAGCGAGTTTCGGAATATCTTTTGGTAAATCTGTATTCTTTACCAGTGTATCAAGTAATTTAAGCGACTCGCTCACTGGAACCTTAGTGAATAGCGAAATCACATCAAAACTCACCAAAATATCATTAGGGTTAAGCTTAATATCTTTGATCATATTCACAAGATGTTCTGAATTTCTTATGAATGATGATGTCCTACCGATGTAGGGCTGTATTTGTTTAGTTACATATTTTGCTAATTTATATGTGGCAGAGCCAATTGTACTGACTATGGGTCGTAAAGGGATGCCGATTTTATGGATCTTTGGTAGCCCATACAGTCTAGGTGGTTTTGAAGCCCTTGGCTTAATTAGGAATTGCTCATTTTTTGGGATTAATGAATTTGCAATGATTGCAGTAGTCTTACGTTCCAGAGTATTAGTTGGATCTCGTTTAATTTTAATGTAGGTACTTTCCTCTAATAAATCTTTAATTTTATTATCATAATCGGCTCGTGACATCACTACAGTAGTGCGGCCCTTATCCGCTGCTAGGATTTGAATATCTTTATTTAGACGAAGCTCTCTTAAGGCTTTTGCCTCGTTCGAGCTAATATTTACTTTCGGTATTTTACTATTCTCAATTATTTTGGCAACCTCGTGTCTAGTCATCTCTGCCTCATTATGTGGAAGAAGTCTTACTGCTGATTCTACCTCAGCAATTATCTCATCCACTGGAATTGTGCGTGGGGTAACGGCAAAGTTAAGGCCTTTAGAAAGGACAGAAATCATGTCAGTGGTTAAATTAGTGTTAGTCAAGTTCATTACGGTTTTGTTTTTAAATTGTTCGTTTTTAATAGGGATTTGTTTATTGTAAAGTCTAGAAAATTTGTTAATTTGGTTAGCATTTGTTAGATTAAACACATTATCAGCCGATTGTTGTGTTATAGTATCGATTATATTCCAATCATGCATGGACACACTATTGCTTATATTTAAATGTAAATGCTTTAGCGATTCAGAAATGCTGGATAATTCACTCCTGTTGTGTTGTATTCTCTCTATTAATAATAATTCGCTAGCTTTGTGTAGTATTTTGTTAGCTTTAGAAGACTTTATGTGATGTGTTATTTTAACTGCGTTTGGTATTACCTTCGAATCTCTGCACCTTTTGAGGAACGCCAATGAAGATATCAATTTCATCCGCTTAATGCGGAGCTTCTCCAATTTTCTGGTTTTAAGAAAAGTATCCTCCCCATAGAGGTTAGTCAGTTTAACACGTAGGCTTTCGCGACCAATATTGTTCATAATCAACGATTTTTGGGTTTAGATCGCGTTATTTATAAATGTGTCGTAACCCTCCACCACCCGACACGGCCAATCAGTAAAAAAGTGTCACGTTGACAAAAGACAAATAGTTCACTGCTTTAGCCCACCGGTGTGTTGAAGCGTGAAACCACAACATTTACAATTTGAGTACGACGTTTCGCTGGTAATTGCATCCAGCATCATCGGGCAATTCGCCAGAATGGTGAGGCTCTGCTGTGTCTCCCGTTCTTATATAGAGCAGCAGCAGGGTGACGTCATCATTAACTCATTAACTCATCAGGTGCAAAGATTTGAGGGGGGGGGTTATTGTAATTATATACTTGATTAGTAATAAGGCTATTGTTACGATGCGAGTTGTAGATTAGTAATCATTTGGAATGTGTTCTATTGTGATTATGCTACATTAATAATCAGTTAGTGCTTGTTTCCCTTATAAGGAATTGTAATGCATCTTATTTAATAATACGCTTCCAGGCCGCACTAAGCCTGTAGCTGTCTGAGCGATTAAAGTTATTTCTGTTTCTCTCAATCTCAATGGATTCTCTAATTAGTCTTTGCCAGTAGTAACTAGTTTTACACAACACTTCAACGTTGTCAAAATCAATTGAGTGTCCCTGTTGACAAGCATGTTCTGCCACTGCCGACAGTTGTGTTTGCGATAGTTTAATATTTCTCTGGTGTTCTTTTAGTCTTACACTAACGTTACGCCCTGTCTGTCCAATATAGCATCTGCCACATACACAATTAATCCGATATACACCTTCTGTTGATAATTTAGGTAATTCGTCTTTAGTGCACGTTACTAATTGTTGAATTTTGTGTACTGTACCAAATCTTACTGTAATGTTTTGCTTTTGCAAAACACGGGCTAATTTGTCAGTTACTCCTGAGATAAATGGTATTTTTATTGTTTTAATAATCTGATCGCTTTCAGCAGTGTTGCTTTGCGATCGTGATTTGGCATTTAGTGCTCTGTTAATTTGAGCATTATTGTAGCCATTCTGTCTTAGTGCTTCTTTAACATGTTTAATCTCTCTCACTAGACTTTCATCATCTGACACTGTTTTAGCCCGATGTATGAGCGTCTTGATTAGAGAGGATTTCTGAGCTGGGTGATGATGCGATTTCGCATTCAGATAGGCATCAGTGTGCGTTTGCTTTCTGTAAACGCTGTGTGTTATTTTACCATTTAGGCCATGCCCAAGTAAAATATCCAGGAACGGGAGTGTGTTATTCACCTCCATTTCCATGGTGAACTGAATGGCCGGGTTTTGTGCATTGAGATGATTTAGAAAATCGTTAAGTGTATCTTTACCATGTGGCCAGACAACCAAAGTGTCATCCACATATCTCAAATCTTTGCACCTGATGAGTTAATGAGTTAATGATGACGTCACCCTGCTGCTGCTCTATATAAGAACGGGAGACACAGCAGAGCCTCACCATTCTGGCGAATTGCCCGATGATGCTGGATGCAATTACCAGCGAAACGTCGTACTCAAATTGTAAATGTTGTGGTTTCACGCTTCAACACACCGGTGGGCTAAAGCAGTGAACTATTTGTCTTTTGTCAACGTGACACTTTTTTACTGATTGGCCGTGTCGGGTGGTGGAGGGTTACGACACATTTATAAATAACGCGATCTAAACCCAAAAATCGTTGATTATGAACAATATTGGTCGCGAAAGCCTACGTGTTAAACTGACTAACCTCTATGGGGAGGATACTTTTCTTAAAACCAGAAAATTGGAGAAGCTCCGCATTAAGCGGATGAAATTGATATCTTCATTGGCGTTCCTCAAAAGGTGCAGAGATTCGAAGGTAATACCAAACGCAGTTAAAATAACACATCACATAAAGTCTTCTAAAGCTAACAAAATACTACACAAAGCTAGCGAATTATTATTAATAGAGAGAATACAACACAACAGGAGTGAATTATCCAGCATTTCTGAATCGCTAAAGCATTTACATTTAAATATAAGCAATAGTGTGTCCATGCATGATTGGAATATAATCGATACTATAACACAACAATCGGCTGATAATGTGTTTAATCTAACAAATGCTAACCAAATTAACAAATTTTCTAGACTTTACAATAAACAAATCCCTATTAAAAACGAACAATTTAAAAACAAAACCGTAATGAACTTGACTAACACTAATTTAACCACTGACATGATTTCTGTCCTTTCTAAAGGCCTTAACTTTGCCGTTACCCCACGCACAATTCCAGTGGATGAGATAATTGCTGAGGTAGAATCAGCAGTAAGACTTCTTCCACATAATGAGGCAGAGATGACTAGACACGAGGTTGCCAAAATAATTGAGAATAGTAAAATACCGAAAGTAAATATTAGCTCGAACGAGGCAAAAGCCTTAAGAGAGCTTCGTCTAAATAAAGATATTCAAATCCTAGCAGCGGATAAGGGCCGCACTACTGTAGTGATGTCACGAGCCGATTATGATAATAAAATTAAAGATTTATTAGAGGAAAGTACCTACATTAAAATTAAACGAGATCCAACTAATACTCTGGAACGTAAGACTACTGCAATCATTGCAAATTCATTAATCCCAAAAAATGAGCAATTCCTAATTAAGCCAAGGGCTTCAAAACCACCTAGACTGTATGGGCTACCAAAGATCCATAAAATCGGCATCCCTTTACGACCCATAGTCAGTACAATTGGCTCTGCCACATATAAATTAGCAAAATATGTAACTAAACAAATACAGCCCTACATCGGTAGGACATCATCATTCATAAGAAATTCAGAACATCTTGTGAATATGATCAAAGATATTAAGCTTAACCCTAATGATATTTTGGTGAGTTTTGATGTGATTTCGCTATTCACTAAGGTTCCAGTGAGCGAGTCGCTTAAATTACTTGATACACTGGTAAAGAATACAGATTTACCAAAAGATATTCCGAAACTCGCTGACCATTGTTTAAATAACACTTACTTCTTATGGAGAGGTGAATTCTTTAAACAAAGGGAGGGAGCAGCAATGGGCTCTCCTTTATCTCCTGCTATAGCAAATTTGTACATGGAAAACTTTGAAACCAGAGCACTTGCCTCGAGCACATTAAAACCATCCTTTTGGTTTAGATATGTGGATGACACTTTGGTTGTCTGGCCACATGGTAAAGATACACTTAACGATTTTCTAAATCATCTCAATGCACAAAACCCGGCCATTCAGTTCACCATGGAAATGGAGGTGAATAACACACTCCCGTTCCTGGATATTTTACTTGGGCATGGCCTAAATGGTAAAATAACACACAGCGTTTACAGAAAGCAAACGCACACTGATGCCTATCTGAATGCGAAATCGCATCATCACCCAGCTCAGAAATCCTCTCTAATCAAGACGCTCATACATCGGGCTAAAACAGTGTCAGATGATGAAAGTCTAGTGAGAGAGATTAAACATGTTAAAGAAGCACTAAGACAGAATGGCTACAATAATGCTCAAATTAACAGAGCACTAAATGCCAAATCACGATCGCAAAGCAACACTGCTGAAAGCGATCAGATTATTAAAACAATAAAAATACCATTTATCTCAGGAGTAACTGACAAATTAGCCCGTGTTTTGCAAAAGCAAAACATTACAGTAAGATTTGGTACAGTACACAAAATTCAACAATTAGTAACGTGCACTAAAGACGAATTACCTAAATTATCAACAGAAGGTGTATATCGGATTAATTGTGTATGTGGCAGATGCTATATTGGACAGACAGGGCGTAACGTTAGTGTAAGACTAAAAGAACACCAGAGAAATATTAAACTATCGCAAACACAACTGTCGGCAGTGGCAGAACATGCTTGTCAACAGGGACACTCAATTGATTTTGACAACGTTGAAGTGTTGTGTAAAACTAGTTACTACTGGCAAAGACTAATTAGAGAATCCATTGAGATTGAGAGAAACAGAAATAACTTTAATCGCTCAGACAGCTACAGGCTTAGTGCGGCCTGGAAGCGTATTATTAAATAAGATGCATTACAATTCCTTATAAGGGAAACAAGCACTAACTGATTATTAATGTAGCATAATCACAATAGAACACATTCCAAATGATTACTAATCTACAACTCGCATCGTAACAATAGCCTTATTACTAATCAAGTATATAATTACAATAACCCCCCCCCTCAAATCTTTGCACCTGATGAGTTAATGAGTTAATGATGACGTCACCCTGCTGCTGCTCTATATAAGAACGGGAGACACAGCAGAGCCTCACCATTCTGGCGAATTGCCCGATGATGCTGGATGCAATTACCAGCGAAACGTCGTACTCAAATTGTAAATGTTGTGGTTTCACGCTTCAACACACCGGTGGGCTAAAGCAGTGAACTATTTGTCTTTTGTCAACGTGACACTTTTTTACTGATTGGCCGTGTCGGGTGGTGGAGGGTTACGACACATTTATAAATAACGCGATCTAAACCCAAAAATCGTTGATTATGAACAATATTGGTCGCGAAAGCCTACGTGTTAAACTGACTAACCTCTATGGGGAGGATACTTTTCTTAAAACCAGAAAATTGGAGAAGCTCCGCATTAAGCGGATGAAATTGATATCTTCATTGGCGTTCCTCAAAAGGTGCAGAGATTCGAAGGTAATACCAAACGCAGTTAAAATAACACATCACATAAAGTCTTCTAAAGCTAACAAAATACTACACAAAGCTAGCGAATTATTATTAATAGAGAGAATACAACACAACAGGAGTGAATTATCCAGCATTTCTGAATCGCTAAAGCATTTACATTTAAATATAAGCAATAGTGTGTCCATGCATGATTGGAATATAATCGATACTATAACACAACAATCGGCTGATAATGTGTTTAATCTAACAAATGCTAACCAAATTAACAAATTTTCTAGACTTTACAATAAACAAATCCCTATTAAAAACGAACAATTTAAAAACAAAACCGTAATGAACTTGACTAACACTAATTTAACCACTGACATGATTTCTGTCCTTTCTAAAGGCCTTAACTTTGCCGTTACCCCACGCACAATTCCAGTGGATGAGATAATTGCTGAGGTAGAATCAGCAGTAAGACTTCTTCCACATAATGAGGCAGAGATGACTAGACACGAGGTTGCCAAAATAATTGAGAATAGTAAAATACCGAAAGTAAATATTAGCTCGAACGAGGCAAAAGCCTTAAGAGAGCTTCGTCTAAATAAAGATATTCAAATCCTAGCAGCGGATAAGGGCCGCACTACTGTAGTGATGTCACGAGCCGATTATGATAATAAAATTAAAGATTTATTAGAGGAAAGTACCTACATTAAAATTAAACGAGATCCAACTAATACTCTGGAACGTAAGACTACTGCAATCATTGCAAATTCATTAATCCCAAAAAATGAGCAATTCCTAATTAAGCCAAGGGCTTCAAAACCACCTAGACTGTATGGGCTACCAAAGATCCATAAAATCGGCATCCCTTTACGACCCATAGTCAGTACAATTGGCTCTGCCACATATAAATTAGCAAAATATGTAACTAAACAAATACAGCCCTACATCGGTAGGACATCATCATTCATAAGAAATTCAGAACATCTTGTGAATATGATCAAAGATATTAAGCTTAACCCTAATGATATTTTGGTGAGTTTTGATGTGATTTCGCTATTCACTAAGGTTCCAGTGAGCGAGTCGCTTAAATTACTTGATACACTGGTAAAGAATACAGATTTACCAAAAGATATTCCGAAACTCGCTGACCATTGTTTAAATAACACTTACTTCTTATGGAGAGGTGAATTCTTTAAACAAAGGGAGGGAGCAGCAATGGGCTCTCCTTTATCTCCTGCTATAGCAAATTTGTACATGGAAAACTTTGAAACCAGAGCACTTGCCTCGAGCACATTAAAACCATCCTTTTGGTTTAGATATGTGGATGACACTTTGGTTGTCTGGCCACATGGTAAAGATACACTTAACGATTTTCTAAATCATCTCAATGCACAAAACCCGGCCATTCAGTTCACCATGGAAATGGAGGTGAATAACACACTCCCGTTCCTGGATATTTTACTTGGGCATGGCCTAAATGGTAAAATAACACACAGCGTTTACAGAAAGCAAACGCACACTGATGCCTATCTGAATGCGAAATCGCATCATCACCCAGCTCAGAAATCCTCTCTAATCAAGACGCTCATACATCGGGCTAAAACAGTGTCAGATGATGAAAGTCTAGTGAGAGAGATTAAACATGTTAAAGAAGCACTAAGACAGAATGGCTACAATAATGCTCAAATTAACAGAGCACTAAATGCCAAATCACGATCGCAAAGCAACACTGCTGAAAGCGATCAGATTATTAAAACAATAAAAATACCATTTATCTCAGGAGTAACTGACAAATTAGCCCGTGTTTTGCAAAAGCAAAACATTACAGTAAGATTTGGTACAGTACACAAAATTCAACAATTAGTAACGTGCACTAAAGACGAATTACCTAAATTATCAACAGAAGGTGTATATCGGATTAATTGTGTATGTGGCAGATGCTATATTGGACAGACAGGGCGTAACGTTAGTGTAAGACTAAAAGAACACCAGAGAAATATTAAACTATCGCAAACACAACTGTCGGCAGTGGCAGAACATGCTTGTCAACAGGGACACTCAATTGATTTTGACAACGTTGAAGTGTTGTGTAAAACTAGTTACTACTGGCAAAGACTAATTAGAGAATCCATTGAGATTGAGAGAAACAGAAATAACTTTAATCGCTCAGACAGCTACAGGCTTAGTGCGGCCTGGAAGCGTATTATTAAATAAGATGCATTACAATTCCTTATAAGGGAAACAAGCACTAACTGATTATTAATGTAGCATAATCACAATAGAACACATTCCAAATGATTACTAATCTACAACTCGCATCGTAACAATAGCCTTATTACTAATCAAGTATATAATTACAATAACCCCCCCCCTCAAATCTTTGCACCTGATGAGTTAATGAGTTAATGATGACGTCACCCTGCTGCTGCTCTATATAAGAACGGGAGACACAGCAGAGCCTCACCATTCTGGCGAATTGCCCGATGATGCTGGATGCAATTACCAGCGAAACGTCGTACTCAAATTGTAAATGTTGTGGTTTCACGCTTCAACACACCGGTGGGCTAAAGCAGTGAACTATTTGTCTTTTGTCAACGTGACACTTTTTTACTGATTGGCCGTGTCGGGTGGTGGAGGGTTACGACACATTTATAAATAACGCGATCTAAACCCAAAAATCGTTGATTATGAACAATATTGGTCGCGAAAGCCTACGTGTTAAACTGATAGTGTAGCTGTTGGCACACTGCCTTACGAACCCGGCATCCCGAGTTTGATTCCCGCTCGCGGTCAAACCCATGACGATTATCTAATCCGCTCATGGGCCTCACTTCCGTCGACTTACCTGGTGTAGTGTGTAAACATCGCCACTGGGCAGACAAGGACGGCCGGGCATGGTGCTGGCCACCCACCCCCTCGTGTGCCATGCCGGCCTTCATCGGTGCTCCCTAACAGCCCTTGCCCCAACAGTGTGTTTTGGCTCTATGGGGGATCTTTGTTTGTCTCGCTGTCAATTTGATACCAATTTGATATTTCATTTGTGAGAAAAAGAATACAATTGAAAGGTAAACGAGTGGTGCGTAGGTTCTTGAGCGGTTTGTGCTGGACGGCCCCTCTGAAGTATTCTCGCATAGCACGGCGTGGTGTTGGGCACGATGGCCGGCATTTCACTCCATGTGCTGCGAGCTTCAGGAAATGAAAAGGAACTTTTTTTGAACCCCTGTGAAAAACAATCGGTGCACTCTTGAAACTCATGGTTGTGTGATTTAGCTAATTGTTTTTCTTTCCAACACAAAACAGCTCTTAAATTGCAGCTGCATATCTAGGCTCTATTTTTCGATTTAAAGCTTTCGTGACTACAGGAATTCATCTTCTTGGTTTTTTCGGTAAAGTCACGTAGAAGGGAAGTAATAAAATAATAAAAATAAAACATAATAAAACAATTCTCACGACGTTTCAGCCACAACGCAAGCAGCCGTCTTCAGGTAAAGAATGAGATCCTGTCAAGCTGGGAGCTTATATAGACGCTGAGTTGGGGGGGGGGGGTGTAAGAAGAGCACCTTAACAAAGGGATGTGCATATCAAGAGGCGTAGGAGGTGGGCGGGGGGGTTTCAAGGGAGGGGGCAGGGGGGGTAGCAATAACAAAGGGATGGAATGTTAAAGCAATGAAACATGTGAATGGGAGAGCGGTGACCGAACACTAACAGAGGAGCAAGTAATGCATTCCCTGTGGAGAACACAAGATACACAGTTAATGCCTGTGAGTGGATTGCGGACTGAAAGTCGCCGTAAACGTGAACAACAATCAGTTAAGATCCGAAATGGTTTATTACGTCCTTCCAATGATTGCTGAGCCCGAATCCATCTTCTCGGTTGAAATTGTCTCTGTGTTTGTATATGTGGATCGCCTCATGAACGAATCTCTCATGGTAGCCAGGTGGCTTGCAGAGAACCTCTGTCTTGGAGAAGTCAATGTCATGTGAGCCCACTGAATTGTAACAGTGATCTGGACGGCTGAGGTGTTTGTCCTACCGTGTTTCAGGTCTGCCTTATGTTCGCGGATGCGGTCCGAGACATGTCGTTTGGTTTCGCCAATGTAACTGCTACCACAGAGGCAACTTAGTTTGTAGACGCCAGGGTACTGTATGTCTGGAACCACGTCTTTTACAGACGGGACCAGATCACGGATTTTATGTACTGTGTTGAATCGGACTTGAATCTTGTGTTTAATCAGGATTTTGGAGATCTTTTTTGTGACCCCAGCAATGTAGGGTAAGGTGATGGTTTTGAAAGGCTCCTCAACAGGATTCTTCTTGATGGTTGGAGTGATGGCTTTACGGATTGTGTAGTCGGAGTAACCATTAGCCTTAAGAGCTTGGCGTACGTGTTTGAGTTCACTGGCAATGTGTTCCTGGTCGGAGATGCATTGGGCTCTATGGTATAGAGCAGGGGTCGGCAACCTACGGCTCCGGAGCCGCATGCGGCTCTTTACGGGCTGCTTCTTGACAATATGTACGTATGTACAGTATGTACTCAGATGCATTGCGGCTCTTGAAATACTGAATTTTGTACCGAATTGGAAAGAAATGGCTCTTCTTGTTATTTTGGTTGCCGACCCCTGGTATAGAGTCTTGATGAGGGAGTTCTTCTGGGATGGATGGTGGTGGGAATCCGGTTTTAGGTAGGCATCCGTATGGGTGGCTTTCCTGTAGACAGAATGGCTCATTGAACCATCAGGTCTCCTTTTAATTAGGCTCTGTTTCCATGTTCTCTGAATTGAGTTTCAAGCCCTGTTAATGAATAAAGACAGCATAGGTTACCTATCAGCAAGACCAAAGTTAATATTATTCTGTTTAATATTCTTGTAATAGCCAGCTTATCCTTACATAATTGTTTTTAGAAAATCTAATTGCCTTGAATTAGTTGTCCTTTACTGTTGCTCTTAGACAGCATTTGTGTTTGTTTCACAAATTCCCATCAGCAAGCTTTCACCTGTCCATGAATTATCACCGGAGTCAGTATTGTCACCTCTCGTCAGCGAGCCATTACACTGCGGGTGTATCCAATGGCCTCCATTCACCGAGCCGCTCGCCACTTCATCTGTCACACCTGCGTTTATTCACCGCCGTGACTTCAACGGCAACTTTTCACTTTTACCATCGCTGACAACCGGATCTGTCCATTTGGGGTCCTCCCAATATGAGCGAGCTTACTCCAGTCCACATGGCCTGGCGACGCCTTACGGCATCACTGTCGCTTTGTAACGACTCGCGATCGTGTCGTGACGTCGCGCCGCGTGCCACACGGCGTCGCGGTTGCATGGCAACGCCTCGCGGTCGTGTCATGGGGACGCGCCGCGTGCCACACTTCGTCGCCGTCGCTCGGTAACGACTCGCGGTCGTGTCATCGCGCCGCGTGCCACACGACGTCGGGGTTGCATGGCAACGCCTCGCGGCCATGTCGTGGCGTCGCGACGCGTGCCACACTTCGTCGCCATCGCTTGGTAACGCCTCGCGGTCATGTCGTGGCGTCGCGCAGCGTGCCACACTTCGTGGCTGTCGCTTGGTAGCGACTCGCGGTCGTGTTGTGGCGTCGCGACGGGTGCCACACGGCGTCGCTTAGTAACGGCTCGCGAACGTGTTGCGGCGTCGCGACGCGTGTCCTTGCGCAGGCCACTGCTGGGCGCACCACTGCTGCGCCGCCTGGTCGGAGGGCGTGTGCCTCTCCCCCGAGCTCGAGCTCATCAACGTGGACCGCGCCGTGCTGGCCGCCGTGAAGCAGGTGACAGATGCTCAAGACTCAACGCCGGTTCTGTGACCGGCATAACCACGCACCGTCACGCTGACGCCGGCACACCTGACGCCAGTGCCCTTGACACTGGCGGCTGAGCACAGGCACCGCTGAACCGCGTACATTGACCAAATATGCTGACACTGGAGCCCTATCGATGTGCATTATTGCTGGCAATGTAACCCTTACCCTGAAACCACACCAAGACATCGCAGACTCCAGACACTGCCGTATGACACACTTGACAGCGCACGCTGAGACCGGCGTGCACTTTTGTGTGGGACAAAGAGCACCGTTCTAATTTTGCACTTTTAAAACAATCACAGCACCCAAAGCTACGGTGCACTTCACCAGTGAGATCTTATACTCTCTACACCTGACTTGGTTTTCGTTGGCTCGGCTAAAGTAAAAGCCGCAGTGATGTGGCTGTCTTCAGAAAGGAATTGGCCTCACGTGAGTCGTGTTATGTGTTGTGTGTGGGGAGCGGTAGTGTAGCGGTTAGCACGCTGCGCTATGAACCCGGCGACCCGGCTAACACCGGTGACGATTATTTTATCCTGTTCTGGGCCTCCCCTAGGTCGACTCAGTCTCAAATGAGTACCTGGTGTGGTGTGTAAATATCGCCACTGGGGAGACAAAGGCGGTCAGGCATGGTGCTGGCCACCCACCCCCTCGTGTACTGTTCCAGACTTCATAGGTCCTCACTAACAGCACTTGCCCCTATAGTCTGTTAAGACTTTACGGGGATATTATTTGCGTGTGGAATTGGCCACAAATCCGCCATTATGTATTTATAGGTGCTCACAAAACAGCTTCGGATTGGATTGAGGCGTGTGTATATTTTCCCAGATCAGAGTTAAACAAAATCAAATCACTTTTGCATGTTTGTTTTTTCCCGAAAATTATCCAGGTGGCAACAATGGGTAGATACCCTATTGCATAATTTGGCTTATTTCAGCTCGGAGAAATAAAATATGGGGTTGATTGCCATGTCACAATCACTCCTATAGCTGCAGTTCACGCGAGTAAGGCATCGCTAGCACTCCTGGTGTGGATTAAAAGCAATTGAAGAAACTTCATAAGTAGTTCTCGCATATCTCCTTCCAGTGGCCATTTTCTAACTTTGTATGACAATACCCTGCATCTCTATGAGTGTTCCGAATTGGAAATATATTCTTTTCATGGCATCGCAAAGCACAGAGAGTACAGTTATAATCCAACTGTCTTTTTAATGCCAGGTTGCTTCTCTCATTGAGTGGTGGTGTGTGCTGGTGAAGGGAATGCACAAATGCTTTGAACCCTAACCCGGTCCCCGAGGCGAGGGTTTAACGATGAGTCGAGTGACACGGGTGTCATTACCAAACACCTGCAATTTTTGCAGCCTTTGCTTTCACCATCTTCAACGGTGCCTGAGTCAGGAGCACATCGTGCGAAAAAAGCTTCCTCGCAATACCAGAATAGGGGAGAGCTACATGGGAATACATCGTCTTGAGTGGTTACGATTATGCAACTGGCAAAAAACCGGGACATCACATATATATATAAACATACACCGTGCAATGCTATAATCTTCATACCTTTTGGGATTCTTGAGGTGAATTATTATTGCCCGAGGCTTATAGAGCAAAGACTAATTACTGAGATTCAAAATATATCAGCAGTGGCATAAGCCGTGGGAAACCATCTCTTGTATTTTTTTTCAATGATATCTTTGTACATTTTTTATGTAAAGTTACTGCCTTAACAGGACTTAAGCCAGCAGCCAGCGTTGCCCTAACACCCCCCTCCGCCCCCCCCCCCCCCCATCGTCTCGAGTAGCGCTGCCAGCACTGCCGCCGTCTGGGTGCCACCGTCAAGTGCTGGGTGGAGAGCTGCTCGCACATGTACCACTACCCGTGCGCCGCCGTGGCCGGCACCTTCCAGGACATCCGCTCCCTCGCGCTTCTCTGCCCCGACCACGTTCACCAGGCCGTGACCATCGGTGAGCGGTCCGAAAGTGTTGCCCCGCTCAGACGTGCTTCTATGGCGTCCCATTCCACGGTCCTTTCTCTTGAACACAAAAGGGCAGCCCCGTAGCACAATCGGCTTTAAAATTGGGGAGCTTCGAATGGACAGAGGGAGTCATAATGAAGGTATTTCTTATAAAGGAAACTCATGCGATTTAACTGATTAATAATCTACAGTACTATTTTATTACAATGAACTTCTCCGCCTCTGATCTCTGTATCTGATGGGTTCAGGGTGACGTCATCTTGCTCTATTTAAGACCGGAAACAGGTGGATTGCTTCACTATTCTGGTAAATCGGCCGATGATGCTGGACGTTATTACCAGCGAAACGTCGTACTACTCAAACTGTAAATGTTGTGGATTTACTCTCTAGCACACCGGTGGGCTGAAGTAGTAACTAATTGGCGCGTGACAAACCTTACTGGCTGTGTCGGGTGGTGGAGGGTTACGACACCTTTATACCCTACGCGATCTAACACAAAAAACCTCTTCAATAATATTGGTCGCGAAAGCCTAAGTGATAAACGGACAGAGGGAGCTCTGTCTCGTACATGAAGAGCAGTAATCTAATCTCGGTGGAACCTTGTGCGCGCGCGTGTGCGTTGCCGTGTTTGTGCCTGTGTGCAGCGGGCGAGGAGGCAAACTGCGTGGTGTGCGACCAGCCGGGCGAGCTGCACAATCAGCTGTTCTGCACCAGCTGCGGGCAGCACTACCACGGCCGCTGCCTCGAGATCGCGCCCAGCACCGCCATCCGCGCCGGATGGCAGTGCCCAGAGTGCAAGATCTGCCAGACCTGCAGGTCCGCACACTCACACGCACGCACACTCACACGCACGCACGCACACACGCACACATGTAGGAATGTGGGCGTGCGAGCACACGTGTGGGGGAGAGATAGCGCAGCGGTTAGCCCGCTGCATTATGAGCCCGGCATCCCGAGTTCCATCCCCGCTCACAGCTACCAACAGCAGTGATGATTATCTGAGCCGGTCCTGGGCCTCTCCTAGGTCGACTCAGCCTCAAGTGAGTACCTGGTACGATGTATCAAAATTTCCACTGTGGAGACAAAGGTGGCCTGGCGTGGTGTTGGCCACCCCACCCCTCCTCGTGTATCGTGCCTGTCTTCATAGGTGGTCGCTAACAGCACTTGCCCCAACAATATGAATAGACTACACGGGTATCTTTGGCTTTGTTACGGAGCTTTGTGCAATGGCGAGTGCATTTGCTATAATCGTCGCATCAACCTCCGACACCACAGCACTTCACTCCGTATTGGCGAATCGATGCTGTCGTTACGTGCGCGTCAGCTGAGTCAACTACGTTTTGATCCGTCGGTGATAGGCGGTCAATGTGTTATGTTACTTCCCCAATTTTTATTTTTAAACCACTATATCGAGATTTTTTATCTTTTTTTAGTTTGTGTATATATCCAAAGCCTTTAGTGCTAGTGATTTACTTTTAACCCAGAGAACAACTATGCGTCGGCAACTGTTAATCCGTGTCACATTCACAGCAAATAAGAAATGTATGTTAATGCAAATGACGGTCAAGGTCAAGACGTGAATGGGTTATCACGGCCAATGTTATTGATGCTAGCACACATCTCCCTTGTCTTCGAAGATCCAATCGCCTGCCCTCCTTGTGGACATCATTATTGTGAGGCGCCTGAGTGGTGGTTAGTATTGTGCTGTCCCATTTTGTAATTCAGCCACGGTCGGCAGAGGATCCCCTCAGTCCAGTGGCATGTCCAGCCAGTATGTGAGTTCTCCTAGATAACAGCTTCATAAAAAAAACTCGATCAATCCACTGCTGAATGAAGGCCTCCGCACATCGTCAACATCACTCACAGTATCGCGATGTCTACGGTCCATTTAGCTCCTGCAAACGAGCAAATGTCATTGTTTCCTTGCCAAGGTAGTCTCTCCTTTGGCTGCCATTTCATCGCCAGTCTCGTCCTTCGGCCGTCATCCGTTCCAGCAACACATTTTTCCCACTTTTATCACGATGCAATGTCTCTTCGTTGCATTTGGACAAATATCAAAAGGCAGGGAAAATAATGGGGAAGAAATACACGCCTGGGAATTAAACTGAGACACAGAAAGAGCAACGCACGCATCGTAGAACAAATCATATCATCGCTGAAGACACATGACTGTCTCAAGGGCTAGTTGCATCCCCAACAGACAACGGTGTAGTAGGAGGGATACAATGTAATCATAAAATTACCCAAGGCAGATTAGCCTCAAGGAAGCCACCAATGACATCGATAGATACGGGCAGAGCAGTGGCTCCTACTTTGCAATCTACCAGCCACCGCACCTACGATTCGCACGGTTGGCTACGTACGGTGCGAAAGAAGTTCAACAAGCATACATGCACCACACATCGTGCGGCATGAGTTTCGCGAAGTTAAGAGTGAGTGCAACGGTGCGGTTGTGAGTACAGGCAGCCGGGCGATGACAGCAAGATGTTGGTGTGCGACGCCTGCGACAAGGGCTTTCACACGTACTGCCTGCGACCCGCCATGCAGTCCATTCCCAAGAACACGTGGAAGTGCAAGGTGGGTAGCTGGGGCACGCACACGCTTGCACGCATGTGTGTGAACACGCACGACACCCACACGTGCGATCCCTTCCCCCCCCCCCCCCCCCGCTTATTTACCCAGGAAAGTCTCACCGAGTCTCAAGACTCCTTGAGCAGGAGGCTCCTGCCAAGTTTTATCAGTAGGGGGGCAATGCTGCTGCCGTGTGTGATCCCAATTGAGTAATTTGCAGGTAATTTTTCAGCATTGGGATGTTTGGCCAATACCAGTTACATTGTGTGTTTATTAAATGTTACTTTCGGAGGAAACCGGAGAACACGGACGAAATCCATGCAGAACAGGGGAATAGAGAGAGAGAACTTGCAAACTCTGTAGAGAAAATCGCCCGATTCAGGAATCGAACCCAGGTACTTCTTGCTATCAGGCACGAGTGTTACCATTGTTCCACCCTGCCACCCAATTCCTAAGCATCCGAGCCCGTTAATTCTACCTGGGCCGAGTGCAGGGAACTGAGCCTGGATTGCAGAAATGTGCAAAGGCGCAGCCATATTGTTAGGTTTTCGGTAAAGTCGTGTAGGTAAAAAATTAAAATTAATAAAAGTAAAATAAAATAAAAATCACAACGTTTCGGGGGCAACACAAGCTTCAGTCTTCAGGTGGAACCGTCACAGCACGATTGCTGTATCAAGTAAATGAGAGATTACAAGAGATACTACCCCGTATATATACGGGGTAGTATCTCTTGTAAACGTCGTCATTTTTATTTATTTTACTTTTATTAATTTTAATTTTTTACCTACGTGACTTTACCGAAAACCTAAGAATATGAAAGGCGCAGCCCTCGCGTTTGCCAGCTCATTGGCAATGCTGATGAAAGGCCCTCAACTGGAGGCGGTTCTAGCAAGCACCTCTTCAGGGTATATATGAATCTTCTCGTGCACAGGGGCCAGTTGTCATGGAAGAGGTGGCAGTCCACCGATACTTTACCCCTACTTTCAATACGAGGCAATTGAAACCTCGCAGTGGAGCACGAGCACAAGAAACAAAAACTCAATGGGCATCCGTCAATAATGCTACCGTATAGAGGGGGGAATAATTATATGATGGGTGACATTTTGGGCTAATGGCCCTGTTGTCATTGTCAAGAGCCCCTCTGCATTGATTAATGTGAGTTTTTTTGCTATTTTTTCTCTTAACTCGCGGTGACAGCACTGCTTTCGATGAGAGTGGAATTTCTTTCTGCCATTGATTTACTGCGGTTGCACAGTTGGAAAATAATTGGCGAGTAAAAAAGTTTTTAAAAAGTTCAAGTATACACAAACCCGACGCTTTGGCAGGCGCAACGATTGTATACATCCAGCGACTCAGGCGCCCGATTGCGTGCTCGTTAACAAAGCTTTCGCTTTGTTGGGGTTTTTTGCCCCCCCCCCCCCCGCTTTGATTTAAAATGTGATTATTGTACCGCTATGTAACGTTCCATTCTTATTGTGTACACAACGTTCGGGCTTGGCGCATGTGAATGGAACGCACATTGATGTCATGCACATGGCATCTGTTAATCAGTAATTTATTCACCGAATCAGTCATTGGCTTGGGTCTGAGCCAACACATGGCAAAGTGCGGCCTCCCACATGCAAGACTGTATTACTGCCATCCTTTATCGCCAGAAATTGTAACTCATTATGACCAAATCAGTTCATGTAAGATTAATTTAAAACACTGTTGGTAATTATGATTGTGGTACAATAAGACCAGACAAAACAAGCACACACCTGTGAGCTCATACACTAATGTATGACCTGCATGTCTTAATTTTTTGCAGGTCTTTACATGTACAGTATATGCATGTGTGTGTGTGTTTCTTCTTTATACTTGTATGTGACTGTGGGTGGGTGGAGAGTGGTGGTTAGCGTGCTGCGCTACGAACCCAGAATCCTGAGTTCGATGGCTATCGGCAGTGTCAAGTGATATCTGAACCGGCCCTGGCCACACTACTTTCTCTCGTGCCATGCCAGCCTCAGTAGGTGCTCACCGAGAGCACTTTCTTCCAACAGCCTATGTAGGTTACATGGGATGGCCTTTTAAGCATGTGCCGGAGGCCCTAAAGGGGCAGGCATTCATAATCCCGTTTGATAACTCCAGGGAATTAAAACCACCGCCTTGTGGGAGTGGGATGTTTGTCCATTAAGTGTGTCTAGCCTGGCATAAGCACCATACGAACATCGCTGCCATGGAATCGCAAAGGGCAGCTGTTCTTGTTGTGTGTGTGCATGCGTGAGAAGCGGTAGTGTAACGGTGAGCGCACTGCGCTACGAACTTGGCGACCCGCGTTCGATTCCCTCTCACGGCCAAGACCAATGACAGTTATCTGAATCGTTTCTGGGCCTCTCCTCGGTCGACTCACCCTCAAATGATCACCTGGTACGGTATGTAAAACATCGCCACTCGGAAGACAAAGGCGGTAGGGCGTGGTATTGGCCACCCCCACCCCCTCGTGTGCCATACCGGCCTTCATAGGTGCTCGCTAACAGAACTTGCCCGAAGAGTCTGTTCAGGCTATGAAGGGGATCTTTATCTTCGTGTTTCTCTCTGGTGCTCGTATACACATGCCCGTGTGTGCCCGTGTGTGCCCGTTTGCCCCGTGCGCGCTCGCAGCACTGCCGGTCGTGCAGCGACTGCGGCTCGCGCTCGGCAGGCGTGGAGCCCGGCTCGCGCTGGCACCGCGACTACTCCCTGTGCGAGCGCTGCCACCAGCAGCGCGCGAGCGGGCGCGCCTGTCCCGTGTGCGGAAGGGCGCACGGCCGCCGCCCCGCGTCCACGCTCCTTGCGTGCCAACGCTGCAGCAGGTGAGGTCCGAGTTGGGCATCGCGCCGGCGCTGCCGGTTCGCTCCGCGCCGCTGGATATCTGTCGGTGGCGCGGCAGTCTACTCCGCACCCTGCGACGTCGATGCGTTGTACCCACTGTTAATTTAGTCGGTGCTCTGGTCTCGGCTTAGTTGTCCTTCCTCCTCACCTTCTAATCTAGCACGGTTGGCTATGTATGGTGGGAAATAATTTCAACGTACGTACAAAGGAAAAGAAATGGCTCTATTGACATGAGATGGTGAGGTGCTTTGAAAATGCTGGGGCATTTGGGAGCAATAAATGGAAAAATTATCGTGATTTTTTTTTTTCTGTCTGGCTAGTTAATGACAACCTGTGGAATTTTAGTCTGCAAATTGGCTTTGTTTATTAAAATAAATGCTGACTAATGTAGCCAAATTAGTTTGTTAATAACCAAACTCAATATACGCAAAAGTGACTAAAATTCCACAGGTTGTCATCGAGTAGACAGACTATGAAGGCCAAAACGACGACTAAATTAAAACCGGTTGCATCGTACCACAACACTCCATACCACAACACTCCATACCACGACACATCATACCACGACCTGCTACCGAACGCCGTTCCTCTGCACCACGTGACGGTCAATGTCACACCATGGCATGTTGCAGTACACCACGATGATGCAGTGACACTGAGATGATGCCACGGCACGTTGACACGTCGCACTTGGGAGGCGCTGCCCTCTACCGTGTGGACCGGTGGTCACTTGAAAGAGATCTCCGGAGGGGAAGCTCTGTGATATATTTTTCTTTGGACCATTCTCCAACATGGAGTTGCTCTCACTGCGAGAGAGATGATGGATATCTCGTCCTTTGACACCGATAGCACCATCAAGATTTAAATTTAAAGAAATACAAATTATACGGCAGCTGTTATTGTGTGTCCTTGCAGGTGCATTTATTCATTGGCTCGCATGGCTGTGTGCACGTGCGTGGTGTTTTCGCGTGCGTTTGCTCAGCACCGACGATTGTGCAGCCGACTACGGCTCATGCTCGCCGCTCCCCTGTGTGCCAAGAGCTGGTCGCCCGTCCGCGGTGTGAATTCTTAAACTCGAACTTGACGGACTGACGGATGGACGGACCTGCTTGTCGTTCTAGAATGGTGCACGCCGAGTGCGAGGAGTCCGGCGTGCGGACCGGGCTCGACTGCCGCGACTACCTGTGCCCGCTGTGCCGGCCCCGCTCGCTGGCGCAGAGGGAGCGGCCGAGGAGGCTACCGCCCCCGCCCGGCACGGCTCCCGGCGGCAGAGACGTCGTCCCCTTGAAGTCGCCACCAATGGCGGCTTTGGCCGCGACGGCAGGTGTGGTGGCCCCCGCTGGGACACGCTCGCGGCCATTCACGCACACCCGCTGCCCCTCCCATCTAAATGCATGCACCGCTCGACTGTCGGACGACAAAGCGGCTCGGGAATTTTCTCCCGTCTTCTAATTATATACTCCGATTAGCATGGTTGGCTGCGTACAGTGCAAAAGAAGTTCAGCATACATATAACCTTTGCTCAGTTCAAGAGACGAGTTAGCTCTGTACCTGTTGCTTCTTTGAGAGTACCGTTTGTTGCTGCCCGCTTTACATTGCTCCTCCTGTGCTCAGCAACAAGAAGCCGCCACGTACACCGTCGTCTTTCACAGCTGATAAGACTGGCAATACGCACACACACACACCCAGGGTCGCACAAATAGCCACACAGTCACTTCGACACGCAAAGACTGGATCCTCTGTTTAGCCTACATAGGCTGGTTGGGCAAGTTCTGTTAGTGAGCACCTATTAGGGATGACGCGCCTCTCAAGGGGATGGGTGTCTCCAGCACGAAGCTTTTATCTTCCTAGTGCCGATGTGTGTACTCTTTATCAATTTAAGGCTAAGTCAACCCTAGGGGATGCTGAAGGCTGGTTCACATATCTCTTATTGCTGATAGGCAGCAGTGGTAGGGAATCAAACTCAGGTCGCCAAATTTGTAACGCAGTGTCGAAGGCCTGCTTGGCAGAAGGTCACATGACAAACCCAGATGTAACGGGTTAATTGACCGAGGTGACTGGCAGATGCACCACCTGTGCTACCCACTGTGACAAGTTGGCACGTACATATCCCACGCACGTGTGTTCTCTTGCACAACAAAGTCATGCTCACGGCACCACACACGTTGATCCAAGGATCCGCTGTTCTTATTTGAACCTTTTTTTTTATTGTCCCGAGTTCTTATTATTGTCCCGAGATCAAATTTAGCTAACTTGTACAGTCAACACACAGGTTATTTTTCAAGACAAGTTTGGTGATTTCAGTCTGGTTAATTTAGAAAAAAAAAATGTTATCCCAGAGAAATCTGATGAGCTATGGTCAATCCAGATATCGCTACCTTCTGCGCGCGCCAGCTTTAGATGTCTCTCCTGATCAACGAGTTTTGTTTTTTTTGCAGACCCAGGCTCCAGGATCGCGTCGGGCTCTGGCAGCAGGGAGACAGACGCTGCCCGGCCGCCCTCGTTACGCCTGCCGCCCCGGCACCGCGACCCCGAGCGCCCGGCGCTCCCTCATCCCCCTCACGGGCCGAGCCTCGCCGAGCGGCACCGCCATCCGCCCGTCGGCCCCTCCGCCGCGGGCAGCGACGCGGACCGTCAACGCGACCGCCACCCGGTGCGCCGGCCATTCGGGCCGCCGATGCCGGGCCTGCCTCACGGCGCCACCGCCGGCGCTGCCGCGCTCCACAAAGCCAGGCTGGACGGTCGGGAGGATCGCCCGCCGGGGCTGGGCCTCAACTTCACGGGGCCTCGGAGGCCGCGCGAACTTCCCCGCGACAAGATGAAGTCGTACGTGAAGCTGGAGCCCACGGGGCGACCGCCACCGCCGGTGGGGGGCATGGCGAGGCCGCACGGCACCCCCCACGGGCACGGTGAACTCGCGTCGCGACCGCCGCACTCCGGGCCCTTCGGTCCCGGCGCCGCGAGGCCGCCCAAGGTGGTTCCCCCGCACGGGCACGTACCGGGCGGGGCGAGGCACGAGCCCGCCGCGAGCGCCGGCGCCGCCCTCGCCTTCAAGTACCACCCCCGTGAGATGGGTCGGCCCATACGACCGCCGGGCCCGCTCCCGCCTAACGCGCCCTCCGTTTCCGGCGCCGAGCGGCACAGGCCCAGGGAGGCGCCGAGTGCCAGCGGCGTCGGCGCAGAGCAGCCGACGCAGAGGCACGGGGTGCCGCGTCCTGTCGACAGGGGTGTCGCCGGAACGCCGGGGCAGGCTGCCGGATCGAATCCCCAGGCACTGGGCAAGATCGCGGCGCCGGGCTCAACCGCCGGCACCGTGACGATGTCACGTCCCGCCGGTGCTGCTCCCGCGCAGTCCTTCCCGACGTCAGGCGAGCGGACAGCGCTGTCAGTTGTGCCGGTCAGGGAACGACTGGTGCCTGCCATTGGCGGCGGCGGCAGTGGTGGTGGCTGTGGCAGCAGCGGAGGGAGCGGCGGCAACATTGGTGGAGCCCATAAGTTTTCGGCGTACTCCATGGCGTGCTGCTCGGGGACCTCGCAGTCGGTAATGCCGCGAATCGGCATGGGGAAGCCGGCGATCTTCAGGCAACGCTTCTCCACTGGCCGCTCACGCATCCGGCACCTGCAGGTGACTGTGCCAGCCTAGCGGTGGGCGGAATGCTGCCACCGCAATTGCTTGGTTGATTGGTTTGTGGGGCGGTTGTGGTAATGCAGGTGACTTGTGTGGTCTTAATTGTGGATAGCGTTAGCGCTATGGATTCCCGCTCACGGCCAACACCACTGATGATTATCTAATCCTGTCCTGGGCCTCCCCTAGTTCGACTCAGCCTCAAATGAGTACCTGGTGCGGTGTGTAAACATCGCCACTGGGGAGACAAAGGTGGTCGGGCGTGGTGCCAGCCACCTGTCCCCTCGTGTGCCGTGCCTGCCTTCATAGGTGCTCAATAACAACACTTGCCCCCACAGTCTTTTAAGGCTATGCAGGCGATCTTTGTATTTGATATCTTAATTACAGCGATAGAGCCCAACACTGAAGCGTTCCCAGCTTGTTGCAGAGGTTCACGATTCAAATCCTGCGACACAGTGGAGGTCACCTGTGGTCAATTTGTCCAATTCAAAGAATTTCTCCAAAATGACTCAGTTGGGAGAGCACAGAGCAGTCATCACCGCTCGTTGCGACACAGCTGCAGGCTGTCGGTGAGACACGACGCCCTCGCGAGAGCCTTGCGCGACGGCCACGCATGCTCGCGATTTGACTTTGTGCCACGTTTCCTTGCACCCGCAGGGTCCCAGCGTCGGGTTCCGTGGGAGGAGGTTCCCGAGGGGGGGTCCCGGAGGACACCCCCAGAGTAGGGGCCGTGGGCGAGGGGGCAGCTACCGCTCCCCCACGGGCAGCATCACCACGTCCGGGGTGAGAACTCGGGTGTTTGTGAGCACTGGCTCCAGCTCTAGATTTTTGCTGCTTGCTTGCTTTGTCTGGGGGCGGGGGGTGAAGCAATGTTTTTGTAACTTGGGTAGATGAGGGAAGGTGGCCGGCTGCCTGGGGTGTTGTGGGGAGGGGTTCATAATAGCCGTGTCGCAGGCCGGCAAAAGCGCTGTGCGGGTAGGCACCTCAGAGATCTTGGCTTCTCGGGCCCAGACATTCACCTACCCGTAATTAAACTGGGTTCTCTCGTCTTTAGCAAGTGGCAATGGTTTCATCCTATAATCCTCATTGAAATTTACACAGAAAATCACTTCAAGTATTTGGTCCTTGGCTTTCTTTTGGCCAACTTCCGGCTCTGCGGTTTCACATTCATTAATTCATCGGGTGACTGACGCGTGGCGATCCGCCGGTGAGAGGAGGGCAAAGAGGCATCGCCACGAATTAGACCCAGTTTTGCTGGAGCCATAATGTAACGTCTTTATTAACTACGATGGCCTCATTCTTCAACGTCCATAACATCCGTCACCTTTTAACACGTAATTGCCCCATCAACTTTACGTGTCTTCCTCTGGTTCGCAATCGTGTGTGTTGCCGGCACTTTAAATCAAACGTGTTTTTTTTAGCTGGATTGTTTGGCCCAATGGCTTGTCTGTTCGGTTATTTATTTTATCGTGAAAGCGTCCTGGGATGCTCTGTGCTACGCGAACTCAAATTGCGTTACATTGGTAGGCATGGGCATTGATATGGTGAAACCCTGTGAGGTGGTGTTCCCATGTGAAAGCTGTTCAATTTTAAACCCGGCAGTCTTTTTTAAATGCTTTATATTAAGTTTGCTTGCTTGCTTAGGACCATGCAAATCTTTCGGTCGTTTTTTAACCCACTTCCCGTGATCCAATCGAGCTGATATTTTGCACACAGACTCGTTGTGCGTGACAATGCATTTTCGTCAAAAAAAATTTCAAAAATTTTACACTGTTTAGGGAAAAAAATGTAAATATTTAATTACCAATTTTTTTATGCTGCCAGACAATCATCTGACCCATAGGTGGCAGCCATCTCAAGCCAGAGGACGAGAGGACTCTAGCCGCCCCGATGCCACGCATATAAAGGATTTATAGTGAAAAACTTTGTTTTTACGGGTTTACTTGTTCCCCCTCCACGTTTGAATTGCGGTGCCATTCCATCAAATTTTTTTCGTGCCTTCTTACACGACTCACCGTTATGCTGTCTGCTGCCACCCGCGCGCGCGCTGCTGTTATTGTCTCTACGACCCAGGGCTTCACGCCCGAGGGCTCCATGAAGAAGGAGGAGCCGTCGGAGGACGCGATGCCTAACACGGTCGTTCTCTTCTCCACCAACGACAAGTACACGCTCAAGCAGGTACGGGGAACGCAGCCCCAGACTCGTAACAGCCGTGTCGGGAGGATCCGCGGGTCGCCTTGATCGGAGCCACCGAATTGTGATCCTGGGTTTATAATCTTCGAGTTTCAGAAACCTGGAATTAAACCAGGTTTTCTTCTGTTGAGATGGTCTCAGAGATGGTCACACGCACAACATTCAAGTGGCAGTGGTTCCACCTGCTGAAATGAGTGTGGGGGGGGGGCGATGTGGTTATCTATGTCAGTGGCTCTGAGAGAGAGCCGGTTGGTGAAATACCATGTACTGGCAGGAGAAGCCAGTCTAGTCGCAGGATGGAAACGTTCCACAAAGTTGTCTACAAAAAACTGGGGCAGCACCTGAGCAGTTAAGGGCAACACCTGTCCCCCTGATCGGAATTTGGACTCAAAAACTTCTCATTGTAGTTCAAGCTCCTTTGAAAAAAGTGCGTCCTGGCTGGATTAAAAAACGCCCATCATGTTTCAAACAAAAAAGCCATGCTGATTGTCTTTTTAAATAATTTGGTTTGTCATTGTTCTCAAGATGAACACGTCGATTGATTGACAGCAACAAGCACTCTTCACAAAGCATGAAGGGAGTGCATTGTAGTGTTTGCTGAGAGGGCCAATTGAAAGCAATTGTAAAAGTGTGCTTATATGCTTGAAAACTTTGGAAAAGTGCCATTTTTTGCCCGTACATGTGTGCGATAGTGCAGTCGTTGGCGCACTACGCTACAAACCCTGCGATGCGAGTTCCATTTCCATCCACGGCTAACATCAGCGGCGAATATCTGAAGTAGTCCTGGGCCTCTTATGTCGACTCGGCCATAATTTGTTTACGGTCGTGGAGACAAAGGTGGCAGTGTGTGGTCCTTGCCACATTCCCCCACCCCCTTTGTGCACCATGACAGCCTTAATAATAGGTGCTACTCGCTGACATTACTTGCCCTAACAGCCTGTTAAAGGCTGTAGGCAAACGTGTGCATGCGTGCTCCTGCGTATATTTCTGTGTGGTGTTGACCACAACACCCCCCCCCCCTTTCGTGTCGTCGTGCAGGACTCAATATGTGCTCGCTAGCCTCTCTTGCCTCACCAAGTCTGTTAAGGCTATACGAGCAACCTTGGTCTTTTGCTTTGGCTCGTATGCTTGCAGGATATGTGCGTCGTATGCGGCAGCTTTGGGCTCGGTGCCGAGGGACAGCTGCTCGCGTGCTCGCAGTGTGGGCAGTGTTACCACCCATACTGCGTTGGAACCAAGGTGAGAGGGGTCCGGAAATCTCCTGGTCGCGCTAAACTCGGACGGCAACAAACAGTGCCGCCATATCAGCGTTATCATCGATAATTGTGACTCGTTTGTCTTATTGAACAAGGTGAATGGTGTGTAAGCGCTTGGGGAAAAGGCTGTGGGAGGGAATTCCAGTGTCGAGCTCTGTAGGGGACAGAGCAGAAAGAGAAGTATGGTGACCTGCATTACGGTGGTGGTGGTGGTTGACGCGAAACAGTGTGATAGACCAAATCTTCGTCACGGGTGGAGGAATCAATGAGTGAGGTTGACGAGAACAGTAACTGTGGTAGCGGTGATAGAAGAGTGACAAGGAAGCGACTGACCGACTGTGAGCGAGTTATTGGAGTACATTTTAGCGAGCGCTGGATCATTCCACCTCACTGCGTTACGTTGAATTCTGCCACGAACGTTTCTCCCCTGTGCTTGCGCGCGCGTCAGATCACGCGCGTGGTGCTGAGCAAAGGCTGGCGTTGCTTGGAGTGCACGGTGTGCGAGTCTTGCGGACTCACATCGGACCCTGGGCGCCTGCTCCTGTGTGACGACTGCGACATCAGCTACCACATCTACTGCCTCGAACCGCCCCTGCACACAGTGCCCAAGGGCGGCTGGAAGTGCAAGTGGTGAGTTGAGTGTTCGACCGCTCGAAAGTGGCTTCGCTCCCGCCCCCCCCCCCCGTTTGCCTCTGGCTTGTGACTTCCATTACCCCTCTATCTGTCTCTCTCGGCAAAGTAATTGTCCACTACTCTTTGGTTCTTTCGGTAACGTCACGTAGGTATAACATATTTTTTTTATAATTTTGTTTTATTTTATTTTATACCTACGTGACTTTACCGAAAGAACCAAAGAGTATGGATCCCTGCAGTCACGAAAACTTCAAATCTAGATTTAATTGTCCACTGGTTTCTCCCCATGCGTCTTGAGATGCGGTGGCATCTAGGACGCCGCATTAATCCTTAAAAGCCGATTTGATTGTTGGTATTTTTTAGTCTGAAAGCTCATGGTGGTTCGTTGTCCACCAACACTAGCAGTACGTAATAAGCCTGCCCAACTGGACGTCTGTGAAAAAGTCAAAATAAAAATTCTGATAGGCCGTACCAGAACTGTAATCACACACATGAGTGTTTCCACAACCTGCGTAGCACTGCCCACTGTAGCATTGCCCATGAAGTTTCGCTCAATCCTATCCTGGGCCATCTCCACGTCCACTTCAAAGTCCCTTCACATCCTGTTTCAGCACTTCCAGCCATCTTCTTCTAGGCCTGCCTCTCAGCCTCTGCCCAGGGGTCAATCTCGCAAATAAGACCATCCCAGTGCATGTACGTATCTATGTATGTTCAACTTTTTTCCGCACCAATCGGAGGTTCTAATGTTTATGTTCGGAGCGTGTCAGTGACTACTACGAAAACCAGATTTAACACAAGTATTAAAATCTCGTATTTCATTCACTCGCTCACCGTGCGTGCATGCTGTAGGTGCGTGTGCTGCCTGCAGTGCGGGGCGTCGGAGCCAGGCTTCCGCTGCGAGTGGCAGAACAACCACACGCAGTGCGCTCCGTGCACCAGCCTCTCCACGTGCCCCGTGTGCGCTCAGGCGTACCGCGAGCAGCAGCTCATCGTTCAGTGCCGCCAGTGCGACAGGTATGTGCGCACACCTCCTTCACGCACTCTTCACATTACCCCCGGCTCTCCCAGGGGCCCTGAGGTGCTGCCCCGACTGCCCCCCCGGCTTTCCCTGGGGCTCATCGTCATCATTGTCATCGTTGTTGTTGTTGTCAATCCATGCCGTGCTGCCGTGTTGCGCTCTCTCTCGCTCCCATGAATAACAAAATGTTGACACATTCCGCCGCTGTGGCGCTGCTCTACGAAGGGAAACATGAGGGCCATTTACTTGTGCACCACTCTCAAAGCAATATAACAACAAATATCTGCCACTACCCTGCTACCCTGATTTTTTTTTACTCTAATGTAGTTTTTTTGCATAATAAAATTGCTCTTGTACCACGTGCCAGTTTCATTTTTAAACCATAATTATCAGCACTGGAGGTCATGTGAGAATTGGTTGATTGTAATCGATCCTCGTACTCACGAACGTCGCGCATTCGCGTTGCGTGTGATAACTTTGTTTGTCTCGCTGCCGCTGATCGCTGCTGCGGTTGCTGTTGCGATGGTGCCCGTTTGCAGGTGGATGCACGGCTCGTGCGAGGGGCTGCACTCGGAGGAGGACGTAGAGAAAGCAGCCGATGACGGCTTCGACTGCTCCTTGTGCCGCCAGCATCCCACGGCGTCACTCGGTACGGCGACGGTGCTTAACCTCCATTCCGGCGGTCGTAGCTGGCATAATTCCAGGTTTCTCTTCATTCTGTACTGTCGGGCCATTGCGTCCAGTGGCCCAGCAGTACAGGACGAGAGAGAGGCAAGTTAAAAAAATTTAATCAAGGTACAAAACATGCCCTCCCGCATGGCCTTTTACTTCCGATTCAGTTCATAATCAATTCAATCCCATTCAGAATCGATTCCGTTCCGATGATTTAAACGTACGGAATCGGAAGAAAAACTGAACGGGAAAGGGTTAATGTTTGCTAGCGATCACGCGCACACCCCACCATTCGTATTGTCGGTGCTGACTCTCGCCCCATGCTTTAATTTTATTGCTCACACTCGCCAGTATTCGTCACTGTAGGATGCAACCGGTTACTGGTTATTGGATAAATCTGGAAAAATCTGAAAATCCAACCCAGATTGCTGTTTCAGGTCGATCGGAAATAATGCTGTCACAGGAATTGATGTCGATATTGTGATGTCGCTTCTGTGGTGAAAAAATCTGTAAATCTGAAATACGACAATTTAAAATCGTAAACTCTTCCCGACTTATGATGTGCTTTCAGCGGTTGTCCCGAAGACCCACGCAAGCATTAATTTAGATATTTTTTCCGCATGCCTGCCAGCATCAAGCGTCATTTCCACCCGACTTTGGGCTTGCATAAACGCGAATGTCGCGCAATGCAGGTCGCTCGGAATAAATGTTGACTCCACAACAGAAAAAAAAACCTGGTGTTCATGCGACCGATTTAAATATTGCAGCGCCTGCAGCCCTCCGATTGGCTGCCGGTCTGCTGTTCCCCCCCCCCCACCCCGTGCTGGAGAATGTCCTTCCCGATTCTCTTCCATTCCATCCTCCTCTTAGTTTTCCCCATTACAGTCGTAGCCTCCAAACTCGTTTGCTTTGTCTCGCTGCTGCCACTGCCATGTCTTCCACTGTCTTCCTCCACTGCTGTTGCCTTCTCTCTCGGTATCCGCTGAATATTCGATGCCTCGTCATTGTTAACGTCCCATCCTTCCGGCTCATTGGCACCCAAAAGCAATTTTCTCCAACGCGAACACTTTGACACGGACACAATCCCGCTCGTGTGTTTGTCGCTGTAAAGAACGCGGCGTAAACCTGCCCATAATCCTTTAGCCCAATCAGATATTTTGGTGCTGCCTGTGATGTCTATTGTTTAATTGGTCCTTAAACATAGGCGACATTTGTACATTGCACACATTGAACCACGTGTACAGCCCTAAGTTATATCAACTGCTGGATGAGGGCTACCCCAATCCGTGCGAGCCCTGGCACTTCAGCACGCTGGGCAGTGCTTTGTTGGTCAAGGCGAGGAGAGTAGCCATTGCAAAAACGTACTACATTCGATTTTGCTTTCCTATATCTCAGCTGTCTCTTGTTTGGTGAAATTAAGGACATCAAACTGACTAGATCTTTACAAAGGCTGCTGTGTCGTTGTGTTACTACTGCAGGCAATGCTGTGAGCAAAGTTGAGGCGACTTCAGAGATTCTTCCCATTGCCACAGAACCAGGTACCCCGTGTGATAATAATGACAACGACAATCTCGATTATGTTGAAGAATAAAAATGCAGTGGCGGTGATCGTAATGATGTTGATCATGAAGATAAAAATGCAGTGGCGGTGATCGTAATGATGTTGGTCATGAAGAGAGGATAATGTGAATGATGGTGGCGGTAAAGGTCATAATAGTTAGTGTACATTTCCACACGTTGGTCAATCTAATTTCAGGATAAGGGCCTTCCGACATTTGCTGCATGTTTCTCTCTGTTCGCTCGTCCATTCATTCATCTTGACCACTCGTCCACTTTCACGTCTATCCATCCGCCTGTTCATGCAACCCCCTGCTCCGTCCGCCCGTATACGTACGTCAGTCCGTCTGACCCGCGCGTCAACTCCTGTGTCCGTCTGTCTCTCAGAGCCGGCGACGAGGCTGTACACGCAGGACGGCGTGTGCCTCACCGAATCTGGGCTGCACCAGCTGCAGCGGCTGGCGCTGGAGCCGTCTGCGCGTCGGCGGCGCGTGCGAGCCCGTCTGCGGCACGGGGCGGTGCCCGGGGGAGACTCGAGCGATCCCGGCAGCTCCGACATCACGAGCCCCCGCGATGCCGAGCGCAGCTCCGAGCAGCCCCGCCGTGGTCAGTGGCCTCGCTGGGTGGCATGGGGCGGGGAGGGCCCGGTGCAAGGGATGAATTAAATGGGGGGGTTCCGGGGTTCCCCCCCCCCCCCCCACTGTTCGATCCGCTGTACCGTCTATTATTATGAATGGCATTTGACCGGTTGACGGCAGTATGAACTCGAGAAAGACTTTTCTTTTAACATAGTACAACGTCGTTGGTTTCGGCGTGCCTGTGGGTGCGTTTTGAACGCACGCGTTTCGCACACACGTGTCTCCAATTATGTCGACGTCGTCTTGGCGTCATGCAGCTCAGTGCCTTGGTCCCGGTGGCCCGTGGGCTGCCACAGTCCAGTGACACCGCCTGCACACTCCATTAGCCGATCCTCTGCGCCATATGAGACAATGCCTACGAGATAGTATGAGCGAGACGACGCGTAATCGATTCTTGAATTGAGCTGTGACCCACAGATGATGACAAAACATCATATCTGTGGGGGGGTGCTTGAATCGTTCAGTTTTGCTTTTAAGAGCAGGCGTACACGTTGAGGTGTTTGTGCATGCACGCGCAGTGGTGACGACGGACAGACCTGACAGCCGCTCGGACACGCTGACCAGCCCGGAGCGGGAGGGCGCGGACGGTGGGAGACCGCCAAAGGAGGAGACGTCACCCCGGAAGAGGAAGCTGTACAGGCCCGGTGAGAGGCACACGCCAGGCAGGGTGCGCACCACCTCGACATGACCCGGAGCTCTGTGATGATGGACAGGCCAAGCAGTTTCCTGCTGGGAAATAATAGCACGGTGGCGAAATGTTAATTACCTCGCCAGGTATCCAGGTCACGGGTTCAATCATGACCCTGAAGCCTTTGTATTTTGAGTTTTCGTGTCTCTCTCCCCGGGATCACGTGGATTTTTTTCCGGGTCCTCCAGTTGTTCTCCCACATTTAGAAAGATGCGTTTAGAGTATTTGGCTGCGATACATTCATTTACATTTGTGACCAGGTCGCTTCTGAAAAAATGGCTATATAGCTCGGTGAACCTTACCTGGTAAGCTAGTAAGATAAAAGTGGTAGTTTAGTAAAAAAAAATTGTTTAGTTTACCTAGAAGCTCACACACCGCCTCATATACCCACAATCTTCATACCACCACACAACTCCATGCCACCACAACCAAAGACAAAGGTCCTCCCATGTAGCCTCCACATGCTGTTGGGGCAAGTGTCGTTAGAGAGCACCTAATGAAGGCCGGCACGGCACACGATTGAGTGGGGTGGCCAGTACCACGCCTGTTGTCTGCCTTTGCTTGCTACTTTAACACTGCACCAGCTACTCTTTTTAAGGCTGGATCGATCTAAAGGAGGCTTAATACCAGTTTAGGTATTCATCAGAAATATTGGCTATGAGTGGGAAGTGAGCTCGGGTCACCGGTTTCGTTCCTGTCTGCACGAACCACCACCACCACACGCTCGCTCGCGCAATACCGCACGCCGTGCCGCCCGCCACCATCCCTGACGTCTCCCTCCCGCTTGCTGCGCACGTGCCACCAGGTGTGGGGGGCTTCCTGGTGCGGCGCCGCTGCGGCTCCGGCTGGGCACGCGGGCGCGGGGGGCTCCTGCGCGGACGCTCCCTCTCGCTCACCGAGTGGGGGCCCTCGGCTGCGCGAACCAGCGAGGGCAGCGACGGTAACAGGGGGCGGGGCGGGGTGTGGTGGTGGGGGGAATGATTTAGAATGGACAGGAAGAAAATGTATACACATGTTGATAAGGATAATGAAATTTAAAATGATGGTGATTTTCTGGTAGTAACAGCTACAACATGAATGTTGGATGCCGTAATGATGTAAGAGATGACATTAATGATGGTAGCATTTGTGGAATTGATAATGGTGACATTAATGATGTTGCTGTCAGCTATAATTGTGGTGGCCATGATGACAGTGATTAATGTTGATAATGGCGATGATGATGGTGATTGGGTCGATGGTAACAATGGTGATGATGATTGCGGCGGTGGTGATGATGCAGGGTGCATAGAGCCCTCCACGGATGAGGGGCTGCTGAGCCCGGATTCGGGAAGGTTGAGAAAAAATCACCCGAGGAAGAGAGCCCGGCTTGAAGACACCTTCCCTCCGTACCTTCAGGTCTGCACGAACAACAAACCGCAGCGTTGCAGTCGTTAAAATTGGTGTTTAAGTTGTCGACTCATACGAGCATCATGCGCACTATGAAGTGCAACGTCGACTCCCCTCAAGCAGCTCCCAAGTCCACACCGAACCGTCACTGTAGCCTTCACCCGAGTGTTCGCCTGAGATTCAACAACCAGCCGTAATCCTGAGGTTGACTATCACAAGATCGGGGGAGCACCTTAACATATAGAGGACCACAGCACTCGGGCAATTTTTGGCACCCGCTTATCTGTGGTTCCTTACGCCTCCCTCTTCGAGTGTGAGAGAATATTGTGCCCATTAAAAATATAAAGAATAATTATTTTTATTATTTGGATTAGATGGATTGTGTTTATTTCAGGAGGAGCCCAGTGAGCTGCTTGCCTGTATTTCATTGGCGTCCTGCAACGGTGTAGATATATTTACACACATGTATGTTGAACTTAATTTGCACCGTACGTGGCCAACCATGCTAATTGGAGATGCGGGGGGAAGGATAACAAACTAAACACAAAAAAACTTTCATAGGCTATGCTTACATTTATATATGCTTACATTTATATGTATTTGTATAAGAATAATATGTAATAATTTGCATATCTTGTATTTTACGTACAGTGTGATGTTCTGTGCATGTAGCATTTTACATGTATAATACTCCACATATATTGTAATCGTTAGGGGACATAGTGGCTACATTTATGAGCATACTGCATTGCGAGCCCTGGGACCCGTTCAGATAATTGTCACTGATGTTGGTGGCCGTGAGCAGGAATTTTACTCTGGTCGTCGAGTATGCAACGCAGCGCCCACCGCTTCCCCACACACACTCTACATACACACACTCGATTATACACACACTACGTACACTAACACACACTCTACACACACTAACACACACATTTCTGGCCACAGGAGGCCTTCTTCGGCAAGAGCCTGCTGGACTCGGCGCGGGACCGGCCGCTCGACGCGACCCCAGCTCTGGACGACGCGGCCCCCCTCTCCTCGCCGTGCCCCCCGCTCGCCGCTCCGCCGGCCCCCCCGGGGCTCGTCAAAGAGCCGTTGGGGGACGGCGCAGACGACGCGACTGTTGCCGAGGCCCACGCGACCGTCGCCGTGGCGACCGACTCCGCCAGCCACGTGAAGGCCGCGATGCACGGTACGGCTTCCCGGCACAGCAGAGGACGCCCCCCGGGTGGCGGGTGGCGAAGGGGCCGGGGGCAGTTCTGAGATCTCGTGATGACCATGTCAGTCGAGCTGAGTTGATATTGTGGGTTCAAACCCTCTGCTTGGGTTCCCTTCCTTTATGTTGGAGGCACCGAGCCAGCACTTCTAACTTGTGTCCTTGAATTACACCACGTGGCATTCTGTGGCATTGTGAGAGATTCTCAACTGGCACAGCTGAGATCCTTGGTTGGCAACTGTTGTGTTTGGGTCTCTTCTCCCAAATGAGGACTCTGCGTATGGATATTTATTATGACGATGATGGTGATGACGATGATATTGATGACGCTGGTTTGGGTGGTGGTTTCCCACAGTTGATGCGACTGAGGATCCACTCACAGAGCTCTCCGATGACATCCTCGGGATTTTGACGCGGGACCTGGGGCGGCAACCGGCAGACACGGGTGAGCCACACTCGTCGCAGCATCACATTTACCTCCGTTTCATCGCCAACGTCTCCATCGTTACCAGTAAACTCATCGGCATCATTACATTGTCAACACAACGGGACCAACGACAATGTTGCAATCGTGTTTATAAATGGTAACATGGCCGTCATCATCGGCAGCAGTCGGGACCTAATATTATTTGCTGAAGCAATTGAAATGATGTCATATAGCCGTGATGCGTGAATTAATATGTGTGTGTGCAATAATTCATTCATTCATATGTCGTTTGCGTGTGTGCAAAATATGTGGGTCCATGAGCGATGGCAATAGCATGAGGAGGCCTTCGTCCACCAGTGAATAGAACACGATGATCGATGATGATGGTGATGGTGTGGAGAGACCCTTCAAGGATACGAGGCGCAATCCTGTGTTAAAACATGTGTGGGGTCTATTCCACAGCGTGTGTGTGTAGTAGGAGATCCCTGTGCAGCTTTTCTTAAAACCTCCCGCTTTGCTCTGCACCCTATATACTAACAACAACAGATCAGAAGTGATATGAGGATCAATACATTGTTTATATAAAGACATCGTCTCTGAAGCCACCCTCCCCTATTGTATGTTGAGCCTCTTTGGCACCGTACGTCACCAACCCTGCTAATCGGAGGAGCGATTTTCCACTCTTCCCGCGAACAGACAAGGCGTGCGAGCCATCGCAGCCTCCCCCCGCGTTCCACGCACGCTCGCTCGACAACGCCTTCCTGCCCAGCGACTTGGACCGCATGGTCCCCGATGGTAAGCGCCCCCCTCCGATGCCCGCGCCTTGTTTTTCCAGCCCCCCTCACACGGGGACGCTGGTTGCGTTACCTGTGCTCTGGGTGGTGTGTCTGTGCTGCGGGCAAAGCCGTCCCTAGGGTACACGGCAGATCGGGGCGACTGCCCCAGGCCGCGTGCTTTTGGGGGAGGCGGGGGGGGGGGCTCGCTTTGACGTCACGGTGTCAGATGTAATTCTTCCGGTGACCTTGCATCCTGACCCCGCGCCGTGCGCGCCGTCAACAGAGCTCACGCACATCGAGGGCAAGGACGTGGAGGAGCTCTTCACGGCACTGAGCTCGCAGGGCGAGGGGGCGGCGCACGCCGGGCCGTTTGGCTACGGCGCCATGCACGCGATGGACGTGCCGGCTCACGGGCCTGCGGCCGGCGCCGGTGCCGGCACCGCTGGCGGCGGTGGTAGCGGCGGTGGTGTGGACGCGGTCACGCGGGCTCCGCATGCTGTACACGGACCGCAGCCGCAGCCGCAGCCACTACCGCAGCAGCCGCCTACCAGTGGTGCCGTCGACATCTTGCCTGAACCCTTTCCTGGTTTGGCGCAGCCAGGGTTTTCAGCTTTGGGCAGCGGGTGAGTGTAACTGTGTGTAACAGTGTGTGTGTGTGAGAAAGAGAGCCTCCTGGGCTGTGCCGACCTAACTGTGTCTTAGCCAGCTGTGAAACAGACCACAACCCTCCATCTTCTCCATTTAGTTTGTATGTGTGTGTGTAGGCGTGACGCAGTGCTTGGCGCACTTCGCTACGAGACCCACCACCTGAGTTTGATTCCCGGCCATGGATTATATCAGTGGCGGGTTCATAACTGAACCCGTCTGGGGCCTTGTCTAGGTTGACTCAGCCTTGACTGAGTACGTGGTGAGGTGTGTGAAGATCAGTCCACTCGTGTGCCGTACCGGCCTTGGGAGACACTGGCTAACACCACTTGCCTCAGTCGTCTGCGTGACTCGGTGGTGAGATGTTAACTACCTCGCCTGGCACACAGGAGGTCGTGAGTTCCATTCTGACCGTGACACCTGCATATTTGGAGTTTACATGTTCCCTATTTTTCCTGGTCTTCTGGTTTTAGAGTATTTGGCTGCTATATATTTCCACGTGATTAGCCACTTCGTTATGCTCCGTGGGCCTTACCTGGTAAAATAGAAATGGATGATATCTGTGATTGTTGCCGTGTATACGTTCATGTGCGCGCCAACGCAGGTAACATCGCCGTTACTTACCGGCGAGCGGTGGGTTTTTTTTGTTGTTGACGACACCGCCTCCGCTGTTGATTTTAACAATGCCGCCATTGTTGTTGTTGTTGCCCGCGCAGTGAGAAACGCGCCACGTTCAGCCCCGCAGCGGGCTGCAGCGTGGCGTCGCCCGCGTCACCCTGGAGCGGTTCACAGCCACCCGGCGGGGACGAGCGCTGCGAGAGCGACGGCCTCTCCTACAACCAGCGCAGCGCGCTCAAGTGGGAGCGCGACGAGGAGCTCGGGGAGATGGCCACCATCTCCGCGGTGCTCTACGCCAACATCAACTTCCCCGGCTTGCGGCACGAGTTCCCCGGTATGCTCAAGTCGACTTTGTTGACCCGCCCCATGCTGCACATCAGTTAACGTGTAGTGACGCCTGCCCCATTGACGCCGTGTCCCACTTTGACTCGACTTCTGCCTCCGTTGTGCCGCTTGCTGCGTTGTTGATGGCCGCCCGTGTTGTTGCGCCCTCCCCGCAGACTGGCCGACCCGCTCCAAGCAGATTGCGAAGCTGTGGCGCAAGGCGTCGACAGAAGAGCGCGCCCCCTATCTGGTGAGACGCCTTCGTGTGTTGGTGTCATGCGGCGCTGACATGGCCTAGCGTGTAGTGCGTAGTGTCGCTTGTTGCAGAGGATGTACGTATGTATGTTCTTTCACACCGTATGTAGCCTAACCGTGCTAATTGGAGGTGCACAGGTTTGTGGTTCGAGCCCCACGGCTGCCCTGGTCAATTCTGTGGTCTATTGGCGCACCTTTTGCCTCGCAGTGGACATGAACGATGCCGTGACCTTATTCGATATAAGACTAGGCCAATTGTTCTGCCGTCACAGTCCACGTTTGTAAAAATTATCTCCACATTACTTAATCAGGTCAAATCAAAGCTCTCTCCTCTCAGACGATACCTGTATGTGAAACATAACGCCCTCGTGATTAGCCTATGCTACAAGAATTACGCAAATATGAATTGTATTATTGTTGTAAAACCCACATTGCAAAATGCTCCTCAAATAGTTTTGAGTTTGTTTGCTAGTCTTGCCCCCAAACCCCTTTAGGGGACTCACCTTGGACAGATTTTCTTTAAAAAAATATGATATTTGTGAGAGTTATAGTTGCAGTCGGGGGAACAGCTCGACCCATGATCCCCTCAGAGTTGAATTAACAAGTGCCACCAAGTCAACCATGTTAAGATGCTGGCTTCTATCTACCGTGGCAATGTCGAAATTTCGTGTGGCATTTCCAATCACCGGTTCAGGATCGCCAGCAGACAATAAGTGTGGCCGTGATGCTGCTTTGGCCATGGCAGACGCTTCCACCATTGTCATCACCACCACACGTGACTAGGTAGCGACGGGGTAGATCGTGATGTGTCTTGGCGGCAGCACTGCGTCGCCGGTGCTGCATCGTCGCCGACGCCGGTAGACCGCTGAGCGTTGTGCTTGTTGTTTCGTTGTTACAGCAAAAGGCCCGAGACAACCGTGCGGCGCTGCGTATCACGCGGGCACAGAGCGGCATCAGGCCTCCCCGCAAGAAGCAGCTGCCCGAGACGGTCGACCAGTTTAGCCCAACGGAGCCCGAGATTCCGGTACGCGGTCTTGTCAGTGTTCTCCCTCACGAGCGAAGGGCTTGGGGGATGATGCCCGGTTGTGAGTGGATATCTTCTTGCTGTGCGTGTGTGTGTGTGCGCATTTGCCTGGTTGTACGCTTTCTGAAAATGTGGGGGTTTTAGCTTGTTTGCAGCATTGTTTCAAAAGGAGGTTGGGCCTAGAGGACGATGCTACTCAGTTATCTTAATCAGCTGTCTATTCATCAATCCATCTTCCTCACTACCAACGTATCCGTTGATTAAAATCCCGTCAGCCTGCCCTTACAACTACCCAGTTGTTGCGGAGGTTTGTGGTTCAAGCCTTGCGGCCACCCCGGTTAATTCTTCTGTGTGTGTTAATGATAAAATATTTTACGTCTGCTTTAGATTGGACGTTAGAGGTCCCGTGACATTATTCGAAAAGAGTAGGCCATGTGTGAACCATATGATACACGATTCGCGACAATCATAGAGTCCGTTTTGCAAAATGTCATCATGTAACTTACCCATTTATCCGTTCATCTGTCTGCCCATCCGTAGTATTATCCGTCGACTCAGTCTGATGATGTCCATGTGCGACAGGGGAAGGAACATCACAGGCTCAAGGAGGTCGAACAGGAACATGAGTGGAAGCAGCGACAGGTCAGTGGTGTGGAAGGGGATGATGGCGCACAGAAGGGGGGGGGGGCATCTCGTGATATGAAATCGTAACGGCCTGCATGATTCTCATTGTAATCGAGCGCACCGCCACCCACTCGCCTTGACACGCTCACACGCGGTACGTGCACAAACGTACCCCAGGATTTTTCTGCCGATGCCATAATAAATCCGAGGAATCACGTGTCGGATGGTTGGCCCTAAAGGAAGATGCAGCCCAAAGTCCCAAAAAGGCAAATAGCTGTTACCTCGTAGATTCTTAACTCGGCTGTGAGTCCCGAGCAGCCAACAATTGAAGCCTTTGTCCATGACGATGAAGTCGATTTTAAAAGCTGTGTTTTATAAGTCAACGTGGCACACAAGTAGGGTTGCCGTGATATGGCGATTCCGCAATGTTCCGTGCGATATAAGGTCCACAACAGCCATATAGACTGGTTTGCTAAATATCATTATATCATGATTATCGTTTCTCATCTAATGTTTTAAAGCATTTTTGTTTCATGATGAAATACTTAAGAAATTACACAATAATTTAAGTTTTACATACATACCTTATTCGTATGTATTGGTGCTTTGCTAAATATTTTCCAGAGTAAGTGACGGCATGACGCCATCATTTTGTAGTCTTCTCATTTATGCAATTATTGCTTGTGTAATTGTAAAGTTGCAATGATTAGAAGACGTACGCCAGGTTATGTTAAATGAGAATTGCGGTTAAAGCACTCTGGATGTACTGCAAAGCGCAAAAACAATACAATAAAAACATGCTAAGTACTATTACATATCTATATAGGAAACTTGTTTCGTGATGATCAACATTTCATGAAAATTTTATATCGTATCGTGAAAATTGATATCGCGGCAACCCTGCACACTAGTGACGTCACTGTAACGTCGTGTGTCACTGTAACCCGTAGGTGTCAATACAGCGTCAATGCAGTGATGTCACTACAGCGCAATGGGTATGTATCGGAGCTATTTGTTTTTTGGTTGCATCTTCCTTTACAGAAATACTTTTAAAGTCTTGAGTATATTCTATAACGGATGGATGCTGTTGAAGTACTTTTTAAGCAGCAATAATTGTCTATGGAGAGGATAATAAGGTGCAAAATAATAATAAAGAATCACTCCAAACTTGTGTCGTAAGACCCTCCGCCACCCGACATGGCCAAACAAATTAAATTGTCATGTGTACAAGCGTCTAACGCACCAATTATCATTTGTTTCGGCTCACCCGGTAAGTTAAAGAATAATGCTCACTAACCAAATTTCTAAATGTTCTTCAACTTACCCGGGTCTTTCAACAACAATATGGCCAGACCATTATGCGGCCGACCCAATAACCAATTGCGAATTATAACATTGACTCCGATAACATACTACGTGTAAATTAAAGCAATGAAAGGGCACTTTAGTTTACCCAGGAAAACGTCGCTGAATCTCAAGACTTTTGAGGGCCCTTCATTAAGATGTTTTGGGGTCTGTTCTCTTTGATGAACATTTTGACGTGTGGGAGAAAATTTACCCAGGGAAAATCCACTCTTAAGAGGGGGAGGTAACACTAAGGTCCGCACAGATAGATTCAAGAATCCATCGCAGCACTGCCATCTCTTGCTGCTTCACGGCCCAAGTCAACAACAACTGGTATTCCCAGTTTCCCATCCAAGTACGAATCGGGCTCATCCGTGCTTAGCTAACAAGATCTGACAAGATCGGATGAATTCACAGGATGAGTCGGTCATAGAAAAATGGATTGATCGTGTTGGTTGTCCAGGTATAGCCAGTTGTGGGAATGTTGTCAGGTGATACAATTAGTTGATAGTTTTTAGCCACTACAAAGACACGGATCTATTTTGTCCTTTAAAGCAATTCATGTACAGTATGTGCACTAAGGTTGCCACTATGTGGCGATTCTATATTATAACGTACGATATAAGGTCCATGATAATGGTATCGTCCGTTTTGCAATATGTCGTGGTATTGTTATTAACTTTTGTTCATTTCATTTTTTCGTAAATATTTTGTTTCCCGAAATAACAAACACTGTGATGAAAGTTGTAAATAAATTTACGGCGTGGCAGTTATATGATGCCATTGTATTTCCAGCTCATGTAATTCTTTGATTACTTTGAGTGTAACAGACAATGTGGGCTTTATATGCATTATAGGTTGGCATTGATTACAAAGACTTTACTGTAGGCGCATATGTTGATTGAATTGCAGTTAATGAACTGAAAGCAATATTCATTCACACTAGGAAGTATAGCAAAGCACACACAAGGAATGCAATAGAAATGTGAAATACAATTACAACATCACAGGAAACCGATATTGCAAGAACTTTAATATCCCATTGCACCTTAGCGTGCGAAACGATTTCGCGGCAATCGCAGCACAGACGCTCACGCGGTGCGCAATTATCGTCTCCGCTGCAGCAACTGCGTCTGCAGAGCAAGCAGCAGGCGAAGCTGGAGGCCACGCAGAAGCTGGAGCTCGCCAAGCAGGAGCAGCAGAAGATGAGTCTCCACGGGGAGGGCACCGGCGACACGGAGGCGGATGGCGCAGCTACGGCGCCGGCCTCGGAATTCCCGGACGGCGAGAGCTTCCGGAGCCCCAGCGCCGCCAGCCAGGCCGAGCCGGCCCGCAGCCCCTTCGCTGGCGACGGTGGCGGCGGTGGCGACGGCGGCGTCGGCGGGGGGAAACTGGCGCCATTCTCCCCGCGGCCGCTGTCCAACCCCAAGGGGCTGAGCCTGGACGACGTGTTCGTGAAGCCGCGAGCGCCGTCGCAGCCGCGCGCGCCCCTGCAGCCGCCGCCAGCGCACGAGGGCTTCCCGCAGGCCGTCGGGCGCCCCCACAACGAGCTCCCGCCGGAGTCGGGCTCTGGCTCCCGCCCAGCGTCGCCGTGGGACCCCTACCCTGGCGCGGCCGAGGCGCCTGCGTCCGCTCCCGGTGCCGCGACCGCGCCGACGACGACGGCGACGTCGGCGCCGACGCCGCCTTCCGCCGTCAGGAGACACTCGGCGCCGCACCTGGACCCATACGGCAACCCTCCCGGCACGCCACGCCCCGTGGGGACGCTGCCGGCCGACTCCTACTTTGCGATGCCCAAGACGCCGCAGAGGAAGGAGGAACCCGCATTCCGGAGAGGGGCGGGCGAGCAGTCGCCCCGCGCCGCGGCACTGTGCGATCCGTACGCCAAGGCGCCCGGCACCCCGCGGCCGTCGCCGATCGCCGAACCCTACTTCAGGGCCGCCGGGCCGCCCCGGCCGTTTGAGACATTCGCCGAGCCACCTCTCCTGTCCTCGAGGCCGGACGAGCTGCCGCCACAGCAGCAGCAGCAGCAGATGTTCAAGGCGCCCTTCCCGGCGCTGCAACAGATGCCTTTGCCCGTCATGTCGCCCAGCGGTGTTCAGCAACCTCCACTTGGGCAGCCGTGTCAGCCGCCTATGGGCGGAGGATACGCGCCGTCGCCGTCCACGATTCACGGGTCACCAGTCCGGCGACCGCCCAGCGCCACCGAGCACTACGCGCAGCAGCAGCAGCAGCAGCAGCAGACACTGCCCACGTCCCCCTACGGACAGGCGGCGGGCGCGCAGGGAACGCAGCCACCTGATCCATACGTGCAGGCACCCCACACGCCTCGGCCTCTTGTCACCTCCGACCCCTATGCTCAACCGCCGGGGACACCCCGGCCTCTCAGTTCCGACCCCTATGCACAGCCACCCCACACGCCAAGACCTTTGACATCCGACCCTTACGCGCAGCCGCCGGGAACGCCGCGGCCCATGACCTCCGACCCTTACGCACAGCCGCCGGGAACGCCTCGGCCCATGACCTCCGACCCCTACGCGCAACCTCCGGGGACGCCTCGGCCCATGACCTCCGACCCCTACGCGCAACCTCCGGGGACGCCTCGGCCCATGACCTCCGACCCCTACGCGCAACCTCCGGGGACGCCGCGACCATTTGCGGCCGACCCCTACGCCCGCCCGCCGCAATCGCAACCCGCGTTCGAAATGTACGGCGACGGGCAACCGGTGCCCGGCGCGCAGTTCGCACCGGCAGCTGGGGTGACGCGGCAAACGAACGTCGAGGGCAAGTACTCGCAAGCGGCCACCGCCCCTCCCCGAGAGATGTTCTCCCCGCCCACGACGCCGGGCGTCCAATCGCAGGCGCAAGCCGCTGCTGCTGCCGCCGTGGAAGCGTTGGAAGCCGGCTCGCGCGACATGTTCACGCCGCCGCTGGCGCTTTCAGGCGATTCTGTTCAAATTCCCGGCCTCGCTTCGCCGACGACAACGCCCGGAGGGAGTGGTGCGAGGAGCCTGACGGCGGCAGTCTCCGCGGCGTTGGGGTCCGTCTCCGGCGCGGGTCCCGGTGCGATGGAGATGGCACAGGCGAAGGCACGGGGCGGCTCGCCGTGCGTGCCGGGCGCGGTGCACATGGCGCAGCAGCAGGGGATGGCGCCCACACGGCCTGACGTGCTCCCGCTGCAGGGGATTCTGGGACAGCATGGCGTGGTGGGTGATGTGGTATCTCTTGTGTTGTTGGGCTGACGTAGGTTATGTAGTGGGTTACACTGGAATGATTGGTACGTGGTGATAATGCTTGCTGTGACGATAGTAACGATACTGGGGGCGCACCGAATAGTACTTTTATACTATTTGACCGACAACATTACTTAGGTATTCTATGAATTTTTATTTGAAGCCGAATATTATATTTATTTATTTCAAATAAGCTGGCATGTCTCTCTGTCTCCCTCTGTTACTTTCTCTTGTGTCTCTCAGTTGTCTCCCCTTTTCCATATGCTCGTGGTGGGGGTTACGCTCTGCACTGCTCTCCTCACATCCCGCCCCTCCTCCGCCATGGGCTGTTGTGGTCATGTAATTGCTTTGGCCCTTGGTGCTCACTTTTGTATTCCTCATTTTATTTAGCCGAATACAAATACTAAACACACCGCTCGTATTTTGCCACATTCTGAAGGGCAGAGCATATATTCTGTGATGCCCTAGATTTCACGAAGGTGAAATCGGTGATTATGGTCATGCTTCGTGTGTCATGCTTCTTGTGACGATCGTGGTAATAATGGCATTGAAAGTATGTATGTTAAACTTCTTTCACACCATACGTAGCCAACCGTGCTAATCAGAGTTGCGGGGGGATGGACAATGCAAAACAACTAAATACAAAAAGCAATTCTAAATATGTTTACAATCTAGATGAATCTAGATTGATAGATAAATCGAGATTCACGATGCTGACTTTGCAGTCTTAACGATTGACAGGCGGCACCGATAGCGCTAGCGGCGATTCATGAAACGTGCGCCGTTGTTTTGCAGCAGAGGCCGCAGCCTCAGGGCGCCGGTCCGCAGGAGACGGGGATGCCGGGAGGTGCCGGGGTGATGTTCTGGTCATCGGACACCACCTCCCCTCAAGGACAGCCCATGAACAAGCCTCCTCCACCTTACCCGGTACAGCAGGTGAGATTCCCGCATAGCCAGTGCCCAAGGTGCGGGATGGCCTTGCTCTATCGCACCTTGGCATGAGAACAAAGTTGAGAGCCCGAATCGACCCAAGAGGGCTTTTAAGCGAGACTAAAAGTGTTTTCCTTGATTTATCCTGGAAGAATCCGATGAGCTTATGGAGTTATTTTTTCACGGATGTCCTGTAGGGGCAGGTCAGAGAGAGTTACAGCAACAAAGGATACAAAAGCTGAGTGCAAGATAGAGAAAAGTCGCTAAAAATTAAGAAATAAATATACATAAAGTTTCTAAGTGCAAATTGCACAAGTACATACATTCCTGCCGTTTTGTCAACACCAAAAGCAAGCCTTGGGGCAAGCCAGCAAAACAACAACAACAAACACTGTCCTGAACCACACCAAGACAACGCATGGTCCCCCAATTGCATTGCACATTCAAATTGGATATGTCAGTCATTTAAAACTGGTGTATATACGTACAGTTGGAGCAAAAACAAAACATGGAGTAAGGTGCATGATTGGAATTGCATTGAAAAAAAGAAAGGGGAACAGATGGAGTGAAGCATGTCAAAGCGGAGATGTCATTGTTGACCGTTTAGAAAAGCGGGGAGTGGGTTTCGAGGGAGCACGTGTCGTTATTAGAGAATTGATGACCGCAGTTAGAGACTTAACGATGGATTGGCAACCAGGGCAGGGAACACGCCCCTGAGAGTCGGTGTGCCGTGGAGATGGAACGATTTAATCATCTTGCGCAGGCGCTCAATGGATTTTTGCACCGCAAGGTGCGAGAAATGGCAGCGGCTTTGGGGAGGTCTGGCTATTGATCATTCAGTCATATACTAGCCTACAGCCCGTCCAAGGACGGGTGTATGGCAGTAAATCTGAAACATTCAAGCGAAAAGCCGACCGCGACGTGATATTCATTGCATCCATTCGTGTGCAATTTGTAAGGCCGCGGTGACACAGACCTATTTCATTTAAAGGTTATAATCCCTTGTTCATCATGACGGACACCGCGTGACATGAGGGTACTCCCTTTGTAGTGTGGGTTGTAAGGGGGAGGAGGCCCCACCCCATGTCGAGTGACATTACCTGCTCATGATTATTAATGACGGGGGCGGGGGGGCGTTAATTTGGAGGACGTCACCTGATGATTGTTAATGAGGGAAGCTGTTCGATGTGGAGTGCCATCAACTAAGCATGATTTTTAATCGGGGGTGGGGATCCATGTGGAGTGACGTCACCCCCTCATGGTTATTGGGGAGGCATGTGGAGTGACGTCACGCGCGTTACACACAAATAGACATTCTTGGCTCACTATATTAGTAATTGACCACGCTCTGATATTTTCGATTGATTTGGTGAATATCTTCAGTTCTGGGGTTTCTCAACTTGTATAAAGATCATAGGTAGTACATAGTCCACCATGAACACCATACTTTGCTCCTGTGTTTGGTTTCTAATAAAAATGAACGCATGCTCGTTGAACCCATACCGTACAACAAAAAATTACTCCGAGCAAGTGCTGTGACCGACCTGACGGACGATTGAACTTCCCTGCATACTTAGAACGTCATCGTGCGTCGTATTTGCTGCCGTGGTGTCTGTGCCATGCAGGGCACAATGCCGGGCTTCCGCAACCAGCAGCTCATGTTCAGCCAGGTTCCTGGCCGGTTCATGCCGGGCGTCGCCGGGGGCAGCCCCCGCTCCCCGTTCCCCAGCCCGGAGGGACCGGGGGGACTCACCGCAGATGCCGCTCGTCTCAGACAGAGGTGACAGTTTGGCGACGACCCCGCGCCTGTCCGTGTGTCTGTGTGTCTGTGTGTCTGTGTGTCCGTGTGTCTGTGTCTGTGTGTCCATGTATCTGTGTGTCTGTGTGTCTTTGTGTCTGTGTGTCCGTGTGTCCGTGTGTCTGTGTGTCCGTGTGTCTGTGTCCGTGTGTCTGTGTGTGTCTGTGTGTCCGTGTGTCCGTGTGTCTGTGAGTTTTGGGAGCGGTGCCGCAGTGGTTGGCGGGCGGGGCTACGGACCCGGCGACACGATTTGGGATTTCTGGCCGCGGCAGCCAACATGGCTGTGCGAGTGTTATCGTATTCGGCACTGGGCCTTTCTTCGGTCAACTCGTGTTCATAAGTTAATGATGTGGGGAGACCAAGGCGGCTTGGGCGTGGTCCTGGCCAGACCTTTTGTGCACCTTGGCACCCTTATAAGTGAATTTCTAAGAGCACCTGCCCAAAGTCTATAAAGAGTTGTTTTGTGTGGAAATGGGGAGTTTTGGTGGTTTGTGCACATACAAATGTTGCACTGAGCACAATGGGAGTGAACAAAACCACACAAATTAGATGTAACAACTGATGAGCAATACCAACGAGATGATAAAAACGCATCAACATCGATTCAATTCTTGAATAGAATCGTGACCCCTGGATGGTGACATCATGAAATTGCTGTGGGGGGGGGGGGGCGGGGTGGGAGTATTCGGGTCTGGGTGGGTGACGCCGTTTCAGGCCGATCTGTCGGCTAACGCCTTGTCGCGTGGCACTTGCAGGGTCGCCGGCTCGGCGGAAATGGCCTACTATACCACGCGCGTGGGCGGCTTCCCAAGCCCCCAGGCCGCTCAGCAGTCGCCCTCGAGCCTGGCACCGCGCTTCCCGGGGGAGGCCAGCGGCCTACGGCGCTCTATCTCGCTGGACATGAGCAGCCCCGCGTCCCACGCTGCCCCTCCGGCCCCACCCACGGGAATGCCGGGGGCAGCGGTGCCGCCCGCCAACGGGCAGATGGCCCGACCTCCCGTAGCCTTCCAGCCGCACGGCATCGCAGGCCAGATCATGCACCAGGGCCAGTACTACATCGAGCTGAGGCACAACCCGGCCATGCGGCCTCGCCTGCACTTTGGCGGCGGCGGCGTCGCTCCTGCCGAGATGCAGCAGAGGGCTGAGCAGCAGCAGCAGCAGCAGCACCACCAGCAGCTTCAGCAACACCAACCGCAGCAGAACTGTCTCCCAGTCCCGGCACAAGAGCCCGTTGCGCAGACATGCGCCGACCAAAGCCTGGCGCCGTTCATTCCCAAGCCGTGCCTCACCACCATCGCTGGCACTGGTGGGGTTATTGGAGGTGTCCAGCAACAGCAGCCGCTGCCACCAATGCAGCAGCACCACCAGCAGCAACAGCAGCCGCCCCAGGCTTCTCCGCTTGCAACATCGACGGCGGCCGCCCTTTCGGCCGAGCCCTGCACGGACGACAAACTTCCGGAGATGGTTCCGGCGGGCGGCGCCGAGATGGACGAGGCGCTGGCCGCCCACAAGGCGCTGGAGGACGACGTGGACCTCGCCAACTTGAACCTCGACCCCGTGGACGGCAAGGGCGCTGGCGACCTGGACACGCTCGACCACCTGGAGACCAACGACCCGCACCTCGACGACCTCCTTAAGGCTGGCGAGTTCGACATCCTGGCCTACACGGACCCAGAGCTGGACCTGGCCGACAAGAAGGACATGTTCAATGACCTGGCCCTCGCAGACCCGCTAGAGGACAGGATGGACGAGCACAAAAAGCCGGTGGACAAGGAGGAGGAGGAGCAGGAGGGTGGATTGGTGGCGGGGTCTAGGACGGCAGCAAGCGAGCAAATGGCGCAAGCGGCGGTGGATCGCGAATCCGACGAGAAGACGTCGCCCGACCCCGCGCATACAGCAACCGGCGTGAAGGCGCCGACGCCGCAAGCGCAAGCGGCGGCGGCGAAAGAGTCGCAGGCGGCCAACATCGAGATGGTGGAAGCGCAGAACAAGAGCAGCGGCAGTGCCGTCACTCCCACCGAACCAGCAAGCGTGCCGGAGAGTGAGAAGGCTCGAACCCCTGATGCGGCTGCGAGTGGCGACCGTGCAGAAGATGCCAACCCCGTGAAGCAGGAGCCTGGCACGGCCACGGAGAAGTCGCAGGAGGCGGCGCCCGACGCTCTCCCACGAAGCTCCGAGGCTGTCGCGCCAGCTGAGAAGGCCGAGGGAGCGGAGGCGGCGCCGGCGTCCGCGGGAGATGCGGCCGGACAGGCAGAGACGGTTGCTCCCAAAGACGAGCCAGAATCCGGCAAGGGTGGTGAGCAGGTCGGGGCGCAGCCAGATTTGGCCTCTCAGCGACAGCAAGGATTCTTTGCGAATTTAGGTGAGTGCCGGGGATTTGTGTGTTTGAAACGTTGAGTGTGTGGGATGTGTGATCGATGCCAGGATTGTGTATGTGTGTGAGATAATCTGTGTGAGATGTTGGGTGTGCTCATGGTTGCTGTGTGTGTGTGTATTTGGTGTTGACCCTCTGTTTTGTCAGGATTGTTTGGGTATGTATGGGATTGATTGTGAAAAGGTAAATGTTTGTGTGAGTGAAGTTCTTGGTGTGCTTATGTCTGTGTGTAAAAAGCAGTGTTGTTTATGCTGAGTGGTGTGTCCATGAGATATCAGATGTGCCTTTTGGTACATGTGTGTATGTGAGATGTGCTGGATATATAAGTGACATTGAATACATTTTTCTGACAATACAGGAATTTTAATAGGTGAAGCTTCAGATGAATGTACATACAGAGTAAAATAATATTTCAAGCAGCTATGTTTACCATTTCTATAAATACAACATTGGAATACCATTCATCTAGAATGACAATTCAGATGAAATCCCAGTGATGAGAACATATCCTAGTTAAAAATGTGGCATTGTCTCCCATTGAAATCAGTTGGGGAAAACTTTCTCCGACAGAGGGGGAGAGTGATCCCAGTGAAACTACAGGGTGCTTTGTCTCCAGGCTGCCATAGGCGAGCGTAACCCTACCCGGGCTTTCTTTGCCCTGACCACGGAGAAACACGTCTCCTCCGATCACCCGTGCCAATATCATTGACCACACGCAATCCTGTTCAACTTCCGCACTTATATATAAACATGCTCCGTCTCTCTCTCCGCGCTTCCCCTCCCGAAGATTTTGACAAGTTCGCCACCGACGATATAACGGACCCCATAGCCAAGGCCAAGATGGTTGTGCTGAAGGGCATCAACAAAGTCATGTCGCAGGGCTCCATCGGCGGGCCGTCCATCAACGTCGCCAACAGGTGGGCGGCACCCTGTTGTGTCGAGATGTGTGTGTGTGTGGTCAAAGCAGCGCTGCGTAACATGAGTCACGCACACGGGGAGAGCCGTCGCGTGTCACACTCGCCCGCCTGCAGGGCGTTGCTTTTTTTTTTAAATCCTTTATTAAGTTCACTTGCTTGCTTGCGCGCTGACGACCGTGCAAATCTTTCGGTCGTTTTTTAACCCACTTCCCGTGATCCAATCGAGCTGACATTTTGCACACAGACTCGTTGTGCGTGACAATTTATTTTCGTGAAAATTTTTTCCAAAATTTTACACTTTTTAGGAAAAAATAAATTATATTTAATTACCAATTGCTTAATGGTGGCAGGCAATCATCTGACCCATAGGTGGCAGCCATCTCAAGCCAGAGGACGAGAGGACTCTAGCCGCCACGCATATAAAGGATTTATAGTGAAAAACTTTGTTTTTACGGGTTAATTTTTTTTGGCTGCTTCCGGGTGTTGCTGCAAAGGCATGTGGCTAAGAAATTTGGCACGTGGTTGTCGCGCCGTCAGAAGAACGTTTTCCGGATGAAAACTCCACAGAACCGCTTCAGTGCTTGTTCTTAAATTTACCTCTCCCCGCCAACACCAGATGTTGCTCTTTAGCGGCTAGTTCACTGCATGTCAAATCATATTCGTCGATTTACTCTTAAGCAGAGTTGGCCCCGATTTAAGTGAGAATACGATTCTCGTAAGAGTCATTATTCAGTACAGCCATTAGCCGAGACCTTCAAACATGCGAGAGGTGATCAGATTCTAGCAGCGTATCGCCCTGTGTCGGAGCGAGGCAGATGACAGTCCTGAAGTGACTGCAAGAGAGAGACTCCTGTATCCAAAACAAGGGAAAGGGTCGTACTTAATGCCCTGCAAAGGTTCTTATTGAGCATACCAATTTGTATTTCAGTGACAACCCATACATGATGATAATTTTTTACGCAGAAACTGAGCTGAAACCACAAAATCACTATTTTTAGAACCTGATTTAAGCACACATGACTGGCTTGCATTGGATTTGACGACCCACCCGGCCACTTCTGTGCAACGAGTTGAAGCCGCGTGCGTCCTGTGCGTGTGTTTTTGTACAGATCCGTGTTCCCAGGGGAGGCTGCCTCTGGCTCTCCAGGCCCGCAGCAGGGCATGCACACCTACCAGGTAAAGCATGCAAAGAGTTCAGTGCCCTCCATCTGTCCGATCATTACAGATTTTGTTATGCGTTGCGGGGAAAATTATTTTGAGTGACGAATTGCCGATAATTTCCGCGACTTACCTGTCAGGAAAGCCTGCAGTGCTGGGAGTCATCAATTTCTGATTCTTGTCATCGATAGCACTTTGGACCAGATGACCTGGAATGCGCTAGATATCAGGAGATATGGAGGGGTTGAGCTTCAATGTTGCTTTGTTGGGCCACTGCGATGATGAACAGATGTTATAGATGACTGTCGGGTGAAAGAGTGGGCAGCAGAGTGCAATGCTCCCAAGTCTATGCTCCCCGCATTCACCAACATGCATCAACCGGCGTGGTCAGATCACCGCTGCGACCCACATAGCATGGGGAAGGCCCTCATCCAGCAGTGGATTGACAAGAGGGGCTGTCACATTGTAGTGAGGTGCCTGCCCGACGACTCGGTGGGGGAACAGTTCAGCTCGCGAGGGTTTTTCACAAACCATTCAATGAATGGCCAGACATCCTAAAGCAGGGAGGGAGCTATCCTGCATGGCACTCGGCAAGGCCTTGGTGGGTAAATGAATGACTCTGATTCACCACTGATGGGAGCATCCTCTGGTCCTGTGTGCGCCGCCGCAGCAGCAGGAGGAGAATGGGCCCGGAGTGCTGCCAGTGTCCAGACCGGCGCCTCCCGCTTCCGACCACGGCGTCATGAGTGAGTCTTGCCCTCCTCACCACCGCCGCTTCACCTGCACCCGCACGTTAACTCACCGCACGAGTGACAATATGCATTCAATACAGTTAATGTGTGTGTGTGTATATATATAGGTGGGTGGCACTGTTGTTTGAGCAATTGGCTCACAATCAATAGGCCATGGATTCAAATTCAAGTCAAATCCAAGGCCAGCTCAGCCCGTCACCACTCAAGGTCTATAGGATAAGTACCGCTTTGTGGGAAGTCAACAATGGAGTCTTTTCAAGCTACACAGGGTTTGGCATGGTTACTAGTAAACATACACTCGTTAGCGACATCATATCGACTGTTAAGAACGGTAAGTGGACGTGGGCAGGACACATCGCTAAAAGGGTTGATGGCTCGTGGTCAAGATTGGCAGCCCAAAGGAGGGAACACGCCCGAGAAAATGTGAAGACGGAGCAATGACATTGTCAAATGTAGATAGGGAGGCCTTCAATGTGGCTTGTTACAACGGCGGTCATGGGTATTGCAACATGATATCAGGTCCTCCGCCTGTATCGTCAACGACCACTGCCACATCACCACCACCACGTCTCCTCCTCACCCCCCCCTCCCCTCTTTAGAGGATGACGAGCGGCAGGCATACGAGGAGTGGCTGCTGCACACCAAGACGCTGCTGGGGATGCAGCACCGCGCGCTCGAGGAGCAGGTGGGCGCGCACCGCAAGTCCAAAAAGGCGCTGTCGGCCAAGCAGCGCACGGCCAAGAAGGCGGGACGTGAGCTCGCCGACGCAGACGCCGAGCAGCTGAAGCACGTCACCGAGCGCCAGTGCCTCGTGCAAAAGCAACTGCAGCAGGTGGGTGCTGGTGCCAGCGGTCGGTAGGAGGGGGTGGGTGGACGATTGGGTGGGTTCATGGGGGCACGGGCTGATGATTGGGTGGATGGGGGGGCTGACGGGCGGACGATTGGGTAGGTGGGTGGGTGGGCAGGCGGACGATTGGGTGGGCGATTGGTGTGTTGCGTGCGTGGACTGAAGATCTTGTTTTTTTAAATGTCATCTTTTTTTTCCCCCTCCCAAGTTTATCCCAATCTGTGCTATTGGTGCATCTCCTGCAGAACAAGGTTGATTCTTCACGTGAGAAAACAGTTCCCGGAAGTAGATATCACAGAGCTACTACTAAGATCCCTTCTGATATAATTATATATTATTTAACGCATTGCCACTGCAGCGGTATCACTATGAAAGTATCTTCAAAGTTGATGTTTTTGCCAAGAACAAAGCTTATACAGTAAATAGTTTTGGAGAGCCCAGGACACATGGCCTTGCATACGTGTTCACAGGATAAAAGGTTGTTTTCGTTTTGGATTACGTCTTCGTTTTGGTTGGCGATTATTCAACCAGATTTGTGGGTGCAGGGTAAAGTTGCTCTGAGCGGGGGAGGCCAGCAACGTCGGTTGTTTTCGCTGCCGTTATCTCGAGTGACTTTTTACGTCTCCCTTCTGCCCTCTCGCAGGTCAAGAAGCAGCAGAAGGAGCATGAGGATCTCATCGAAGAGTATCGCACAAAGCAACAGCACTGCACAGGGACACAGGCGGCTGGGCTGAGCCACACGGCCGCGTCGCCCTTCAACGCTCAGCCTGCAGGCGCTGTTGGTGCACTGCCTGGAGGTCACGTGACCCACAATGTCGGCGTTATGTCGCAGCAGCAACAGCAGCAGCAACACCATCACCTTCAGCAGCAGCCCCAACAGGTCGTGGGCATGATGCATCAGGGGCAGCAGCAGCAAGGATCTCCCATGATGCATCAGGGTCAGCAGCAACAAGGATCACCCATGATGCATCAGGGTCAGCAGCAGCAAGGATCTCCCATGATTCATCAGGGTCAGCAGCAGCAAGGATCACCCATGATGCATCAGGGTCAGCAGCAGCAAGGATCTCCCATGATTCATCAGGGTCAGCAGCAGCAAGGATCACCCATGATGCATCAGGGTCAGCAGCAGCAGCAAGGATCACCCATGATGCAGCAGGGAAGTACCATGATGCATCAGAACCAGCAACAAGGATCTCCCATGATGCAGCAGGGAAGTACCATGATGCATCAGAGTCCGCAGCAGGGCTCTCCCATGATGCATCAGAGTCCGCAGCAGGGGTCTCCCATGGTGCATCAGAATCATCAACAAGGTATTCCCATAATGCACCAGAATCAGCAGATGCATCAAATTCGCCAGCAGCAGCCCGCCACTCCTGCAATGCATCAGGCTTTGCAGAAAGAAACTCCCATGATGCACCAAAATCGCACACAGGGAAATATGATGCTTCAGCCTCAGCAGCAAACAACTCCCATGATGCATCAGGCTCAACAACCATCAGCTCCCATGATGCATCAGGCTCAACAACCATCAGCTCCCATGATGCATCAGTCTCAACAGCAAGGAACTCCAATGATGCACCAGGCCCAACAGCAATCGACTACCATGATGCATCAGGCCCAACAGCAATCGACTCCCATGATGCATCAGGCTCAACAGCAGTCAACTCCCATGATGCATCAGGCTCAACAGCCAGGTACTTCCATAATGCAGCAGGGTCAACAACCAGCCACTCCCATGATGCATCAGGCTCAGAGCCAACAGCAGCAGCAGCATCAAGTGCCGCAGACAATCCCACCGCACAACCAAGGCGCCTCCACTATGCATCAGAATCAGACGCCGCAAGGCTCTCCCATGATGCATCAGGCACAACAGCAACACCAGAATTCCTCTGTTACTGCTCAACAGCAGAACTCTGTGCTACCCATGATGCAGCAGGCTCAACACAACCAGGGCCCTCCCATGATGCACCAAGCCCAGCGGCATCAGGACTTGCTGACGTTGCATCAGAATCAGCAGGTACAGAGGTCTCCCATGATGATTCAGCCTCAACAGCAGCAGCAGCAACAGCAGCAATCTGTGCCGGCGTTGCCGCAGCATAACCAAGTAGCTACCACAATGCAGCAGGGTCATCCGCAGCAAACGGCCAGTATGATGCATCAGAATCTGCAGCAAAGGGCTCCCGTTTTGCAGCAAGGAATTCATATGATGCCCCCCCAGGTCCAACGGCCAGGCATGTCAACAATGCACCAGGTTAAGCAGCTTGATACTCCCATGATGCATCAGGTGCAGCACCAGGGGATGCCCGCAATGCATCCTGGTCAGCAGCAAGGAGTTCCCGCGATGCATCAGGGACAGCCGCAAGGGGCGACCGTGATGCAGCAGGGTCAACATCAAGGAATGGCCGTAATGCAGCAGGGTCAACAGAGGTTTCCCATGATGCATCAGGCACAGCAGCAACAGGCAGCTTCCTTGATGCAGCAGCAGCAGCAACAAAGGTTTTCTATGATTCACCAGGTGCAGCAGCAACAACAGCAGCAGCAGCAGCAGCAAAGTCAGACACACCCTTCCATGATGATGCATCACCCGCAGCAACAAGGTGCTTCCGCCATGCAGCAGAGCCAGCAGCAGAGGTTCCCCATGATGCAGCAAGCACAGCAACAGCAGCAGCTGCAGCAGCAGCAAGGAGTTCCCATGATGCAGCAGGCACAGGCGGCAATGCCCCAGGGCCATCACGGATCGGCCATGATGCACCAGCAGCAAGCAGGTGTTGTCATGATGCACCAGACGCAGCAGCAGCAGCAGAGGCTGACCATGGCTTCTCCGTCACAGCAAAACCTTGCCATGCTCCCCCAACAGCAGCAGCAGCAGCAAATACGTATTGCCATGATGACACAGCCCAGGCAGCGGATGGGACTACCTATGATGCAGCAGCATCAACAGCAGCAGGGAGCGCCAGCAGTGCCGCAGCAGAGCAGCACGCACGTGCCGCTCACGTGGACCACGGCGCAAGGTGCTGGGCCAAACCGCCCCTTTGTCTTCCTGAGGATGAGGCTACCGAACAGCGGTGGTGGCGGTAACGTGCAGCAGCAACAACAGCTGGGCCAGCCGGCGCCGCTGGGAGTGAGCGGCGATGCGCCGGGCCAGCCCACGTCAGCCTCGCCACAGATGCCCGAGGGCTTCCAGGATTCCAACGCGCAGCTCATGCAGCAGAACTTTGGCAGGCAGAGAATGGTGGGACCAGCACCGGCGAACGCCTTGGTAATGCCTCACCAAACAATGCAGGTGCAGACGTTTTCTCTGCAGCAGCAGCAACAGCAACATCAGCAGCAGCAACAGCCTGGGCACCTTCGTAAATTGGACTTCATGATGTCGCCCTCGCACAATCCATCGTACGCTCAGGATCCGGCTCAGGCATCCGCAACCGCCGGTGACGCTTCTGGAAACCCCGGAGCCGGCAGCATGGGGCTGATGCCTGGACCGACACCGCCGCAAATGCGGCAGACGTCCCCTTCGGGAGCGGCGCCGCAGTCTGCCGCCGCGTTCACCCCCTTTGACGGCAAGCCAAGGATGCACCAGCTGTCGCCCGTGTACGCCGGGGCAGTCTCGCCGCTCATCCAGCTCTACTCGGACATGATCCCCGACGAGAAGGGCAAGAAGCGGAAGGTCCGCAAGAAGACGGCGGGCGGCGGCGACCCGGCGACGGAGCCCTCGACGCCGGTCTCCGAGCTGCCGGAGCTGCACTTCTCCAGCGTCCCGTCGACGCCGACGCGCCCAGACCTGCAGTCGCCATGGGAGGGCAGGAAGGAGTTCGACCGGACGGCGACACAGTACAGGGCGGGCGAGACGGCGTCGGCCGACGGCGTCCGTCGCCCGAGCCTGGATGGCGGCGGCGCGTACTTGCTCAAGGGTGGGACCGTCAAGACGGAGGTGCCGGCGGCGGGGGCGATGGTGGGCGGCGCCGCGCAGTGCTACGACGGTGCCGACGGAGGAGGGGTTGCGTTGATGGGCCCGGGCGGGCTGGCCAACTCGCACGGGTCTGGGCCGGACGGCGCTCTTACGCAGAACCCCCGGGTGGACCTGGGCCACCAGCTGCTCAAGAAGCTGCTGCAGACGAGGAATCCCGCGCTGGTGTCGGCTCAGGCCAGCCTGGGCACCGAAGACAAGGAGCACGTGATGTCGCAGGCTCAGCAGCAGATGTGCGCCATGCCCAGATACGTCGAGGTGAGATTCACGATTCGTGTCAGAATCCGCGGTGTGTGTAAATGCTGTCCTATAAATGGGGGGGGGGGGGGCGGGTGGGGCATGTTGGGAAGGGGTGAGAGTTGGTGCCTTCGTGCCACCTGAAAATGTCATGCATCGCATTCTCACGCATTAGAAATATTCACACGGTCACGCGCGCACACAAGAATACACGGCAAGTGCCCGCACACGTAATTAGTAACTACCCCTCCTTCCACATACAATGGTAATTATCCCATATGCGATGTGTTGCAATTACAATGTAAATAGTAACTTCGACTTACAATGCTTTTGTAATTTTCATATAATTGACCCCATGTCTGACATTTGCACTCCCCCAGTGGGGAGCGGTATTGTAACAGCACGCCGCGCCACCAACCCAGCGACCCGAGTTCAATTCCCGCTCACGGCCATCACCAGTGACGATTATATGAACCGGTCCTGGGCCTCCCCAGTTAAACTCAGCCTCAAATGAGGACCTGGTGTGTAACCATTGCCACCTGGGAGACAAAGGCGGCCGTGCATGGTGCTGGCTACCCACCCCCTCGTGTGCTGTGTCGGCCTTCATAGGCGCTCGCTAACAGCACTTGCCCCAACAGTCTGTTGCAGGCTATATGGGGGGGAATCTTTTGTCTTTGGTACGACCCGGTCCGCGTGCTCCGCAGGCGTCCGTCACCGGCGGGGTCCACCTCAACGTGAAGATGGGTGGCGCCGGGGGCACCGACTGCGACGCCGCCAAGAGGCAGCTGGAGCTGAAGGGGAAGCGCATTGGGCACCGGGGCGCCGACTCGCCCATCCGCAAGCGCAAGAAGACCGAGGACGACCACAAGGACATCGGCATCGGCAAAGATGCCATCATCCGGCAGCTGCAGCAGGTGCCGGCCGCGCCACCACGCCGAACCCCGGACAGCCCCTTTCCATGACCCACCAACCCAGCGAATAGCGATGCTTGAATAATTGCTCGTTGCATTGAAGTATTTCTTGAATTGTGTCGCCAGTGTGGCTATAAAGCCGGCTCCACGCCTGTGTGTTTCAGTTTGCGTAGCTTGGCAGGACTCAGCTGAATCGCTTGTAGATGGACGTCACATATGTTTATCTACATTATCCGCTTCACTGACAGCTAGTTTTCGGCAGATCGTTCAATTGACGTTGGAGCTGGACTGCTAAAGCAACGCCCAGGCCAAAGTGACCGCCTCCCCACCCAAACCGTACCCCCCGTCCCCCACCCCGTAACGCGTATCCGTCATGGTTTTAGAGGTGACGAGGCGGGGCTGGCGCTGACACGGGACGTTTTGTTACTGCCTCTGGCCCACAGCTCCCGCTGCTGCCTCTCATGGAGCCGGTGATCAAGGTGAACTACGAGCTGTTCGCACCGTTCGGCAGCGGCCGCCTCAACGGGGGCTGCACTCAGCTGCGTGGCGCCTACGGTAGCGCCCTGCTGGAAGGCGCCACCGACTACTACACGCAGCTCCTGTGCGAGGTGCGGCACGCTCCCGTTGACAGCGAGCGGAAGCGCTCGACGATGATTTTATCTTCATCCTCCGAGCGTCCTCATGCAGCCGTCCATCGTGGTCCAACCATCTTTGTCCGACTCACCGTTACCCCTTGGTCCGCCCGTGCTGCCGTGATCGCCTTCCCGTCGTCATCATCCTCGTCGTCCTTTGCGTATCCTCCTCTCAACGTCATTTATTGATTGTATTAATTTGTCTGCGTCCAACTTTTTTAACCCTTTTGTCGTTTCTGTCCTGTCCTGGTCTCGGTATGTTAATTATTGTTGTCATTCTCCCATTCGCCACCTTTCGGCCATCTTTCCTGTCACTCTGTCAACGCCCTATTTCTCTTTTTCCTTTTCTCCCCTTGTTCTGCTTTTCCACCTCGTCTGTTCCACTTCTACCTCCCATGACCCTCTATCTACTCGCCTCCTGTCATGATCCATTTATTCGAATCAACTAGCACCACCTCTTCCTCCCATCATCATCTTCATGTTCCACCACCACCACCTAATGTCAATGTTTTTTTTGACATTGACTCCTCCTGCATCTCTCTTTGTTAATCCACCTCCTCATCCCCTATTGTTCTGCTTCTAACCCTGCCCGCACCTCCTTCGTGTGTCATGGACCACCTGAATATGCGTTCCACCGGTGAGAAAAGATTGGACTTTAGATCTCCCGTGTGTTTTTGTGTGTGTGTGCGTGAATGTGTGTGTGTGTGCGTACGTGTTCGCGTGCACGCACGCCTCCCCTCACCTCCCCGCACAGAAGAACGTCAGTGACCCTCCGACTCCGCCACTGTCACTGCCCCCGACTCCGCCGCCCGGAACCCGAGTCAAACTCCTCAACGGGTTCGCGTCCAGCGAGGAGGTTCCGTCCAAGCGCGGTGGCTTCCTGGGTCCCGAAGGTGAGGACCCCCACCCCTTGCGGACACTTGCAGTCATGCGTGTGCCCGCTGTGTTTGACGGGTGCACGTTCACTCGTATTTGCAATGGTCAGGAGCGACCAAATAAGGTTTAGGTTCGTTTTGACACAGGTTAAACCCATTGCACAATTAATATGCATCATGGACCTATCTACGATTCGTACAAATCTATGTATATATGTATGTTGAGCTTTTTGTTGCACCGGAGGTAGCCAACCGTGCTAATCAGAGGTGCGCGGGGGGAAGGACAAACAAGAACACAAAAAGAAGGCTGATCACTGTTGCCGGTCACCGCTGCGTTGTGCATGCGTCTCTCTCCGTGCATCAGCGGCTGCGCTGGAGCTGAGCCGTTTCCAGGGAGCGCCGGCGTCGCCGTCCCGCGCCGTGGCGCCGCTGCTCACGGGGCTGGACGCCCGCGCCGCCGTGGCGCCGCACTGCGTGGACGTGCCCGCCTCGCTCCCCACGCCGCCACACAGCCACCCCGAGGACGGCCGGTACGGCGGACCGCTCGCTCACTCACTCGCGCAATGACTCGCTCGCTCACTCGCTCGCTCACTCACTCGCTCAATGACTCGCTCACTCACTCAATGACTCGATCACTCACTCGCTCGCTCACTCGCTCAATGACTCGCTCACTCACTCACTCACTCACTCGCTCGCTCGCTCACTCGCTCATTGACTCGCTCACTCACTCACTCGCTCGCTCACTCGCTCAATGACTCGCTCACTCACTCACTCGCTCGCTCACTCGCTCAATGACTCGCTCGCTCACTCACTCGCTCGCTCACTCGCTCCATGATTCTTGCCCCCACCTTATCTTGCTGTTCTCGTCCCTTCCTACCCCGTCCCATCCCGTCTTCTACGCTCCCAGTCGCCGCTGTCCCTCTCTGTGCCTCCGTCGTCACCCTGTGCCCAGTCTCGCGCTCTACAGAGCAATCTTTGCTAATCTGCTTCCGTTCCTCCTGCAAAATAACCCCCATCTCTTTCTACTGCTACCATATGTATGTATGTTGAACTTCTTTCTCACCGTACATAGCCAAACCTTGCTTATCGGAGGTATTGGTGCCATGCCAGCCTTCATTAGGTGCTACTCGCTGACAGCAGTTGCCCCCAACAGTCTGTTAAAGGCTCAACGGGGGAACTTTGTCTTTGTGCGTGTGTGCGCGTGCCTGCCCAGGCTGCTGCCGGAGCCTCGCGAGGGCCGTGACTCGCCCGACGGCGCGGTGCGGGCGTCGTCGCCCGACAGCGTGGTGCCGGCGTCGTCGCCCGACAGCGTGCTGGGACCCGACGAGCCGTCGCGCTTCCCGCACCTGTGGGACGGCGCGCCCAGCCCCGAGCGGGGCCTCTCGCCCGTCATCCCCATCCTGCCCAGCTCCACCAATCACGGTACCAGAATGTTTGTTTACACTGGAGGAGGAATCCGACGAGCTATGAAGCTCTTTTTTCACAGATGCCCAGTAGGGGGCGGGTAAAGAATATATAACAATAGGTTTTACCCTTTTTGAACCTATCTACGTGACTTTACCGAAAGACCCAAGAACGTGAATTCCTGCAGTCACGAAAGCACAGTCAAGATATACCCTTTCTGGCAATGAAACAGGTGTCAAGACAGAATCCTTATGCAAGGAATCCTGTCTGCATTAACCACACGTACTTGTGGTGAACATGCAAACAAAAAGCACGTTCTGATAATATATGCATCGTCTTTGAAACTGATTGGTCCACACCAGAGACAGCTTTCTTTTAAGCCAAAAGGCGAACGGCACAAAGACAAAGAGCGTTACAAACAAGAAACAAGGCAGAGACACCATAGCGGTGCAACGTGTACAGGAAAGGCGAACAAATCAGCCAAAAACATACGAATATAACGAAATCGTCCTCATCCTACCCGGCAATGCCCACTAAGGTATTAACTTCTTTTTCAGAAGTGCCACCACCGCCGTGACAAGTATGCCGAGCGTTAAAATGCGTTTCGGTCAATACATCGTTATCCTACTTTTGTTTTTTTATGTAAAGTCACGTAGGAAATGTTTTTTAAATTAATACAAATAAATTAAATCACGACGTTTCTGGCGCAATACAAGCGTCCTTCTTTAGGTGGGGACAACTTAGCGAAAGCACACAAGTGTGTCTCAGAGGTGGCTGTGACGAGTAATTATATTGTCATGGGGGGAGGGGGAGGGGGCATGGTGAGTGGGGGCGGGGTGTGGGCTGTGAAGGTAGCATTGCGTACCCCGAGCAACGATTGCAGTTCAAACTGAGGCTTTGTAATGTAGATGGTGGAAGTAGATAAGCCGCCTTTTGTTATGTTGCCGGGTAAATTAATCAAGCACAATCGTGAACCACGCCGTTTGTCACGAGACCTCCGTCGGAGTGCTGCGCTGACTCGGCGCCTGCGACGCTCTGGCTTTGACCCCCTGCTCTGCCTGCTTGCGCCGTGTTCCCTGCACAGTGGTGGCGCTGCTCGCCAGCCAGCTCGGTATCCCCGCGCGAGACCCCCTCGCCTCGAAGGAGCCGGGCAGGGTCGCGCCCATGTCCGGGGCTCCTTGGGACGTCCGCAACGACAGCGCCGTGTCCATCACGCTCACGCTGTCCACCGCAGCCTCCGAGGTCAGCCCCGCCAACCCGCTCGCTCGCCGGTCTCGCTCACTCGCAAGTTCACTCGCTCGTAGGCTGTTCATACTGATCGGTAGACAGAGGCGGGGAGGGGAATTCGAGAAACTTGCCGATTGTTTTGACTGCAGCGTACGACGCATTAAATCGCCGTGCTGCGTCCCCCTGTGCCCTGTTGACGTTGTTGTTGTCGTCGCCGCCGCCCGTCGTCAGGACATCGCGGGAGTGGTGGCGGCCGTGGCGGGGCTCCTCCGCGTGAGGATGCCGAGCAGCTACGAGATCCGCGACTCGCCCGCTCTGCCGCCCTTCCCCCTGCTCGAGAGGCTGCACGCGGCGCCGGACGCGCGTGCCGGCCGCGGCGGCGGTGGGATCCCCGTTCACAGAGCGACGCGGGCACCAGCTCGCAGTGAGTAGCACGTGCAGCGTGCACCACCACACGCATGAGTGTAGTTGTCTGTGTGTGCGTGTGTTTGTGTCGGGGGAGCAGTGGCGCAGCAGGTTAGTGCGCTGCGCTACGAACATAGCGACCCGGGATCGATTCCCGCTCACGGCTAAGACCAGTGACATCTGAACCATTGCTGGGCATCCCCTAGATCAACTCGGCCATAAATTGCTACATGGTGCGGTGTGTAAACATCGCCACTTGATAGACAAAGGCAGCATGGCGTGGTGCTGACCACCCACCCCCTCGTGTGTCATGCCAGCCTTCATCCATACTCGCTAACAGCACTTACCCTAAAAGTCTGTTCCAGCTATACAGTGGTCTTGGTCAAGTGTATTGCAGTCTCAATCGGTTAACTCGCTGTCACACCTGCGTTGGTCCATAACTTCCTGCCAGCAAGTCTTCGACATGTTACATGGCCTCAAAGTGCATCTAGCCTGGCACAAGTGCTCTGGTGATGTCACCGTCACACGGTGTTGAATGGCGGCTGTTAATGTTATTGTATTGCACTTACTTTTGTGTGCGTGATGTACCGCATTTGTGTGTGACGCATGTGTGCAGTGTACCCCCACACACAATGCACCACAGACTACAGACACATTTCCAGCATATACTAGTGTACTCCACACCATCCCCTCTGCTTTTAGACATTAAATCAATCATATATTAAACATTTTTAGAGGGTGGTGCAGTGGTGCCATGCTGAATACACTGTCCTATGAACCCAGTGAACCGGGTTCGATACCCAGCCCAGCTAACATTGGTGGCGAGTGATATCAGCTGCAGTCCTAGGCCCACCGTTCACCAACCCATACTGACCAACACGACGAAGTATGGTTAAACAACCCCATCACCAACACTGCATGGGGACGCCTTCATCCAGCGGTGGATTTTACGGGGCTCTAAAAATATGTATTCAAGAAAAACCACGTGGACTCTTATCCTCTGCTCAGCTGCATCATTTGTCTCTGTGCAACACAGCCACACACGCACATACACCTCCCATTTACCAATGAACCGGCTGACCGTGTGTGTGCGCGCGTGCGCGCTTGCTTCGATGAGCAGCGTTGGTGAAGGAGGAAGCGGCGATTGCCGGTTCCACCAGCGGCGCCGCAGCGACGCCGGGGCACGCAGGGGCCAAGCCGCAGTGGTGCCGCCACTGCGACGTGTCGGTGATGGACGCCGGCGTGCGCAAGCCGGCCAAGGAGCTCGCCGGGACGCGGCAGGTGCGATGAGTCGACGGGAGATGGGCCGTTATCGTTACATCGGTCTTTTAGACCGTTTGCTCGCCGCCAAAGTGGCGGGCGCAAGGAGCTGCTGCGTGAGAGGTGGTTTACGCAGCGTTGATCTTAACCTAACAACTACCCGGGTAGAGCAGAAACATTCCCCCTTGTTTAATCGTAAGCTGAGCCCCGTCATTGACATCGTCCTACCATTAACCTTAACTTTAATCGTTGCCGTAGAGCGAGCAAACCTTATCTTTCCCTAACCTCAACAAGCCTAGCTTATTTCCCCGCATGACGATGATGAAACGTAATCTTAACCCTTAGTTTTAAGTCGTGGAAACTTTTCACTGGCTTCTAAGCTGAACAACATAACCCTGACGCTATCCCAAACAAGCTTTGCCATAGCCTTAACCATTCGAGAACTTGGCCTACTTATTCTTCGCAATCTAGCCCTGTTTCTTACCCAAACAATACGAATCCATTAACCAAAATAAATATATCAACCTATGCTTGACGCTCATAATTTATTCCGAAACTTAACTCTTACAATAATCTCAACACTTAACCTTACCCTATCCCAACCAACCCATGCCTTATCATATCGAGCTCTCACCATAATTCTAACAACTTGGTCATGACACTAATCGTAACAATTACATCATCATTACCCTAACCCCTGACAAACCCAGCCTTTTCCCTCATTGATCTTTGGAGGGAGCTGCCCCTCCGTGTAGTTGAGTTGGCAGTCAAGGCTGCTCAAGGTGAGTGCTGCTGGGCTGAGTTTGCGTTGTCTGCAGGGGCGGTAAGTTGACCGCGACGGTTTGCAGAGACGCAGGGACTGAAGCGGTGTCTGCGAGCGTGGGGCTTTGTCCGTGCGACGACAGCATCCCGGCACGTGGACAGAGTGTCTCAAATACGGCGCTCTCTCTCACTGTGTCTCTCACTGGCGGTGGGGCAGTCGCTCGCCGTGCCCCGACTCCATCGGCGTGCGTCCCCGTGTCCATTCGATTCCGCCCGCATCATCGTAGCCCGCCCGCTATCGTCTCGCGTGTCCGCCGCCTTCCGTGTGCTTTTCGCCGCCGCGTGCTTGCGTCCTGTGCGCGCTTTATTTGTTTGTCGTGCCGCCTCCTCCTCTACCCCCCCCACACCCCCCCAAGGTCAGGGTCAATGGTTTCGAGCTGCGCTTAAGAGACGCAGAGGATAGTTGGTGGAAGTCGTAGCCAGGAGCTGAGCGACAAGTGAGAAAGTTGTCTCTCACTGCCAGTCTACTACAGAACCCTCGCTCGTCTCGTTAGTTTACTTGAGCGTCGCTCGGAGAGCACTGGCGAATTTCACACTTCATCGGCTGTAGCTCCCACTGAAGGCGGGTAGGGCCCTTATACAGCCCAAAATACAGCCACGAACAAAGCTACCAAAACAATGCCCAAGTCGACGCCTCTCAACACAGGCCACAAAATAGCCACTTAACACCCAGGTGCTGAAACTCATGTGTTGATAGGCAAGCTGTTTTCTTTATATTTTTGCATAAATCCAGCCAAAGTACAGTCATCAAAAATGGCTGAAACTGCCTTTCCACCAACACATAAATCGACCTCTAGGTCGATTTATTCAAGACGGCCACCACCACTTAATGTGCCGCTTCCTACCATCTCAGACCTGATCCGTATCTCGTGCTCCATCCTTCTTCTTAGTACCACTCTAATCTCAGTCCTGCTATGCAGTGCTGCCAATTATTAGTGCCGCTCCCCAGGGCTTCAGTGCTACTCTCAACCCAATATTGCCCACGAACATTCTCAGTACAACCCATTAACATCTCAAACAGCCCACCAGCTTCTCAATGCTGCCCATCAACATCACAGCACTACCCATCAACATCACAGCACTACCCATCACCATCTCTGTATTGCCGACAAATGTTTCCATCCAGCCATGGAACACATCAGTGCTGCCCATCGACGTCTTGGCGTTGTCCTACATCTCACTTCTCGGCACCACCATCATTTCAATGCTGCCCACCAGTGTATGCCCTTCGTGCTGCCCTCCCAACATTTCACTGCCGCCCGCCCCCCGCCAACAAACATTTCGCTGTCGCCTCCACTACCGCACCTCGGTAGTGCTGCAGCCAACCCCGACATTCCATCACCGCCTTCCACCTCCCAGTGCCCGCCGCCCCCCTCAACCTCCCCCACCCCCGGCGGCCGGACACGCGGGGCGTCCCGACACCGGGCGACACGTGCCCGTTGTGTGCCCCCCTTGTGTGCGCAGGACGGCGCCGCTGGCGATGGCTCAGAGAGCCAGGACTCGGACGAGGTGTTTTGCAGCAACGCTTGCCTCATGCAGTACACGGTGGCCTTGCAAGCCAAGGTAGGCCGGCAGCGCTTGGCCCCCCCCTCCCCCTGCCGAGACCCTGCCTGCCCGCCCGTCCACCCGCTTGCGCTCGTGGCTTATCGGCGATCGTAGGTGTTGCGGGGGGTTGTGGGGGGGGGAAACGCCCGGTCATGCTCCGTGTCGCTTGTGCGCGCTTTTGTTGAACGCGACCGCGTGGCGCCGCGAGCCGCTGCGGCCGTCGTTGTTGTTTGTCATGCGTGAGGATACGGACGTGCGTTCGCTCGCAGTGCACGAGTACTCTTCGCAGCACGTGTGTGTGTGTTGTACGGCGTGTATCGTGTTTTGTTTTCTCTGTTCCTCGACAGGCTCCGCAACCAGAAGGCCTGTTGCTGTTATTTTGGTCTGAAATGAATGATAAACGCTCTCATAGCTTTTGTAATTGACTTCATAATTTTAACTCTCATGCATGGATTATGAAAAGGAACGAAAATAGGTTTAATGTGATTTTAGGAGTCAAGGACCCCCCCCCCCCCCTTCATCCTCCCCAACCCCCCCGCCCCCCATGCGTTGAATGTTTCACATTGCGCCTCAGCATCTCGGCACTCCTTGTGTGACGTGTCATCTCAACCGTGCCATGGTCCTACGGCAGTGCAGCCAAGATGGGTGGCTGATAGAATAGAACCCCGTCGCTCGTATGCTGCTGCTGTGGAGCGATATTGCCCCCCCCCCCCCCCCCCCGAACGTGTCTCGCACCGCACACCCTTTGCGCGACCATTATCGGTGACACCCCCCCCCCCCCCCACCGCGTGTCTGCGCCCGACAGCAGGGTGCCCTGCTGGGTGCGGAGCGCGCGCGGGGCCCGGGCGGCACCACGCACGCCACCCGCAACGTCCTCCTGCACCACTACAGCAGTGGCGCCACCTCCCTGTCGCCCAAAAAGCCGGTGCCCGGCATCGCCGGGGTCGGCCGCAACATGCCGGGCAGCGTCACCGACCGAGCCCCGTGCCAGCAGCGCCACCCGGCCCCTCCGCCGCCTCCTCCACCTCCTCCTCCGCCGTCGTCGTTGTCATCATCCGCATCCTGGGCCCCATCTACAGCTGCGGGGCCGACGGCGCCGGCTCAGGACAAGACAGCGCCGCCGCCGCCACGGACCGACCCGGAAAAGCCGCCGCTCCGGACGCGGATCCGCATGACGCGGCCGACGCCGGCGTCGGCCGAGACCCCCCGCTCCCACGGCAAGCGGTGCAAGGTGCTGCGCTGGCGCAAGTGGGAGGAGAGGCTGCTGACGCCGCGGCGCACCTTCAAGCCCGCCACGGACGAGGAGATGGACGAGCTGGTGCGCAAGCTGGGCACGTCGCTCAAGCCGGCGCCGGCGCCGCGGGATCGCCGCCGCTGCTGCCTGTGCCAGGAGACGGGTGACGGGCTGACGGACGGGCCGGCCCGGCTCCTGAACCTCGACCTGGACGTGTGGGTGCATCTGAACTGCGCGCTCTGGTCGTCGGAGGTATACGAGACGCAGGCCGGCGCCCTCATCAACGTCGAGTCGGCGGCGAGGCGCGGCAACGCCACGCGCTGCGTGATGTGCCAACGCAGTGGCGCCACGACCGGCTGCCACCGCATCCGCTGCGCCAACGTGTACCACTTCGCGTGCGCGCTGCGCGCCCGCTGCACATTCTTCCGCGACAAGACGGTGCTGTGCCCGGCTCACCGGCTGCGTGGCGCTGCCGCCGACGTGGAGCTGGCGTGCTTTGCCGTGTTCCGACGCGTGTTCGTGCAGCGCGACGAGGTGGCGCAGCTCGCGGGGCTGGTGCAGCGTGCCGAGCACGGACACACTTTCCGGTGAGCGCCGGCTTGAAGGGCCGGTGTGGGGGGGGGGCGGTCGGGGGTGGGACAGGATAAGGAAGGCAGAGTGGGGGGGGGGGGCAAGGGACGTTATTTGTATTTTTGTGGCCGTGGCTAAACTATTAAAATATTTTCATTTTGCCAGGGAGATCCCACTGAGCTATGTAGCTCTTTTCCAGAAGCGACCTGGCCACAAATGATAGCTCAACGAAGTAGCCTATCACGTGGAAATGCATAGGACGTTCCGCCTAAATCCCAAGTCTTATCAACATCCCCTAAAATATTCTCCGAGAAATTAAGCCCTGCCTAATCCAGCCCCGGGAGGCACCAACATTCCATTCCCTGGGGATACGAGTCATTCCCTGGTTGGAGAGGGGGCAACATATGAACCTGATGGTGGGATCACGGGGTCCCGAATTAACGTCCAAATCGTAATTCATTTATATTTGGCGACTCTGTCCCACCATGCACATAAACGCCACGACCCACCTGGCACGGATCATTCTGTTGTCATGTCGTCCAAGCACAGCGAGGACGAATGCACAGAAGAGCTGAACAAGCGAATGCACTCCATGCTTATCCAAAGCTGCTCAAACTGCCTACACGACTTAAGTCCTTTATTTGTCATAACGGAATGCATAATACAGTGAAACTGCTCTCTTGTCTTATTATTTGTGACCTACCAATGTCTGCAGCCAGGATCAATCTATGACAATGCAATTACCTGCAGATAGTTAACAGATGAGATGCGTTGCACCGTTAATTCCTCCTGTTTGATAAGACTTCTCTTGTCCGTATGCAATTGTGCAGATAGTTTTTTTTTGCAGTTAAGCCATAGTCCCCACATACTGCTCGTATCAATGCGGATAAGAGGAGCAGCAACCCACTACTCTGTAGAGTAATATTGGTATAAACGTTTGTTACAATATGAACAGCGCATTAAAAACATGTACTATTTTATGTACTGTTTACAAAGTGTGTTCACAAATCCACACTGAGAAACGCGATGATTGACAGAGGGGTGTAAATTATTGTTTCAATAGTGTATTTAAACAGAGGTACTGCAGGTAAGTAGTTTACAGTTTTAAAGGCATCATTTAACAAGACAACACTTGCCACCATCCTTCAAACCGATTGGTGAAAAAGAGCAAAGGTTTTGTTTACATTATAATATAATGTTTATGCGAGAGCCGGGGGCTTATGGGACCCCGGGGTCCCGCTATAAGGTTCATATGTTCACTCACAACCGGTCTCGTGCTCTGACCCATGAGCTACCCATCCACCTCGTGCCAACCCCTCGTCAAAACCTGTGCGTGCCACAACTAGATTTTATATTTTACAACACATTCCTGCGGAGGGAGCTGGTAGGAAACATTGGGTTGCTCGGTCAATTGCCAGGGTCAACGGCGGCGTGGTGTATTCCGCAAATATGGCCGACTGGGCGGGCACAAGCTGGCGTGAGTAGGTTAAACGTTGAGTTTTATAAGGGCACCACGGGGTGACCAGCCCCTCCCCACCCAGCCCCACCCCTCCTACGCCCTACCCTCCCCACCCAGCCCCTCCCCACCCTCCCCTCCCCACCCAGCCCCTCCCCACCCTCCCCTCTCCACCCAGCCCCACCCCTCCCATTTTTGGATGCATGACGGACGGACACAATAATCCCCTGTGAGCTGGTGGAACCAGGTGGTTCCTACCAGTATTATGAACCACTGTAGATCGTATGTAACTGTATATATTTTTTCCTCATTGTTTCGAAAAAATATATATTTTTTACTCTACTTGTGAGTTTTAGAATGTGATGTCTCTTTGAGTGGCAGTTTTGTGCCAGAATGCGGCCACGTATGTAAACCAAAAATGTACTTGACATCCTGCGTGCGGTTGCGGGTGCAGGGTGGGCAGCCTGATCCTGCGCTCCGTGGGGCAGCTGCTGCCCCAGCACGCGGCAGCCTTCCACAGCGCGTCGGCTATCTTCCCGTGCGGCTACGAGGCGACACGCCTCTACTGGAGCACGCGCTACACCAACAAGCGCTGCTACTACCACTGCCGCATCGGGGAGGCTGGCGGGCGGCCGCTCTTCTCGGTGCGCGTCGTCGAGCAGGGCCACGAGGAGATGCTGCTCTCTGACTCCTCGCCCAAAGGTGCGTGCAGCAAGAGAGCCGGCCAGCCCGTTACCCATAATGATAGTGGAATTTTACTGCGATTAACATTTCCTCGAGTGTGTATTTACATGTACAGGCGGTGCCTGCCCCCGTCACACCCCCCCCCCTTCCCCACCGCTTATACGACGTCGTAAATCGGGGGACCTAGTTTCCCCATAGATGGTAGAAACAGTAGAAATATCACTTGCCGTCAACAATTCCTCGCACTAAAATTATTCGACTTCCCCAAGAATATGGGGTGTTTCTGCCATATTCAGGGTGTTGGGTGAAGCACGAAGAACGCTGTAGGTTAATCCAATCAACCGGGGCTCTTTTCGTGCAGATTAATCAGCCACCTGCACACACCCATTTAATCGTTTGTAAATTAATCGGCTCGTCACAGCTCAAAACAACTGGGATAAGCATCACACCCGAGTGCCATGCCCTCTAATGTTATGAGCATAAGCCCCAGCTGTTGATCCGTGCGTCTGAGAATGGTTTGACCGTTTGGCACGTGACGGTCAAACCAATATCTTAATTCACAGTGCTCAAATTTATTGAAAGCAAAAGAATGTGTATGATATATGGGTTTTTCTCTTTTGCACGGCCAATGGTGACCAAGATGAGACCATCAAGATATGAACCCATTTTAATCACAAGCAGCTGAAGGCTCGATTTGAACCCAACTTCTCATCAGTACCGGCTCGGCACTCTGACCTCCGAATCAATATTTGATGACGAATGACCATGTGTCTTTGTGACCCCCGTGACCTCTAAACATCAAGCCATATGAACTCTCCCCGTCCCTCTTGACCATGTTTCCCCATGTCTTCTGTGTAACCCCTAACCTGCATGGCACATTAACCCCCATGTCTTCTTGAGTCTATTCGTCTCCACCTTTGTGTTCCTCTGAGCCTCATGGCACTCTAGCGCACATCTGCCTTCCAACCCCAATGTGTCCTAAATGCTCGGGTATCCAACCCCAGTCTGCACCTTTAACTCTGTGTGCCCTCTGGCCCCGGTTCACCTCCCTAACGGAGTCTCGCGTCCCCCATCGCCCCACCCACCCTGTGCTGTGCAGGCGTGTGGCAGAAGATCCTCGAGCCGATCGCACGTCTGCGCAAGGATGCCGACATGCTGCAGCTCTTCCCCGATTACGTGCGCGGAGCCGACATGTTCGGGCTGTCGGTGCACGCAGTGCGGCGCATCCTCGAGTCGGTGCGTGTGTGTGTCTGTGCGTGCGAGTTTTCCAGCTCCTTGGATGGCTGCGGTGGTGTGCATGTGGAAACGCTGGCCTGGGGGCGGCCGTCCAGTGGCCCAGCGGGAGCGCGTACGGCGCTCGCTGCAGAGGTTCACAGTTCGGTCCCATCGGCCGCCCTGGTTAATACTGCGTCGTGTTTATTGAACAGAAAAAATACTCGCTGTTTGATTTACAGTGAACGTTAAACATCCCGTGACATCATTCACAAGAGTAGGCCATTATGTGCCCGCCTCAGGGTCCAAATAAAAAAATTCGTAGCAATCATTGTCCACTCCTGCAAAAACTTGGCAGGACCCTCCCGAAAAGAGTCATGGCTCCTTGAAGCTTTCTTGGGTCAACAAGCATCATAATAAATATCATAATTCTGCAGAAAGAAGTGGAGACAGAGGAGAAGGCAGTGCTCATAATTCTAGCTGGGTTATCTGATTATTGAAGAATTGAGTGCTGATTACCAGTCAACTCGACTCATTGGATAACACAGAAAAAGCCTCTGTTTCCTCATGTGCCGCTGGACAGAAGGTGATGGGCAGGGCTTGGTCACGTTATCGGCGTCATCAGCCGCGTCGTCATGTGGGACTGTTGCCTGCCGGGAGTTTCCCAACTTCGGGAGGCAGGCTATCGGGGCGGCTGCCATATTCTAAATTGCCCGAGCAATGAACGACAAAAGAGAAGTCTGTGTCAAGGTTTACGTGTGTGTGTGTGTCTATAGGTTTACGTGTGTGTGTGTCTATAGGTTTACGTGTGTGTGTGTGTGTCTATAGGTTTACGTGTGTGTGTGTGTGTGTCTATAGGTTTACGTGTGTGTGTGTGTCTATAGGTTTACGTGTGTGTGTGTGTGTGTCTATAGGTTTACGTGTGTGTGTGTGTGTCTATAGGTTTACGTGTGTGTGTGTGTGTGTCTATAGGTTTACGTGTGTGTGTGTGTGTGTCTATAGGTTTACGTGTGTGTGTGTGTGTGTCTATAGGTTTACGTGTGTGTGTGTGTGTGTCTATAGGTTTACGTGTGTGTGTGTGTCTATAGGTTTACGTGTGTGTGTGTGTGTGTCTATAGGTTTACGTGTGTGTGTGTGTGTGTCTATAGGTTTACGTGTGTGTGTGTGTCTATAGGTTTACGTGTGTGTGTGTGTGTGTCTATAGGTTTACGTGTGTGTGTGTCTATAGGTTTACGTGTGTGTGTGTGTGTGTCTATAGGTTTACGTGTGTGTGTGTGTGTGTCTATAGGTTTACGTGTGTGTGTGTGTGTGTCTATAGGTTTACGTGTGTGTGTGTGTCTATAGGTTTACGTGTGTGTGTGTGTGTCTATAGGTTTACGTGTGTGTGTGTGTCTATAGGTTTACGTGTGTGTGTGTGTCTATAGGTTTACGTGTGTGTGTGTGTGTCTATAGGTTTACGTGTGTGTGTGTGTCTATAGGTTTACGTGTGTGTGTGTGTGTGTCTATAGGTTTACGTGTGTGTGTGTGTGTGTCTATAGGTTTACGTGTGTGTGTGTGTCTATAGGTTTACGTGTGTGTGTGTGTGTCTATAGGTTTACGTGTGTGTGTCTATAGGTTTACGTGTGTGTGTGTGTGTCTATAGGTTTACGTGTGTGTGTGTCTATAGGTTTACGTGTGTGTGTGTGTGTCTATAGGTTTACGTGTGTGTGTGTGTGTCTATAGGTTTACGTGTGTGTGTGTCTATAGGTTTACGTGTGTGTGTGTGTGTGTCTATAGGTTTACGTGTGTGTGTGTCTATAGGTTTACGTGTGTGTGTGTGTGTCTATAGGTTTACGTGTGTGTGTGTGTGTCTATAGGTTTACGTGTGTGTGTGTGTCTATAGGTTTACGTGTGTGTGTGTCTATAGGTTTACGTGTGTGTGTGTGTGTGTCTATAGGTTTACGTGTGTGTGTGTGTCTATAGGTTTACGTGTGTGTGTGTGTGTCTATAGGTTTACGTGTGTGTGTGTGTGTCTATAGGTTTACGTGTGTGTGTGTGTGTGTCTATAGGTTTACGTGTGTGTGTGTGTGTGTCTATAGGTTTACGTGTGTGTGTGTGTGTCTATAGGTTTACGTGTGTGTGTGTGTCTATAGGTTTACGTGTGTGTGTGTGTGTGTCTATAGGTTTACGTGTGTGTGTGTCTATAGGTTTACGTGTGTGTGTGTGTGTCTATAGGTTTACGTGTGTGTGTGTGTGTGTCTATAGGTTTACGTGTGTGTGTGTGTGTGTCTATAGGTTTACGTGTGTGTGTGTGTGTCTATAGGTTTACGTGTGTGTGTGTGTCTATAGGTTTACGTGTGTGTGTGTGTGTGTCTATAGGTTTACGTGTGTGTGTGTGTGTGTCTATAGGTTTACGTGTGTGTGTGTGTGTGTCTATAGGTTTACGTGTGTGTGTGTGTGTCTATAGGTTTACGTGTGTGTGTGTGTGTCTATAGGTTTACGTGTGTGTGTGTGTGTCTATAGGTTTACGTGTGTGTGTGTGTCTATAGGTTTACGTGTGTGTGTGTGTCTATAGGTTTACGTGTGTGTGTGTGTGTGTCTATAGGTTTGCGTGTGTGTGTGTGTGTGTCTATAGGTTTACGTGTGTGTGTGTCTATAGGTTTGCGTGTGCGTGTGTGTCTATAGGGCCAGGCTAGTAGAGGTGATCTCAGTCTCATGTGGTCCGCGCGCATCTGTGTACGATTAATAATGATAATAATGAGTTATCTTTGCTGTCCGTTGCCATGCATGATTCCCAGCTGCCCGGCTCTGAGTGCTGCCTGCGCTACGTGTTCCGCTACGGCCGCAACCCCGTGCTGGCGCTGCCAGTGGCCATCAACCTGTCGGGCTGCGCCCGCACGGAGCCTCGCCTGCGCGCCCACACCAAGAGGTACGGCAGACGCACGGCACGGCCGCATTACTCTCAAGCCACGCAAACCCCCTTTCCCCAGGGGGACGCTTTAATTAATCAATTAATCGATCGTTATTTCACGTGCCGTTATTGCCCTCGATAAAAAAAATATTGATATTGGTGCACGTTTCAGTTCTGCTCTCCCGGGTTTGAGATTCATCTCCAGCAAGACCAAGTTTTGGACTCGCTATCTTGATGTTTGGTTTCAAGACTTAGGGACTGGAGACCCACGAGCCCATTGTTTTTTTAGTTCGTCTGGATTGATGAACTTTTAGCCACGGGGGGAGGGGGGGGGGACCCTTTGCCCTAGTAAACAAAAGCACTCAAAAGGCCTCCCCAGGTATTCTCGATTAACCCAGCCACCAGATGGTGCCGTTTGCAGCGGATATTTTACGTGGAGTTGTGCCAAACGAGTAGCATTATTGCCCGGGCTGATACCGTTAACCCATTCCACCACTTGAGAACCTGATCGGTTTAGTTACGAGTGGCTGCCCATGTTGTACTCCTGGAACTAGGGCCTCTGTTGTTGCTGCTGCCTCAGCGTCTCTGCAACAGCCCTCATGAGCCTCTCTTGTCCACCCACTCACCGCCAGAGTGTGTGCATCGTATGTACTGTTCACTGTGGCGAGCGGTGGCAAAGCGATCATAGCACTGTGCTACAAACCATGTGACCCGAGTTAAACTCCCGGTCACGGCTGCTTGAACCGATCCTGAGCCTCCCCTAGCTCGACTCGGCATTAAATGAGTACCTGGTGCGATGTGTAAACATCAACGCTGTGAAGACAGAGACGGCCGGGCGTGGTGCTGATCCCACCTTTACTTAATGCGCCATGCCAATCTTGATAAATGCTCGCTTACAGCGCTTTGAAACAAGAGTCGGATAAAGGATACACGGGAAGGATCTATGTTGTACTGTGTGGGGAGCGGTGTCATAATGGTAAGCGCACCGGGTTCTTTGCCGTGCAACCTGAGTTTCATTTGCGACCACTGCAGACACGGCAACAGCAGAGCTGCAGAGGGAACGTTCGTCTCTGGTGTTCACTGCAGGCCCCACACGCTCACCAGCAACAGCTCGTCCAAGTCGTTCCAGAGCACTGTGACGGGAGACCTGACAGCGCCCTACAGCAAGCAGTTCGTCCACTCGAAGAGCTCGCAGTACCGTCGCCTGCGCTCAGACTGGAAGACCAACGTGTACCTAGCGCGCTCCAACATCCAGGTACATGCTTCCCTGTCTATCTGCCTGTCTGTGTGTGTGTGTGGATATGCAATGTGGGAAGCGGTCGTGTTGCAGTTAGCACTCTGCGCTACGAACCCGGTGACCTGTGTTCGATTCCCGCTAGCGGCCAGCACCATTGACAATTTTCCAAACTGGCCCTGGGCCTTCCGTAGGCTGACTGCCTCACATGAGTACCTGGTGCGGTGAGTAAACATCACCACTGGCAAGACAAGGGCCCTGGCATGGTGCTGGCCATCCACCTCCTCGTGTGTCGTGCGGGCCTTCATAGGTGCTCGCTAACAGCACTTGCCCCGGCAGTATGTTAAGACCATATGGGGCATCTTTGTTTTTGCATGTGTAGTGTGACCATCACCCCCCCCCCCCTCGTATATCAGCGTGACCTTCATAATCTTGACAGCACTTAGTGTACGAGGCTAAATGGGGGTGTGTATGTGAGCGTGTGCGTGGGAACATTGGGTATATTTGTATATTGGGGGCAATGGGATAATGGTCAGCACACATCACTGTGAACTGAACGACCTGATTTCGATTCATGGCGAGTGTTATATTAACCAGTCCCTGGGCCCTTTGGTGAGTAACCTGGTGCGGTGTGTAAACATCAGCACCAGCGAGGTGAAAGTGACTGGTCATCATGCCGGCCTTCTTAATGGGTGCTTGCTAATAGCACACGCGCCACCAGTCTGTTTTTGGATACATATTTGTCTTTTGAGTACATTTGTGGCTGCTTTTGCATGTGTGTGTTCGTGCACAGAGTATCAACTTGTGTGTCTGTGTGACAGAATGATTTGCGCACTGGGCTACAATGCTGGCGACCCGAGTTCGGTTCCCGGGCGCAGTTAATATTTCGCGAAAAATGCTGTCTGTGTACAGCTTAAGCTAAAATGAGTAACCTGGTGTCACGTGTGGACATCAGCAATGGGGCGTATGTGGTGCTGGCCACACCATCCCATCATCGTGTGCCGTGCCAGCCTGAATGTGTGCCGTGGCAGCCTGAATGTGTGCCGTGTACTCGCTCGCCAACAGATCGGTCTCTAAAGACCGTACGGGACTCTCAGCCTGTTCCTACTGTACCATGAGGAGTCTAAAAATAATCCTCCCGAGCCAACTTGCGCCACAGGGATTTATTATTTAACATTGATTGATGTTGGTGCATTATTTTCGATTCTTCTTGTGACATAGCTCTTCTCTGATCTATATTTCCTTCATTGCTCGACTTCGTTTTTTGTTTTGTAATTTTTGGGTGACCCAGATCCACTCGCTCATGCAAAAGAGACTCTATCCTGGTCTCGTGAGTTCTCACCCGGTTAGACAAATACATTTAACTTGCTTATAGGTGTCTAAGTGGCTTAGACAATGGATACATTTCCCTGCATATGCGTATGATTACTATATAATTCCTGTTTCTTTGGCACTACTGTGTGCACATTTAGTGCCAATGAAGATGCTCCTGGTTGAATGCTGATGATATTGATACGGAGCAGCAGTGTAGTGGTTAGCACACTGCTTTGAACCCGGAGACCCGAGTTCAATTTCCGGTCAGAATCAATATCGGTGACGAATATCTGAATCGGTCCTGAGCCTCCCCTAGGCCGACTTAGCCTTAAATGAGTATCTAGAGCGGTGTGTGTATAACCATCGGCACTGGGGAGACAAAAACACAGCTTTGGCATTATGCTTGGCCACATGTCCCCTCGTGTGCCGTTCCGCCCTTCATAGGTGCTTGCTCGCAGCACTTGTCCCAATGTAATGCAATGCAAATAGTCGTTTAAGAAACACAAAATCATGCAATACCATCTCTAATGCGCATTGCTGTTTGGTCCCATTGTTCAATAAATACATTTTGAAGGTCAACAATCTTGCCGAGACTTTACGGGGGACCTTTGTCTTTGTGCGGTGCGTCACTCAGGGCCTGGGCCTGTACGCGGCACGGGACATTGAGAAGCACACGATGGTGATCGAGTACATCGGCACCATCATCCGTAACGAGGTGGCCAACCGGAGGGAGGCACTCTACAAGGCACAGGTAACACCATCATCCCCATCGTCACCATCATCCCCATCGTCACCATCATCACCATCATCCCCATCATCCCCATCGTCACCATCATCCCCATCGTCACCATCATCCCCATTATCCCCATCGTCCCCATTGTCACCATCGTCACCATCGTCACCATCGTCACCATCGTCACCATCGTCACCATCTTCTTGGTTCTTTCGGTAAAGTCGCGTAAAAGGGAAATAATAAAATAATAAAAATAAAACATAATAAAATAATTATCACGACGTTTCGGCCACAACGCAAGCAGCCGTCCTCAGGTGAAGACCAGGTTTGTCGGGGAGACAGCCGTCGTGAGAATTATTTTATTATGTTTTATTTTTATTATTTTATTATTTCCCTTCTACGTGACTTTACCGAAAGAACCAAGAAGATGAATCCCTGCAGTCACGAAAGCTTTAAATCGAAATCATCACCATCGTCACCTGCATATTCATTACCTTCATTACTGCTCGCCATCATCACTGTCATCCCCATTATCCCCATCATCCCCATCATCACCATCATCACCATCGTCACCTGCATCTTCATTACCTTCATTACCGGCCGCCATCATCACTGTCATCCATGATGAGGTGGCCAACCGACGGAGAGATCCTGAACCTTCATCATCGTTCCCATAATTACCACCTCCGTCTTCTTTAACTCCACTCGGGTAATAACAATCATCATCAACTCCATCGATATCTCCATTATCATTACGCTTATTATTGCGTGTTAAACGTGCAAACAATTGTTAATTAAACACGATAGCCGCTCTCTATTACAATGTTAAGGTGGTGGGGCAGTGGGGCAGTGGGGCTGTGTCTCCTTGATTGATTTGAGCATCCGGAGGAGAACTGAGTTCGGTTGCTGGCCACGGTTAACATCGGTGGCGAGCGAGGAGTGATGTCTGAACCTGTCCTGACGCCAGTCGCCCACTGCCCTTCAGCAACCCCCCCCCCCCCACACACCCGCATGACTGCCACAGCATAAGAAAGGCCTTTGCCCAACAGCGGACTGGCAAAGCCTGTATAGTAATGTAACATTGAGATGCGTCGATCTTTCTACAGAACCGAGGTGTTTATATGTTCCGGATCGATGGGGATCACGTCATTGACGCTACACTTACGGGTGGACCGGCCAGGTAAGAAGACGTTCATCACCGTACCATCAGATCGTGACCTTAGCCTGAAGGAATATGCAAGCCGAAACACAAACACTTCTCTTATTTCTATGCACCTGTGGGGAGGATCTCATGTGGTAGTGGATCGATAATACATACACAAGTCATATGGCTTTTTTGGATATGGTATCTCCAGCATCATCTGGTTATTAATAATGTGTGTACACATGCAGTCACATATCGCTGGGCCGTGAGATATGTTGACGGATTTGGGAGACTTTCATCCGGCATTGGATTGATCCTACCTGATTATGAAGTAGATGGCATGCTTTCAATGTCTCGAGGTGTACGTGTGTAACATTGTGTACATGTGCGTAAAAATGAACCAGAAGCGGTAATTCTAAAGAATCGAGGGAAACATCAACGGCAGCTGAAACCTGGATTCGAACCCAGGATCTCGGCGGGTGCCAGCTCAGTACTCTGACCTCTCTAACAAACATTGTACTATTTAATGCAGGCCTTCCGACGGCGGTCCACCTCATATGGAATACAGACCGACGAAGAGAGGTCTCGTCGTTAAATCGCATTAAACGTCGCCGTTACGTATTCGCCGATTTAATTCCAAACGATTCCTCGCGACTCGTCGATCACGAATGTCCGCCGTGTACGGTGATCGCGACGGGCAAACGATGGCGATGATGACGGCGAGCGTGTTGTTGCGTCCGGCGCGCGCAGGTACATCAACCACTCGTGCTCGCCCAACTGCGTTGCCGAGGTGGTGAACTTCGACAAGGAGCGCAGCAAGATCATTATTATCTCGAGCCGCCGACTGCAGAAGGGCGAGGAGGTAACGGGCCTCGCACCTCGTGCACGTCGCCTGCATTCACATCGCCAGATTCAAATCGCCGGATTCTAGATCCCCTCGGTGTCGATTACACGCCGATCTCCCGAAGAACAAAACCAACTTCGCGCATCTGACCAATCGCGGCCGTCGAGGATTCGAGCGATCGGCAATCTTGCTCCAACCCTACAGGCACCCTCCTCCCTCCATCCATCCCTGCACCACGTTACCACGGCGGTTTTTTTTTGTCATCGCGATTACAAAAGTTGGCAGAATCCGCGAGGCTATCCATAGCTTGGCGTGTCTATAACGGTGCGTCCCGAACTGTGGAGATAACCGCTGTGCGCTGGGTACGAGACTATTTGTTTTTGCCCGCCCGCGCGCGCGTGCAGTATTAACTGTTGTTACCTTGGGGTGGCGGGGGGTAGAGGGTTGCTGTGGTGAGACTGACCTCCGTTGGCAGGCATCCCCCATCTGTGATGTTCTGTCAATACTGGAGAACTCGTGAGATAAGAATCTGATATTGGGCCTTGAGTAATGTCATTCGACAATCAGCAGGCTGCACTGCATGCTGCTCTTCAGAGTCAATTCACTTGTGGGTGGCTATGAACAAAGATCAGGAAGTCTTCCACTCTGAGCCTCAGTGTTACAGGACCGTTGTGGTACTCTTTGGTTCTTTCGGTAAAGTCACGTAGGTAGAAAAATAATAATAGATCACGAAGTTTTGATCGTCGTGTGGCGATCGAAACATTGTGATCGATTAATTTGTTTCTACCTACGTGACTTTACCGAAAGAACCAAAGAGTATGGATTCCTGCAGTCACGAAAGCTTCAAATCAAGATTGACTGTTGTGGTTTTAGTGATGAAATCCAAGAGTCTTGTTAAATCTCTGGATTAATGTTCCGGAGGATCGTACTTAGGATGTTTTATCAATCCCTGTATGACAGTTTAGAGTGGCCAGAGAAACCCCTTGCATGCGAGTGGATAACACCTCAACTAAAAGCAGAATCGGCCAGCAACCTACTTTCTACACTGCGTCCTCTCGGCACCCTCACTGGCACCGCCAATGCCAGTGTCACACTTGATGTTTCACCAGCTCCGCCTCCAGGTCACTGGGCTACAGCTGTACTCCACCAAATCAAGTGAAGGGATAGTACCAAAGGGACTGACCAAATAATTTGGAACGCACCCGAACTGTCAGATCTTGCAAACTAAGCAGGGTTTAGCCTGGACAGCGCTTGAACTGCCGTGCATAACAGCTGTTGCGTGGTCATGTCAACAGGAGGCAGTGCAGCAAAAAATCTATTGTTGAGCTATAACCTTTCTCCAATGTCTGTACACTTTGCCTTCGCCAACTTGTATTGACCAGCATGATGAAGCGTGGTCAAATAGCCACCACGACCCCGCCCGGCGCGTGGAGAGAGGCTCCCGTTAACCGTGGATTGACAAAAGCGTCGTACCGTGCGCACAACATGACAGCAAATGTATTCATTATTAATTTCTACAACTTACTTTCATCCTCTGCCACTCCTGCCCCTTGTCTTTTCCCGCATCCGTCTCTTCTGCCTTCCACTCCACCACGTTCAACCGCGCACCACGCTCACCCACAATTCCCGTCTCCCATCGCCCCCCCCCCCCACCCCTCTTTGACCCTCAGTTGACCTACGACTACAAGTTCGACTTCGAGGACGACCAGCACAAGATCCCGTGCCACTGCGGGGCACCCAACTGCCGCAAGTGGATGAACTGAACGGAGCGGGCAAAGGGGGGGGCGCGTTCAGCCCCCCGTCGGTAAATCACGACGCGAGTCTCGCAACGTCAAGAGAACCGCAGCGGCCTCGGTCCTCTCGCTGGGCCCAGGTGTACGGCGCCGTCCGGCGGGCCGCGAGGGGCGGGCAAGGAGCACGAGGAGGAGGAAGAGTCGGTGGGCCACGTCGCGCGAGATAAATCGTGAACGGAGCTCCATGTGTAAAATACAAACAAACGGAAACAATCGTTTCGACGGGATGCGGGCAGATGCAGTGGTGCGAGCGTCAAGCTAACGGTGGCATGAGAGGTGCAAGGAATCGGACTGGGCATGAGCGGGCACGCGGCACGCACGCCCGGAGAGCAGAGGGCACGGTGCCAACGCGCGACCCCATCCACTTGAACGCAACCCCCCCCCCCCGCCTCCTGCCAACGAGCCCCTCCGCTCTCCGCTCCCGCGCGCCGGGGCCTGACTCGAACCCGCCTGGTTTACAAACCTCCTCCCCCTTATTCAAATCGTGTCGCTAAAAAGGGTTAGAAATAGCTTTGTACCGCTTGGTTTAAGTATTGTTTCATTTTTTGTTTTGTTCCTAACGTGTATCGCGTTGTGTTGTTATTTTTTTTTTTCACACGTCGGTAACGTATTTGTTTTTTTTATACCGATTTTTAAAGCTCCTCCGCACGGTTAAACAAAAAAATATTTACAAAATAAAAAAAAACCAACATTGAAATACGTTGTTTAGGGTACACTTTGTCTGTAATAATAACAACAATAATGATGTTGACGATGATCATGTTTGTCGCGTTTGTTGTGTCTCTACGCCGCCAAAACGCACCGGTAAATGTACATACGATGGACCAAACAGCTGTGCATTTTTTTGAGCAAAAAAAAGAGGGGAGAAATGGGGCGCGCGTGAACAGTAACAAAAATCTTAGAAAAACGAAATCTGCCAGTCTGCACTTGTGGGTGTGCCCAGAGACTCGAGATCGAGGCGTCAACGCTGGGGGTGGACCCATCGAGCACCCTGGAGGGAATGATTTTAAAACAAACGAAACGGCCAATGCTGCTTTGCACTTCAGAGTAAACTCTTTTTTCCGTTTATTTTAGTATGTTTGTTGTTATCTTTTGCTACTGTTATAGTACGAAACGTTAAACACAATGACGATTGATGATGATGATGGTGGTTGATACTACCCGCTGAATTTTTTTATTATCCGTTTTCAAAGGTTAGATTAATCAAGGGGTAGAATGTCAAGTGCAGGATGATGTTTTTTCATAAAATCAAGATGTGTAAAAAAAAAAGGTTGTTTGTGACTTTGCAGTAGCGTCTTGAAGTCGACTCAGACCAAAATCTTCTTAATATTAATAACGATGCAGATAATAATAAATAAAAAATGGATACATAGTGCGTGGGCGTTATTTTTAGAGACTTAAAATATAAAAAAAGCAAAAAAAAATGAAAAATATTAAAAATGTTTGTTTAACAAAAAAAATTCTATTACAAAAAACAAATCCTCGGGAGTTGACAAACGAACGGACGCGATGATGACGATGGTGTATTGTGTGCCGGGCATATGGCACCACAGGTATTGTTATTGAGACTGTGAAGACAGTGGGCGCAAGATTCTACGTTTGCAGGACCAGTCGTGCAGATGTGTGAGCGGTCGCGGTCGAAACCGTCGTGTGCGTGGGTCTCCCTCTCCCCACGTTGCACCTCCTGTTCTAACTCATCCTGATATCGGAGGAGAGGGGGGGGGGGTGCGCGTAACTCATCAAAGCTTTATTTACCCACTTGTAATAACACGTTATCATCGTTTACAGCTGCCAAGTTACCACTTTTTTCGTCTTTATTTCGGTTCTCCCCCCCCCCCGCTCTGTTTATTATTATTAATACCAAGTGTATAATTCGTTCGGCTTTATTGTTACGCGTAGTGGGCATAACTTTCTCTGACTTGCGTTAACATTTCAAACCCGTGGTGGGGGCTTGCATTCGTCAAGATGGGTGGGTGGGTGGTTTGCGTGGTGAGTTCATTGGGATGGGATGGGGGGGGTGCGTAGGTTGATGCTGTATGTGGCAACGCAAGGGGCATTGCTGATGGGGATTTGCTCCTCGGTGGGATGTATAATGGCATGCATTCTGTTGTTTTTATTCTTATACCAGCTCTAAAACCACCCTCCCACCCGTGTAACCCGACTTGTCGCCGCCCGTGGTCTCCCTCTCGACCACCGGCAAGGTGTTGTACATAGTCACTAGCGTTTGTGAGCGAGTGTCAACCGCCGCCTCTTCCCTTCCTCGCTGGCCCCACTGCCACCATCGCCGTGTGTGTGTGTACCGATTGTACAGTGACGCGAGAAATCGCCATCGGCCCAGCACCACCACCACCACCCCCTTCCTCTTTATCGACATCCATCCACTTAACGGGGCGAGCGGTGGGTGGGATGGGGTGGGGGGCACAATAGCCAGCCAGAAAAAAAATAAAAACGATTATTTGAAGATGGTTTAAAATATATTTACAGATAATAAACATTTATGGATACAATAAACGCCCGGGCGTCGCGTGCTTCTTCAGTGTGTTTTTGTGTCAGACCGTGAACATTTCAAAGTGTCCTGGAGACGCGACGGATTGTGGGGGGCGGGGGAGATTCTTCAGCGCGTTTGCGTTGAATGCAGTGTGCAGAGAGCCGTGTTCGTTAAGGACAAATCGTACACATTGCCGACTTGGCCATTATTCTCGTTTAAAATTGTGAAAAAATCCCGTCTAATCGTGCCTCGTGCGTGAATTTGGCTGCACATGATTATAATTATTTTTATTCTTGGTTCTTTCGGTAAAGTCACGTAGAAGGGAAATAAAAGAATATTTTAATAATATTTTAATAAAGTCACGTAGAAGGGAAATAATAAAATAATATTTTTATCATCTTTTATTATTTCCCTTCTACGTGACTTTACCTAAAAAACCAAGAATATGAATCCCTGCAGTCACGAAAGCTTTAAATAAAAAATATAATTATTTTTTTTCTTTGGGTTGAACGCTTCTCCCGGGCGCTGCGTCGCTTCGAGGGGGTTCGACCATACTTCACCACATTGGTGAATGTGGTTCGGGGGGGGGGTGTCCGTGACTGTTGTCAGCCATGGCGGGGCATCGATTGTCAGCCATGGCCAGGTTCATAGTTGCAGTGAGTGCACTTCACCACTCACTGTACCATATAAATTGCCGAAATTATAAATAATATATTCTACTAAGTCGGCACGTAGCGATTAATTGATTTATGCATTTGAAATCAATTCTTACAATACAGGCGTCACATCGTGCGTGCAAGAATTTATGCTTAACGGTGTACAAAAATTACACGCCCATTTAGAAATTAACCTCGCGGAAATTGCGTGCCAATGATTCACAATGCAATCAAGGCGGCAACGTGAGACGATCATCAATTCTTGAATGGATTCGTGTCGCCGTTTCGAGCGCAGCGCGTTAACCACTGCGCCACCAGTCAATGGGATTTCCTGCGCGTGTATGTACGTTGAACTTCTTTCGCACCGCACGTAGCCCACCGTGCTCATCGGAGGTGCGTGGGTATGAGCTTGTGCTGGTGATTCCACATTCCTATGGCGAGTATCAAGAGGACACGTGACATTGCAGTATGTGAGTGTCCGATGCTCCGATGTCAATGACTTCAATCAGAGATTCTCGGCACTGCCGAGATCCTGAATTCGATAGCCCTGGGGCTGCTTGTTTGTCTCCACAGTCGCTATCGTCTCCACTGGCAGCCCCGAAGTCCTTGGAACAGATGTCTTCTTATTCCCGTGGTGCTGCTGCTGCTGCTGGGGGCCATCACCTCTGGGGAAATAAAATGGGAACAGAAGCCGAGAAGTGCGCAAAAAAAACGTGGAGGAGATGCGTGCTCTCTGGATTATGCTTCGAGTTGATATTGGTGGCATTGAGGGGCTGAGAACCGAGACAAAATCTTGACAGCCATCTGTGGCTAAATCAGTAGGGAGCTTGGTGACATCACATTCAACCGCGACGTGACCAGGAGACGGCAGTGGAACAATTGATTGAATCCATCTGTGTGGAGCTGGTCAATGTTGCCCTCTGGTGTTGCGTGGGTTTTGGCAATTGCCTCCCACATGAAGCCAAACACTCGAGTAGAATTGGAATTGCACACAAACCCGATCTATAAACCAACATTAAATATTTGTCTTCTGTCTCGGTGAAGTTGTTCCTCGGTAAATGAAAACCACGCTTGCTATGGGACGGGAGCAGTGGCAGCAACAACATAAATCAGCTATGGCTGAAACATCAGCGGCACCTCTGATTCGCGCGGTTGGCTACGTATAGTGCGAAATTTACCTTGATGCACTAACCAGTGTGGGGAAGTATGGTGAAGAAACCCCCATGACCACACATTGCGGGGAGGCCGACATCACGTGTCGTACTGTATTGACAAAGGGCTGCGCATTATCATATCCCAGTCATTGTACAAGGTCACTCGTGGCCGAGCCGTGAGAGATGATTTTTTTTATTTTTACACACACGGTGCTTCAAAACAATGTTAACACTTATATGGGACTATCGTTTTTAATGGAAGAAGAACGGGTAATACACTGTAACATGATAACAAATGTTATGTTTCTTCACCTGAGGACGGCTGCTTGCGTTGTGGCCGAAACGTCGTGAGAATTATTTTATTGTTTTATTTTTATTATTTTATTATTTCCATTCTACGTGACTTTACCGAAAGAACCAAGAAGATGAATCCCTGCAGTCACGAACGCTTTAAATCGAAAATTAAATCGAAATTTAAATGTTATGTTAATAGCTTCAAAAAGTCAGTCTCCACTTGTTCGCCATCATTGTCAACGCGTGCCTGGAATCGCCTCCAGCTGGTCTCCAGAGCCCGGAGGAACATTTCTCGCGGTGTTGTTGCAAATCTCCGAAGTGTTAACATTTTTTTTTTGGAAGCACCCTGTATATATATTATCCCTGTGATATATGGCGAACCACTTTTGTTGTTGTTACAATTCAGGAGTGTCAGTCGTGTTCGGCAAGCGACTCGCGTTGATTTTGTTGTCGCGAGCTCTCACTCGCCTGAGACCGCGATGAGATCCCTGACGCGACGCTTCTCTGCGAGGCTTCTCTGCCGGCCACGGAGTCTCTCTCTCTCGAGGTGATGGTGGTTGTCGCTGAGCGCGGCTTCGCTTCACCGCAGTGTCTGTACGTCACGGTCTGGGTCTCTCTCCCAAGCGGCAGGCGGGAGGCGCGCGTGCGAAACCAAAGGAGTCTTCTCGTGCCGAGGACATTCGCGGGGAATTGCGGCCTCTTCGCGTGTGACGACGTGTTGACAGTGGGGACAGCAGCAGAGCAGAAGGAGCGATCTCCCCCTGAACGGAGGTTTTACAAGAAACTTTGGTTGCCGGGGCAGAGGATGCGTGGCGAGGAGTTGGGTGAGATGAGAGGAGAGAGGTAGGAGAGTGCGTGGCGAGGAGTTGAGTGAGATGAGAGGGGAGAGGTAGGTGAGTGTGGAGGGAAGTGAGATGAGAGGGGAGAGGCAGGAGAGTGCGTGGAGGGGAGTTGGGTGAGATGAGAGGGGAGAGGTAGGAGAGTGTGGAGGGAAGTGAGATGAGAGGGGAGAGGCAGGAGAGTGCGTGGAGGGGAGTTGAGTGAGATGAGAGGGGAGAGGTAGGAGAGTGTGGAGGGAAGTGAGATGAGAGGGGAGAGGCAGGAGAGTGCGTGGCGAGGAGTTGGGTAAGATGAGAGGGGAGAGGTAGGAGAGTGTGGAGGGAAGTGAGATGAGAGGGGAGAGGCAGGAGAGTGCGTGGCGAGGAGTTGAGTGAGATGAGAGGGGAGAGGTAGGAGAGTGTGGAGGGAAGTGAGATGAGAGGGGAGAGGCAGGAGAGTGCGTGGAGGGGAGTTGAGTGAGATGAGAGGGGAGAGGTAGGAGAGTGTGGAGGGAAGTGAGATGAGAGGGGAGAGGCAGAAGAGTGCGTGGCGAGGAGTTGGGTAAGATGAGAGGGGAGAGGTAGGAGAGTGTGGAGGGAAGTGAGATGAGAGGGGAGAGGCAGGAGAGTGCGTGGCGAGGAGTTGAGTGAGATGAGAGGGGAGAGGTAGGAGAGTGTGGAGGGAAGTGAGATGAGAGGGGAGAGGCAGGAGAGTGCGTGGAGGGGAGTTGAGTGAGATGAGAGGGGAGAGGTAGGAGAGTGTGGAGGGAAGTGAGATGAGAGGGGAGAGGCAGGAGAGTGCGTGGAGGGGAGTTGGGTGAGATGAGAGGGGAGAGGTAGGAGAGTGTGGAGGGAAGTGAGATGAGAGGGGAGAGGCAGGAGAGTGCGTGGAGGGGAGTTGGGTGAGATGAGAGGGGAGAGGTAGGAGAGTGCGTGGAGGGAAGTGAGATGAGATGGGAGAGGCAGGAGAGTGCGTGGAGGGGAGTAGAGTGAGATGATAGGGGAGAGATAGGAGAGTGCGTGGAGGGGAGTAGAGTGAGATGAGAGTGGAGAAGTAGGAGTGTGCGTGGAGGGGAGTAGAGTGAGATGAGAGGGGAGAGGTAGGAGAGTGCGTGGAGGGGAGTGGAGTGAGATGAGAGGGGAGAGGCAGGAGAGTGCGTGGAGGGGAGTAGAGTGAGATGATAGGGGAGAGGTAGGAGAGTGCGTGGAGGGGAGTAGAGTGAGATGAGAGGGGAGAGGTAGGAGAGTGTGTGGAGGGGAGTGGAGTGAGATGAGAGGGGAGAGACAGGAGAGTGCGTGGAGGGCAGCAGAGCGAGGTGAAAGGGGAGAGAGCGGCAGGGGTGAGTCAATTGAAGATCTTGAAGACCGTGAGTGCGATTTTCAAATGGGTCCTGGATTGGGTCGGGAGCCAATGAAGATGTCGGGGAACGGATGCAGCGTGCGGAGTCTGGCAGCGCCACCGCCTGCAGAGTGAGCGGTCCCTGCCATGGTAATGTGGAATGTGCACCGCTGACGTGAGCCCACCAGCGGACACGAGCCCCGCCCCCCGCCCACCAACCCATGGTCAATCGAGCAACGAGGAACTGTGCAGTGTGCGAGCGTCGTTAGTGACGACCAGCGGTCATGCACTGTGGTCATGTATATGTCATGCACGTGGTCATGCATGTGGTCATGTATAGGTCATGCACGTGGTCATGCATGTGGTCATACATGTGGTCATGTATAGGTCATGCACGTGGTCATGTATAGGTCATGCATGTGGTCATGCATGTGGTCATGTATAGGTCATGCACGTGGTCATGCATGTGGTCATGTATAGGTCATGCACGTGGTCATGCATGTGGTCATGTATAGGTCATGCATGTGGTCATACACGTGGTCATGTATAGGTCATGCATGTGGTCATGTATAGGTCATGCATGTGGTCATGCACGTGGTCATGTATAGGTCATGCATGTGGTCATGCACGTGGTCATGTATAGGTCATGCACGTGGTCATGCATGTGGTCATGCATGTGGTCATGTATAGGTCATGCATGTGGTCATACACGTGGTCATGTATAGGTCATGCATGTGGTCATGTATAGGTCATGCATGTGGTCATGCACGTGGTCATGTATAGGTCATGCATGTGGTCATGCACGTGGTCATGTATAGGTCATGCACGTGGTCATGCATGTGGTCATGCATGTGGTCATGTATAGGTCATGCACGTGGTCATGCATGTGGTCATGTATAGGTCATGCATGTGGTCATACACGTGGTCATGTATAGGTCATGCATGTGGTCATGTATAGGTCATGCATGTGATCATGCACGTGGTCATGTATAGGTCATGCACGTGGTCATGCATGTGGTCATGCATGTGGTCATGTATAGGTCATGCACGTGGTCATGCATGTGGTCATGTATAGGTCATGCATGTGGTCATGCATGTGGTCATGTATAGGTCATGCACGTGGTCATGCATGTGGTCATGTATAGGTCATGCATGTTGTCATGCATGTGGTCATGTATAGGTCATGCACGTGGTCATGTTTATGTCATGCACGTGGATCACGTTCTGCTCAGGGCAGCCTGTGACGTTCGAGATGTCGGGCTGCTGACTGCGTGCGTGCTGACTGCGTGCGTGTGTGTGCGTGCGTGCGTGCTGGCATGCGTGCGTGCTGACTGCGTGCGTGCGTGCTGGCATGCGCTCTGTTTATTTGTGCCTCTCCAAACGTAAGCTCGTTGACGGCAATTGCCAAATTGTCATTTCCTGGACGCTTATAGATTTGACATTGACGTCCCTCGGCTTGGGAGTGAGTGAGAGTGAGAGAGAGAGTCTATACCACTCGACCGAACTGCCAAGCAGTGCTGTAGTTGCCATTTGGTTAAAAAATATAAAAAATTTGTTCTCGCCACGACGAGAGGGCTTCAGCACAGAGAGAGAGAGAGAGTTCGTGTACATTTGCTGTTCCTCCTCCGTTGAAGGAGCGCAGACCACAGATTGTAAATGTTGTGGCTTGGCTCTCCAACACACCCGTGTTGCTGTACTAGTGACGAATTGGCCACGTTCTGTTGACGTGACAACCCTCACTAGAAGGCTGTGTCGAGTGGTGGCGGGTTTTAACGCCGTGCCGGCCTTCATAGGTGCTCGCTAACAGCACTCGCCCCAACAGTGTGTTTCAAGGCTTCACGGAGGAATCTGTGTGTGTCTGTGTGTTTTCGTGTACACGATGTCGTCGGTCTAGATATCTGTGGAAATAAGAGCTTCATTGCTCATCGGATTCCTCCAGTGTCAACAAAGACTCCGATTCTGGTCTAACCCACCCATCAGCCCCCACCCTCAGCCTCCCCCTCTCCCCAGGCCCATACCAACCCCACCCCTATGACCCTTACTCTGACCTTCAATCGAGATCTATTGCCAAGGCGCGCACTATTATTACACTGCCATTGTTCTCAGCGTCGTATGTGCGTGGTGTATTTTACATTTCTGTCGGGCGTTTTCCCCCCCCTCCACCCTCTCACTCTCACACATTTTGAATTTGTTATTTCCGTCCGAGGCTTTGGTGGACGGTGGTCCAGAAACAATAACAAACGGATAATAGTAGGTTTTTACCCTTTTAACTGGTACAAAACTGACACCTTTATTCAAGGCATCATGTTTGCAATGCCTTGAATAAAGGTGTCAGTTTTGTACCAGTTAAAAGGGTAAAAACCTACTATTATATTTTGCCACTGGTAAAAGAGATCTCATAGTAGAATAACAAACGGAGTTTAGTGGCAGCCAAGAGGCATTGGGCACGCGCCGTCTCCGACGTGCTGCCGTTCGCCGGGTGAGACGGAGCGCTGGGATATCAATTCGTGTGCAGGGGAGGGATCGCGGCTGGCGGATCGCGTGATCGTGAGAGGTGGCGGCAGATTGGGCAGAGCCTTCATCCAGCAGTGGACTGATGATGATTCATATCGACACGTCTCACACTGATAAACCCAGGCCCCGCCCCCTCACCCCCCGCACGTGTGTATGTCCGTGGGGAGCGGTGGGGCAGTGGTCAGCCCGCTACGCTTCAAACCCGGCCACCCGAGTTAGAGTCCCGCTCACGGCCAACACCACCGACTATTGTCCGAACCTGTCTTGGGTCTCCCCTAGGTCGACTCAGCCTAAAACGAGTCCCCTGTGCTCTGTGCAAACATTGCGGCTCTTGGTTGTTGCACACCCCACCCCCTCGTGTGCCGGGCCGACCTTCCTAGGTGATCGCTAACAGCACTTGCCACAACAGTCTGTGAAGGCTATACAGGGATATTTGTCTCTATTTCGTGGGATGTGGTGGCACAGTGGTTAGCGCATTTATCTACGAACCCACCCCGACAACCCGAGTTCGATAACCGCTCGCTGTCAACATCACTGACGAATATTTTAACCAGTCCCCCCCCCCTAGGTCGACTCAGCCTTAAGTGATGAGTACCTGGTGTGTAAACATTGCTGCTAGCAAGCGCTTGCCCCAGCAGTCAGTTGAGGCTTTACGGGGGTCTTTGTCAGCAGCAGGGAGACGTCATCATTTAACTCATCAGGTGCAACGGTTTGAGGTGGAGGGGGTGGGGGTTATTGTAATTATATATTAGATTGGCAATCAGGCAATTGTTACGATGTGAGTTGTAGATTAGTAATCAGTTGTAATGCGTGTTATTGTAATTATATGCTACGTTAGTAATCAGTTAATTAGTATTTGTTTCCCCTATAAGGAATTGTAATATGTATTATTTAATAATACGCTTCCAGGCCGCACTATTTTGTATTTTGTCAGCGTGACACTTTTTTTACTGATTGGCCGTGTCGGGTTGTGGAGGGTTACAACACATTTATAAATAACGCGATCTAACCCAAAAAACTTTATTATGAATAATATTGGTCGCGAAAGCCTACGTGTTGAATGTATTAACTGTATTAAGTGTGCAAAACAGCACTGAATGGTTATACAGAAAACATTAGCGAGATAATTCTCTTGTTTACAGGCCTGAGCCAGGGGTGGACATTTCCACATTCACATGACGGGGACGGGCCCATCTACAGAACAACTTAAAATTGACTTCACACAAATACGGTGCTTATTTTATAAACTTTTGGAAAACAACGACAATCTGATTGACAGAACGCAACAGATGTCGAAACAGTGGAAACATCAAAGCAGAAGAGAATAAGTTGATCATTGGTAAATGACAAAACTAATTTTTTTAGGACTGCCTTTGGTGTTTAGTTCGTTGCCCCCCCCCCCCCTCACGCGCCTCCGATTAGCCCGTACGGCACGAGACCATCAGTTCAACGTAACACACACACACATAGCTCACACACACACACATAGCTCACACACAGACACACAGACACACCGCTCACCGGCAGTCAGTGCCAGTTATCCCAGTAACAAAAGTAGCTTCAGATGTAGCTACGGGCCCCGCACTTTCAAGGGCCCCGCGCTAAATGCTTTCAAGCTCTCAATTCCGGTTCAGTGATTCTGCACTTGCTCTATTACTATAGTACTATGCCGCCTTAAACTTTTATGAATGACTGGGTGTTTAAGGTTAGAGATTTGTCGTGTTATATCTATCTGGCTGTATAGCAAATGAAAAAATACAATTACTGTACTATGCAAGTAAAACATTTATGTATTTTAATAAGTGAGTTTTTTTAATCTAGGGCCCCTTCATAACATATGCTAAAGGCCGCGCACTAGCTTAATCCGGCACTGACCACAGGTATGTATAACTTGTTCACGAATATCATAGGGAATTGAATAATGGACAATTCAGAAGCCAGCCTTTGAAAACATACAAACAAATGATCCCCATGACATCCGTTTGGTGTTTCTGTAACTTCATTTATCATTGTGTCGCGATCGGTCTCGGGATAATTTGCCCGAGCCGACTTGCGCTGCAGGGAGTTGATTATTTGTTATCGATTTGCATTGTTCGTGCTGCGTGTTCACCTCCTCACGTGACACAGATGTTCATTGTCCCGATTTCTCTTTGCTTCTTTGATGCTGCTGCATATTTTTTTTTCTCTTTTGTTTTTTGTCAGTTTTGATGTCTCCTGCAAATGAGACTCCAATCCTGGTCTCTAGAGTTATCGCCTGGTTAAACGAACTAAAGTTGAAAACATTCAAACTATCTATCAGGTTCTAAATAATAAACAAAGGCAAACGGATATCAATCGCCGTTTGATTGTGCTCAGCGCTAGCAATGAAAAGCAATTTGAGTCGGTGGAAATCGATGCAATCATCCAAGCTCGCATACTTGGCGTCTGTGAAAAAGAGCTTCATAGCTCATCGGATTTCTCCAGTATAAATACATCGTCTTATTATCTTCTGAAGTAAACGCTGCAGCAAAAAGTAGAATGCCTAATCATTGGTTTCTTTAGGGGTCGGACCGTCTTCTTGGTTCTTTCGGTAAAGTCACGTAGAAGGGAAGTAATACAATAATAAAAAATAAAACATAATACAATAATTCTCACGACGTTTCGGCCACAACGCAAGCCGAAACGTCGTGAGAATTATTTTATTATGTTTTATTTTTATTATTTTATTATTTTCCTTCTACGTGACTTTACCGAAAGAACCAAGAAGACGGGTCGGACCGTGTTGGGTCAGTGACAATGAGGGCCATGCATGAACGCATTTCTTCAATGCAAACGTTGCTTTGAAGAAATGCGAACGTCGTTATTTGGAGGAGCGCGATTTTCCGCGCATGGCAAAGTGAGTTTACGTCGGTGATCGGGATTGGCAAATAGAGTTGAAGAACTCCTCCTCTGAGCGACGGCGATTGGTTCCACGAAACCGTTCGTTAAGTGAATTGGTTGTTAAGCGAGTATAGGGAAATGCACGTTCAAGGATTAATTCGTTCCTAGAGCATCGAAAGTTACACTTTTTCACCCAAATAACGTACTTTATAATATTTATACTAACGACATTATAATCGTAATGATTATTAAGAAGCATGTACATCAATACACTAATTAATGTTTACTGTACCAACAACAGCTCGTCGTTAACGGGGGAATGGTTGGTAAGTGAACACATTGGGCTCTATGGAGGCACTACACTACACTATACACTACACTATACACTACACTATACACTACTATACACTACACTATACACTACTATACACTACACTATACACTACACTACTATACCCCACACTATACACTACACTATACACAACTATACACTACACTATACACTACTATACACTACACTACTATACACTACACTATACACAACTATACACTACTATACACTACACTACTATACACTACACTACTATACACTACACTACTATACACCACACTATACACTACACAACTATACACTACACTATACACTATTATACACTATACACTGCTATACACTACACTACTATACACTACTTACACTACACTACTATACACTACTATACACTACACTACTATACACTACTATACACTACACTACTATACACTACACATTGGGCTCTATGGAGGCCCCGTCGTTAAGCGATTAGTCGTTAACAGGGGTGGTCGTTAAGAGAGGTTCTACTGTGCACTACTTTACACTACACTACTATACACTATTATACACTATACACTGCTATACACTACACTACTATACACTAACTATACACTGCACATTTGGCTCTATGGAGGCCCCGTCGTTACGCGATTAGTCGTTAACAGGGGTGGTCGTTAAGAGGGGTTCTACTGTATTTATCCAAGAGGCGATCCAGAGCAGGTCACGATGCTTTTGGGGGAAAAAAAGTCTAATTTGGTCATGAGAAGCCACGTTATAGGGCGCTGAAACGGAAATTGTTGAACCGGTGCCCACGTCTTGCTTGTGACAATGCGTTTGTTCCTGGGAAGCGCACAGCGAACAACGGCTGAGGACGCACACTTGCATTTAGACCGAGACACAGAAGGTGGAGGGACACGTGATTAGGAGAACCGACACCAAATCGGCGACGCACGCGACTGCGAAGAGACGCGCACGTGAGCATGGTGGGCAGGCCACGTGGGCATGGCGGGCAGGGCACGTGGGCATGGCGGGCAGGGCACGTGGGCATGGCGGGCAGGCCACGTGGGCATGGCGGGCCGGTCACGTGCGCATGGCGGGCAGGCCACGTGGGCATGGTGGGCAAGCCACGTGGGCATGGCGGGCAGGCCACGTGGGCATGGCGGGCAGGCCACGTGGGCATGGCGGGCCGGTCACGTGGGCATGGTGGGCAGAGCACGTGGGCATGGCGGGCAGGGAAAGCGGTGAGAGCGGACGACGACCGGGCAGCTGAGACTGGTAACGGAATGGTAGCCAGAGGAGGGAAGCGTGCACCGTGAGCACGGCCACCACGGGAGCATGCGAGGGATAGAGGCGGTTTAGAGAGGCCTTCGTCCAGCAGCGGATAGAGCACTGGCTTACGATGACCTTCCGATTGTAAGTCGCGCGTTCTGGCCACGCCGCCACCACGCTGCAGTGATAATAATAACAACAGTAACGGGTGTGATAAATATCGCACAATAAATTGCCCGGGAGTGGCTCTCTGAACCTTTAGGTCCACTCGGCCAGAAATTATGTCGCACCATGTAATGACACTGGCACGGGCCATTCAGCCCTTATCGCTGCGAGCTGTGATTAGCTCAGCCTCGACTCCTCGTTCTTCCTGTCTCCCCGTGCATTGTGTCTGTGTGTGTGTGCGCGCGTCTGTGTGTGTGCGTCTGTGCGTCTGTATGTGTGCGTCTGTGTGTGGGTGTGCGCGTCTGTGTGTGCGCGTCCATGTGTGTGTTAAGCGTCTGTGTGTGTGTGCGTCTGTGTGTGTGTGCGTCTGTGTGTGTGTGCGTGCGTCTGTCTGTGTGTCCGTCTGTCTGTGTGTGCGTGTGTGCGTATGTCTGTGTGTGTGTGCGTCTGTGTGTGTGTGCGTCTGTCTGTGTGTATGTCCGTCTGTCTGAGTGTGAGCGCGTCTGTGTGCATGGGGAGCGGTGGCCTAGTGGTTAGCGCACTGCGCTACCAAACCGGTGACCCGCTCACGGTCAATACCAGTGACGATTATCTGAGCCGGTCCTGGGCCTCCCCTAGGTCGACTCAACCGCAAATTAGTACCCGGTGCGGTGTGTAAGCATCGCCAATGTGCTGGCCACCCACTACCCTCGCGTACCGTGGCCAGCATTCATAGGTGCTGCTCGCTAGCAGCACTTGCCCCAACAGTCTGTTGCAGGCTATACGGGGGATCTTTGTCTTTGTGTGTGTGTGTGTGTCTGTGTGTGCACGTGCGAAGCGTCAACCTGCCCCTGGCAGTGCTCCGCCTTTCATCATCAGCGGCTCCATCCCACCCCACGCAGCGGCAGCAGCAGCAGCAGCGTCACTCGTCTCCTCCGATATAGCCCGGAGTGCAGCCTCGCCCCGAGCCCGGAGCAGCGAGAGACTTGTGGAGGGGACAGAGTTGCGAGTCGGGCAGAGGCGGCGAGAGGGAGACAGGGCGGGGGCGGGAGGAGGAGGAGAGAGAACGAGGAGAGAGGAGAGACGAGAAGAGAGGCGGACGAGGAGAGAGGACGCCTTCTGAAGGTCATCTCTGGAGGGAAAATTTACTGTCGTACGCAGAGGAGGATCATCTTAGCGGAATGGTATGAAGTCATCGTTGTTGGTTGTATGGGTGTGTGTGTGTTTGTACACGTACACCTACATACGTGTGTACACGTGTCTGTCTGCCGTGTAGCTACACGTACTCGTACACACACGCGCATACACACGCACACAGGAATACAACTAGACATAGTATACAGTATATACACAATGTTGCGTAAGCCTGCACACGTGTAACTACCATATACGATACTTACAAAGACAAATAAGCTCCATATAGCCTGCACGGGCTATTCGGGCAAGAGCTGTTTGCGAGCACCTATGAATCTGCGCGCATACACATATACATGTATACACACACGTGCCAGATACACACGTGTACGCTAGCACACACACCAAGATAATCGCCACACGCATGCACATACCTGTACAGGTCACGAAACACCTGGACACACACACCCACATGCACACACAAACCCCTCTGCACAAACACCAATGCGGCACAGAAACCTACATTCACCTACACACGTGCACTTGCGGAAAGCTGCACGTACTGACGCACACCTGTACACACCTGTACACACCTGTACCTGCACATAGAAGATGCCTGCGAACCTTGCAAATATTGATGAACGCAGTACACTCTGCTGAATGCTGACAGTACTGCTGAGGATGCTGCTCACTATGTAACACAATTTTTGTTCCTGGGTAGTAAGTGTTATTTTCTAATTGCGTATGCCTAAAAAGTAGAGAAAACGGCTATTATTCCCCACAAACTTTGCTTTTGTGACGAGGACTTTACGTGAAGGAATGACACAAATGCACACCACGTTTTCACATTGAAAATAGGTACATTTCAAAATATCACTGTCCTGGTCACAAAAGCAAAGTTCCTGGAGAATAATAGCCATTTTCTGTACTTTTGAGGCATAAGCAATTGGAAAATAACACTTACTACCCAGGAACAAAAAATGTAGATGTTTTTGTTACACATTGATATAATGACACCCTTGCTACTTCCTGATGATGATGCTGTTCATGATGCTGCTGCCGATGTTCATGATAATGACACTGCTTATGATGATTATGCTGATCATGATGATGCTATTTATGAAGATGAAGCTGCTGCTGATGATGCTGATGCTGTTGCTGATGATGATTCTACTGCTGATGATGATGGTAATGACGATACTGCTGCTAGTAATGATGCAGCTGCTGCTGCATCTGATGATGATGATGGAACTATTCCTGATGCTGCCACGACACGCTGCTGATGGTGATGATGATGCTGATTATGGCACTAATTGTGATGATGATGATGATGATTACAATATTGATATGGTATTACTGTATAATACGTGCCTGGGTGTGCTAACTCTAAGCCATACTTTCACAGTCATAAAAATAATAATGAATCTACAGATGTCGATCTCGGCCTTCATCAATCCACTGCTGGATGAGAGCCCTTCCCAAGCCGTGTGGGTCCGTGGTGGTGGCGGCGCGGTGCGTTTGACGGCTGGGAGCAATAGACGTGGGAGCATAGAATTACAGTACAACACAGTGGATTGTATGTACTGCCATGGCCCGGGCCACGTTTACTGCGCTGTTTGCCCTGCCCTCGGTATCGGCGCAGAGCTATGAGCAACCTGTTGTGCGCAGATGTCACGCATCTAAAGCACGATTGGCCAGGCTGGGAACCTGTTTGGCTTCCGAAAGCGTGCGTACAGCGACGGCGGCGCGGTTTGCTTATTAAATATTAACTCGAGCGGGGCCATTCGTATTTAAATTGGACGGTAAAGGTCACGTCGACGGCTCGATTCATAGACAAAGCTCTCCTGCACGTTACGTATCACTGCAAATCACACACCGTTCAAACAAACAATGAATTGCGCAACAATCTTTGGAAGGCCCTTCGTCTATCCACCGCTGGATGAAGGCTTGACCAGGACACAAAAGCAAAGTTAATCATCCACTCCAAAAAAGCATTGTGTAACAAATTTATTATTTTTTTGTTCCTGGGTACTAAGTGTTATTTCCTAATGGCTTATGCCTCAAAAGTACAGAAAATTGCTATTATTCCCCACAAACTTTGCTTTTGTGACCAGGACTTTACACGAAGTAATGACACATATGCACACGTTTTCACATAAAAAAATAGGTACGTTTCAAATATCACTGTCCTGGTCACAAAAGCAAAGTTTGTGGGGCATAATAGCCATTTTCTGTACTTTTGATGCATAAGCAATTAGGAAGTAACACTTACTACCCAGGAACAAAAAATAAAAAAATATAGTTATCCCTTAAAATCATACATCATGAACAACGAATTGTATGAAGATAGTGATGCCGATGATATCCAGAACTTTCTGTTCTCCGAAACGCTACTAGGCGGGCTTGGAATCGGGATTTTCGGCGTAAGGCACTACAACTAGAGTTACAAGGTACGCCTACGCGTTACTATACTGTATATTATTGTCGGTGGAGTGAGCGGCTTACAATTTAAAGGTTGCGAGTTCAAGCCCTGCTTTTGGGTTGACTCAGCCAAACATTCCTCCTGGGGGGGTCTATAAAATGAGTATCACTTTAGGGGGAAGTCAACAGTAGTTTTCCAGTGGAACCGACTCGGCCCCGCCATCTGAATGTGGAATTCCCACCAACCGGCTCAGGGTTGTGAACGTGAGATGAGCACCGCCTCGATGCCGGAAACTCACCTCCACGTTCGATTATATTCCAATAATCCCACGAACGGGTTTATTTTGAATATTGTACGGCGCAGTATGCTCATGAAGAAACCTGCAAAGACAACGAGGCGAGATGCATTTGGGCAGAGTGCCGAAATTATTCCCCGCAAGGAACGTCCCGGACTTGTTCCGGCTGAAATGAAGCACGGCCCATGATAACCGTCACAATAAATAATCGTCGTCGTCATCACAGTCATCGACGACCTTTTTGCAAGGCGCTTTATGGCTGTGAATTGACTGCTGCCTCGTGGTGAAATAATAATAATAATAACGAGGATAACAAACCATTGGAACCTCCTTTGCCAGTAGCAAAATATGATAATTGTTTTTTTTACCATTTTATCTGGCAACAAAACTGAGGATAACACTCAGTTTTATAGAGGGCCTTTACAAAAATTGGTAATCTCGAAACGAAAGCGGCTCGCGGTTACATAACCGCGTGTGTTGCTGCTGCTGCTGCTCACTCGCCTGCTCCCTCTCTCTCTCTCCCGGGTTGGTATTTGCATTCGTGTGTGGAACGTTCGCGGTGGTGGTGGTGCTAGTGGGGAGCGGTGGTGCAGCAGTTAGCGCGCTCTGCTACGAACCCGGCGACACAGGTTCGATTCCCGCTCACGTCCAACCCCAAGTGACGATTATCTGAACCGGTCTTGGGCTTCCCCTAGGTCGACTCAGCCTCAAATGAGTACCTGGTGTGGTGTGTAAACATCGCAAATGGGGAGACAAAGGCGGCCGGGCGTTGTGCTGGCCACCCACCCCTTCGTGTGCTGTGCCGGCCTTCATAGGTGCTCGCTAACTGCACTTGCCCCGACAGTCTGTTCAGGTTACACGGGGGAGTTTTGTCTTTGGTGATGGTCAGTGGTGGTGCCGTTCCATTGGGGGCCCTAAGCAAAACTAAAAGAGGGCCCCAAACTTTTCAGTTTCTGAGCTCCGATCACGATGCCCGAAGAGACGCCGTAGACAAGAGCTAGAGATTTGGTGAGATGAGAGAAAATGTAGATACACCGCATGAATCCATATATATATTACAGTCCCTGGCATAGGAATGTGGAATTACAGTCCCTGGGATGTGGAATTCACCGGTATAGGGAACACGCAGCATCACTGAATCGGGTGGAACGGTGGCACAGTGGTTAGGACATCAACACATTTGAGTTTGGTTCTCAGCCACGGGTCACATCAGTGACGAGTGAACCGGTAACTCACCTCCCCGCCCCCACTTCCTTCATTCACCAACCCATTGACCAGGATGGTGAAGTATGATCAAAGCAACCAGAATGCCATTGGGAGGCCTCCATCCAGCTGTGGATTGGCGCAGGGCCGTGAACTATGATGACAATAATGGACATCATCATCACGAGCTCGGTGCCAGCACTGCATAGACGGTCTTCGCTCCAGTGTTCATCGGCAATGCCACGGCCGCTCCACACCTCATCGCAGAGGTCGCAAACGGGTTTTGATTCCTTACCCGTACCCGTACCCGGCCGGGTACGGGTAGGGTACGGGTATCGGGTGCCTGATTGCGACCTCTGGGATGAAGCCATGTTGCAGGCGCGGGTGGGTTGATTCTAGGAACTTGAATTGGGAAAAGAGACACGACGTTGGGAAATGAGTGACAAACGGTGACTCACCAGTGACTCACTGGTCTACCCGTACCCGTACCCGGCCGCACCAGGATCGCAAACGGGTACCCAAACCCGTACCCGGCCGGGTACAGGTAGCCGGGTATCGGGTAGGGTACGGGTATCGGGTACCCGGTTGCGACATCTGCCTCATCGCCGCCAGAGCGCACCAACGATGACGGCCCCAGGGTGTTTAGGCGGCAAAGAGCGAACGCAAACAACAAAAAAGATCCCCACGGTTGGATTCACTTCGGATACTAAAAACAAAAATAAACAGAACGAGCCGCCCAGGAATGCGCTCGTTCTGTGTTTACTTTGCGTTGTTTATGAACGAGACAGATGCACGATTTCTCCAGTAAACATCAGTGTCCTGGTTCTCAGGTCAAACGTAGAGCCCCCCCCCCTCCCCCGGGGATCACGCCGTGGAACCCGCGTGTGCGCGCGCGTGCTGGAGGGGGGATTCCTCTTCACGCCATGGGGAGCGGTGGCGGAGCGGTTAGCGCTACGCTGCTGCTACGAACCCGGCGACGCAGGTTCGATTCCCGCTCACGGCCATCAACACCCAGTGACGGTCATCTGAACCGGTCCTGGGCCTCAGTCTCACCTGGGGCGGTGTGTAAATATCGCCACGAGGGAGACTAAGGCGGCCGGGAGCGGTGCTGGCCACCCACCCCCTCGTGTGTCGTGCCGGTCTTCATAGGTGAACAACACTTGCCCCAACAGTCTGTTAAGGCTATACGGGGGATCTTTGTCCTTGTTGGAGGAGGAATTCCTCTTCATGTTATGCGCCATGAGGTGCATAACATGGGTGACTGTAATATCTGACGTTTTGGGGGGCATGGTAAGTGTCGTGAGGCATGAATATACCAGCTTGCTGAGCCACGCGGACAACGTGTGGCAGTACAGCAAGTAGGTTGCTGAGACAGCCATGTGTGCATAGGGAGGGAGGGGGAGCAGAGTAACATTTCTGGCAACTGCCTGATGGTGCAGATTGTAACTGCAAGCGAAACGTCCGTAGCCATTTGTTATACAAAAAAAGCGATTTTTATTTTACCAGGTAAGACCCACTGAGCTATATAGCTCTTTTTCAGAGGCGAACCTGGCCACAAATGAGAGCTCAATGAGGTGGCTTATCGCGTGGAAATGTATCACAGCCAAATACTTAAAAACGCACGTTTATAAATGTGGAGGGGAAAAACTGAAGGACTCGGAGAAAAATCCACGCGACCACAAGGAGAGAGACACGCAAACTCCAAATATACAGCAGCAAGCATCGTCAGGGTCGGGATCGAACCCACGACATCCTGTGTACCAGGCGAGGGAGTTAACATCTCCTAGCCACCGTGATGATGAGAGAGAGAGACGCAAACTCCAAATATACAGCAACAGACATCGTCAGGGTCGGGATCGAACCCACGATCTCCTGTATACCGGGCGAGGGAGTTAACATCTCCTAGCCACCGTGATGATGATGAGAGAGAGACACGCAAACTTCAAATATATAGCAGCAGACATCGTCACGGTCGGGATCGAACCCACGACCTCCTGTATACCGGGCGAGGTAGTTAACATCTCCTAGCCACCGCGGTAAAGGTGTCGTCGTGGATTGCTGGTGCTGCTACTGAAGCACTCGTAGATTCATCACGTTTGTTCACCACGTGACAACTTCACGAATCGGCTGTGTCGGGTGGAGGGAGGGTTTTAGGACCCTTGCTAAGTAAATAATAAATGTGTAATAATAAAAAGAGCATCCCCCGAAGTGGCCTGTCATGACCACAGTCACGGGGCAGCACTTTTAAACCCGCCCTGCCACCGACAGGGTAATGTTCATCGCGTCACTGGCGAAACAATATGTATGTTTGTATTTTGTCTTAATTGTCAGAGCTAGAATTTAGTCGTATTAAGTACAGAGCCAGATTTATTGTGATGGGGGTTTGTGTGTGTCTGTGTGTGCGTGTGTCGATCAACATGCCGCAATTGAAAAGGCAGTATAGTCGCTAAAAAAAACTCAACACATTCCTCACTAATACCGTGTGGCGTTTAAAGGAAACATATACACATATATAACAGGCGACGTTTCGAGGAATGGCCCCTAATTCATAGCACAGGTGAGTAACTCGATTAAAAACCAGGTCAGCGTGCTCTGACCCCTTAGTTATCCCGCCAACTCTTAAGAATATAATTTTTAACCATCAAGAGAGTCACTGACATTTACCTCCATCTCATTAAACACTTAACATTTCCCAACAGCTTACGGATTACATTACATAACAGGACATTTATGTCACCAGGGAGAGAGAATAAAAGAAGAGGTCTTGCTGGGCCCACATTTCTTTATCAAGGCGCAGCCCTGAGGTGAACACAACAATAAGTAATATTTCAAAATACTTTTTTTTTTAAACACGCTTTCATGAAATGTACCGTACTCGTAATGGCAGAACTCCCACGACTCCAGGAAGTGGCTCCGAAGCTTGCCATGAAGAGACCGTGGTGATTTACAGCCAACGTCAGTTGAGCGTGGACAATTAGAGCCAAGCCGAAACATAACATACAAAAAAGATAGTAAAAAAATATTTGTGTTTATTTTCAATGATAGAATATAGTATTGTCATCAGTATGACATACGGATACCAAGTTTGCAGTCGATACCACATTGGGAAGTGGGTTAAAATCGAGTTACAAGATTTGAGGATACGACTACAACAACAGACAGAGTGAGTTAATACAAAGCGTGTAAAAAGATTGTTTAAAAATATATTTTTAAGTTTTATGATAGAATATAGTATTGCCATCAGTATGACATATGTATACCAAGTTTGCAGTGGATACCACATTGGGAAGTGGGTTAAAATTGAGTTACAAGATGTGAGGATACGACAACAACAACAACAACAGACGGAGTGAGTTAAATAAAAACGTGTAAAAAGTAAAAAGCCACGCAGTTATGATAATTGTTTTTTTACCCTTCTATCTGGCAACAAAACTGACACCTTTTTTTACAAGGAGTCATGTTTACATAGACCACAATACCTGCAGTCATAGTGCAAACAAAAACATAACTCTGATAATGTGCACTGTCATTGAAGTTGATTGGTCCACACCCGAGACAGCTTTCCTTAGAGCCTAGTCTCACAAGGGTTGGACCAGATGACGGATAGAAGGGTAAAAAAACTATTATCATATTTTTTACTGGCAAATGAGGTTCCAATGGAGCCACGCAGTTAGTTGGTTAACATCCACAGGTCCGTGAACGCCACTGTCGTGCATTGTCATCCTCGTCACGACCTCGCAACCCGGCCGAGCTTACGAGTTTCACAAATGTGCGTCATCAACCCAAACCTTCGCATTCCAAATTCAGAATATTTCTTCAGCCCGGAGGAATCCGATGAGCTGTGAAGCTTTTTTTCCCTCTTCACAACGCTCTGAATCACAGGGTGCGAGCCACCAATCCCTTTTGTTTCCCTTGCACTGCGCGGCCTATGAGGATCACCAATTAGAATCTCAGCGATTTAACTGATCAATTGCTTCATCCGAGTCGGGGAATTGTATATGTACACCCACACACCCAGCCACCGCCTCCACGTGTTTTTTACGGTCCATGGTTTTGAGTTGCGATGCTCAGACTCGATTGGAACACAAACCAAAGCGTCATCTATCACCTGTTGGCGATGTCTCCCGGATGCACGGTTCCCAGTCGAATTCGTCTTATCGCGCGAGGCAACCCTCCTGAATTGGGTTTCAACCTCACCGATTCCCATCAGCAGTGCGTGTGGCCTCATAACTCACAGCCCCAAGGGGGTGCACCAACGTTACCGTGTGCGTGTAAAGCCACCCGGTAACCACTTGAGGCCCCCCCCTCCCCCCACAATAAAATGCCATTAAACTACTGTAATAAAATAATCATAAAAATTATAAAATACACAAACTACATGCATAATAACGGGTAAAATAATTACCGCCGCTTAGGTTAAAAGCGATAACGTAATTATCATTGTGCGAAACAGTTGCAAACGCACTTGCGGTTTTCATTATTGCCGTTTGGTGTCTTTCCAGTTCACGTCGTTCAGAACCCGAGGAACACTTATCCGTGACTAATTGCCGCTTAAATAGATTATGAGCATGAAATGCTTCCTCTGGCGTGGTGTCACCGAGCCCCCGGAACTCGGCTGGCACTGCTACAACATAGGGCGTGTAGCTGAAATCACAAACCATAGGGGCCTTTCACAACGCCCACAAAACACGTGGGCTGCACACACAAAAAAAAGCTCACACGTGCGAAACGGCGAAATGGCCTGAAGCATTGTAGGAGGGAAAGAAAAGAAAAACCACCAGTTCCGGAAGAACTGCATCGTGGTTAATCTCGTCCGATAAAGCCCTACCGTCAATTCATTGAGCAGATGTCGACCAACTTGCAGAACTACTTATAGCGGTACAACAGTAACTCGTGATAGCATGAGCAAACCATAACAATAATACAATACTTCAACACGTGCGTCAAGAACACCGTTGCCTTAAAATAAAAAAAAATAGGTCAAAAACAAGTTTTTTAAATGCACGCACTTTTATTTGCACTCAAAAGCAGAAAAGCAGTCACCCCAGAAATGAATACAATTTGATGTGCTGAATAAAAGTGGGTGGCCTGCATACAGAAATGTAAACATCGAAAGGAAGTCAACCACTTTTATTCAGGCCTTAAAATGAAAACAAAAAATGAAACAGGCGACGTTTCGGGTTCAAGGCCTTTCTTCACGGCACGTAAATAATGCTGTTATTTATTTCATTAATTTTAAAGTCACAGTGTTATTCATTCACGTGTTGACTTATTTGTTGTTTTCTCTGTGCTCGTGCAGCACCGCCAATGCAGCAGCAGCAGCAGCAGCGCCACCAAATAGTTTGTAGCAAATACCAGGTCATCCAGCGACTCAGAATACTTATCCCTGAGAAATACGATGAGCTATGAAGCTCTTTTTCACACGTGTCCAGCAGGATCTAAACCGGTGACCACGTAGAACCCACCACTAATCGGACAGCCCACAGCTCCAACGGTGTGGGCTGCGTCCCGAGATTTGTACAGAGATCCATAATAAAGGTTTTTTTTGGGGGGTTAGATCGCGTAAATATAAATGTGTTTAACGACACTTTTATATTTACACGATATAACCCAAAAACCTATATTATGGATGATATTGTTCGCGAAAGCCTACCCACGTGTTAAATTGTACAGAGACGTTCGCACCTCGGGTTAGCCTACGCGTGGCATCGTCGTTAGGGTGCCACTGGCATCGTGTAGAAGATGAAGCTGCGGCCTCGCAATCGCTCGCTCACCCCACTGCCGGCAGAAGGGCCTCCGAACTAGAGGGAGCTCTCAGCAGTATTTGGTCTACTCTTCCACGTTGGCCGGATGTGCTGGAAGATCTGATGAGCGTACTCAATTGCTGGGGTGATCGCGCTTTTTGCCAGCACAGCTCCCAGGCTTCGGAACGCTTTGCCTTTGCTAACAAGACCGAGTCGTGAGACGTGTTGAAGTCCGTCCTGAAAACTCTCCTCTTTAAATTGGCATGGACCCCCCCCCCCCCCCCAGTGCTGGCAGTTTAGCCTGCAACACCATACCATTGAAGCAACTCGCATTGAAGATAAATTGGGTCCTCTTTGCCGATAATGTCGACCGTTCACCAGCATTGATTCAAACAAGCCTGATTGATCTGCTGATGAGACACTGCATGATAAAAAAAAATCGGTTCAGAGTTTGCTCGTCTTGAAATAATGCACCTGCTACTTTGTATGCCCCAGAGGCCATGCGTACGGCTGATGGGTTTTGCGCGAAATACTTGAATGTTTTGTGTGCAGAGACTGATATGTAATGGCAGTAAACACATCGTCTGCCTTGTTTTGATCTCGTATTGAAGTGGCTCCTTGCCGTTATCTTCCAGGGCCGGTCTCTGCCGTGAGATGATGGGAGGCCGTTCCCGGCGGGAGAGTTCTTGAAGGCTGCGGGGCATCTCGCCTCCTGAGTGCCAGGTAACTGTGCTGCTATCAGTGGCACGCGGTCGCTAGGGACTCGAGTGGCCAAGGGCCCCCTTCAAGGGCAAAACATTTAAACTGCAACAAAAAATCAAGTTTATAAACCGCGCACAAGTTGACCTTTCACACCAGTTTAAATACAACTGTATGTGTGCATGTTCAACTTCATTCGCTCCGTGCGTAGCCAGCCGCGCTAATCGGAGGTGCGGGGAAGGACAACAAACTGAACACACACACAAATCTGTTTTAAATTGTACTTGGGCGGCTTCTCATTATTGGAGATAAATCAGCTCGGCTTGGTAACAATTGGGCTGAGCGATTGCGCAAGATTGCCGCGGATCAATGAAAGGTTTGGGAGGCTGTCATCCAGCAGTGGATTGACGTGGATGAGGGCATCTTGACGCCGCGCGAGTCGTGGGGGTTAATTGGCCATACTTCACCACGCCGGTCACTGCAGGTTCGGCGTGTACTCTGGAACATAGATGTACGCTACAACGATGGATTTAGCTGTGCAGCCCTTTGCTGCCCACTATGTAGGCCTGCAGGCTATAACGCCTGTTATGTAGGGTGGTTGCCCCTTCCAGCCTCGGAGATCTGATGGGATCTGGCACGTCCCAGGTGAGTTGGTGATAAGACAGGGGATTGACAAAGGGGTTGCTCTCTTTATTATCATCTGCAAGTGCTTAACTTCAGCCAGAAGAGTATGGCATGCTGTTCCAGGAATTATGTTGGCATTATTATTATTATCATTTTGTTCATGAACATGTTCATAGGATAGGCTCAGACAGTAATATTGGATCGTCGTGCACTAGTGGTAGTGCCTTATGCCGATAATCGCTACTATGACAGCCTATAATGGTGGTCTGGAAAATATTGGGTGAGAAATGAAGCCCTGAATATATTGAGGATTGGAACTGTGTGTGCGCAGTAGATGTGGATGTGTGTATGTGGAGTATTATTACATTATTATACTGGTAGGAACCTCCTGGTTACACCAGCCCACGGAGGATTATTGTGTCCGTCCGTCGTGCAGGGAGGGGCTGGGTGGGGAGGGAGGGGCTGGGTGGGGAGGGGAGGGTGGGGTGGGGCTGGTTGGGGAGGGGCTGGGTGGGGAGGGGCTGGGTGGGGAGGGTGGGGCTGGGTGGGAGGAGTGGGGATGGGAGGGGTGGGGCTGGGTGGGGAGGGGCTGGTCACCCCGTGGTGCCCTTATAAAACTCAACGTTTAACCTACTCACGCCGGCTTGTGCCCGCCCTCACAGTCGGGCATATTTGCGGAATACACTACGCCGCCGTTGACCCTGACCATTGACCGAGCAACCCAACGTTCCTACCAGCTCCCTCCGCAGGAATGTGTTCATTACTACGCTCAAGACTCGTTTTCAGGAGGGTCCTGCCAAGTTTTCGCAGTAGGGGGCGATTCTGCTGCTGTGTGCGATCCCAATTGAATCATATGCAGGTCATTATTTAGCACTGGGATGCAGTGGCGAGATGTTAACCCCCTCGCTTGGTATGCAGGAGGTCGTGGTTTCGATCCCGATCCTGACGCCTGCTGTATATTTTGAGTTTTCGTGTTCTCTCTCTCCCTGTGGTCGCGTGGATTTTTCTCCGGGTCCTCCGGTTTCTCCCCTCCACATTTAGAAACGGCACTCATTTTGAGTAATTGGCAGCGATAAATGTCCGTATGATAAGCAACTTCGTTGAGCTATAATTTGTGGCCAGATCACTTCTGAGAAAGGGCCCTATAGCTCATTGGTCCTTAGCTGGCTAAATAACAATAGCTAGTTAGTATGAGGGGTTTTATTCACGATGGCAGCAAACAGGAGAACCCAGAGCAAACACATGCAGAACAAGGAGAGAACGAGCAAACCTCACGCAGGAAGGTACCCAGACGCCTTCTTGCTTCAGGCACGAGTTGCTACCACTGCGCCAGCCTGCTGCCCGGCGTACACGACGGTACGTGCGTGTGTGTGTATACGCGTGTGTGTGTGTGCACGTGTGTGCGTGTGTGTATACGCGTGTGTAGTGGGGAGCGGTAGTGCAGCGGTTAGCACGCTGCGCTATGAACCCGGCGACACGGGTTCGATTCCCGCTCACTGCCAACATCAGTGACAATTATCTGAACCAGTCCCGGGCCTCCCCTAGGTCGACTCGGCCTCAAATGAGTACCTGGTGAGGTGTGTAAACATTGCCACTAGGGAGACAAAGGCGGTCGGGCGTGGTGCTGGCCACCCACCCCCTCGTGTACCGTTCCGGCCTTCATAGGTGCTCGCTAACAGCACTTGCCCCTACAGTCTGTTCAGGCTATATGGGGGATCTTTGATATGCGTGTGTGCTGTCGGGGAGCGGTAGTGTAGCGGTTAGCGCGCTGCGCTACGAACCTGGCGTCCCGGGTTCGATTCCCGCACACGGTCAACACCCAGTGACGAAAATTTGAGCCAGTCCTGGACCTCCCCTAGGTCGACTCAGCCTCAAATGAGTACCTGGTGCGATGTGTAAACATCGCTACTGGGGAGACAAAGGCGGCCGGGCGTGGTGCTGGCCACCCACCATCTCGTGTGCCGTGCCGGCCTTCATGGGTGCCACTCGCTAACAGCACTTGCCCCAACAGTCTGTTAAGGCTATACGGGGGGGGGGGGGAGTTTGTCTTTAGTGTGCTGTCGTAGCTCAGAGCCGGGGCTCTGCAAAGCGATCCCTTTGGCCGTGTGGATGGGGCTCTCTCAGGGGGAGCTCCCGGGAGAGGTGGCCCCTGTGTTGCCCGGCATCTCGCGTCATTCATCAATCGACATTCGCGCGCGGGTCCGCATGCCCATAAACCTCGAGCCAAAGTCAAGAGGACACAAAGCCGTGCTGCTGTGGAGGCTTCTGTCCCAGTGCGTGTTAGTGTGTGTGTCAGTGCAGTGTGTGTGTCAGTGCAGTGTCAGTGCAGTGTGTGTGTCAGTGTGTGTGTCAGTGCGTGTCAGTGCGTGTTAGTGTGTGTGTCAGTGCAGTGTGTGTGTCAGTGTGTGTCAGTGTGTGTCAGTGTGTGTCAGTGTGTGTCAGTGTGTGTCAGTGCGTGTCAGTGTGCGTGTCTGTGTGTGTCTGTGTGTGTTAGTGCGTGCGTGTGTGTGTGTGTCAGTGCGTGTGTGTGTCAGTGTGTGTCAGTGCGTGTGTGTGTGTGTCAGTGTGTGTGTCAGTGCGTGTGTCAGTGCGTGTGTCAGTGCGTGTGTCAGTGCGTGTGTCAGTGCGTGTGTCAGTGCGTGTGTCAGTGCGTGTGTCAGTGCGTGTGTCAGTGCGTGTGTCAGTGCGTGTGTCAGTGCGTGTGTCAGTGCGTGTGTCAGTGCGTGTGTCAGTGCGTGTGTCAGTGCGTGTGTCAGTGCGTGTGTCAGTGCGTGTGTCAGTGCGTGTGTTAGGAGGGCGGTGGCCCAGTGGTTAGTGCGCTGCGCTACGAACCCGGCGATCCAGAGTTCGACTCTCGCTCATGGCCCAATATCAGTGGCGATTATCTGAACCGTTCCATGGGCCCTCTCTTAGGTCGACTCAGCCTAAAATGAGTATTGTAATTGGTGCGATGTGTAAACATTGCCACTAGGGAGACGAAGGCGGCCGGGTATGTTGTTGGCCACCCACACCCACCCCCTCGTGTACCATGCCAGCATTCGTAGATACTTGCTAATGGCATGTGTCCCTAACAGTCTGTTAAAGGCTATATGGGGGGATCTTCGTGTACTGTGTGAGAGTCTGTGTGAGAGTCTGTGTGAGAGTCTGTGTGTCTGTGTGTGTGTGTGCAACATGGCAGGCTGCACATGTGTATACGAGGCATCAAAGTGCACCTAGCCTGGCACTCACATTGCCTGCCTAGCGCCACCACTCGCACTATTGCCCCAGCCTGGGTATGTGACTATACATTATAGTACGGTGTAAGGGATCTTTGTCAATAACACTAAAATAAATATTTGTCTTTATAAACATTGTATTTGTACAAATCCGTGCGTGCGTATGTGCTGTCTCTATGCACGACAACCGCTACCAATCAGAATGAGTTGTCAGATCTAGAGTGAGAATGTGCCGGAACTTCAACGCGATGTAAGTTTTAAGTTTGAGTTTATCTGATTTGTGACCCCGTGGAGCCAGTTGCCCGGCTATTTTACACGGGAGATCCGTGGCGCTGCGCTAGCATGCCAGCAGCGACAACACAAGTTCAATTCCTGGCCATGACTGAACTCACAGCATCGCCTAAAATGGTTACAATTAGCACCGGCGAGTCAAAGGTGCTCTTCTTTGATAATATAATTGGGGTGGTTGCGCAGGGGGAGTGGCATGGACCCAGCGACCATCATCTGATTCGGTCCCGGGTCTCCCCTAGGTCTGCTCAGCCTTTAATGAGTACCCGCGTGCAGCGCGTCATCATTGTTAATGGGGAGATCATAGGACGCTCGCTAACGAACGCGCGCCCCCAACAGCGTGCGTGTCAACACGGGGAGATACGACCACGTGTTCACGTGGACACCTAATCGAAAATAATTAGATCCCAAGTAAGGGAGGCAGAGGTCACGTGGTGCTTTCGGAATTGATGGGATGTGAGGTGCGTTGACCGCGGCGGCTGCTGCTAGAAAGAACAAAACAAAATCAAATTGGCAGCGCAGGACTCGGCTTCTATGAAAAAAAAATCTACGCGCGGAATAATGAGTCACAGTGCCTCGATGGATTGCTGCCACACGTTTAGCAATCACCTGGGAGTCGATTGACATCGGGTGCCGTAAAACACAGGAGGCTGGGAGGTAGGTGACACCCCCAAAATGTTGGATGGAGGTCAAGCCGTAGGTTGCCCCCCCGAGAAATATGTTGTGCCCCCCCCCAGCTCCCCCCCCCCCCCGCTCTCCCCAAGTTACTAAAAATAGCCCCGCCTTCACAGGGCGATTTTCCTGCCAACTTTAAAATCGTTTCCAAGCAACCAATAAAAAAAACATCACAGCCACCACCAGCAGCACCGCCGCCGTCATCATTAGCACGGTTGGCTTACGTACGGCACAAAAGAGGTTCAACATACATATGTACATACGTGTGCTGGACTTCTTTCGCACCGTACGTTAGCCAACTCTGCTAACCGGAGGTGCGGACCGTGCTAATCATCACGACCAGAGCAGCCAACACGACCATAGCCACCGTCACAAACACCTCCATCACCACAACCCTACGCAATGACTACCACCGTTATCACCATAACCACAACTACACCACCATCGTCGCAACCACTAGTACACCACCACCACCGTTATTTGTACCACCATCAGCCGCACCACCACCATTCCTGCCATCACAACCAAAAGCACTGCCACAGATGCCAATACCACAACCACACCAACATTTCGATTTAAAGCTTTCGTGACTGCAGGGATTCATCTTCTTGGTTCTTTCGGTAAAGTCACGTAGAAGAGAAATAATAAAATAATTAAAATAATAAAACATAAAGACGGCTGCTTGCGTTGTGGCCGAAACGTCGTGAGAATTATTTCATTATGTTTTATTATTATTTTATTATTTAATTATTTCCCTTCTACGTGACTTTACCGAAAGAACCAAGAAGATGAACCACACCAACCACAATCGCCACCATTACCGTCATCACGATGGCAATAGGTGTGATGTAAGGAGGCCAACAAATGGGTTCATGGACCCATTTCTGGAGCTGTCCCATGGGATGCGTGAAGCGTCTTCTCTGGATACTCCAGCTCCCGCTTACATGGAGGCAAGTAGTCATGAATGTACAAAAATTGACCAAACATCCCAATGGAGGACCCACCTGAGAAACCTTGAGACTCGGTAAGGCTTTCCTGATTGTCTGTGCATTAGTCAATAAGGGGCGTTATGAATATGGCAACAAGCTGGCGGAGGCATGGTTGGCATCGGTCCTGGTGCCCAATTCCCCCCACCCACCCCCAGCTTCATAGCCCCGATCCTGTGCCCCGCTGGCCCATGGGCCCCCTAATTTATTTTGTAGACCATATATTGCCTACACGCCCTACATACAATAGAGTCAGTAGTATCTGCACACGTGGGTGGGTGGGGGGAAGAAGAGGGCATCAGTGGGAGCGACGGGCGAGGTGCGAAATTCGAATTCAATAAACTGTTGGGTGGACGTTGGTTAAACTCCCCCCCCCCCATTGTTTCAACTGTGCCGCGCCAGGAGATCGAACGCGCACGCCGTTACACCCGCCGTGGCAGCATCACGAGGCTTAAACAAGGGAGAAGGGTGGAGGGGGGAATCGGCGATGAAGGGGCATCTCTGGGAAGATATTTTGTGAGTTGTGTTGTAAACAAAGCAGCGAGGTTCTCACGTGGCATTCATATGTAACGGCAGCAGGTGGCAGTACTGCAAAACTGTTTTCTCACAAGCTGCTGTCTTCGGGTTGGAGTGTTTAACAGTTCAGGCCCTCGTTCAAGGTCCGCTCAGGCGCGTTCCTGTTGAAGCGAAAAACGCGTTGAGCGAATACACCCCCCCCCCTCCACCCATGAAGAATGTAGTAAGGATTAAAGTTTGTCGATGTCACTCCATCACACCGCTACAGCTAAAGAAAGCAGTTCGCCGCCGACCACTCAGAAAGCGCGTTCAAGTTAATTTATTAGGTATAGCCGTGTGAGCCATTCGGCTCTTGAATCGGGTGCAACCGCAACACACAAAAAACAAAAACATGAACAAAAAAACATCTTAAAGTGAATATGTGACTGAGTGCAAACAGAAAATCCAAGAAAAGACAGCAAAATATTGCAGAAAAAAACACCGTGTACACCAAAGCTGTGTGCAAAAATCCCAGTGGGATGCAAGTCAAACAGCCAACAACAACCACAAGACAACTTAGATTAAGGCCATCAGTCTAACTCTGTACTACAACAAACAAACATGGCTAAACCAATACACTTTTCGAAATCACCAAAATAAAGCGATGAAAGCAATGAAACAGTGATCATAGGGACTGTGACGGAATTTTCACAATAAATGGCATAAACAACATATACTACCAAAACCCTGCAGCCATAGCTGGCTGCATGAGTCACTCCACAACAGCAGGAGCATCAGCGGCGCGCGCGTTACGCATTGTGCAAAACGTGCCCACTAATGGAAGAAGCGCGTTATAGCGAAACCGCGTTGTAGTGTGAACACCACGCATGAAGCGAGGGCTTTCCGTGTACACGCGGAGTTTCTCCAGGCACTCCGTTTTCCTCACACAGGCAGCGAGAAACACTCCTGCATTGGGTTTCGTGGCTGTGCGCTGCCCAGCTCTTCCGTGCGTTTTCAGGTCATGCCGCGTGCTGTTCCACACGATGGTCCGACGTTTCGTTCCACATGCTGGGAGCAGAAGAAGACGAAGCTCCCAGCATGTGGAGCGAAAGGTCGGACATCATGGTGAGTAGTATCTCATACCTGTAAACCCCTTATCAGTGCCTGCTTCATTACAAACCAATTCAGATCTTATTGGTCATCGTGTGCCAATTATAAATCTCAACGTTCATCCTACAAAGTCCCATCACAAGGGAGAAACACAAAAAAATGACAAAAACTGTTGTTTTGCCCGTATCGAAACGGCTGTACGCCGTATGGACCTGAAAACTCAATTTCCCTGTACAAGAATACGGGGTAAGCCGTATGGGTTTACAGCGATGGTGTATACATCACCTGTCCTGGGTCTCCCCTTGGTTGACTCATCACTGATGTTAGTCATAGCCAGGAGTCGAACTCAGGTGGCGGGTTTCAAAACGCAGTGCACTAACCACTGTTCCGCGATGCATGTATTATGAGAGCGCGTTTGTTTGCACGTTTTCAGCTTATCTTATAAATATAAAAAACACATAAATATTAAAACACATCTTTTTTTACTTGCATAGTCAAGTAATTGTATTTTTTCATTTTCTATACAGCTAGATAATGCGACGAATCGCTAACCTCCAACACCCAGTCGTTCATAAAAGTTGAAAGCAGTATAGTACTATAGTAATAGAGCAAGTGCAGAATCACTGAACCGTAATGGCTAGCTTGAAAGCATTTAGCGCGGGGCTCTTGAAAGTGCAGGGCCCGTAGCATTTGTAGCAACTTTTGCTACTATAATAATCCGGCACTGCCCACACCGTGTCGGTCATGGGGGGGGGGGGGGGGTGTTTGACCATACTTCACCACGCTGGTCAACGCGGGGGTTGGGGGTGGTGGTCGCGGGAGCGGAGGGCGCAGAGGACGTGAACTGTAACACGTGAATTGTAACACGTGAATTGTCACACGTGAATTGTCACACGTGAATTGTAACACGTGAATTGTCACACGTGAATTGTAACACGTGAATTGTCACACGTGAATCGTCACACGTGAATCGTAACGCGTGAATCGTAACGCGTGAATCGTCACGCGTGAATCGTAACGCGTGAATCGTAACGCGTGAATTGTCACGCGTGAATTGTCGCACGTGAATTGTCGCACGTGAATTGTCGCACGTGAATTGTCGCACGTGAATTGTAACACGTGAATTGTCACACGTGAATTGTCGCACGTGAATTGTCACACGTGAATTGTCACACGTGAATTGTCACACGTGAATCGTAACACGTGAATCGTAACACGTGAATCGTCACACGTGAATCGTAACACGTGAATCATAACACGTGAATTGTCACACGTGAATTGTCACACGTGAATTGTAACACGTGAATTGTCACACGTGAATTGTCACACGTGAATTGTCACACGTGAATTGTCACACGTGAATTGTCACACGTGAATCGTCACACGTGAATCGTCACACGTGAATTGTAACACGTGAATTGTAACACGTAAATTGTCACACGTAAATTGTCACACGTGAATTGTCACACGTGAATTGTAACACGTGAATTGTCACACGTGAATTGTCACACGTGAATTGTCACACGTGCTGCTGTCAGCGAGCAGAGATGAAGGCCGGCACGGATCGTGAACCAGGCTCTCGGTCTCCCCGCTGCTGACGGTTACGCACCGTTTCGGGTGCTCATTTACCGCCGAGTCGACCTAGGGAAGGCCCATTTAGTAGCTCTTTGAGATATTCGCCGCTGATGTTGGCCGTGAGCGGGAATCAAACCCAGGTTACTGGGTGTTATGGAGCTGTGCACTAAACCACTGCGCCACCGCTCACCACACACACACACTGCAGAGTTTAATCGTCTCAAATACAAGCAAGTCAGGATAATGTCGTGCCATTAAGTAAACACAAGCATGGCGAGGTTAAACTGTGTTTATGGAACATACAGTACGTACACACACAGCGATGTGGGCTCAGATGGGCCGGTACAACTTACCATTGGCCACGAGCTCGCGTACGTGTGCGCTAACGGTGTGTGGATATTAAACGCCACGTAGAAAAATAAAGGCGAAATACATTTGCTTTCTGCTGGGAACCATTCAGAGTTAATAGTTCGACAGTGACATGTTCACACCAACACAGCGGGAGCACGAATTGTTTCTCTTTAGCTCTGCGTTGTTTGTTGGGTCGTGCCAGACGACCACACAACAGTCAGCAAAAACAAGAATCTGTTTCGTCGATGCAAAACATTTATGGGGTGCATATTCTTGGTTCTTTCGGTAAAGTCACGTAGAAGGGAAATAATAAAATAATGTAAATATAAAACAATAAAATTCTCACGACGTTTTGACTGCAACACAAGCAATCATCATCAGTATTTTATTATTTCCCTTCTACGTGACTTTACCGAAAGAACCAAGAATATGAATCTCTGCAGTCACGAAAGCTTTAAATCGAAATTTATGGGGTGGTTTATTGCGGAGGAGGGGGGCGGATGGAGGGCTCAGTAGAGCCTCAACACTGCTTTTGAAGAGGGTCGTGCCACACTGGGATGTTTGGCCAATTCGTGAGCAGACACACTGCGAGTACCCGCAGAGAAAACAGCCAGCAGTCCCGCAGAGACATGGGGAGGCCACGAACCCACTTGCCGCGAATCCACCAACCCTTGCCACCACCACGCGCATCATCACAGGCGCGTGTCCGGCCGCACCTGCCTGGACAGTTGTTTTCCATCATCCAATTGCCCCCTTCTAAGCCACCGCCTCCCCCCGCAGCCTGTTGGTAAGCAAAACAAATCCTTTCGATTTAAAGCTTTCGTGACTGCAGGGATTCATCTTCTTGGTTCTTTCGGTAAAGTCACGTAGAAGGGAAATAATAAAATAATAAAATCATTCTCACGACGTTTCGGCGACAACGCAAGCAGCCGTCCTCAGGTGTGGCCGAAACGTGAGAATTATTTTATCATGTTTTATTTTTATTATTTTATTATTTCCCTTCTGCGTGACTTTACCGAAAGAACCAAGAAGCAAAACAAATCCTGCCAGCAGTTTCGCCTTTGCAAGAGCAGGGCGGTCTGCTATATAATTACAACAACTGGGAGGTCTGATATTGCAAAGAGGCAAACGCAGCGACAGGTAATCAGATGGACAGATAGATGGCAGAGAAATAGAAGAATATCAAGAGGAACAGTTCACTTACTGAAGAAGCCCCAAGCACACACAGCAAGCTAAACACGAACATTATATCTAAATTAATTAATTTTCAACTTAGATTTAAAAGCGTACTGCTCTAGTGGCTTCCTAATATTGGAAGGAAGCGCGTTCCGGACGGCCGCAGAAGCGCATCTGAAACCGTGCGATGCGGTGACCGTCTTTGTTTGATGGTCATCCACAAACCACTGCGAAGATTACCGGAGCCCGCTTGCTGGTTTATGCTCCTTGGCAGTACATAGACGCAATTATGAATTTATGAACAAACAAGTAGCCACGACGAACGTGTAGAGACAGACAGGCCAACAGCGGCCCCCACTGAGCCGGATCCGATCCCCGATTCATCTCTCCCCACAGCCTTCGATCCATCGCCATCTCCACGGCCACACGGACGCGCGCTCTCGACAACTCCCCCGTTTTCTCTTCCCCAGAGCCGTCCCTGGGGCACACGGCGAATCGGGGTGACCACCCCGGGCCCTGTTCTTTGGGGAAGCCCCCCCCCCGGCCCCCCCTCCCCCCGCGCTTAGACGTCACGGTGTCGGATGTAAAACTTCCCGTTTAGTTTGAAGGCGTCGGGGGCGGCCCACACGATGTGAGTTGCCCCAGCCCCCCCCCCACTCACACCCCTCATGGAGGGCCCTGTTCTCAATTGTCATGTTCTGGACTTTCCTTCCAACGTAGAACCCCCGAAACTTCTGCCGACATGTCCGAACCACCTCGGTCTATTTCTCCCTCAACTTTTCTATCGACGATGTATGTGTACGGTGAACTTCTTTTGCACCGTACGTAGCCAACTGCGCTAACGGGAGGTGCGGACAAAAGAACAGCAGACTGAACGCGAAAATAAATTCTAAAGAAAGAAGTAACACAGAAGGCAGAAGAATAAGATAGAATCAGGATGTGATCTTCACTCACTCCACAAATCTGTCACCCGTGTGCACCAGCCGTTTCTTTCGTGCCGCCCAGCACCTCCGAGGGGTGGAGAAGTTGACAGCCTGCCCGCGGTCTTCCCCGCTGCTGTGTGCGAAAGCACAACGAATGTCGTCAATTTGGCGGCCTGAATGCCCCACAAAGATGTCCCGGCCTGAAAAGCGACGGCACAAAAAAGGTCTTTCAACAGGGGACCAAAGTAACGCGAGCGTCGGCCCGTCGCTGAGAATATTTTTGACGTGCGGAAGAAGAAAAAGAAGCGCTTCGAGCTGTCCACAACGCCGGTCTAATGGGCGCCACGGTGGCGAGATGTTAACCACCTCGCCTAGTATACAGGAGATGTTGTTGGTTCGATCCCGACCCTGATGCCTGTATAATTGGAGTTTTCGGTGTGTCTCTCTCCCCGTGGTCGCGTGGATTTTTCTTTGTGCCCTCCGGTCTTTCCCTCCACATTTAGAATCAACAAGATTTAGAATCAACAAGATTTAGAATCAACAACATTTAGAATCAACAAGATTTAGAATCAACAAGATTTAGAATCAACAAGATTTAGAATCAACAAGATTTAGAATCAACAACATTTAGAATCAACAACATTTAGAATCAACAACATTTAGAATAAACAACATTTAGAATCTCGGTCACTTCTGGGCCTTACCTGGTAAAATAAAAATAATAGTTGAGTTTTAGTTTTCTTTCTTTCCGTTCAAATTTGGCACTTTCTCGTCATGTGCCACTCCACTCGCTCCCCACTATCTTGTGCATCGTAGATGCATCGTAGATGCACAAGTACTTGAAAGTTCGCGCCGTGGGTACGTGTGCTGACCGTCCGGTTTCACCGACTGGATTTCGTTCTTCTCATCTTAATCAGCCAGAATAATAAACGTAGATTTAGAAAAAAAAACAGGAAAGCGCTAAATGTCCCCGGAAGATCTCCAACATTCTTATGCCAGTGACCTCAACAAGTGGATGGATCATCCTGGGGCAACCCTGCTACGTGGGTCTGTTTAATGTTTACATATTCGTACACCCATTTATCTAAACCGAAGCGAACTTGCATGGGTGTGCATCAGTGTATTACTGTGTGTATGTATACATTTAATGTAAGTGAATCTTTTAGCTGTCACACGTTACGGAAATTGATATATATGGATGTGCGTTTGTGTGTGTGTGCCTGAATATGGGGAGCGGTGGTGTAGCGGTTAGCGCGCTGCGCTATGAACCGGTGATCCAAATTCGATTCCCGCTCACGGCCAACATCAGTGACGAATGTCTGAACTGGTCCTGGGCCTCGCCTAGATTGACTCAGCCTCAAATGAGTACCTGGTGTTCCGTGTAAAAAAAAATCTGCACTGGGAAGACAAAGGCGTCTGAGCGTGATGCTCGTCAGCCTTTATAGGCACGCTCTCTAACAGCACGCGCCCCAACGGAACCGTGTTGGCTGTTGGGGTGTAAGGGATAGATCTATCGATGATGAATGTTAGCGCATCTCTAAATCCGTACTAATCAAGGAAACATTCGTAGACCGTTTACACTATGAGACATCTCCTTTACCAGTAGCAAAATATAGTAATAGGTTTTTACCCTTTCATCTGGTACAAAAACTGACACCTTTGTACAATGGATCATGTTTGCAATAACCACAACACAAGCAGTCAAAATGCAAACAAAAAGAAACAACTCTGATAATGATAAGCACTGTCCTTGAAGTTGATTGGTCCACACCCGAGACAGCTTTTCTTAGAGCCTCGTCTCCATTGGTGTTGGACCAGATGATGCCAAAGGCGTACAACTCAAAAACAGCGCTCGGGGTAAGTGTACATGCTTAAGTGTAAATGCTTACCCCGAACTCTCAATATTCTGATAGTGCGCTGTTTTTGAGTTGTACGCCTTTTGGCGTCATCTGGTCCAACACCAATGGAGACTAGGCTCAAAGAAAAGCCGTCTCGGGTGTGGACCAATCAACTTGAAGGACAGTGCATACCATTATCATTATCAGAGTTGTTTCTTTTTGTTTGCATTTTGACTGCTTGTGTTGTGGTTATTGCAAACATGATCCCTTGTATAAAGGTGTCAGTTTTTGTACCAGATGAAAGGGGTAAAAACCTATTACTATTCGTAGACCGATTTATCCAAAGCGAAACACCCTCCACGCCACCCTAGCATAGCCACCTGCTTCTATGTGAGCCACGCATTGCTTGCAAGTGGAAAATAAAGTGATGTGATGCGTGGAGCCGGGCCGCGGTGTTGTGCCCCTGCTGTAATTACATTTTCCCTGAGGGTGCAAGGGTTAAATAAGGGCTGGTGGAGGTCTGCTGCTGTTGCAGGCTGCTGTGTGAGTGTGTGTGTGTGCACTCTTGAGTGTGTGTTTACGTTTTTTTTTTAAATGGCCACACCGCGGACATTCTTATCGTGCCAGCACCGTGCAGGGATGGTCCCAAGTGCAAAGCTTAAGCTCGTTTTACAGGCTGCACCCATTCAAAAGTTGTAGCCTGTTTACAAAGTGCCTCCCCCCCCCCCATGCTAACTGATTTGCAGTATTATAAAGAGCTCACCAACGACAAGCAAATTCGAAGCTGCACGGGCGGCATCTGGCGCTCGGTGTTAGTGAGGGTTGTTCAAAGACGGTCCATTTATAGTTGTTGAAATACAAGCACAATTGCAACATCTAAAATCGCTTGCCCATCGTGCCATTACATGGAAGATTTGGCAATAGTTAGCAACACCCGGTCCGGTAGTGAAAACGGTGGACAAGATTCTAAAGCAGTCCCATCTCTGTCCACCCAGTAATATAAAAAGGTACACCGGAGTCGATTGCCAGGTCGTGTATTGGTGGGGTGAAGTGTGGGTAACTCCATCCTTTTCAAATGTTTGGCCGGCCTGGAAGATTAGGCTGAATATCCGTCTGTAAGGGCTCGAGCACTTCCGTGAGGAAAGTGCTGTGAGGAATCAATTGCAGGGCTGCACCTTTGCCTTTTCATGATAATGTGGTACAACCTCACCGAGTCTGAAGGCTCAGTTAGGAGTATTGTGCTCGGATAGATTGGCAACTCGTTCGTTTTTATATGCAGGGGGGGGAATATCGCAACGCCCAGAGAAAACCCACACCAACATTATAGGAATGCAAAAAATATAGCTTTCTTCTTGATTCTTTCGGTAAAGTCACGTAGAAGGGAAGTAATAAAATAATAAAAATAAAACATAATAAAATAAAATCATTCTCACGACGTTTCGACTACAACGCAAGCAGCCGTCTTCACCTGAAGACGGCTGCTTCACCTGAAGACGGCTGCTTGCGTTGTAGTCGAAACGTCGTGAGAATTATTTTATTTTATTATGTTTTATTTTTATTATTTTATTACTTCCCTTCTACGTGACTTTACCGAAAGAACCAAGAAGATGAATCCCTGCAGTAACGAAAGCTTTAAATCGAGTAATACAGCTTTGACAAAGTGCAGCCGGTAAGCACACTGCTGGATGCAAATGCAGTTGGTGTGGTAGCCCAATATTCCGAGGGTCCTTTTCCAAGGCTGTTCCATGCTGCTTTTAGCATCGGAAGGAGAAAGGGGAAAATGTGTGTAAATAAGACCAGCGACTAGGAAATAAATACACATGTAGGCCGAGCTATTAATAAATCCAGCCTGAAACGCAGCTGCAAGCCCAGACAGCGAATCGAACTCAGGATTCACTTTAAAATTAGCTGTGCTCGCGCAGTCTACCATGGTTTTACTGTGCGTGGGGCAACTTGGCATTTAGAAACACGGCAGCGTCATGACAAAAACAAGAACAACCCCTATGAACTCAACGACCTGAGTTTGATTCCCAGCTACACCAACCTGCGTTATTGACCATACATGGTGAAGTATGGTCAAACAACACCCCCCCCCCCCCCCCCCATTGACCGACACGGCGTGGTGACTCCTTTATCAAATAGTGGCTTTACAAACGGCTGTACTGTATGTTAAAATCTAACAGTACAATTATCTAATACAAAATGTATTTAAATTGATTGCTCTAACCTGCACTGTGAGGGCATGGTTTACTGGATCGTGTTAAAGGTTTATATGCATGGGAAATCGTTTGTAATAAACAGTACAGTCAGTAAATTGTTAAACAAGATGTGTGTAGTTGTCTCTCAATCCCCCACTACCGAGTAACAGCTTTAGCTGGATCCTCTTGAAGGAGTCATGAGGCTCGGTGAGGTTTTCCTGGAGGCAAAAGGCAATCCAGCTTCCTCGTACACACCAATAATCAGGAAGCAATGGGTCAAACATCCCATGTAAGGACACGGCTGTGTGGGATTTCGTGGTAGTATACTGATGTATAGCTGCCGTCAGATGTGTTTTCAGATTGTGGCGCGTTTTGCTCTTGGATGATATCCAAAGTTTCACTTCCAAGTGCCGAGAGGAGGGTCTTTCAGTGACTCAATTATCCAAGTTGATTCCTGAAGCTCTGTGTTTTTGTTTTAAATGTGGCCATGTGGATGTCACACACGGCAGCAAGTCCAGCGGAACATCGCCAAGCTTTGCAAGAATGGCAGCTGGGTTTCACGGGGCAATAAAAACGTACGACTGAACTTTCGAGTGTGTCACAGCATGCAATTTAGGCAATACACACAATTTTGATTTCCACTTAAGTTTATATATTTTTATCCGGTGGAATACCTTTGTTTTTACTGCTTGAGTAGGCCTGGGGAGACCCTACTTCCACACCTAGATCCTCTCCCCAATTTCGAGGGACATATTTGGTTTGCATCTTCTAGGTGAGAGTGATGGCCTTGGTGAGATTGGTATTCTCCATAATTACGATCAGATTCTTTATTTAGACCGGAGGAATCTGATGAGCGATGAAGTTATTTTTCACAGATGCCCAGTAGTGGCGGGTCAGCAAGATACAATCATACAAAAGAATCATGACTCAAAGTTGAATAAAAATCTACAAATTAGATCTATACAGTATACACAAACTAAATCAACAAATAAGATACAGGACTGTAAATAGAAATGTACACCCCTTTGTTGATTCACTCCTGAAGGCCTTTCCCCGTATCATGCAGAGAGGTTGTATGACCATACTTCACCACTTTGGTTAGTGTAGATTGGTGAAGATTGAGGGAAGGGATGGTGCACCGATTCAGATATCATTCGCTGCCTATCTTAGAGCCCCGACAGCGAATCGAACTCAGGGTTCATAAGACCGTGGCCCGAACCACCGCACCAAATCAACAAGTCCCTTTCCCATTAACCTATCTTATCTCCGTGTGTACCTTATTCCTCCGTTACATCTACATTATCTATTTCATGGCCATGTTCCTCTCTCTCTCTCCTCCGTAGAGTATATCTTATCTCTCTGTTGCTTGTCTCACTCACTCTCTCCTGCCTAGAAAAAAAACGTATTTAAGTTGTTTCCTGGTCAAACTAGCTCAGAGCAGTGCTCGTCACAAGGTAAATAAAGTCCTACATTTATGTCCAGGTATAAGGGCCCTAAGGGTGAGTTGTGGCGCACAGGTTACCACGCTCTCCTGTGAACCCGGACATCCAAGTTTGAGTCCTGGTCGCGGCTTACGACATCACTAGTCCTATGATAATATATGCATTGTCCTTGAAACTGGTTGGTCCATACCATCATAGTATGTTTTTTGTTTGCATTATGACTGCAAGTATTGTGGTTAATGCAGACATGAATCCTTGTAAAAAAAAGTTTCAGTTTTGTTGCCAGAAAATGGGGGAAAACCCTATTATTATATTTTGGTACTGGCAAAGGAGGTTTAATGATGTAAAAGTTATCATCACGTCGCGGCGTGAGGGAGGCTTTCCTTCATTCAGCAGCGGATTAACAAAGGAACTTAAGTTGTTTGACTCTGTTTTGTTTGAGAGCCCAATTGAGACTAAATACTGTACCCCCTCTTTAAAAGACCGTTTTTAAGAGTTCTGGGGGGAAAGTCCATCTTTCTATGGCAGGGGTAAGGCTATCTATAGGTCATGCACTGTTGTCCTTTATCAATTGATTTAAAGTATGCAGTACCTCAACGCACTGTATTATCACCTGATGATGATTGCTTGTGTTGCAATCAAAACGTCGTGATTTATTTTTATTTTATCTTATACCTACGTGACTTTACCGAAAGAACCAGAGAGTATGCATTGTATTATATTTTGACTTAAAACTTTCTTGACTGCAGGAAATCATATTCTTCGGTTCTTTCGGTAAAGTCACGTAGATAGAAAAAATAAATAAAAAGAAAGTTAGTAAAATTATCACGGCGTTTCGATCGCAACACATGATGACGACCACTTGTGTTCACTTTATTTTTTATTATGTACTAGCTTATGTACCCGGCGTTTCCCGGGCCAAAAAAATATTTAAAAACTACTCCTAAAAATCTAACAGCAGTGCGTACTAACTGTGGTGGTACCTGCTATGATTACAGCAGTGCATACCGACTGTGGTAGTACCTGTTATGACTACAGTAGTACATGCTGACTCTATAGCAGTATTTATCGACTCCATAGCACAAAGTACTCACCTGACAGAGTGGCGTGGTGAGGCCTAGTCCCGTGCAGAGCCTCTGGCCTCGCCTAGATTGTCCAGCCGGCCGAAGTGGCACCTTGGCAGGCTGGGGCTGGGCTGCTACCCCTGACCCCCCCCCCCCCAGCCACGATCTCCCCGGCCGCTGTGCAGTAATATCTACGGCCTATAGTGGTATCATCTAGCGACTGTATAGTAGTAATAACTGCACGCATCGGGGTGGGGGGGACATCACACAGTGAAGCATTAACGTCAGCGTTTAGTGTATTTTATAGCATTTTTAACGCGAAAGAAAATGTCCCCCTCACTCCCACCGAAGGCGTGCGACTTGGCATGGGCCGTCCTCCCCACCAAAGGCGCGTGAATTGGTATGGTCGTGCACGCGTCACAAATAAATAAATGCAAAGCGCACAGAAATCGCACTAAATCGCTAATTAAACTAATTTAAAGTTGACGGATGTGAGAAAGGAATAGCGCTTGCTCACGGCAGGGCTTACGGCGTGGTACCTGGCTATTTTTATTTAACGTAAACCCCACGGTTGGAGAGCCAAATCCTTCGCAAGCGTGCGAACACACACAAGCCCCGCCACAAACCCCACCACAAACCCACAGACAAATTTTAACTTTTATATATATAGAAGAAGATTATTAGCACTCTATTATGTTTTGCAAGCTTCTACTCCAAAAAAGACACGTGGGCGGTTATTGAAATACGTGACCCATTTGGAATCAAAATGGCGACTGAAATTGAACAGTTGACAGACCTTCAGAGAATAGGAATGCGTGGCGTTAACCAACGCCTGTACAAAAGATGACCACGGAGCACTGTGGACGGTAACGTTCTGGGAGTGAAGAGCAAATCGAGCCCTGAACCTGAACCCCCCCCCCCTTCCCCCCGGGGAGTCACCGACACGGTCCCCGGTTATGCGCCAGAGCCACGCTGTCAAGGTTCGAGATGAGGGAGTTAGGGATCGGGCTCAGGGTCTGATTGGGTGGCGTTTTGGTCTGTGGTTGGTTACGTTCGATATGGATCGGGCTGATGTTAGGGTATGTATTGTTGGCGAGTGTAAGTGATTTCCTGCTCAAATGATCAGTGGGGCGGTGGTCATCTGCTGCTTACAGCCCTAAGCCAGTGGTGGAAATTCCACATTCATATGTCGGGTGAGAGTTTATCCATAGGGCAACCAAAACCAATGCGGTTTGCTCGTAGGGTTTGGGCTCGGGTGATGGTCTGGTTGGCTTGTTTCATTCGAGTTGAGTGTCGGTTTAGAGGCTAGTTTTGTTCCGGTTAGGGTCTGGTTGGTTCGTTAGGCTAGGATTAGGGTCTGGATGTCTATTATGGTTTGGGTTAGGATTTTGTGAGTGCTCCAAGTGAGGTATTTTGACTTTAAAAGCTCACAGCACCTCCGAGCGACAGACATTTTAGTGAGTCAGCAAATTACCATTTTGTTTTCTTTAAATATTTTTTTAAGTCCAGTGAAAAAAAGAGATACTTTCCCTTTTTTTGGGGCAGAATTATTGCGAGGACATTTCTCTCGCTCTCTCTCCCTCGCCCCGCTCTCTCTCTTTGTTGCTTACCTCCAATTGTTTATATATATATACATCCCCAGGGTAAAGGGCAGGATAGGGCTGGACTCAAGCTCGTGAAAGTGGTTGCAGCAGCAGCAGCGAGCGGGGTGGCCAGCTGAGTGTCAGGTGCGTTTCAGGTGAATTCGCGGAAGTGCATGTCCATTGGGGAACTGTTGGCGGGCATCGTCAATTCACATGCAAAGCTGTGATTCATAACTATATCTGCAGGTATTTAAGTGCACACACACACACGCGCGCGCATATACAGCCAAATGCCAACATACCAATGCACACACGACCATCACCCACCACCTACCCCATCATTAATTCCTAACACTTTCAAACAGCGACCACACGGAAATGCACAAACAGACTAATGTGCATACAGAGCCACCTTCATCACATTTGTACACAAATAATTATTTCGCTTTCCAGATACTGTACATTTATCACGTGCATAAACACCTGCAGGTTGCGTGCACCTTTACGCGTATTACATATTCGTATAATCTTAACAAGCACACTGGCAGATCCACTCACACGCTTCGTGTCGTATAACAATACACGAATACATCCTGGACATGCGTATTCACCGACAAACACAGGACTGCACTGTAATTAATACACACTATTTACAGCACACACACACAACTACTACAGCATGTGCATACACAGGTAATATGCACGTAACATGTATGGAAAGACACCCAAGATGCGCACACGCCGGCGCACCCTCTAACATGCACACGCATACGGATACACACACGTACCAACATAAACACACGTACATAGACCAACCCTTCAACACATGCAAGGCACACGAACAACACACGTACCACATACAGAGGCTGCATATACACGTGCACACACAGCTATATATGTGCACTCTGACACTCAAAAACCAAACCGATCAGAACACGCACACACATAATGTGACACACACTGACACACACACACAGACAGACACACCCACAGTGACACACACACACTTATCCACCAACACACGCGCATTTACATACGTACGCTCACACACACTGACAGACAAAAGGACAACACACACAATGTAACACACACTGACACACACACTGACACACACACTGACACAGACACAGACATCCACAGTGACACACTGATCCACCAACACACACACACACATTGACATTCATACATACGCTCACACACACTGACACACACACACTGACACACCCACAGTGACATACACACACATCCACCAACACACGCACATTGATATTCATACACACGCTCACACACACCGACACACACACACTGACACACCCACAATGACATACACACACATCCATCAACACACACACATTGACATTCATACACACGCTCACACACACTGACACACCCACAGTGACATACACACACATCCACCAACACACGCTCACAACTCACGCTCACACACACACACTGACACACGAAAGGAAAACACACGCACCCACACTGCGTCAATATATTTGTACGTCTATCCTGTTGCACACACAGGCACACACACACACAGACACGAGCACACACGAGCAGAAATATAGTGAACGTGCCAGAAAAACGTGTTTGAACAGCGATTGTTGGCACTGTTGGAGGCTGAGGTGATAACTGCAGCGCTCAAAACAAACCGCGTGCAGGTTCGAACCCGGGTCGTGGTTGTGTCGGGGAGCTCGCTGGCTGCTTGGATTATCGGCGGTTTAGGGACGTCGCTTAGGCCTTGTTGGGTTGGTTATTGGCATAGGTAGGCAGGTAGGTGGGTGGTAGGGTAGTTGGGTGGGTGGTAGGGTAGTTGGGTGGGTGGTAGGGTAGTTGGGTGGGTGGTAGGGTAGTTGGGTGGGTGGTAGGGTAGTTGGGTGGGTGGTAGGGTAGTTGGGTGGGTGGTAGGGTAGTTGGGTGGGTGGTAGGGTAGTTGGGTGGGTGGTAGGGTAGTTGGGTGGGTGGTAGGGTAGTTGGGTGGGTGGTAGGGTAGTTGGGTGGGTGGTAGGGTAGTTGGGTGGGTGGTAGGGTAGTTGGGTGGGTGGTAGGGTAGTTGGGTGGGTGGTAGGGTAGTTGGGTGGGTGGCTGGGTGGTCAAGTCGGTAGGTGAATGATGGTGGTTGGGCAGGTGAGTAGGTGGGTGGGTGGATAGGTGGTCGGGTCAGTGCATGGGTTAGGTGTGTGGATGAGTAAGTGGTTGTATGTACGTTGAACTTCTTTCGCACAGTACCTAGCAGACCGTGCTAATGGGAGGTGCGGTTGAGTCGGTGGGCAGGTGGGTGCGTGGTTAGGGGTAGGTGGGTGGTTAGCTAAGTGGACGATTTGAATGGCGATTGGTTGAAGAAGTGCTTTGGAAGTTGAGTATGTGGGTGGGGGTCGGTCGTTGGTCGAATGGGTAGCAGGGTGGCGAGATTATGGAGAGGGCATTGATGAATTCACTCAATACGGCGGTAACGTGCTCAAATCCAGGCGAGAGCTCATTGATTGATTGAGGCTGGCAGGCAGGCGGGCAGTCAAATAAAACCTCCCTGGCGAGGCAGAGCTGGGATCACCCGCGGATCTACGAACACGGGGGTTGAATTCTGCTTGAATTACAGCCCTGAGACAAACGGGCAACGGCACCTCTACGCTCCCTTGAGCCGCCGCAAAGAAGCTCCGCTGTGAGCGGAGCGCAGCGCGCTCGCGAGGCGATGAGGAGGACGCGCAAGGGCACGGCGGCGCTGGCCGCAGAGGATCCAGGTCTAGGGTTCGACTCCCAGTCCGCGGTGCAGATGAACTCGACGACGAGGAGGCGGGCTTCGCAGTTCCTGCAGGTATTTGTTTTGTGTCGCTGCCGATTCAGCGGATTATAAGAGAGCAATTATCGCTCACCCCTCCGCCCCCCCGCCCCACACATCTTTTTTCTGGATTTGAAAGAAAAAGTTGGAGTTGTGTCTTATAATTCGGTAGGGGTGTGTGTGTGTGTTTGGCATTGTGCCATAGATAGGTTCTCGCAAACAGGAGTTGCTAGTTCTATATGGGGAGTCTTGTGTGTGTAATATATATGCATAGGTGGAGTTTGACTTCGAAATTGGGGGGGGGGGGGGTGGTAGGGGTTCGCTTTGGCCCTAGTATTAGGAATTGCGTGCGCATAGAAAACTTTTTTTTCATCTTGCTTTTAAACTACTGAAAATTCATTAATTAAAGTGTCTAGTTTGGGGGGACACTGCCCCCCCCCCCCGTGCCCCCCCCCCGAACTCAGCCCATGCATATATGAGAAACCACATCTGTATGCCTTTTAATGGGTTGACATCGGGCACGACATTTGGGGTGCGTTTTACTTTTCCGGAGCGTCTCATGGGGGGACGAAACAAAAGAGGCGCAGCCCCGCAACGGCGTGCGCTCTCACCCCGCCGGCTGCCAAGAAGTAGGTCGGAGCCTGCTCCAATTGGAGGGAGCTCCGCTCTGAAATTCCCTCCCTCTCTCTCTCTGTTGGGCAGTGTTTGGCCAACCTCGCTCATAACATTCGGCCAGACGCCTTGGAAGAATAAGTGGCAGCAATGCCCCCCACACTCTTCCCCACCACGCCAGCCAACCGTGGTGCAGCAACAACAACACTTACAATTGTCAAACTTGCCACGTTGGGGCAAGTGTGCTCCTACCCATCACTATTACATCTTTCATGGCACATTAAGCTCCCCCTATTTGGTGTGTGCTCTGTGTATTGTATTGTACGCAACTATATACTCGGTGTATACATTAAGGACGGTATACATATTGCACTGTTGGTGTTTCTTAATGTCTTTTATATATTTTTGTACTCGCCAAAATGAGAAGTCTGCTGTAAAAGGGGATGTTAACGAATCGGTGATATCAGGACCTCTGCAGCTTTTGCAAAAACAAAATTCGTCGCTATGTGCCAATACTGACACTGCAAATTGTCGTAAAGCTAAATGCAGTATTTATTGTATCAACTTCTAAATTGCTAAACTCTGAGAAAAGTGTATTTTTTGCTTATTGGAATACGGTATCAAGGTCTTAGTTTGTAAACATACAAACAACTGAATATTGTACATAGTGCACGATATTACTGTATTGACCATACTTCACCTCGCTAGTTCATGCACCGTTTTGCCTTTTAAGAGCGTCTCGTTGACAAGTCGAATTCTCAACTCTTTAGACCGTTGAGTCATTCTCTCGTTTGTAAGAGATTTGGAGTAAGGATATTGTTTTCTCCAACAATTCGTAACATACATATGCATGCCTTGTGTTGTCTAAATAAAATGCTATAAATGTCTTGTTTTATTTTATTTTCATTAATTTTGATGTTTTACCTACGTGACTTTACCGAAAAAACCTAAGAATATGCTATAAATGTAATTTAGGAAGGGCTTTGAATAGTATTGATGGAAATTACAAGTTGATGTGGTGGGAGGGTCCAATATTCCTTAATTTTTCGAGGAAAGTTGTGGCATCGGCAGTCGGTGGTACTCGTGTAATAAACGACTGGACCGCCCGCATTACACTCGTATTACTGACTCCAGAAAGATAAGTTGATCATGATGGGTATGGGATGGGATTTTAAAATCGCTTACATGGGATTTTTTTTTTCCCTTACATGGGATTTTAACCGACTGGGCTGTCATGGCCGTAATAATTCAAACCTACACCCACACCGATCCGATAAATTGTTGCAATTCAGATCCTCAATTTGGCTCAATAATCGTTTTTATTAGTCTGCATTTTAAGCTTAAACGCGTAATTGTTACCTTAAACGCGTAATTGTTACAAATGTATGTTGAACTTCTTTCGCACCATACGTAGCCAACCTCGCTCATCGGAGGTGAGGATAAGAAACGAAAATGCACGATTAAATGCATGTACCTTGAGCTTTGAGAGTCAAGACATTTTTACTTTGTTAAACCAGGTAATGACTCAAGATAACCGGCATAGTTCCCAATTGCTAGAGCGACCTCGTTCACAATCGCAAAACGGATATTCGACGATCCGATGCATCATTACGCCCTTATAAGCTAAGACACGTCGCAATGAGAAACGTAGCCGATCTGAAAGTCACATTGGAATTTGGCTCAAATCATCGTGGACCCTGTCGCCTTTTCACGCGACGTGTTCAGAGTAACCCAGTTTTCTAGTTTGTACCTTGGACAAAGGGAGCCACTAAATTGACCTTATCAGTGCATGAGTGGACTTGCCAAAATGCGTTCGGAGTGATTGGTTTATAGATGACCTTCATTTTTAAACCCGTAAGGCAATATATAACATTGCGAGCAAAAGCCTCTTCCGATGAGTCGTTTGATTTAAATCAGTACCGTAGCGATAAACAAAAGTGGGTTGTAATAATAGGGTTTTTCCCATTTTTTCTGGCAACAAAACTGAAACCTTTTTACAAGGATTCATGTCTGCATTAACCACAATGCTTGCAGTCAAAATGCAAACAAAAAACACACTGATAATTGTTTTTTTACCCTTCTATCTGGCAACAAAACTGACACCTTTTTACAAGGAGTCATGTTTGCATAGACCGCAATACCTGCAGTCATAATACAAACAAAAGAACATAACTCTGATAATGTGCACTGTCCTTGAAGTTGATTGGTCCACACCCGAGACAGCTTTCCTTAGAGCCTAGTCTCACATGGGTTGGACCAGATGACGCCAAAAGGCGCACAACTCAAAGACAATGCACCATCAGAGAATGAGAGCTCGGGGCAAGCATCTACACTATGGGAACCTCATTTGCCAGTAAAAATATGATAATTGTTTTTTTACCCTTCTATCTGGCAACAAAACTGACACCTTTTTACAAGGAGTCATGTTTGCATAGACCGCAAGAGTTATGTTCTTTTGTTTGTATTATGACTGCAGGTATTGCGGTCTATGCAAACATGACTCCTTGTAAAAAGGTGTCAGTTTTGTTGCCAGATAGAAGGGTAAAAAAACAATTATCATATTTTTACTGGCAAATGAGGTTCCCATAGTGTAGATGCTTGCCCCGAGCTCTCATTCTCTGATGGTGCATTGTCTTTGAGTTGTGCGCCTTTTGGCGTCATCTGGTCCAACCCATGTGAGACTAGGCTCTAAGGAAAGCTGTCTCGGGTGTGGACCAATCAACTTCAAGGACAGTGCACATTATCAGAGTTATGTTCTTTTGTTTGTATTATGACTGCAGGTATTGCGGTCTATGCAAACATGACTCCTTGTAAAAAGGTGTCAGTTTTGTTGCCAGATAGAAGGGTAAAAAAAACAATTATCATATTTTTACTGGCAAATGAGGTTCCCATAGTGTAGATGCTTGCCCCGAGCTCTCATTCTCTGATGGTGCATTGTCTTTGAGTTGTGCGCCTTTTGGCGTCATCTGGTCCAACCCATGTGAGACTAGGCTCTAAGGAAAGCTGTCTCGGGTGTGGACCAATCAACTTCAAGGACAGTGCACATTATCAGAGTTATGTTCTTTTGTTTGTATTATGACTGCAGGTATTGCGGTCTATGCAAACATGACTCCTTGTAAAAAGGTGTCAGTTTTGTTGCCAGATAGAAGGGTAAAAAAACAATTATCATATTTTTACTGGCAAATGAGGTTCCCATAGTGTAGATGCTTGCCCCGAGCTCTCATTCTCTGATGGTGCATTGTCTTTGAGTTGTGCGCCTTTTGGCGTCATCTGGTCCAACCCATGTGAGACTAGGCTCTAAGGAAAGCTGTCTCGGGTGTGGACCAATCAACTTCAAGGACAGTGCACATTATCAGAGTTATGTTCTTTTGTTTGTATTTTGACTGCAGGTATTGCGGTCTATGCAAACATGACTCCTTGTAAAAAGGTGTCAGTTTTGTTGCCAGATAGAAGGGTAAAAAAACAATTATCATATTTTTACTGGCAAATGAGGTTCCCATAGTGTAGATGCTTGCCCCGAGCTCTCATTCTCTGATGGTGCATTGTCTTTGAGTTGTGCGCCTTTTGGCGTCATCTGGTCCAACCCATGTGAGACTAGGCTCTAAGGAAAGCTGTCTCGGGTGTGGACCAATCAACTTCAAGGACAGTGCACATTATCAGAGTTATGTTCTTTTGTTTGTATTATGACTGCAGGTATTGCGGTCTATGCAAACATGACTCCTTGTAAAAAGGTGTCAGTTTTGTTGCCAGATAGAAGGGTAAAAAAACAATTATCATATTTTTACTGGCAAATGAGGTTCCCATAGTGTAGATGCTTGCCCCGAGCTCTCATTCTCTGATGGTGCATTGTCTTTGAGTTGTGCGCCTTTTGGCGTCATCTGGTCCAACCCATGTGAGACTAGGCTCTAAGGAAAGCTGTCTCGGGTGTGGACCAATCAACTTCAAGGACAGTGCACATTATCAGAGTTATGTTCTTTTGTTTGTATTATGACTGCAGGTATTGCGGTCTATGCAAACATGACTCCTTGTAAAAAGGTGTCAGTTTTGTTGCCAGATAGAAGGGTAAAAAAACAATTATCATATTTTTACTGGCAAATGAGGTTCCCATAGTGTAAAAAACACACTGATAATATATGCATTGTCCTTGAAACTGATTGGTCCACACCAGAGACAGCTTTCTTTTGAGTCTCGTCTCAATTGGTGCTCGACCAGATGACGCCAAAAGGCGTACACAGCTCAAAGACAATGCACTATCAGAGAAATAAGGGCTCGGGGTAAGCATCTACATCATTAGACCTCCTTTGCCAGTACCAAAATATAATAGGGTTTTTCCCCTTTTTTTGTTGCCAGAAAAAAGGGGAAAAACCCTATTATTATATTTTGGTACTGGCAAAGGAGGTCTAATGATGTAAAAGTGGGTTGACAGATAGTTGTTACAACATGTTTTCCACAAATATATTGGTGCACCACTTGGGTGTGAATAAGAGGCTTTTGAATTGACTTCCGTAGTAGCTCTGCTGCGTCTACTGCTGGAGATATTTTCTTGCACGAGGAGACAACGCACTGCTCACCAGCAGGGTTTGTTCATGTAAATCGATTAGTTTCGAGACACGTTGGCAAGACCACACACACTGAATGGAATTTCGGGGAAAAAGAAAATATATATATTTAAATTTAAAGAGGTTTGTCGATTTCAAGAATGTAATTAAGACACCACGATTGTGTCTTATCTGAAACATTTCCAGTGTGTTTTGTACTTTAGCTGTGTATTTTTGTCAGTGTTTGACATAGGCCAGGGTTCTTTTCGCCGGTGGTACACTGGCCCATATTTGGCCATTGAGGGCTCTGCGAGCTATGGAGAAATACGGCTGTACGGCACAGAGGCACTAGATTCGTGAGAGGAGAAATAAACAAGAGATAGGGATAGGAGGACTGTAGACAAGCCATAAAGACTCTTGAGATAGACTCAGAGGAGAGGTGCGTGACCTGGAGACCAGAGGCGACAATCCCTTGAACAGACGCTCAGATCTCAAGACGTCACGTGATGCTGCTCTCCAAACACGTGACACGCCGCGTCACACAGTCCGACCAATACACTTGAATAACGGCGACGGAGGATATCCATTGACGCTGGGCAATGTATATATAAATAAGTAATATTTTAGAAATACTTTTTTAAAAACACGCTTGAATGAAATGTACCGTACTAGTAATGGAAGAACTCCACGACTCCAGGAAGTGGCCCCGAAGCTTGCCATAACGTAAGGGGCCGTGGTGATTTACAGCCAACGTCAGTTGAGCGTGGACAATTAGAGCCAAGCCGAAACATAACATGTTTTAAAAAATATGTTTTTATTTTTTTACGATAGAATATAGTATTGTCATCAGTATGACATCAGTATACCAAGTTTGCAGTCGATACCAAATTGGGAAGTGGGTAAAAATTGAGTTACAAGATTTGATTATACAACAACAGAGTGAGTTAATAAACAGCGTGTAAAAAAAAAGTGGTTTGATATTTATAGAATCGCCTGGTTTGAAGAATGCATAACTCGGAGAAGCCTCGCTGACACTTAAGGATGGTTGGCAGGAGGCTCCTAGCAGTGGTCGGAGCGCTCGAATCACAGCGAAAAGGTTACGAGTTCAAATCCTGGATTTGCGTTTGACGAAACGAGTACCCACTTCTGTTATACAAGCCAGCAGTGGTCACAATCGCAATGGTCGTTTTATAAAGCATCTCAAGGTTACAGCATCTCCAATACGCTGCGGTATCGTGGGAAGCATGCACATCCGGAGGATTGTGAAGGTGTTTCTTGTGACTTTTTGTCTGAGCTGAGTAGTGTATTGGTAGTGTATTGGTTTAGCCATGTTTGTTTGTTGTAGTACAGAGTTAGACTGATGGCCTTAATCTAAGTTGTCTTGTGGTTGCTGTTGTTGTTGTTTGACTTGCATCCCACTGGGATTTTTGCACACAGCGTTGGTGTACGGTGTTTTTTTCTGCAATATTTTGCTGTCTTTTCTTGGATTTTCTGTTTGCACTCAGTCACATATTCACTTTAAGATGTTTTTTGTTCATGTTTTTGTTTTTTATTTGTTGCGGTTGTACCCGATTCAAGAGCCGAATGGCTCACAGGGCTATACCTAATAAATGAACTTGAACTTGAGTACGAGAGGAGGGTACTGTTCTAGGCCAGAGAGAGAACTGAGATGATGGCATTACATTATAGTGATAATAATGAGAATTCAAATTTAGAATGCGCATTTCATCCTATGATCCTGATGCGCAATGCATGAAAAGCAGGAAACAAAAACAGGGTAACTGACCAAACTAATGAGGGAAGGCCACTTTAAATAGATGGGGGGGGGGGTATGAATTCACCACGTAGGGAGAAAGGCAGTCCCTTCTGCACATGGTGAACAGGGAAGTCTTGAGCTGAGGCTCGAACACGGAGGTGGTCGTTGTAGTGTGGATGGTGAAAGGCAGAGGTAAATCGACCACTGACAGGGAGCTGTCGCCGAGACCACGTGATGTTTTTATTTTTTTTCGCTCGCGCTCTCACGTGTGTCCAGGGTCGGTGCAGTTGACCTTGAGCAAAGTCAAGCAAAATCCCTTTGCCGGCTTAAATTGAACATTAACTTCTTCGTGATATGAATTACCTGCTTGGTCCTAAAACCAACCGCTTTGTGCATTGTCCAGGGGACATTGCACAACGATTTCACCTTTTGTATCTCTGGTGCTATCAGAGTCACCGGTACAGGAGGTGAAAAAAAATGCCTTCTGGAATTCCTACATCCAGCAAAGCGTTACTGAATGCCGCTGCCAGAAAATAACCTGGGAAAGATGATCGCACGGCACTATTGTGTTTTAAGATACAGGGTTCATTCACATTGCGTCCATCGCAGCAACTTAGAGCAATGGGGATGGTGCTGATATAGATGGTGTTCGAGGGAATAGCAGATTCTGAGCAATGTGGCAGGACCCGCGACAGGTAACGCTTCTTTTACAGGTCCCCTTTTATATCCACCTCACTGATCTTTAATGGGTTATTGGACACGGTATTGTACTGTGTTGTGAACGCGATGGATGCCTCCATGTATTACAGAGGAGCAGAGAAAGTATGATGGTGCCACGTATATCAGGAGAGAGTTGCAAGATGTAACGAGTGCCTTGAGATTGGTGGGGGATGTGTCGAGGTTTTTCAATCGAATGTTTTCTCTTTAGATTTCTCTTTGTTTTTTTGTTGTGTGGGGTATCTATAAATGGGCCACCTTGCATTACTTTTCCTCAATAGGCCTCTCTTGGCTTATGATCTGTAAAAAGCGGCTTGCCGTGCATCAGCCACGTCTGAGATGCCTGCCTTCACCAACCCGCACTGACCAGAGTGGTGAAGTACGGTCAAGCGATTCCCATGATCGACAAGGTATGAGGAGGCCCTCATCCAGCGATGAATTGACAGGCTTGTAAACTGTTATTGTATTTTTTTTGTTTGATAGAAATAATATTTAAAGACACAGTATTCTCTGGGCGCTCCCAGTTTCCTGCCAAACACAATTGCGTTTGTATTAACAATGGAATTGCGCAAATATCTCAAAACGCGGCTTTCCGCAATGACACATGGGTAAGCAAATACATGATAACGATTATTCCTGCATCGATGTCGTTGTTGGGGCGTTGTTTTTACGGCGCGCTCAACTCTCAGATGCAACGTCACAACCGTACGTACGTACGTTGAACTTCTATTCGCACCGTACGTAGCCAAACCAGTTTCAATCCACGTCGGGGAACGACTCGGCCAATGATTATAATGGATACGGGGGGAGGGGGGGGGCGGTCAATAAAATCACGACCGCTTTGCGAGTCCTCGCAGACACGAGCCATGGTCAGCTACGGTCAATGCGTGGCGTGGCCCAGCCCTAGTAGTACATAAACATAATAAAATAATTTTATTTTTATTTTATTATAATAAAATAATTTTTATTTTATTTTATTATGTTTATATTTTATTATTTTATTATTTCCATTCTATGTGACTTTACCGAAAGAACCAAGAAGATGAATCCCTGCAGTCACGAAAGCTTTAAATCGAAATTTTTGGCAGATGTTCGCGGTTCGAACCCAGCGGCACGCCCTGGTTAAGACTGCGTCGAGAGTACTAACCAAAACAAAACGAGTTACAGCCTGCCTCGCAGTGGACGTTAAGGCTCCTGTGACGTCGTTCACAAGAGTAAGCGCCATCGTCATCGTCATCGTCCAAATTTGCCGCATTTGAATAATCGCTCACGAATGGACTGAATAAAGATGATGTACAACAATCATCACTTCCGACTGCAAAATAAACTTGGTAGGACCCTATTCCTCCTGAAAAATATTCATGAGACTCGGCGAAGCTTTCCTGGGTAAACGAGCAAATTATGATAATAATCATCCACTGTTGAATGTAGGTCTCCCAAAGCCACCACCATCTCTCGTGGCCGTGTGAAGTGATAATCCGCAAAATTATTGATGCAACAGTTACATCGAGTGATGGTATGCTGAATGGCGAGCACTCTGACTGAGTTGCAGAGGCAATGCCTGCCAGTGCATCGTGCAGCAGTAGCCACTACGCGCTGGCAGCGGCAGAATATTCTGCCAAACGAAGGTCGTAACGGGGAAGGAGGATGGATGTGCAGTCAACGCAGCGTTAAAAAAAAATTCCACGGGTTGATGCCCACATTTTTTTTTCCACCATGAGTTGTTGTGAGGCACCCTCCTAATCCTCCTATCCCCTCCTCAGTCTCGCTGTGCCCCTACCCACCCACCCAGCACCCCTATCTGCTGTCTTTTGACTTTGTCCTCAATGTTAAACCGTAAGCGAGGGAAGGTTGCGGCCATATTATTGAGCGAGATTCTAAATTCATTTGTGTGTCCTTTTATTGATTTCAAAGTCAAAGCCCTGAGCCTGTTCAAACGGGTCTCATGTGTGTCTCCGTCGTGAGGCCCATGGCCATTCGTGTTTATTCCACATTCCTACGTCAGGGGTCAGACCACAGGACAGTCACCCTTGACTTTGTGCAAAGTCCTGCTTGTTGAGTGGACCCTGAACTGGAATTTGAGTCAAACGCCTTGGCTACGATGCCACCAAGCCCATCGTATTTATACCTCTTCTGTGTCAACCGCACAACCCGAGTGTGTACTCGAATAACCACCAACCCATAACCGTGTGTGTTTGTCTTTAGCATATGCGAGTTGCCTGCAATCTCAGGCTGGAGGCCTGCCTTTTACGGGCCCATTTTTTTGCTTCACGGATTGGCCTCCATTGCCTACGTGAGGATTCGGGCCAAGCAGCACTACGTGACCAAGCGTGTCGGTCAGCAACGTCGTAAGGCAACGGAAACGTTTAATTTCACATTATTATATTTGAAAATTGAAATCCAGAGGGTAGCCAGTTGATTCGATCTCCAGGTGCGGCAGGAGGGGGGTGAGTTTCACGAATGCCCCCCGCCATCTCTGTCCACCCAGTAGCAAAGATGGGTCACGCCGCAGTGAAGTCAAACGGCAGGTCGCGTGTGGTGGAGGGCGCTCGTTCGCATTTAATGTTTAACCTCGTCAGCGCGGCGGGTGTTGACCTTTTATTAACGAGCATTTCTGGGAAAGTCTTACTCGGAGGTATTACTGAGATAGTTCTGCCCAACTTGCGTGGTAGTCAAGTAACTCAGAATATCATGGAAGCGCCAGCATCAGTTCAGGCCAACTGTGGTGCACTGGAATCATCTTGGGGTGGGCTGTCCAATGACACTCGGTATGAGACAGTGAGATGCTGTTGCATATCTAATTAAATAGGTATAACTATTTGTATACCTGGACGCCATGGTGGCGAGATGTTAATTACTTTGCCTGGTATGCAGGAGGTCGTGGCTTCGATCCTGACCCTCACAACCGTGCATATTTGGAGTTTGCATGTTCTCCCCGTAGCCCTCATGTCTTTCCCACCACATGTCGAATCAACAACATCCGTTGAAAAAATTTGGCTGCGATAAATTTCCACGCGATCGGCCACTTCGTGTGGTTTTCATTTGTGATAGCCAAGTCCCTTCTGAAGATAGCTATATAGCTCAGTGGGCCTTACCTTGGTGAAAAAAAAAATAGTTTACTTTAGTTTAAATACCGTACACTATATATGATGTATTTATCTCCTGATGACATGTACGTTTCTGCACAGTTCATCAGTCGGAAGGCTACGAGACGTGGATACTAACAACAAAAGCTAAAGGTGCAGCCCTGCAATGCCCAGCTCACGCCACAGTTGGTGGAAAAGCCTCTACTAGAGGGAGCTCTCGAGAGCTCCCTTTGGCCTACACTACCACGACGGCCAGACACGAACGTCTTGGAAAGGTTGGGAGGGCCCGCAAATTACGCAGCCAATAACCGACTTGTCGGTCGATTAGTTGTGGTGAACCAGTTGACACAGGCTGGGCGAACTGAGTTTGGGTGGGGGGGTGGAATTTAAGAAACTTTCCCCATCGTTTCAACTCCAAATCTCCTGGACATCTGTCAAAAAAGAGCTTAGTAGCTCATCGGATTCCTCCCGGTATAAATAAAGATTCTGAAAGGTTCTGAATCCAACCGGCGACCTCTAGATTCTGAGTCTTGGGGTGTGCTGACCGTTACACAACAGGCCAGACTCATGCATATCTCCACTCAAGCAATTTGAGGTCATGTACTTGTGTAGCTAGCCGTGTGTCGCTGCAGCTGAGCATTCGACTCTCTTTCAGAAGGGCATGAGTTGAAATCACGGGTTGGCTCAGCCCATCATTCCTCGAGGCTGAAAAACATATACTACTACTTTGTGGGAAGTCACCCATGACCATATCACAAAAATGATCATCCACATCAAAATAATAATTCTAATTTCATTTTATTTAGCGTCATTCATGCAAATTTCATCTCGCAACGCTGAATCATCTGTATCATTAATTTCCTCCATCATCATTTGCGTAATCCGTTATCTGTGCAGAGGAGTAGAGGAGAGTAGTGGCGTCGTGTGCGCTGTCCGGTACGATGGCGTCACGGGACGTGGGGTCACGCGCGCTGGACAGTGCACATGACGACACAGCTCCTCGAGGGTAAAGGGGGGACCCCGTGACGTAAGCGGGGTCGTAGCTGGAGTCAAGGGTCGAGAGAGGGTGAGACGGGGAGCCAGGGTCAAGAGGGTTAGGGACAGTGGAGATAGCTCAGCGCCAGGACTGGACGTGGCTGTGCTCCTCGGTCGGCCGTGTTGGCTGATCCCACGGCCGGCTTGGAGGAGACATCACAGGGCAGCCGGCTGTGTCGGGACCCAGTGGTTCACCCCTCCTGTGTCTTGTGTAGCCCTTTAATAAACGGCGGAAGCCCTTAACCTCACCTCCGTCTCTGAGTGAGTCGTCGCCAGCTCCGCAACATCTGTATCATCTCTTGACATCGCGATTTGAATCATCCATCATCATCATCATCGCCATGATCACAAGCAATGAAACAACTGTGCTGTTGAAATTATCACCCAGAATGCGCGCGATATCCCCACATCTCGGGAGCTAAATGGCGTTGAGCCTGGGCAGTGCCTGGATGGGCGACCGCCATGCATTCCAGGTTGTCATAGACGGCTGCGTGGCTGGGTGCAGCAGAGGCCAGTGCAGCATCACCCACTGTTGTACTGCACTGCGCTTCTCCACTCTAAGCATCTATTCTCCCCGCCTTCATTTTTAACTAAACTAACTCTTGATTTAAAGCTTTCGTGACTGCAGGGATTCATATTCTTGGTTCTTTCGGTAAAGTCACGTAGAAGGGAAATAATAAAATAATAACAATATAAAACAATACAATTCCCACGATGTTTCGATTGCAACACAAGCAATCATCATCAGGTGTGAAAACCACAGCAAGAATCTTTTTTTTAAAGAACCAAGAATATAAATATAAACTAACTCCGGTGAAGTATGTTCATATTACCACCCTCAGCATGCATGGCATGCATGGCATGCTGAGGCCCTCACCCAGCCTTAGATTTGGACTTTACATGGACCTGTCGTGAGAAGTCAACGGTTGTTGTCCTGGGGATAGGACTGGCTTCTGCCGTGGGGAATGTGGAATTTCGCGGTTCTGCCGTACAGTACATCTGTCCGATGCGGTTTCCGGGTAGTTTCCGCGTGTTGTTCGGCACGATGTCCGACGTTTGGCGCCCAACCCCTCCGCCACCATGTTTCCGGAGGAATTTTGGTTTGCCAAAAAAAGAAGAAGCACCCAGCACGTGGAGCGAAACGTCGGACATCGTACCGAGCAACACGCGGTCCGTACGTCCTCAGAGAACACGTCAGAGGACGGCTCGTAATCCTCGCCTAAGCCCTTTGGTGGAGCGCGAGTGTCACGGGGGTGTCGTTTTTCATCGCCCGGTGTCACAATTCGTCCGGCTTCACGGGAGGCAAATTGCTCTCACATCTTCGCGCGGTTACACTTTCCGAGAGGGTCCGGTGCTTTGATTGCTCGGCAAGCCGCCCGCGGTCTCGCTGCAGCACTGCCTCTGCTTCTGTCGGATCCATTGCGATTTGGGTTGTCGATCGACACAAAGGTTGTAGTGGACGGGCGGCCGCTCGACTTGGGTTCTACGGGCCGAGGTGGTGGCCACTGCGACAGCGGTGCTGATAGCCTGCGCCTAACTCTGGAATCCATTTAACTGAGATGAGCATGGCTTGTTGTGCGCATCACATTTGTTCGATGAGCGCGATCGTTGGCGAACTGAGCCTTGTCCAGCTTTGAGAGATAACGTGCATCGTATGACTGACAATTCATTGTTTAATTTAAATCACATCATGGTGCCTTTTATCACCTCGAATGGCCGTCGAGGTCAAGCAAACCGATTGATTACAACGTTTCTACTACTCCTTGGGTGTGTTCCCTCCTGTGGTTACCAAACTGTCGTTAGCCTCGACCACAGCCGGCATCCCTTCTGGCGACGTGTCCTGCCCCGAGACTCCTTGCTCTTCTTAGCAGGAGGCCACGCGCCGAATTAGGGTGTCCGCCGATAGAGATGTAGCGGTGTAATGGGCGTGCATGTCGAGGAGATTAGACGGATGATTGCCTAGCAAGACCTTGAGCGACGGCTTGGGAAGCCGTCATCCAGCAGTGGATAGATCATGGCTAATTGCGACTAATGTTGATGACTCCTACGAGCAGCAGTATAACACGCCACAATCCAGAACCGCTGTTCTTGCTGCCATCCTTCAAGCATCATTATCAAAGCCACGATACTCAATCGGAAGCAGCGTCGAATTTATAACGTGAGCCCATCAAACTCCATACGCACGACAGAGCCTGATTACATCCTTGTGAGCGTGGGAGCTGGGGACACGCTTAACCCACGATGATGCAGCCTCTGTGGCTCGGGCTGAGCCACTGTGAGCTCCCGTGAGTAACGCACACCCGGCCCACCAGCTCTTCTGTGTGCGATGATTGTGATGGAGCTGTGACTTTGGCAGGAGCCGATTGTTTTTGCTGAGAGAAAATTAAATAAACGTTTTTTTTTTCCCGAGTTGGCATTTGCAAGCGCTCTTAGATTCCTATCGTGTTTCAGTGTTTGAATTTTGGCAAGAAAATGTACTTGCATACGTATTGTGTGGGTACCGAATACCGAGTGGAAAATATAAGAATGTTGTTTTGTGTGACCGTCTCTGTCTCCCTCGGTCCCGCACGCATGCCGAGTGACTCACCACGATTTAGATCGACCGCTTGCTCGCTCACTCTGACTTACCTGTTTAATAACAACCCTTCCTTGACTCGCTCAGTCACTCACCCGCTCACTCTCATTGACACATTGATTTATTCATTCACTGGTCTCCCTTGACTCACTCAACCACCGACTCACTTCTAGATTTGAAGCTTTCGTGACTGCAAGGAATCATATTCTTAGGTTTTTTCGGTAAAGTCACGTAGGTAAAACATCAAAATTAATGAAAATAAAATAAAATAAAACAATAAAACGTCGTGATTTTTGTTTTATTTTATTTTCATTAATTTAGATGTTTTACCTACGTGACTTTACCGAAAAAACCTAAGAATATGACACCGACTCACTCTTATACTTACTCACCTTTTCACTGACTCGCTTAATGAGAAACCCTTTGTCATTAACATGCGCAACAAACAGCTTGCACACACATGCATATCATCCTGGTTTTTCTTTTGTAGGTAAACAATAAATATTTCTTAGAATTGGTGGTGTTTTTTTTAAATTTCTATTTACTGATATTATCATACGGCAAAACACACGCAATGCGTTTTGAAACATGTAACAATAATAATAAGAATTCACATTTGTAAGGCGCATTTCATCCGTAGATCCCAAATGCGTCACCGTGTATAGAAAGCAGGAAATAAACATAACCTGCAGGGTCAGCGGCTGGAATTAAGGGGGGTAAAGGCCAGTTTAGAAATGTGAGTTTTCAGGGAAGACTTAATAGCTCTTAACGATTGATTTTAGTTTTTACCGAAGGCAAAGCGTTCCATAGCCTGGGAGCTGCGCTGGCTTTCGTGTCAATTAAATACCTCGTCAAATACCACATTGTTATCAATTAAATATCTCGTCAAATACCACATTGTTATCAAATAAACATCTCGTCAAATACAGCTTTCTTTTGAGCCTAGTCTCAAAACGGTGTTAGACCAGAGGACGCCAAAAGGCGTGAATGATTAATGTATTAATATTGTTTGTTGTGAGTTGCTGACGTGCCCCTACTAGACATTTGTGAGATGCAAAAGCTTCATAGCTCATAGGATTCTTCCAGGATAAAAAAAATGTTCGGATTCTGACAGTGGCCATGTCAGAGGAGACCCTCCACAGAGCCTAGGTTCAACCCCTGGCTCATCATAACTGACTCGTCATAATCTGCATCGTCCATCATCGTCCGTATCATCCATCATGTTTATCGTTCGTCATCATCGTCATCATCAATAAATTATGAAGAATAATAAAACATTGTGCCCATATTTGCATGTTTGTTGGGCCTAAAATTGCATCTGTAATTGGTAAAAAAAAAAAAATTCTGCATCAGATTTGGAGTTAGAATTCAATCTCGAATTCAGGTCAAAATCCACACGACTGGTTATATCTCATTGTTTGCTTGTTTTGTTTGTACGATGTCAGCGCACCTCTTGCGCTCAACTGTTATGTAATGCGATGGTTGAACTTGCACATTGACCGTATACACATAATTCTGAAACCATCTCAAACCCGAGAACAAATATGCGCCTTCGAATCTGTGTTTACAGATCAACTTTAGGAACGGATTAATTTAATTTAACTCGAAATCACACTGGTTTTTGTTGTTCTTCCGGATCAAGATCGCAGTTTCTTTTCCTGTGTAGTTCGGGGCGGAAAGTCAGGGAGGGGAACAGTCGCAGCGAGTGAGTTGGGGCTGCCTCGCTAGCGGATGCTACCCAGTGATAACTGGGTAACTGGGTCCTGTCAAGTTACCCCCCCATCCCCCACCCCCGCACCCCTTCCCTTCCACTTCACCACGGATGAGAGGCGGTCCACTGAACTATCGCATTGAATCTAAAAGCACTGCTGGCCGCTGTCTCCGTACCGAGCCGACTGTGCGTGCGCTACCGTGCACGTAAAGGTTCCATCATTGGCATAACCACGATTTGTGTCACCGTGTTGAAGGGAGGTAAAACGCGGACAAAAAAAATGTATGCCGTGACCTTTCAACAAAATGTTGTGGGTGTCGCCGAGCCATCTCTGACCGGCAAAATGGCCTCCATGGCCCACATGGAGTGAGGCCCTCATCCAGCAGCGGATAGGCTCAAGGTTTTGTACATGTCCGATAGAACTATGGCGCTTGCCGTGGGAATATGGAATTTCCAACCATTGGCTGTTGGCCACGAACGGAGAATAGCACCACCGAATGAATGTTCGGCATGACCTTAGATTCAAGAGGGCAGTGTGGGACGAGATAATTCGTTTCTGAACTGGGAGTAAATTGGTAAACGTGGCGTGACGGGTCGCGAGGACTACTGGGGTTTCGGGGAAACCCTCTGTATGAAGGAATCAGCTCTGTCCGGTTCAATACCTGGAACACAAGGGGGGGAGTGGGGGGAGGGCGCAATAACTCACGTAATTTGATCCAATGTGAACGAAACTTGAGCGTAAAACTTTATTGCTCCGAGGGACTCGTCCGAAATCAAGATGCGGTCAAATTGAGGTACAGCACCTCCGATTGGCACGGTTGGCTTCGTACGATGCGTAATGAAGTTCAACAGACTACATACAGAGGTTGCCCGCGCCAACAGAGTTTCCATCTGAGACCCCTGTGGACACGCTCTTTGCTGTGCATCTTGACACGAGCGCTGCCGTAATTGCCGCCCATTAAATCATCCGAATATTTATTGATACTGGAGGAATCCGATGAGCGTTGAAGCTGTTTTTTTCACAGATGTCCAGTATGGAAGGGTAAGAACGTTACAACAACCAACAATGATAGCTCAACAAAGTTTCCTATAACGTGGAGATTTATAGCAAAACACCTGTTGAATATCTGTGCGTGTGCACGATCTTTTTCTTGCTTTGCTTGGTGAATATTCGAATCGTTTACAGGACAACCTGCGGCTTGCAGCCTTTACTCTGGCAGCTGACTCGCAATTGGCGGCTGCCCGTGGTCGCATGATCGAATTATTGATCACGTGACGTTGGTGGTGTGATGATTTAAATCTCCCTCTTTCTCACCCCCTCATAGGTTTGGGGGACCATGGGATTAGGGGGGGGGGGGGTGTTTGCCCCCTCCCCCTAACCTTTATATAGGGGTAATAATTAATCCGTGCACCTTAAATGAATAGTATTCAGGGGCAGGTTTCAAGTAAAATGTGTTTAACTCGATGAGAACTCAAGAGAAGTGGGCAGAGTTTCCTTTGCAAAAGTGACTCGGGACAGCAAACAGAAATCGGTGCAAAAACGTAACTCAATATTAAATAAAATACCTTTTTCTGTCGTGAAAGCTGGCTAAAATAAATAAATAAACAAATAAATATGTTAATTAATAGATAGATAGATGCTTACCATTCACGTTCAAATTCTAACTAAGTGAGAGAATCGTCGAAATGGATTATTGCACGGGTGATGTAAAACGGACAAGGATACAAATCAAATACAGGGTGGCAACCTTGGCGGCTCAAATTGAGCCCCACGGCTAATGAACTCTGTCCCTCCTTCCCCAATGCCCAAGTCCATTGCTCTCCCTCCGCCCCAAACACACTCCAGCACTGGCAACCAAAACCTTTGGGATGTTGACGATGGTGTGGCTGGGCTGAGTGGTACAGTACATGCACAGGGCCATATCTTATCCAAACAGTCACACCACAGCACGCATTCTTGAGCTGCTCTGAAAGCAGCCAGCAGTTCAATTGTGACCGGCAAGCAATGTGTGGTTCCTAAATGAGTGAGCGCACTTGGAAGAGATGCGTCTGCGTCTCCGCGTGTTTTGCGTGTGGCTGCGGGCGTGCGTGCGTATGTGCGCGGACGCACGCATGTACGTACGGGGAGCGGTAGCGTAGTGGATAGCGCACCTTGCTACGAACCTGATCGACCCGAGATCAATTTACACTCTCGGCCAACAACAGCAGCAATGATGCATATCTGAACTGGCCCTGGGCTTCTCCTAAGTTGGCTGAGCCTTTAATGAGTAGCTTGTGTGGTGTGTCAATATCAGCACTGGGGAGATGAAGGCGGTCGGTCGTGGTGGGGCTACACCACCGACTCGTGTGCCGTGCCGGACTTCATAGGTGCTACTCGCTAACAGCACTTGCCCCAACAGTCTGTTCAAGGATCTTTGTCTCGTGCGTTTGTGTGCGGAGCAGGATCTGAGCTGCTTCACGATGCCTTTCCTGGAGCCCGAGTCAGATGGACCAACAGGAGGGAAGAGCTCCGCCGACGTGAGTGTCCGTGAGTGTCTGTACCGACATGCGTGTCCATGTTAACGTGAGTGTCCGTGAGTGTCCATGCTGATGTGAGTGTCCGTGAGTGTCTGTGCCGACATGCGTGTCCACGTTAATGTGAGTGTCAGTGCCGACATGCATGTCCATGCTGATGTGCGTGTCCGTGAGTGTCCGTGAGTGTCCGTGCCGACATGCGTGTCCATGTTAACGTGAGTGTCCGTGCCGACATGCGTGTCCATGTTAACGTGAGTGTCCGTGCCGACATGCGTGTCCACGTTAACGTGAGTGTCAGTGCCGACATGCGTGTCCATGCTGATGTGCGTGTCCGTGAGTGTCCGTGCCGACATGCGTGTCCATGTTAACGTGAGTGTCTGTGCTGACATGCGTGTCCATGTTAACGTGAGTGTCAGTGCCGACATGCGTGTCCATGTTAACGTGAGTGTCCGTGAGTGTCTGTGCCGACATGCGTGTCCATGTTAACGTGAGTGTCCGTGCCGACATGCGTGTCCATGTTAACGTGAGTGTCCGTGCCGACATGCGTGTCCATGTTAACGTGAGTGTCCGTGAGTGTCAGTGCCGACATGCGTGTCCATGTTAACGTGAGTGTCCGTGCCGACATGTGTGTCCATGTTAACGTGAGTGTCAGTGCCGACATGCGTGTCCATGTTAACGTGAGTGTCTGTGCCGACATGCGTGTCCATGTTAACGTGAGTGTCAGTGCCGACATGCGTGTCCATGTTAACGTGAGTGTCAGTGCCGACATGCGTGTCCATGTTACCGTGATGTCCGTGAGTGTCCGTGCCGACATGCGTGTCCATGTTAACATGAGTGTCTGTACCGACATGCGTGTCCATGCTGACGTGAGTGTCCGTGCCACGACGTTGTGCTGAGTCCGAGGCTCCCCCCGATGGGCCCCCACCCCCATGGGCTCGTTTGGTGGCTGTCGGCGTTGGCCGTGTTGCCCAGCCATGCCGCGCGTTGCGGTTGTTTGCCATGGGGGGGGGGGCGGTTCGTCAACTTGGGGGGTGACGACATTGCCATGAAAGGACAACACGACCAGTACCACGATTAGATCGTCGTGTTGGTATAATGTCCATTTTTAGCCATAACCCTTACCAGATAAGGCCCACTGAGCTATGTAGCTCTTTTCAGAAGTGACCTGGCCACAAATGACAGCTCAACAAAGTGGCTTGTCACGTGGAAATGTATGGCAGCCAAATACTCTAAACGCGTGACGTTGTTTCTAAGTGTGGAGGGAAAAACCGGAGGACCCAGAGAAAAATCCACATCACCACGGGGAGACATGTAAACGCCAAATAAAAAAGGCGTCAGGATCGAACCCATGAACTCCTGCATACCAGGTGAGGTAGTTAACATCTCACCACCGTGGTGCCCCAGGTGTTACATCATGGGGAAATGTGCAAATTTATTTGGTTTTCCAGTAACATCAGAGGAGGAAAGTTGAAATGCAAGCAATTTTTTCACTATTTTGTACGACGTTTCGCTGGAGATTACAGCAACCAGCATCAGCTCCATTCCGTTGGCTACACATGTACCGTAAGCCCAATAATCGATTTGTAACCAACGTTACTCTGCGCTCCGTCACGCAGAGGCACTTTGCGGTGCCGCTCCTCCGTAATGCCCCATTGCTGTGCCCGCCGCTCGCCAGGACGCGCCGTGCTTCCGGAGCCTCCCGGCCGCCCTACCGTCTGCTCCTCCGCGCCCCGCTCCGAGCCACCGACTCCTCCAGCGGCGAGCATCCACGCCAGCGCCGCCTCCGCAGAAGCACGCGCCGGCGGGCGCCTTCCACGGCCACGGACAACCTCCCCCGGCGCCGGTCGCGCCGGTAGCGCCGGTAGCGCCGCTGTCCTCGCCTCACCGCCTCGCCGCGGCGGCGGTGGAGCCGAGCGGTCGACGTCGCAGCCTCCCGGGCCTTTTCCGCTCCGTCTCCTCGCCGCAGAAATCCAGCTCCGGGTCGAGCTCCGGGTCGGGGTCGGCTCCAGCGTCCGCCGTGGGCTCTCCGCCCGTGCCGTCCATCGCCTCGCGCTTCTTCTCCAGGTCCAGGCGAGGTAGGGGCGGCTGGAGGAGGGAGGGGATGGTGGGAGGCGGGAGGGGGGGTCGAGAGCTTTATAGGTCATAGAAATAGATATTCTGATTCTGTAAGCTCTCGAACGAGTAGGGAGCGGTGATTGCTGTGTACGATCCCAATTGAGTGATTTGCGGGTAATGGTGTAATTTCGCGAAACAGAAATAAGTTGATCGCCACTGCCCTTGTGCTAGACGTTGGTGATTCAACATCCCTGTGTGATCCACCAACCTCAGCTTCCATGTAAATTTTATTAAATGAAGCCTTTTGGGATTATTAAGAATTCGGGGTAGGATTAAATGTGAATGATCACAAGTTTCAAGGACAATAGGTCGAGGAGAGGGCAGGAGTTTGGCAAGTTAATTGAACAAAGAATGAACTCCAATTAAGCGCGCATTAATAGGTGCATTATTAATGCAACGTTTTGCCAAGGACTGGTTACTCTTTTAAATCTGCACGTTGTCATCGTGCAAGGTCACGCAAGTTTCATTATATAATTTGCATTAATTTATTTAACTTTCCCTGTCTCTCAACTGCTGGTTGCAAGGGCTCCCCCACGCCGTGTCGATCATGGCGGGGGGTTGTTCGACCGTACTTCACCACCCTGGTCTGTGCGGGTTGGTGTTGGGGTGGGGCAGCCCAGGACCGGTTCGGTTAATCACTCGTCAATGATGTCAGCCATAACTGGGAATAAAATTCGGGAGATAGGTTCATAGTGCAGTGTGCTGATCGCTGCATATGAAGTGTATGACCTGATCTATAATTATGATTCGGTGCAGTTATTCGTGCACTGCGCTACGAACCCAGCAACCCAAGGTTGTGTTCCTGATCATGACTAACGTGAGTGGCGACGGATATCTGAACTGGTCCTGCCCCCCACTCCTTCGTTCACCAACCCATACAAGAACTGGTGAAGTATGGATAAAGCGACCCATCCAGCAGATGGCACAAAGGGCTGTAAGCGAACTCTGATCCCTCAAGACGTCAGGGGCCGCTGGGTTCACCATAACGTGAAACAACTGAATCAATTCTTGAATCGCATTGCAGCTATAAATTGTGACACTTCCTTGAATTTCAAGGAGTGTGAACCGATACGTGGCTACGGTATAGCAAGTAGGTTTCTGTCCTCTGGAGTGTGCATGCCAAAGTTGAGTGTTAGCCCTCATATATATGGGTTTTGGTTTCCTGCCACACTCGGAAAAAAAACACTACAAAAGGAATTTACCTAACATTCCAAGAAAGGCTTTCCAGAATTAATGAGGCTTTGCTATGAAATTAAAGAATTACGCTCTATTAATGTGCACAATAAACAAACGTGGCGGTAATCCAGGTCAAAAAGTCAAATTGCCTTCTTGAGCATTAAGTCTCCATTGCTGGCTATTGAGCCAGTGGTGGAAATTCCACATTGCATGGTCGGGGGCCCAGTCTTTCCATGGGACGGCTCCAGTTGACTTCCCAAAAAATCGCCGCTGATCGTTTTCCATGACCCCCGGAGGGGTGATGCGCAAGGTGGTTATTTCTGCGCAAAATATTTAATGGCGTTTTAGACGCAGACTTCAGAGTCTGTTTGTGAAGATCTTGTGCTGGGACCTGGGAGGAGGCATTTTTGGCAAAGCACCGGACGGGAAGGAGTGACGGAGCTCGGCCGTGCATGGGATGGCACACCTGTCAAGCCCTCATCAGTGGCTACCCTATTACAGACCAATTCGGACCTTATTGGTCACCCCATGCCACTTATAAATCTCAATGTTCATCCTACAAAGTCCCATCACGAGGGAGAAACACAAACAAATAGACAAAAAAATGTTGCCCGTATTGAAACCGGCTGTACACCGTACGGACCTGAAAACTCCATTTCCCTGTACAAGAATACGTTTGAACCGTATGGGTTGACAGGTATGGGAAGGGCTCCATCGAACTGCACCAGATTTTCGCCAGGTCTCAGAAGCTAAGTGGGGTTGAGCCTGGAGAGTGCTCGGATGGGTGACTGCCGTGTGCACGAACGGGGTGCTGTCGGCTGCCGCCGTGGGACTGTGTTTTGTGGCAGCCAGACGATGATTGGGGCAATGTTCGTTGTTGTGCTGCCACATCAACGCTTCCTGCCTTCACCAGCACGCATTAACCGGCATGGTGAAGTATGGCAGTATAACTCTCCCACGACCCACACGGCTTCAGGTGGCACTCGAACAGCAGTGGATTGACAAAATGGCTGTGATGAACATGAAACAAAAAATGAGGCTTCCAGATTAATGTTTCCCAACGGTGTTTCTTCGTTATGTACGTTTAACTTATTTAGCACCGTACATAGCCAACAGTGCTCATCGGTGCGGGCAATGACGGAGCCAGGATTTTCAGGTAGGGGGGGCAACCCCTCCAGCAATGAACAATGATAGAGGAGTTGTTAGTAAGTAAGGACTTGTCCCTTGCTTTTTATTCGACGCGTGTGCGGCGATGGTGCAGCCATCGATCGAGGGTCGAATTCTAACCGTGTGTGATCGGCATCGCGCTCGCTGAAGGTGAATGCCTTCAGGGAAGTCGTGTCCTGTATATGCAACTGCGCACAATTCTGTGAGTCACTTATAACTGCTTTGCCGTTACTTATTGCCAATTATGGATCTCACACTATTGTCCTATCATCTCATAGAGTCCATGGCACGTAATATTATGCTACACAGTGGCAGTGGGGGTCGCAAAATTCCGATTTATTACTAATCAATCCCAATGATCCGACCGAAATTAGGGATTTCGATCGAATCATTTGGGGGGGGGGGCACGTTCCCCCCCCCACCCACTGGGTATCACTTCGCTAAATCTCCTTAGGGGCCATCCATTTAGTACGTACGCATGTAAGGGGGGTTAACCCAAATGCGTACGCTTGTGTATGGGGGGTTCTACTGACTGCGTACGCATAGGAAACGGGGGGGGGGGGGGGTTGAAGCCTCGATAATAATTTGTCTACATTGGCCTTCAAATGAGTTAGATAGTTCAGCGGTGGACTTTCTGTTGATATTAGTACTCCTTGATCATTTCTGCGTGGATTAAATATCGGCTGTTCTATAGGATTCTGGGGGGGGGGGGGTCAAGCGTACGTACGCAGGTGGAGGGGGGGTAGAAAAAGTACGCTTGCGTACAGGGAACAGCCAGTTTATATTTACTCTCATAATCATATCCATATTGATTCTTATAATTTTACAGTCATATCCAGCCTGATACACCACCATCATTAAGGAAAAAGTTTGATTTACAACAGTGTTTCAATCCCATTCGCCATTCAGCGTCCAGGCACCGTACATGCAGTGTACAAGCACCGTACATGCAGTGTACAAGCACCGTACATGCAGTGTACAAGCATCGTACATGCATTGTACCAGCATCGTTCATGCATTGTACAAGCACCGTACATGCACCGTACATGTATTGTACAAGCACCGTACATGCACCGTACATGTATTGTACAAGCATCGTACATGCATTGTACAAGCACCGTACGTGCAGTGTACAAGCACCGTACATGCAGTGTACAAGCACCGAGATGGTTATCTCCCCCCCACTCATTGGCTCCTCCCTGCCCAGCACCCTATATAAAAAAAACACGTGTCTTGAATAGCTCTCTTCACACGTTAAAGTAATTTTACTGGAGCATTTACACCTGATGACGGAGGCTTGTGTTGCTACCGAAACGTCGTGATTTAACTTAGTTATTTTCATTTATTATTATTATTTTTTTACCTACGTGACTTTACCGAAAAAACCTAAGAGTAGGTGGGGAGCGGTCAAGTTTTGACAGATTTTTGTGTACCTACTACATGGAAGGCCCCTAGACACAAAGTGAAGAGCGCTTTGTCGCAGACCCTTAAATGTGGCACCAAGCACAGGGGCCACTTTGGTAACGGCGATGTTAATTTTCCGCGTGGTACTCTCGTTGTGCAAGCGGAATAGGTTTTCAGTCTTGGGAATTTCTGTTGAAGGCCGTGATGCATCCAAGGCGCCTTTTTTTTTTAAAGCATCTGGGGGTGGAAGGGTGGCGCGTTGGTTAGCGCATTGCGCGATGAACTTGACGACCCGAGTTCAATGTTTGGCATTGGCTAAAGCCAGCGGCTAGGCGACATCTGAACTGGTCGCGGGCTCCCCCTTTCGCCAATCCACTCTGACCAGCATGGTGAAGTATAGCGTTGCACACTCGAAATGAAGGACGTGGGCAGGTGCTCCAAATCGAGGGCAGACACATTTATTGTGGTTAATCTGTAATCTTGTGAAGAACAGCACCGTCACTCTGTAAAATGCACCAGCACGTGTGTCACACGCAGCAATTCTTCCGAGTTGCCATTAACCACGTGGCTGGTGTCCAAGTGCGGTTATTCAATAACAGTTTTTTTCTTAAACCCAATGCTACTATTGATAAACTATCTTTGTCTTTGACAATAACATTTGAACATCACTATTCGAATATTACTTTAATCCTAAGCTGTATGTCTATCTATACCATCCACTTATATCGGTATCTTACACCCATTATCTGTACTGTATGTGTACAGTATACGTACTGTATGTGTCACTATTGTACAACTTACTACTTTACACGTGTTCTATTCTCAATAGCATTGCAAGTAGTCATACTCTGGGTGCATGGGCATGGTTATAGATTAAACAGTATTAGGGTTAGAGAATTACAATGACAGTAGGTAATTACAGTGCGTCATCCTTTACAATGCATTGTGCTAAAACCCCTCTAATTGCATATATCACAAATGAACAATTCAAAGCCAAGCTTAAAGTCTAGAACAAGTCTAGATCATTTATATAACGATCAAAAACATCCTTTGGGTCCTTTACCTGTAAAATGCACCAGCATGTGTGTCACACACAGCAATTCTTCCGAGTCGCCATTAACCATGTGGCTGGTGTCCAAGTCCGGTTAATCATTAACCCTGACAGCCACCTACAGGCCCAACTCAGTCATCACATGCTGCTGTACACACATGCATTGATGCACTGCACAACACATCAGGACTTTCACAGAACCACACTTTACTCCCTTGCTGCACAAGGACATAATTAAAAGAGTGGTCCCTTCCTAATGTGCCACAATAGTCAAACATTTCCTCTGACCGGAAGGCATGGGGAGACCTTCAGCAGTGCATTGATAAAAGGACTGTGCGTTTATTATCGTACGAAAACACGTACCAAAATGAATGTATGTTGAACCTCTTTCGCACCGCACGTAGCCAAACGTGCTGATGAATTGCTAAAGCGTGCTCACGTAACACACCTTCATGCGTGAATGTAAGTAGGTGGGTGATGGGTGAACAAATGTTCCTTCAGAGCAGCGGTGGGCAACTGGCTTCTCCTGAGCTGCACGCGGCTCTTTAATCCATCACATGCGGCTCTTTAATCCATCACATGCGTCACTTTAATCCATCACATGCGTCACTTTAATCCATCATACTTGACTCTTTCATCCATCCACATGCGGCTCTTTAATCCATCACATGCGGCTCTTTAATCCATCATACTTGACTCTTTCATCCATCCACATGCGGCTTTTTAATCCATCACATGCGGCTCTTTAATCCATCACATGCGGCTCGATCGAAGGGACATAACGGAGAACGTACTGTCACAGTAGTAGCAAAGATTAATGAATATCTCCCATTCTGTGCTGAAAACTGTCAATATATACGTATACACATATATATATAGACTTGGCTCTTTTCAGAACTCACGGGTACTTTTTTTTATTTTTGGTGTGTTACAGGTTGGCCACCCCTGTTTTAGAGCGTAGGGGCATCGGCACTGAGATTCTGGGTTGGTATCCGGATTTGAGGTTCTCCTGTTGTAGTAAGCTGACAGTCTAAGGCCCAGTCACCAACAACTGCACAAAAGTTAGATTAAAATTTGGTTTTTAATTTAGTTTGGCTTATTCCAGCTCTATAAATTATTTTGCTTTGATGGACGTCCAATTAATATGCAGTGGCACAAGTGGTGGGGTTGCACCCAGCCGGTGATCTGAGTTCAATCCCTTGGCCACGGATAACATCGTTTACGAATTATATCTGTGCCAGGCCTGCCAGACCCCCCATTGTCCCCTATTCCCTAACCCACACTGACCAGCATGCTGAAGTATGGTCAAACAACCCCCCCCCCCCATGATTGCCATGGCATGTGAAGATCCTGATCCAGCAGTTGATTGAAAATGGGCTGTAAATTGAACCGATAATGTTCACTCATTGATCCCTCCACCCGTGTTGAGTACTTGTTCTACCAGACTGGCTGACTTGTCTCGTTCATAATTTTCACTCGCCACACTGCAGGTCACACCACTCGCTCACCTACTCACCCACTCACACACCCACTCACACACACCGTATTCACTCGCCACACTGCAGGTCACATCACTCGCTCACCTACTCACCCACTCACTCACTCACCCACTCACTCACCCACTCACACACACCGTATTCACTCGCCACACTGCAGGTCACATCACTCGCTCACCTACTCACTCAGCCACTCACTCACTCACCCACTCACACACACCGTATTCACTCACCACACTGCAGGTCACATCACTCGCTCACCTACTCACCCACTCACTCACCCACTCACACACACCGTATTCACTCACCACACTGCAGGTCACATCACTCGCTCACCTACTCACCCACTCACTCACCCACTCACACACACCGTATTCACTTACCACACTGCAGGTCACATCACTCGCTCACCTACTCACCCACTCACTCACCAACTCACCTACCCACACACACCGCGTTTACTCACCACCTCACTGCAGGTCACACCACTCGCTCACCTACTCACCCACTCACTCACCCACTCACACACACCGTATTCACTCACCACACTGCAGGTCACATCACTCGCTCACCTACTCACCCACTCACTCACCAACTCACCTACCCACACACACCGCGTTCACTCACCACCTCACTGCAGGTCACACCACTCGCTCACCTACTCACCCACTCACTCACCCACTCACACACACCGTATTCACTCACCACACTGCAGGTCACATCACTCGCTCACCTACTCACCCACTCACTCACCAACTCACCTACCCACACACACCGCGTTCACTCACCACCACACTGCAGGTCACACCACTTCTCTTTCTGCTTCTTCCCTTGTACCGCTCCACTTTTAAATTCCCTCCCATCGTCCCTGTTCCCCCCAAGCTCTCATGATAACTTTGCTCAATTCAAGAATCGCGTTAGAACTCTAATCCGATTACAACGTTGACAGTGCTGTTTGTTTCTGGACGCTTGATGTTTGCACCTTTTTGTCTTTGCTCGGCTCCTGTTAAAATGTTTTATTCATGTTATCCGAGTGCGGTAGTTGCAGCTGATCCAAGAAGCATGACAACATTGCAAAGATGAAAAGGGAAGAGGGTCCTACTCCTTAGCGAGAGAGTGAAAAACAAATTCACCAAGTATGAGCAAGAGATCAGCTGAATTCAAGTCATTACGCGTTCATAAAGCTGAGTAACTCTTCATGTTCCTAGATTTGTTTCTCATTCATGATCGCTACTGACACCCTGTGCTGTGGTTCATGTGCCATTTCACGGAGCTGTCATTTGATGGAATCCGTCACCCGTAGCTGATTTTTTCAACTTGAATCAGATAAATCACGACGTTTCGAACGCAACACAAGCACCCGTCTTCAGGTAAAAATCGCGATATCCACGATGTCTGCTGCAGACATCGTGGATATCGCCAAAGAGATCCTTCAACAAGCTCCGGGATAAGAAGGCTCAGCTAATCGAGTCTCTCACCTTTCTGAAGAGATGCCGCGACTCTAAGGCGCTCCTCCTCGCTACACCTATATAAGCTCCTAGCTTTATAATGTTCTCATTCTTCGCCTGAGGACGGCTGCTTGCGTTGTGGCCGAAACGTCGTGAGAATTGTTTTATTATGTTTTATTTTTATTATTTTATTACTTCCCTTCTACGTGACTTTACCGAAAGAACCAAGAAGATGAATCCCTGCAGTCACGAAAGCTTTAAATCGAAATATCGCCAAAGAGTATGGATTCCTGCAGTCACGAAAGCTTCAAATCAAGATTGAAATAGATAGTCACCGCGTCCCGAATACATTTATTCTACAAAATAGGAAGTGATTGAATGTTTATTTTGTTGGCGTTGAGTTTATATTTTTTTGGGGAAGGTTTTTTCTAGATTTTTTTAATAGACAACCAGACCCCCACCCTAACCACACTCTCCAACTAGACCCTCACCTTCACCACACCAGCCAACCAGACCCTCACCCTCACCACACCAGCCAGCCAGACCCTCACCCTAACCACACTCTCCAACCAGACCCTCACCCTAACCACACCAACCAGCCAGACCCTCACCCTCACCACACCAACCAGCCAGACCCTCACCCTCACCACACCAACCAGCCAGACCCTCACCCTCACCACACCAACAAGACCCGCACCCTCCTCCTAACCACACCAGCCAGCCAGACCCTCACCACACTCTCCAACCAGACCCTCACCCTCACCACACCAACCAGCCAGACCCTCACCCTCACCACACCAACAAGACCCGCACCCTCACCCTAACCACACCAGCCAGCCAGACCCTCACCACACTCTCCAACCAGACCCTCACCCTAACCACACCAGCCAACCAGACCCTCACCCTCACCACATCAGCCAGACCCTCAACCACACCACACCAGCCACTCCCTCACCCTAACCACACCAACCAACCAGACCCTCACCCTAACCACACCAGCCAACCAGACCCCACCGCAACTCTCATCGCACCCCAAACCCCGCTCTCCGTGGTTGCTAGCAGCGCCCTCTCGCGCCAGCCACCCGCAACACTTTATGGCCCCGCCCTCTCGCGCGCCAGCCAATCACAACACTTCATAGCCCCGCCCTCTCGCGCGCCAGCCAACCACAACACTGCATAGCCCCGCCCTCTCGCGCGCCATTCAACCGCAACACTGCATAGCCCCGCCCCCTCGCGCTCCATCCAACCACAACACTGCATAGCCCCGCCCTCTCGCGCGCCAGCCAACCACAACACTGCATAGCCCCGCCCTCTCGCGCTCCAGCCAACCACAACACTGTATAGCCCCGCCCTCTCGCGCGCCAGCCAACCACAACACTTCATAGCCCCGCCCTCTTTCGCGCCAGCCAATCACAACACTTCATAGCCCCGCCCTCTCGCGCGCCAGCCAATCACAACACTGCACGGCCCCGCGTCGCGCGCTGTCCCAGGGGCCAGCAGTGGCGGTCCCAGCCCAGCCACTGTGGACCCCTCCCCCCCACCCTCCAGAGGCGGATCGTAAAATCTCCCAGAAGTGTCGGGCGGTTTTAACGAGGGACCCACCCCACCCCAACCCTCGACATCAATCAAACCACATTTAGTGATATTTATTTATTTCTGGTAAACACTCAATAAGATACTAATTTTCAGGATCTCATGCGCGCGCGCGCACACACACGCAGGCATGCACATACAGTGTCACCATGGCAACCGTGTCACCATGGTTACTGGTCCATAGCAACAACACACACAGGCATACTCACATAGATACACACACAGCGTTACTCTAGCATCCATGTCACCATCATCTTCATAACAAGTTAACAACCACTCCACTGATAATTGGTTTTTTACCCTTCAATCTGGCAACAAAACTGACACCTTTTTTACGAGGAGTCATGTTTGCATAGATCACAATACCTGCAGTCATAATACAAACAAAAAACATAACTCTGATAATGTGCACTGTCCTTGAAGTTGATTGGTCCACACCCGAGACAGCTTTCCTTAGAGCCTAGTCTCACATGGGTTGGACCAGATGACGCCAAAAGGCGCACAACTCAAAGACAATGCACCATCAGAGCATGAGAGCTCGGGGTAAGAATGTACACCATTGGAACCTCATTTGCCAGTAAAAAATATGATAATAGTTTTTTTACCCTTTTATCTGGCAACAAAACTGACACCTTTTTTACAAGGAGCCATGTTTGCATAGACCACAATACCTGCAGTCATAATGCAAACAAAAAACATAACTCTGATAATGTATGCACTGTCCTTGAAGTTCTGTTGCATCATAGCCATAGCAACTACACCACTGTAGACATATAATCACGTAGGTATTTTATTCAAGCCGCATAAGCCGTGAAGCTCTCTGCACTTTTAAATCTAAATTGAATTATTATTCTTCTTGGTTCTTTCGGTAAAGTCACGTAGAAGGGAAATAATAAATAAATACATATTTATAAATAAACTAAAATGTTTTTGTATTTTTTATTTATCTTTTATTTATTTTTATTTCCCTTCTACGTGACTTTACCGAAAGAGCCAAGAAGATTAATCTCTGCAGTCACGAAAGCTTTAAATCGAAATTGAATTATTATTATTATCTTTAGAGCTGCTATTTGTGTTTTAGTTTGTTGTCCGATTAGCACGGTTGAGAAGACGTTGAACACACACTGATACACACGAACTTCAAGTTCAGTTTCATGTATTAGGTATAACCCTGTGAGCCATGCTGCTCTTGACTCGGGTGCAACCGCAACAAAACAAAAACATGAACAAGAAACATCTTAAAGTGATTCTTGATTTGAAGCTTTCGTGACTGCAATGATTCATATTCTTAGGTTTTTTTTCGGTAAAGTCACGTAGGTAAAAACATTAAAAAGTAAAATAAAATAAAAATAAAAAATCACAACGTTTCGGAGGCAACACAAGCTTCCGTCAGGTGGTACCGTCACAGCCACGACAGCTGTATCAAGTAAATGAGAGATTGCAGGAGTTACCACTGCGTTTATATAATGGTTGGAGAAGGTGGTGGGGCAAGGGCCGCATACTTATTATTAATATGGTAAGGTGAGGTTTGAGACTAAGAACAGACTGCATTACAAAGGCTGAGCCTTTGTTATGGAGAGGTGCGGTTTGTGACTCAACCTGTAACAAGAAGACCACCACTAAACATGGTTAAACAGTAATGTTTGTCTGTCAAATAAGATTGGCAAATAGGTGTAGTTAAATCTTTTTTGCATGGTTAATCACATCTTTCCAATGATTACTCAGTTTGTAACCGTCATCACGGTTGAAATTATGTATGTGTTTGTAATAAGGCTCAGCCTTTGTTATGCAGTCTGTTCTTAGTCTCAAGCCTCACCTTACCATATTAATAACAAGTATGCGGCCCTTGCCCCACCACCATTATATAAACGCAGTGGTAACTCCTGCAATCTCTCATTTACTTGATACAGCTGTCGTGGCTGTGACGGTACCACCTGAAGACGGAAGCTTGTGTTGCCTCCGAAACGTCGTGATTTTTTATTTTTATTTTGTTTTACTTTTTAATGTTTTTACCTACGTGACTTTACCGAAAAAAAACCTAAGAATATCTTAAAGTGACTACACGCAACAGAAAAATGCTGGAAAAAACAGCAAAGTCTTCCAGAAAAAGCACCGTATTTCATTTCTGTGTGCAAAAATCCCAGTGGGATGCAAGTCAAACAATAACAACCAAAAGACAATGTAGATTAAAGTTATCGGGCCAACTCTGTACTACAACAAACAAACATGGCTAAACCAAAACGTTTTCAAAATCACCAAAATAAAGCTATAAAAGCAATGTAACAGTGATCATAGGAACTGTGATTAAAATTTAACAATAAACGATATACATAACATGTACGACCAAGCCAGAGTTGGCTGCAAAGTTTGGTCGTACATGTTAGCTGTTAGCCCATTAGGGGGCACAGGTGGTGCATCGGCCAGTCATCTCAGTCGACCCGTGACCTCTGGGTCCGCCCCGTGACCTCTGGATGTGCCCGTGACCTCTGGGTCTGCCCCGTGACCTCTGCGTCCACCCCGTGACCTCAGCGTCCGCCCCGTGACCTCCTGCCAGCGGGCGTTCGACACTTCACGTGGCCTCAACGTGCACACGGCTTGGCACAAGCGTCCGTGGGGACGTCACCGCCACTTAGTGGCGAATGGTGGTTGTTGTTATTGTTGTTCTGCGCTGTAGGGGGCGCTGCGGCACCGCTGCACGAGAGAGTAACACTCGTGGGAGCTGGGAGACGCCTTGATGGTACCCTGCAGAGGGGTTTCCTGCCACCTGACGACCTGGGAGATTAGTGCCAGAATGATGTGAATTCTGTATGGGCAGAAGACAGAAGTGGAAGCAAATGACGAAACGAGCTGTCTGCCCCCACGGATCGAGATCATTATGATAACGATGCCACCTGTCCCGGTTTGACCCGGAAAATCAGATCTTTGGGGCCGTCCATAAATGACGTCACGCACCTAAAGGGTGGGGGGGTTCAGACATTTGTGACGATGTGTGACGAGGGGGGGGGGGGGTTTGAGAAATGTGACGTCACATCAAAATGCGCAACTTTAAATAAATATAGACAACACGTTTTACTTAATTAATCAGACTTTTTAATAAATGTTTTCTCTTACAACATCAGAGTGCAGCGCCACATTAAATACGCACTACAATGACAATAGTTTAAAGCGATTTGAAGCATGTTTTATTTTCAAAATGGAAATATGGTTTTGGGGGGGGGGGGGGGCAGAGCTTTGTGACGTCATATTTGAGGGGGGGGATCTGACTTTTTGTGACGCCGTGTGACGAGGGGGGTGGGGGGGGTCAAAAATCCTCCAAAATCGCGTGACGTCATTATGGACGGCCCCTTTGGCCATCTGCGTTCGGGTGGAAGAGAATTTATTCGTCCCGAAATCTGGTACCCGTATTGTTGTCGAACATTATTGCGGCTAGTTTACTGCACAGTTCTGATAGACCTAGGCCGACGGAGAAATGCGTCTGGGTTTGGTCGACAGTGGAAAAGGTGGCAACCTCAGCCCTGCATGTTTGTTGCATTCTGTACTAAGCCCCTGCAGGTGGAAGTAAGCCCATGTAGGATAGGGATGGAACTCGTGTCCGTGACTCGTGTTGTGGTTTATGGAGTATGGAGAGGGCCAAAATTTGGACAACGGGTGAGCACTCAGGGTTGATGGTAGTTGAGGGTCAAGACTACAGTTAGGGTTACACTTGGGGTCAAATTAGGGGTCCATTAAACAGGGGACAATTAAACAGACATGAGCATCGTGTAACTTTTGAACCGGAGGATAAATTTGACTCTTGTTGTATCTTGCGCACAAAGACAAAGATGCTACTGCAGCCATACAAGCTGTTTGGTCAAGTGCTGTTTGGTCAAGTGCTATGAAAGCCAGAATGGGCGCAGGAGTGAGTTGTGTGGGCAGCACCATGCCCGGGCCATCTTTGTCTTTCCAGTGTTGATTTTTACATACCATACCAGGTATACATTTAAGGCTGAGTCGACCTAGGGGAGGCCCAGAATCGGTTAAGATGTAAATCGTCACGGAGGTTGGCTGTGGCTGAGAATCGAACTCAGGTGACTGGGTTCAAAGCGACGTGCGCTAATGGCTGCACCACCGCTCCCCGCTTTATCTTACAAACGCACACACGGATGCAAACATCCAGAGGGTTGCAAGTGTCCTTTGATATTCTAATTCCAAATTCGGGATTGGAGCCAGAAAACTGTCATGCTCTAATCTGAGCTAGGCTGCAAAGTGCAGTGCTTTTCGGTTTGTTTCATATACACATTACGACAAGGACGTAATTATAATATATATTGGGGGGAACACACCCCCCCTATATTCAAATATGCTTCAAATTCCCCCCCCCCCCAATATATTGCTATAAAATAGATTTATGTTTATATGATTGTGGTTATGGTTGTATTTTATAAATCCCTAATCTCTGCCACTGTAATACAATACACTATTAGACATTGTAAACTTTTTTTATATAAAAAGTCAATCCTATGTGTTAGTGAATTTTTAAATATTTTAGGCAGGAAATTCATTTTCAAATTTAGATTTCTTTTTTCTGGGGGGGGACCCCCAGACCCTCTGAAATATTTGGTCCCCCGCAATGTTGACTCCATGGCTACGGCCTTGCATTACGAGGATAACACAAGAGTAACGAAGCGCACCCAACCCATTGCCATAGGGGTGTGGGGGGGTGTGTGGTTATGGCGGGTATTGCGGTGGTTCAGTCCAGTGGGATCCAGTGTTTGTGAAGACCCCCACGCATGCCGTTCCAGGCAGCCTGTTGGTTCAGAAGTTTCATAATGGCCATGTCGGAGCACTGAACGCAGCCAGGTGTGTGACTGCGGCAGGGAGCATGATTGTGCGTTCAAATCCTAGTTGTGGGAATGCTCGGCCCATCATCCCTCTGAGACCAATAACATTACTACTAATTTGTGGAAATCAACAGTGTTTCGCCTACTGATAGTCCCGAACCCTTAAGAGGAATGTGGAATTTGCACCGCTGGCGTAAGGACTTCAACAAAGGTGAGCGTCACCCAATGTTCGCCCGCTTGTTGAAATGCCTTGTTTTTGTAAAAAAAAATCCTTAAAATGCGGTGGCACGTTTCGCGTTGGCAAATGAAGTGAGACGATATATGGGATGGGACGTTGCAGTGGTGTGGTGTTAACGGTTGGCGCACTGAACGTGCAATCCAGAGATCGCCTGTCCATATCTCCCGGCACGGCAGTTGAACCGACGGGGCAAGTGTCTCGAATCCTGTCACACGCTGTCCATCCACCGATATGAGTGGGCACACCACCGTTTAATCGAATGGCAGGTCAAATATGGTGGGGGTAAAGTGTGAGTACTATCACCTCTTCCAAGACGATGTGGAACGGTAGGACAAAATGTACCCTTACATATCGGGTGCTCTTTGTTCCGTATCGTCGCGTATGTCATGTCCAGTCTTTAAACCCCACTTTGGCACGCGGTTTTTCTCTAGGTTCGCTGAATTAACTTCTATTTGTCGTCTTGATTTTTCCTCCTCTTGTCCTATGTAATGTGTATATGTTTTTTTGTGAGGCGAGGTGCCTTGAGTACTTAGTAGAAATGTGCTTTAACAAAAAAAATATGTATTTTTATGATTTTATTAGTATATTCAAACCTGGAATGGACCTTCCATAATTGGAAAGCTCAGCCTTAAATCCACTGCTAGATAAGGGCCTTCCCCACGCCGTGCAAGTCGTGTGGGTTATTTTTTTACTTTACTTCACCATGCTAGTCAGTGTGGGTTGGTTAAGTCGTGGAGCATAGACATGGGGGCATAGAAGTACAGTCCGACAATGGATTTTTTTCTGCACTGCCATCTGCTGCATCCAGTGTAGCAGCACATCCTCAAAGCTGTCTATGGCAACTTGGCTTGCATTCTGGTTGCCCATTCAAGCACAATCCTGGCTTAACCCTGCTTAGCTTTTTAGATACGACTAGATCTATGTCATTTGGTACCAATTACACGTATGCCACGCAGGATTTTCGTTGTTTGTTTGGGAGGTGCTGGAGGCTGGGTAGGCGCTGTGCGATTGTGCGGTCCTCCTCGGTTGAACAGCCGGACGGAGGAGGACCTTTTCCTACGTTGACTCGGCCTCAAATGTCTCTTTGTGCCATCCAGCGTCCGGCCCGACGTCGCCCCTGTCCCGCCCGCCCTTGGCGCGGCCGTTCGAGTCGGCCGAGCTGGAGATGGAGCGTGCGGCCTCGCGTAGACACTCGCACAGCTGCGTCCCCGAGCCACCGCCGCCGACGCTGGTGCCCCATTCGTACCGGCGGAGACCGTCGGCACCGGCCAACCGCGAGACGTGGGACGGCTTCCCCCACTCACCGGTAACGCACCGCACGCGCCCACGCTCGCGAGCTCTCGCGAGCACATGGACACAAAGACGAAGATTGCCCCCCCCCTCCCCACTGTAGCCTTCACAGACTTGAAACGAAGCTATTTTTTTATCTTACCAGGTAAGGCCCACTCAGCTCTATAGCTCATTTTCAGAAGCGACCTGGCCACAAATGATAGCTTGACGAAGTGGCTATTCATTTCGAAATGTATAGCAACCAACTGCTCTAAACTCATGATTCTAAATGTGGAGGGACAAACCGGAGGACCCGGAGAAAAATCCACGCGGACGCGGGGAGAGAGACTCGCAAACTCCAAATATACAGCAGGCATCGTCAGGGTCGGGATCGAACCCACGAACTCTTGCATACCAGGCGAGGTAGTTAACATCTCCTAGCCACCGTTATGATGATGAGAGAGAGAGAGACGCAAAGTCCAAATATACAGCAGCAGGCATCGTCAGGGTCGGGATCGAACCCACGACCTCCTGTACACCAGGCGAGGTAGTGAACATCTCCTAGCCACCGTTATGATGATGAGAGAGAGAGAGAGACGCAAACTCCAAATATACAGCAGCAGACATCGTCAGGGTCGGGATCGAACCCACGACCTACTGCATACCAGGCGAGGTAGTTAACATCTCGCCATCGTGGTGCCCTTTCGGGGCAAGCACCTATGAAGGCGGGTGGGTGGCCAGCACCACACCGGGCCGCCTTTGCCACTACAGAGACAGTGGCAATGGCGTGGTGCTGGCCACCAACCCCATGACGAGGGGCACACTTGCACGTGAACACATTGTGGTGCGGGAGTGCACGGTTTGCTACTTGTTGTGGAGAGAGAGAGGTTCGCGGTTTAAACCTGGCAGGCAACCCTGATTTAGCAATATTGTGTGTGTGTGGTGCAATATTGTAGCACTCACAATGCCAACTTTTTCTTCATGGTTCTTTCGGTAAAGTCACGTAGAAGGGAAATAATAAAATAATAAAAATGAAACATATAATGTAATATTATTATTATTTTATTATTTCAAAAATAATAAAAATAAAACAGATTATGTTTTATTTTTATTATTTTATTATTTCCCTTCTACGTGACTTTACCGAAAGCACCAAGAAGACGAATCCCTGCAGTCACGAAAGCTTTACATCGAAAAATGCCAACTTTGTATTATGGCCACATTGAGGCTGTGGCTATGTTGTGAATGTGTGACCCCAGTATACGTTGGGCAATCGCTGGGCCAATATTGATCGGCCAACGTCGATCGGCTAAGGTTGGGCCGACGAGCAGCATTTCTGTTGGCCCATGATGTACACACAATGAATGTAATGGTCATTAGCCTAACTTCCTCCATTTCATATACTTACTCAACAAAGGCCGACTTCCTGTACACTGAAATGTCGTGGATTATCAGGGGGGAACGTATGTGGGGGGGGGGGGTGTCATGGGTAGAGGGGGGGCAGGCGACAAATCGTTATATGCATACTAACGGCCAAAGCATTGACCAACGTTGGTCCAACGTTTGCATGTTCACTGGGTGATTGTTTAGCAGCACACTGCTCACAGTTACTTACGCCTAAGGGGGCAGGGTGGATCATCATTGTACGAGGTGTATGGCATTGTGTGTGCGAGTTTATGTTCAGTATTGTGCGAGTACGGTGCACACACTGCAGCGTGTGTCTACATGTGAGCGTACCATGTATGATTTGTATGCGATCGTTATCTTTGTAAAATTTTGTTTTTATCTCGTTAAATCATCGTTGGGCCATATGTCCAATCGGCTGCATATCAAATAATTTCCCCACACCCGAAGCGCTGCGCCAAAAATGAACAAACTAAAAAAAAGGGCGCTGTCTTTCTTTCTTTCATTCTCCGTGGCTGAGACTGAAACAACCTTTGTGTGCCTCCGTGAGCCCTTCTCGTTAATAAGTTAGCCTTTAACACGTACGGCGTCGGCTCCACCACCCCCACCCACCGCCACTCTCACCCCCAGTCCAAGCGTGTGTGACACTCGTGCCTTGCTCACATTGCACGGAGCCCTCCTTACTCCACGCGCGTCCCGTGCCAACCGAAAGCTCAACTCGCTCGCAGAGAAAGAGAGAGTAGGGGGGGGGTGGTGGTAGGGTGGTGGTGTTGGTGGGCCCCCTCGACATTTGCCAGGGGAGTTGGAGCGTTGACTGCAACACGCCGAGTGTGTTACCCGGGGGTTGTATAGCCGCAGGAGTTACGATACGACACGGGTGGTGCCTTTTGTGCTCGGCGTGCTGTTTAGGCACACCTGCCGTGCTACAGCGGGTACAGGTAGCGTTGCGTCCCACAGATGTATGCGACAGAGTAGCGTCCACGTGAATATTGTGCAGCGCTGCACATGTGCGAGGGCTACACGAGGCTGGTGTTTCCCATGACGGCACACGACTCAACACAGCCGTAGCCGTGCAGGTAGGTCATTTGATCACACAGGTGCTTGTACAGGGATTCTGGGGCTAGCCCCACTACACACGGAACGCAGGTGTATCAGCATACGGTCAGGGGTTAATATTTCATCGCACAGGTGTGTGTAGAGCTTCTACGACCGTCGTCTCTGAATTATAATAGACTACACACAGCTGCAGTGGTAGGGAAGTAACTTTAACTGTTACACAGGTGCCTGTGTATAGGTAAGGTAAGTAGCTATCATCACACGCACTGCTGTAGACACATCTGCAGTGGTAAGGGTAGTTACTTTAACTGTTACACAGGTGCCTGTATATAGGTAAGATAAGTAGCTACCATCACACGCACTGCTGTAGACACAGCTGTAGCACAGGTATTGCAGTGCATGTTCTAGACACTAGCAGAGTATTTGTAGCACAGTAAAGTACGGCGTAAAGTGTTATGTGGTAGCATTGTGTACATACTCCACTGTAGAAGTGTGCCCGTATATAGGACAGTAGACACACATTGGAATAGTGTGGTGCTGGATATTCTAGAATGTGTTTGTTAAGTGCTTTGTTCGATTTGCGCCGTACTAATTAACACTTGCATTATTACTGTATAAGGCAGAGCTAAAGCATATTGTAGTACTGTAGAAATAGTGAACTTAATCTACATAGAAACCACACTCCATCTGAAATCTAACTGCAGTGCTTATACATAGTGAGAACAACGCTTAAGTACTACACACGTACTATTGTCGTACCTAGAATGTGCATTAATATGTAGAACTCGCACGACATTATCACAACAGTGCTGGACACTGCACTTTACGGTGCCGTACTGCATCACATCCCGTGATTGTATTCGTAGCACAGTCCGTGGCTAGATAAAATATACAAGTCTGGCTGTTGCATAGGGGCGACAACTTTATACGTTCCTATTGCACGTTGACGCTTCGAGATACGGCATCTGCTATACTTGCGGAGAACTGAAACGAACTAGTCTACGCAGCTTCAACATAAGAGATAGATCGAATTAGGGGCAGCTTTACAGAGTTCAACTCGGCAGTACTTCTTTCTGGTTCTCTAGTACTACCATTTCTTCACGTACACTACGACACGTGTTGATGTTGTTGTTGTTAAACAGTGACAGGTCTTTGGTACTTGGAATCAAGTTTGGGGGGGGGGGGGGGTGAAACTCTCCTAAGGACAAACATACAACTCCCAGAAGTTCACTGCCTTAGATTTTCTAGTACTTGTTCTATCCCAGTTATACCATAGACATTGCACTTGATGTTGCACAGTGGCAGCTTATGCTGTAGTTTCCCACACATTCGCACAGGGCGACTCTAATCTGCACTGCTTAGAAACACAAAAAAGGCGTTTTTGCTTTTAACTAAAAAAAACGTAAGGAAAAGATTTAAATCCAGAAGTGTTAGTCTAGCTGTCTTAGCGGTAACTCAGCGGTGCCCCGTGACATCACCGGTGCCCTGTGACATCATCGCAGCTGCTTCATTCATTCACTCACTCTGCTGGTCAGCTTCGGCGAGCAGTGGGTTGGTGGTGGGGGGCTGTTCACCTAAGCGGGCTGTAGCATTGCAGGGTCAGTGGCAGGCAGTGGGGGGTTCTGGCCAGGGTGGGGGAGAGGCAGAGGAGCTCCGATGTCCGTGTTCAACACCAATCTGCAGACTCTGCAGTCGAGGGTGCCCAGCACCATCTTCCTGGGATGCAGTAACCTGGACGCCCTGCACGGCATGGAGGTGAGGTTGAGGTGCCCTGGCTCAGAGATTTTTAACTCCGGCAGGCTCTCGGTTATCCACGATAATGACGGGGAGGACGGCCGCGGATAATTAAAAATCGCGGATAATCCACAAATATCCATTTTCCGCGCATCTCTATGCCAAAAATCCACTAATATTGGTATAAATTATGTTTAAGTAAAATAATTGAGTTAATGAACAAAACAAACATTTGTAGTAAAGAATGTATTGTTCTTGTTTTATTACAAAAGTCCATACCAAATCACTCAAGATGACGATTTCGATTGTTACTCTTTCGATTTAGGAACGAATTCCAACGATCCGACCGATCGATGCACTTGCTCAGTGATGGTAACACTTTCCTGCTCCCGTACGGAAGACTCGGCCCACAAAGTGGATAAGAGAGCCAAGGGAATTGACATAAACCCAACTTCACCAACTGTTGTAAATAAATGCAACTCCTGTACTGCAGAGGCAATCACGTGGATTTCGGATTAACCGGAGCACATATTTGTTTGGTTTAAGCACGTGACTTGTAATAAAGATTTCCAAGAGTAACAATCTATAACTGTTTTTAGATTATTAATTTGGGCTTAAGGGAAAATCCATGAGTTATTTATGTCAAAATCTCGGATAAACTGCACTTGAATAATCAAGAGTCGACTATATTTTTATTTAATTTTACAAGGTAAGGCCCACTGAGCTATATACATATTTTTCAGAAGTGGCATGGCTATCACAAATGAGTAAAAATCCGCGCGACCCACGAGATGTCGGGGTGGTGGGACTGGCAGGTGAGGAAGGGGTAGGTGCGTTGTCTTTATGTCTGAAGGGCAGCGGTGTCTCAAGGCAGGCGTTTTTTCTAAATTAGGGTGTCTGACGACATGCGTTTGGAGGGACGTGTGTGTCTGCCTGAAGATGGGGTGTCTGCAAACAGTGATGTGTGGTCGTGTTGCGGTTAGCGCGCTGCGCTAGGAACCCGGCGACCCGAGTTCGATTCCCGCTAACCGCCAACCCGGGTGACAATTATCAGAAATGGTCCTGGGGCTCCCCTAGGTCGACTCAGCCTAAAATGAGTACCTGGTACAGTGTGTTAACATTGCCACTGGGGAGACGAAGGCGGACGGGCGTCGTGTTGGCCACCCACCCCCTCGTGTGCCGTGCCGGCCTTCATAGGTGCTCGCTAACGGCACTTGCCCCAACAGTCTGTTAAGGCTATACGGGGGATCTTTGTCTTTGTTTTGAAGTCAGTAGTGATAGCAGCGTCTGTGTTTAGACGGGTGTAGAGGTGTCTGAAGACGGCGTCTGTGCGGACAGGGGTGTCTGCTGACAGAGGTTCGAGATGTGTCTTGTCCTGGTGTCTGTCTACGTAGAAAGTGGTGTCTGATGATGGGTGGGTGGGGGTGTCTGTAGACGGGTGTCGAGGTGTCTGAATGAAGGCACTGTCTGTGGAGACGGGGGTCCAGAGTGGTGTCTGTTTGCATGTAGTCGTGAGAAATGTCTGAAGACGAGAGACCGTCAGAGCACCGTCTCATGGCAAGATTGTAATATTATCTGAAAACGGTGGGGATATAGATGTCCGTCTTGCGACAGTGGGGGGAGAGTCTCGGCGCAACCCAATTGTGTTGCCCTCCTTCCAACTGCGAATCCGGTTTGAACGAGACTGCAAGTGCCCTGTCAACATTTGCTCGCTTGCGTAGAATAAGCTTGCGCGCAAACACACGGCAGGTGCCCATTTTAAAACAACTTTGGATACAATGCTGGGTCGTGATATGGGGCACCTGAAAAGTAAGCAGTTCAATCGTGAATGGACTTGATTCGTTAATTAGTTTTGGGTTAGGTTGTCGTGTCGGTATAATGTATAATAATAACATCTTCTTGGTTCTTTCGGTAAAGTCACGTTGAAGGGAAATAATAAAATAAAAAAATAAAAAACATAATATTTGATGAAAATTTGTATTACTTTATTATTTCTCTTCTACGTGACTTTACCGAAAGAACCAAGAAGATGAATCCCTGCAGTCACGAAAGCTTTAAATCGAAATTTAATAATAACATGTTTAACTGTAACCCTCCACCACCTGACAGGGCCAATCAATTAAAGTTGTCACGTGGGCAAATATGCAAGGAACGTTGAAAAGCAATGAAAATGTCGACATATTTTCACGACATTTCGCTGGAAATTCCAACCAGCATCGTCAGGCGTTTACAAAGCTCTGCTCTTGTGTGAATGGACTTGCATATGAAAAGACTCGTGTACAATGCAAGCGAGCATTGAAGTGGATGGAAGAGTGAAGTTGAATAAGAAATCGCCGTGCTGTTCGACCGATTTTACGAGTGAGAATGACAAATGAATGAATTAATTAAACTTATTTGACCAATGGGAAGCTAACCGTTAAAACATCACATACCCTCAATGAAGAAGTGGCACTGCCCCTCGTTATACATATTTTTTTGCCTTTTATGGGCACGTTATTGACAAACGCGCGAAGATTTTTTTACGATTGACTTAACCTAAGCACCACTGCCAACGTAGTATCCCAAGAAAAAAATTACTTGTTTCGTAAAAAAATAATGCGTCTCTTCAAAAGGCACCGAACGGCACCTCAATTTTGAATTACAGGGGCAGCGTTTGTGAGCTCGATGCCGCCCTTTGCTGCCGAAACGACAATGTGGAGTGGGTGGCGATGTTTGTTAATGCGCGTAGGCATGGCAATGGGGCACACATACTGGACACGTACACACTGGGGGGTCTTGGCAAATCGAGGCTTTCGCTCTTGACGTGCACAGATGCCTTTGCGAGCGAGGCATTGATAATTACCCACGCCGAAAACGGAACCTTATATGGCCAAACGACAGTGGGGTATAACGAACGGGCAGCCAAACGAGCCTTGCCAAAGTAATCGTGGTCAGTGTATGCATAGAATGTTACTTTAATCACTGGACAACCAAAGGGTGACCGGGTTTGCTAGGGGGGTGGGAGGGCTTATTATGGAAGTAGTGGAGCGTTGAAGCCAGCACTGCTGACATCCAGGGTACGACGTATCCTGAGCCTTCACCCGTACAATATATGGCTGCGCAACAGACATATCGGTGATGGGTAATGGTCACCGCATAAAGGCCTTAGAGGCAAAGGGACTACAAAAATAAATTAGGAGTATTAGATTGGTTCAAAAAACCTATCTACGTGACTTTAGCGAAAGACCCAAAGAATATCAATTCCTGCAGTCACGAAAGCTTTAAGTCAAGAAATTAGGTCCCACCTGATGACGGAGACTTGTGTTGCCTCCGAAACGGCGTGATTTTTGTTTTTATTTTATTTTATTTTCATTAATTTTGATGTTTTACCTACGTGACTTTACCGAAAAAACCTAAGAATAAGAAATTAGGAGTGGCTGGGTGCCTCTACGTGGCTCATTTCAGTGACGAGGAGCCAGCACGACTTTGTTTATAACAACAATAACGATAGTTAATATGTTAAAGTGTCTGCTGCTCCTTGTAATTCCGGTGTGGGGAATTTAAGGCCTCCCCCATGCTTTGATGTTCATGAGGGGCTGTTTGACCTAACCTGCCCACACTGCTCACTTTGGGTTGGTGAAGGCAGGCACCAATACATGTCACTGGATGTTGGCCATGGCTAGGAATCAAATTCAGGTCACATGGTTCATAGCGAATTGCACTAACCACTGCACCACCACTCCTTCCCACCCCACCCACCCCAATAACAATCATAATGTCTAGCAATTCTTTATGACAGAATAACTTTCCAATGGAATCTCATGACCCTCGCACTGCGGCCGTGGGTTTGGATGCATGTTTGTGCTCCAGTGCTGTATCATACTGTGTTTGATATGGAAACGACAACCCCCACTAGCTAAAGAAAGCACACACACGCACACACGGGGGATAACGTGGAAAAATTCGTACATAGAGATCAGGAAGCAAACCGCTGTAGAGGAAGTCCTTGTTTAGCGTGGTAGATGCGTTCCTGAAATGTGCCGCGCAAAGCAAAATCCGCGTTGAGCGAGCCAACCGTGCAAATCAGAGGTGCGGGGGTATTGTCGGTACACCGGTGCAGCATAACACACCTGTCCCCATAAAACAGTCCATAATGAAAATTTGATCCGACATTCGTCTTCCGACTGCTTCGGCATCACGAGAACTGATTTCGACGCACCGCCACCACCCTGAAAGATTTTCTGACCGAGGGTTGCGATTCGCAGGAAAATAAATAATTATTGCGCAAACATTTGCATTTTTTATGTCGCCCACCACCGGTGTACCGCCAATTCGTTAAAATGTGGGATTTCCACTGCTGGTGAGGGGCAGCCAATGGGGATGAGTCGTGCCCAACGCTCATCTGAGCAGCAAGACACTGACTCGTCCTGTATTGAATATGCATTGCAATACAGACACACCGTGTAATGGGTTGTTAACAGTAGGTGGTAATGATGCATTGATTTAAAGTTTATTCTTTTTCTGAAGATGCGTGCATCAAATCGTGCTTGCGAGGTAAACATTTATTCTGATTTACGCAAAATATGCGTATGGTATATGTCGAGGTTACATTTAAATATTCGGAATGAACACAACCGTACGGAAACAAAGTACATCTGCAAAATTTTAAACGAAAAAATAAATAGTTTTTAGTTTTTTGCAATTGCATCCCCACTCCACCGCCCCTCCCCCCTCCACCGCCCCTCCCCCCCATAAATTATACCCCAATGTTTGGTACCGGCTTAGTATCCTGATACAGAGTACCCATTGGGATCTCGGGCGAGGGCAGCGTCCCCTCTCGTGGTTGAGAAGAGATTACTCAAAAGACAGTCAATAACTTTTTTCATCCATATCCATCTGCTGCGACCGCCTACCCAACCAGAGTCGACTTTCCGTACGGATGAGATTCGCGGGTTATCGTTCGGGTTCTTCCAGGGCACCTCACAATCCATGGCCAACGCTCTGGGGAGGCCGGGAAGGAGACGGACCATTGCATGCCACGTAAACAGAGCCTGTGACAGATTTTATCTCTTGTAAAAGGCTCAACATAAATGCGCTTTGAGGCGGCTGTAAAAGTGAAAGGTACATGGAATTCGCTACATGTTATTATGTATCGTTGCTGTTTACCCAGAACAGCTTGATCGAATCTTATTAATCGTGTGTTCTAGCGGATCCTGCCAATTTTTTTTGCAGTAGAGAACAATGGTTGTTCCGTGTAATTTTAATGTAGTAATTTGAGGTATTTAATTTTAGTTAATTTTGGCAAATTGGACGCGATGACAACTGCACACGCTGGACTACTCTTGCGAATGACGTCACGGAATCTTTAACGTCCACAATGAAGCAGACGGCACGTAGTATTACTACGGTTAATACAACCGCAGTATTAACCAGGGCGGCCGCCGGTTTCGAACCACAAACCTCTGCGTTACTGCTGGGCATCAGTTCGCCGCACCGGAGCACTTCGTGAACTTTTTTTTGGACTTGTGACAATTTTGCTGTCAAAGCCACTTAAGAGGTGAACGCATGGAGGAACTCCTCCAGTTAGCAAGGCCTCCCGCGTTAGATCAAAGAACAGGTGCAGACGGTGACAGCGCAGCTTTACCTTGGATGTCACTTCAATCGGCCCAATTTTACCCCGCGCGTTAAACCGGCCATGTGGCTTGGCAGTTGAGCGAGCCACCCGCAATCGGATCGCAATCAGCTCGCATTCATAAGGTGGCCGAGTTCAAATCCTGGTTGGGGCTTGACTCAGTACAAATGAGAATCACTTTGTAGGGAAGTCAAAAGTGGTGTTACTATGAATTGACCTGCCCCTTCCATAGTAATATGGAAATAATGAAATAATGAATTTTTACCACTGGATCAGGGCTCTATACAGGAGATGAACACTGCCCAAATGCTCATTTGAGCAGATATTGCTTTGACTTTTTGACCCGACCCTGTAAAACACATGAATTGGTGATGCTGCATTGGCAGTGGTGCACAATCAACGAATAAATAATAAACATTCCTGGGCCCAGTTATCTAAAGAAACAGAAGGACCAAAGGGTCTTGCAAATGCATTAACTTCCTGAACCTCTTTTAAAGACAATTTACACTGCAAATATTGATCCTCTACACGTTACTGGTACATTATGTTTACAAAGTGTAGCGATCTTAATTAATTGAAAACAAACGCTATCAATCGTGGTGGTTTGTTGTGCAGTAATTTGTGATTGGAATTAAACCACGGCCAATTACTACGCGGCATTGAACGTGGCCTAATGACAGAATCTGGCTGGCCAGATTCAAGCTCAAGATCTCCGCAGTGTTGGTTCATTCCTCAATGAATACCTAACTCAAACAATGTATGAAGCTGTAACTCTCCCCACTTGGTAGTGTGTATCTTAACCGCAATGTCACCCCCTACATTGGCCTCAAACTTTCATCATAAGTGTGGTCAACCGCAGCCTCGTAGCAAAACATGCTGATTGCACAACTTAAAATTATATTATTTCAAAACGTTCCATTAATCAACGATGATGTCACGTATTTTTTTTTACAGCAATTAGGGTCATACTAGACACCGCGGTGGAATTACTCACCTCTACATTACTGATCACCATGGTAAAAAGAGGTAATGCATAAATACATTCACGTTTATATTTGAAGCTTTTGTGACTGCAAGGATTCATATTCTTAGGTTTTTCGGTAAAGTCACGTAGGTAAAAAATTAAAATGAATGAAAGTAAAATAAAAAATAAAATAAAAATCCACCTGAAGACGGAAGCTTGTGTTGCCTCCGAAACGTCGTGATTTTTATTTTATTTTTATTTTACTTTTATTAATTTAAATTTTTTACCTACGTGACTTTACCGAAAAAAACCTAAGAATACATTCACGTTTGTGTGAAAAGATGGATTGTCACTATTGCACTGTAGGGATACTGTGACACTATCGCGGATGGAGGACATAGCCCCGATTGGGTGTCTCTTGTTTGATCTCATGGCGCGTGCCATGTGAAATTTGTTCTTGTGGAAATAGTATTACGTTAATCGAAAAGTGCCCCTAACCTGTCAATTGCGTTAAAGCTAAATGTCATGAACCGAACGTTTATAACTTGAGGAATACCGATGGTAATTCAACACCGATGAAAACCTCACAGTGTTCGAAGGATCTGGCTTGGGATGTTTGGAAGTGGCCAATAACGTTTTACATTTTCAATGTTGGAGAAAACTATCGTGTCCAGGAAGAAGGCAGAGAGGATGAATTTCAGTCTGGGCTGCATTTGTAGGCGTTTAACCCCCTACCTTCTGTTCTGCCTCCCACAGGCATTGTTGTTGTTTAATTTTGTAAGTGGATACGTCGCTCATATGATGGCTCAATCTCTACGTGATCCACAAACCCCGCTTCCCTTCACCACACACGACGTTGTCTGAGCACGTGCTCACGAGGTGTCAATCACAATGGCAATTCTTTTGGAAGCAACAATGTTTCCAGGAATTCTGTATTGAATTTCCCCCCAAATAAAAAAAAATCCTGCAAAGAAGTACTGTATTTTTGTGCTATAAATGTCCAAATGATGGGCCACTTCGTTGAGCTATTATTTGTGGCCAGGTCGCTTCTGAAAAATAAGTCAATACCTCAGCGGGTTTTGCTTGCTAGGATGAGGATGGTTTAAATTTATGTGTATGTATTCTATGGTTCTTTCGGTAAAGTCACGTAGATGGAAAAAATAATAACAATCAAATAATAAAAATGAAAATAAAGTGAATAAAAAATATATATATCACGACATTTCGATCACAATACAAGCGGTTGTGTTGCCATCGAAACGTCGTGATATTTTTTATTATTTTTTATTAACTTTATTTTCATTTTTTTTTTCTATCTACGTGACTTTACCAAAAGAACCATAAAATATGAATTCCTGCAGTCACGAAAGTTTCAAGTCAAAATCTATTTGTATGTGTTTGGGTTATTCGTTTACATTGTACGTTGCACTGCTATCATGTTTTTGAACTGTTTGTTGTTGTAACGTTCCTACCCGCTCATCGGATTCCTCCAGTATAACTAAATATTCAGATTCTGAAATGCTGCATGCAGCAAGTTTGCTTGTGTCCCAGCAGCAAATGCACGACTGCTTTGCAGATAATTTTAAGTTTTCGCTGATTGCGCTCCACGGCTCTCTGATGCGTTTTCTGGTTGTACCACTGCGTCGTCGTTCACCACGATGTCCGACGTTCCGCTCCACGTGCTGGGAGCCTCTTCAGGGAACTGAATGCATTGCGTTATCTGCCACCCATGTGTTGCCTGTTCCCTGCACCCTGTGGTGGTCATAAGGTTTTTTTATATTCCTTGGACTTTGTACTCTCACCATGGCTGACCACACACACCCAAATACAGTACCGGAGTGCTCAAGTTTGTTGGCGTGGCTTTTTGCAATGAGCTTTAATGGGATTTTAAAACGGCTGGAAACCTGACCCAGCCAGCTGCTACAATGTGGAGCAACTTCATTTAATCGCCACCCTCATTTTAATAAACCTCTTACCGGGCGCTAAGCATCCAGGCAGGATCTTTAAGAGTTTACAGGTTAAAGGTCAATTTAGCGTCAAATGAACATCGTTTTCAAAAACAGTCAAGAACCAATAGCCTTCGTTATACACCACAGTTGTCAATTCTTATAGATACTCCACTGGTTTCAATGACCCTCTTTAATTTTATTTCCGCTCAACAGGTGATTGAATATTGTGAAAGGCTTCAGGAAGTATTGAGGTTTAATAAAGGGGCGGAGAGGCGGAGAGTCTCAGTCGTCTCGGTAAGATAGGGTAGTGGGTGAAATTAGTCTGTTGACAAAAAACCATTGAGCGTCCTCATCATATGACTGACTGAGATGTGATGAGCAGATACGAGGCAAATGGATTGGTACTACAAATGTGACGTCAACTTTTGGGACCATTCTCTGGCTTTCTGACTTTACGACACCATACTCTTATTTTTTTCGGTAAAGTCACGTAGGTAAAAAAATGAAATTAAAATTAATAAAAATAAAATAAAAATCACGACGTTTCAGAGGCAACACAAGTCTCCGTCATCAGGTGGGACCGTCACAGCCAGATTTGCTGTATCACTTGAGTGATGAGTGATACAGCAAATCTGGCTGTGACCGTCCCACCTGATGACGGAGACTTGCGTTGCCTCCGAAACGTCGTGATTTTTATTTTTATTATTATTTTATTTTTATTACTTTTAATTTCATTTTTTTTACCTACGTGACTTTACCGAAAAAACTAAAAGTATGAATCCTTGCAGTCACGAAAGCTTCAAATCTAGAATTTACTACACCACTTGCTGTTCGAGTTCCGAATGGAGATTCCTTTTTCTCTCGACACACGCCGTTGATAGCAAAGTAGAAACGCTGCATTGGCATTACGGTTGTTCAGATAGTTTTGTTTTTGCATTATGAATTGCTTGCATTGGAGTAAACCGGTAAAAACAGGGTTATCAGTTTGCTGCACATACAGAAATGTCAAGAATTACATAATACAATTCTTTACGGGCGCTGTAGTGGTGTAATGGGTAGCAAGCTGGCCTTGCAATCTTGAGGTTACTGGCTTCTATCTTTTCGCATGACAGTTGAAACAATGGTGCAAGTTTCTGAAATCCCCGTCACCTCCATCTACCCAGTGGTGTGAATGGGTGCTACCGCAGGTAGTCAGTCCACGTGTCGTGTGTGGTGGGATAAAGTGGGGGGACGTCCACCTCTTTCTTCCAAAATGCCTGGTCACCATGGAAAAGAAATCAAAATTCACGGTCCCTCTAGGGGCACCGCAGTGGCGAGATGTTATCTCCCTCACCTGGTATGCAGTAGGTCGTGGGTTTGATCCCAACCCTGACGCCTGTATATTTGGAGTTTGCGTGTTCTCCCCGTGGTCGGGTGGATTTTTCTCTGGGTCCTCCGGATTTTCCCTCCACATTTAAAAACCTGCGTTTTAGAGTATTTGGCTACGATAAAAAAAAACACCCACGCGATAAGCCACTTCATTGATCTATCGTTTGTGGTCAGGTCACTTCTGAAAAAGAACTATATATATCTCAGTGGGCCTTACCTGGTAAAATAAAAAATATATACTAAAATAGTGGAGGCCTTTCTGCCCAGCGGTGGCATGAGCAAGGAGTTGAACGACTACCACAACGGTTTACTTTGAGTTGAGAAACGATGGTAAATTTACCACGCAGCCACTTAGGCCTGCTGCTGACCAACCAAAATCGCACGTGCCAAGGGGGTTCAGACGATTCCACTGGAATAGATTATCCGTTCCTGACGTTCAGCATCAGTAATTGATTCTGAAAGCGATTTTTATCGGTTTGCTGATGGGCCGTTTTTGAATCCTAATTGGGGAGGGAGATCAAACACCGAGGGTCTGATACATACATATTCACGGGTGGCTGAAACTTGGTTTCGAACGCAGGATCACAGCCTCGTTATCGGCTCATTGCTCTGACACGGCCATTATGAACCTCCGCCACAGCCACCAGAGCGCGTCTGCGTGTTTGGTTAATGTTTGGCCGTGGAAGACGCATTAAGCTTGTGCAAAATGCTGCTCCCGGCTAAGACGACGAGGATTGCAAGCTCGTACCGGCTATACCAGCCCAAGAACGGGTCACCGTTGAATTTTAACTTTATTTTTTTAGTTTTAATGCTTTTGCTGCATGTGAATTGTTCAACTTTGTATAATTGCGTTGGCAAAAAGCCCGTGCCTGGGATGGGAAAGCTCGGGTGTAGGGGAAATGCAGTGGTTGATGAGGTGATGGCCAGGTTATTCTCGGAGCTCACAATGCTGGTTTCAGGGCGGCGAGCCAACGCCATTGTGGTCCCGCGTTTGAATTCGAGTTTCTGGCACCTGTGATAAAACCGTGAATATAAACTGACCGCCGTCGTCATTTAGTGGGTTTTCATTAAGAGGGAAGTGAACTTTTGCGATTTGAAATCTCCCACTATTTATTCGCAAAAGTTTTAAAAACTGACCGGTTTCCAACAATCATTTTTGGACTCTTTTAACAACCCACTGACATCCATGTGCTGTGAATTACACATTGCTTTTTCAGTGTTTCCTTGATTAGAAGTGTCTGCAATGGGATAGAATTATTCTTTGAACTTAATCACTGCATCCTAAATGTATTGACAAAATAACAGCTGTATCAATATGTTATCCCATATGGTGAGTATGGCATATGAAGGTTTACTCGGCCTCAAAAGAGTACCTGGTTCCGGTGTGTGTAAACATCGCCACTCGGGAGACAAAAGCTGTTGGGAATGGTGCTGGCCACCCGCCCCCTCGTGTGCCTTGCTGGCTTTCATAGATGCTCGCTAACAGCACTTGCCCCAACAGTCTGTTACAGGCTAGATGGGGATCTGTCTTTCTTTTCTAAGGGCGCATACATTTTATGCATCCTATTTTCTAAGCAATTATTAATTGAACAAATTGCAGGGCAAATATTGTAATCATAAACCCAATGATTAATACATGACTGCCTTACAACGCTTATACAAACTAAGCTCATGTTTTCAGGAAGATCTATGTGTGCAGACGACTGTGCCACCGCTCCCCCTTACAGCAACAATATAACAACAACAATAGACACCATTCACCGCTAAATGACAGTAATGTCACCACAGTGCCTGTGCCAGGCTAGGTGCACGCGCAGTATCAGAGGATCGGTGACAGGTGGTTACACAGACAGAGAAAAAAAGTTAACTAATCCTTCCACTTAAAGCTTTCGTGACTGCAGGGATTCATATTGTTGGTTCTTTCGGTAAAGTCACGTAGAAGGGAAATAATAAAATAATATAAATATAAAACAATAGAAATTCTCACGACAGCAAGAACATTTTCTTGCCGTGGTTTTCACACCTGATGATGATTGCTTGTATTGTAGTCGAAACGTCGTGAGCATTTTTATTGTTTTATATTCATATTATTTTATTATTTCCCTTCTACGTGACTTTACCGAAAGAACCAAGAATATAATTCTTCCACCTTAAAAATATATAAAACTACCCCCCAAACAGACGTACACGGACACACACACACACAAGACGAATTGACTGACCATTCCAAGGTGGGATCCTTATGCATGCAATTCTCGAAACTCCGGTAAAAGCTTTCCTTGCTCAAGCAAAGAGCTTAACCAGCACTTTTAATATTTTGTCACGCTGCTGAACAACGCCGGATCTAACTGGGGCTATGACAGCAGCCCTCGCCCACCCCTTTTGCGTATGCGGCCGTGGTGGTTTTCCATGACCCCGTGTCTCGCAGCTGAGCCGGGTCACGTCGCCTAGAGCCAGTTCCCTTCGTTGCTTTTGGGGGCTCGGGTGTTGGCCGATGTCTTAGCAATGCACGGTTGAGGATGTGAGGTGCCCCCCCCCTTCCTCGCCTCCTGTTACAGAAACGCAGTGACATGTCGATCACTATGTAGAGCAAGAGGATCTAACTAGGAATGCAGGCAGGAATCCAGCAAGCAAAACTTTTTTAAAACTTTCTAATAAAGTATGACATTACTGTTGAATATTTAATATGCTGGTTGAGAGAAAAGGCCAGCTTTAAATGTGAAACCTTGACTGCAATTGAAATTATTTATAGATAACTCAGGACTCTGTTTGATTCTGTAGTGTATTTCATATGGGAAGGCTTATCCTGGCTTAGGGGTCGGCACGGTTTGAACCGACTCAAACTGGTTTCAAATTGAGCAATCCAAACCAAACCAGCGACGACTGAACCAAACCAAACCAAAACCAAACCAAACTAAGCTAAACCAAACCTCTTAAGTTGGCTTGAACCAAACTAGTTTGAGCCGGTTCCACCCTGTCCGAGCCAAACCGAGTCGGTTTTCGTAGCCCCAAACCAAACCGAACCAGTTCAAACAGAGCCAAACCAAACCGATTTGGTTCGGTTCAAACCGCGGTTTGGTGGTTTGAGCCAAACCGTGCCGACCCCTATCCTGGCTCCAAACCACCAGTGGAGCTGACTAGTAGGCGACACTTGTTTACAATTGTAAAATACAATGCAGATTTAAATGGTGTCTAAATACAACGGCAGCTCATGGTGCTGAAAAAAAACGGTGTGACATGTGCATCACTTGGGCAGTAATAGATACATATATGTATGTATGTTGCACTTTTTTCGCATCGTACATAGCCAACCGTGCTAATCGGAGGTGCGTGGGAAGAACAACACATCATGCACAAAAATCAGTTCTAAAGAAATTAATTTTCAATCTAGGTCGAAAAGTGCATAGCTCCAGTGGCTTCCGAAAATCGGAAGAGCATTCCAGACGGCCACAGAAGCACATGTGAAAGCACGCGATACAGTGGCCGTCTTTGTTCAATGTATTAGGTGTATAGTCCAGAGAAGACATGGTCATTCATAGACAGAAGAGAACTGAGACAGGGAGTTGACAGCATTTATGGCTGGGGGGGGGCGGGGTTAGGGGGGGATTCCATATTGCAAGAGCAGCAGAGGAGAAGAATCGATCTCCCATGGGGTAGAGGTTAGTGTGGGGGCAGTGGGGGGGAGGGTCAACAGGAGACCTTGACTGCTGGATCAGAGAGAATGTGAAGGAGAGTAAAGGGAGATGAGAGGGGGGGGGGGCATTCTTTCTTCTGGTATTGCCATTAACGCCACCTTTATAAGAAGTAGTATGCAAACACATTGGGCATTGGCCTTTCCGCAGAACGGATGTAATCTTGCCTGCAGTGTCTCCGTGGTGTCCAAGCACCAGATTGTAAATAACATTTCCAAATAAAATGAAAATATTCCGCTTGTATTTTTCTCCGTTTTATAAACACATTCCCCGTGCGAGTCACTTCTTCAATAGAGCTCTCTTTACCCAACACTCGATGATCATCCGCTGTACTCTATACAAATGTTTTCCACCCGTGGAGCTAAGGTAGGTACAGTCATACCTCGGTATACGACCGCTTTGGAATACGTCGAATTTGGTATACGTCGTGTTTTGACGAGAAAAAAATGTCTTGTGATACGACGTCTTGCTTGGGATACGACGCGCTTGCTAGAACTTGTATGGGTCGGGATGAGTCACCACGTACCCGCGTATATCCCGTTCACGACTGTCTCCTCCTCCTCCCCTTCCTCACCACCATCCTCGTAGGCTATCAACTCCTCTCAGCAAGTTAAAGTGACGTAAAATTTTAATTTTCTTTCAATTAATTTGTGCATTTATTTTAATTAATGTATGCATTTTAGTAATAAGTAGTGTCTAAATTAATTTATACAACCCCATTAATGTATAATATTCCATATAAAATATAATTTCTTATACTCTGGAAGGGATTATTTCCTTTCCCTTTATTTCTTATGGGAAAAAATAGTTTGGTATACGTCATTTTCGGTATAAGTCCTACCTTCTGGAACGAATTAACGATGTATACCGAAGTTCCACTGTATTTAGTTTGTTGTCCTGTGCCCCCCCCCTCGCACCTCCGATTTAGCACGGTTGGCTACGTACGGTGCGAAAGAAGTTCAACATACACACATACAGGTGGGGCAATGTATGCGAAAACATAAAAACACGTGGTTGAAACCCACACGTCCAAGGGTATGCTCACGCTCAAAAATACATACGCCTGGGTCGACAGCCTACTTGGTGTACTGCCATCGACTGTGTCGTAGCCCGGCGGGCAGGTGTCTACTGCACAAGGTCTCCTCCGTACGATCAACCCCCACGTTATTAAGGGTCCTAGGCATCGCTATCAGCATTTGGTCACCTCGTTAAATGAATGGCATTGCGGCTTTTTCGCGGCATGGTCACCATTTAGCCAAACAATGTGCCGGTCTGTACATTGTTTACGAACGTGAACAGCTCTCTTGCCATTCCACTGCTGGGTGAGGGCCTCCCTCATCACCATGCGGGTTGTTTGGGGTTATTTGAAGGTGGAAAGTATCGGGGTGGCAGGGCGCCGAAATGGTAACACTCGTGCCTCATAGCAGGAACAGCCTGGGTTTGATTCCAGACTCTGGGCACACTTTCTGCGTGGCGTTTGTATGTTCTCCTGTTCTGCACGGGCGTCCTCTCGGTTTGCCGGTTTCATGCCATAGCTAAAAAACACACACACACACACAATGCAACCGGTATTGGCCACAACACCCCAATGCTGAAGAATTACCTGAAAATTACTGGACTGGGGATTACATCTTCAGCCTATTGGTTCACCCTCTTTCAAGATATCTGGCCAGCCAACAATAGCCTCTCAAGAGCTGCCCTCTAGAGCTCCCTGTTGTGGAGGCCCTTCGGCAAGCAGTGGTGCCAGCAGGTAATTGAAGGGCTGCACCTGTACTCCCACCTATATTAACAACAACATTGCCTGAATTTCGATTTAAAGCTTTCGTGACTGCAGGGATTCATCTTCTTGGTTCTTTCGGTAAAGTCACGTAGAATGGAAATAATAAAATAATAAAAATAAAACATAATAAAATAATTCTCACGACGTTTCAGCCACAACGCAAGCAGCCGTCCTCAGGTGGAGAACAGGTCTGTCGAGAAGACATTCAGACTCTGTCTTCTCGACAGACCTGTTCTCCACCTGAGGACGGCTGCTTGCGTTGTGGCCAAAACGTCGTGAGAATTATTTTATTATGTTGAATTTTTTATTATTTTATTATTTCCATTCTACGTGACTTTATCGAAAGAACCAAGAAGAACATTGCCTGATTTAAGTTAATGTGAGAGGCGGGCAGTGAAGACATTATTTTGAAGTTGTGGTTTACACGAGGCTCAGATGGGATCGAGGGATTTTAAAGATAACGACGCATCGCGTCCAAAAGCATCCTGATGGGTTCTCTTGTTCCAGTGATTAAAAACAAAAAATATTCATGACCTAGCAAGGCCGTTTGCCAATTACCACATCTTATCATTGGCTCGAGAATCCTACCGATCCATTGCCTTTTGCATTTGGTGCGAGTTGGGTGCGGCTCAGTGAGCAGCCACTACACCCACACCACGGCACGGGGCTGCATTTGTAATTGTCCCTTGAAATTAATCGGCGCGTGCCTCCAGATCGATTTTAAATTATCGCTCGGCAGGTTCGAGGTCCGTGAATGCGTCGAGAATCACGCACGGGGGGAGGGGGGGGTGAAAAAAAATCGCTTTTACATGAATGGTACAGCACTACAGCTCGCGTGAAAATGAACGCACGCAAATAAGGGGCCGTCCATAAATGACGTCACGCACCTAGGGGGGGGGGGGGGTCATTTGTGACCATGTGTGACAATGTGTGACGAGGGGGGGGGGGGGGTTTGAGAAATGTGACGTCACATCAAAATGCGCAACTTTAAATAAATATAAACAGGTTCTACTTAATTAAATATACTTTTTATTAATGTTTTCTCCTACAGCATCAGAGTACAGCGCCAAATGACAATAGTTTAAAGCGATTTGAAGCATGTTTTATTTTTTTGGGGGGGGGTGGGGCAGAGCTTTGTGACATCATATTTGAGGGGGGGGTCTGACTTTTTGTGATGCCGTGTGACTAGGGGGGGGGGTCAAAAATAGTAAAAAATCGCGTGACGTCATTTATGGACGGTCCCCAACTGTAAGAATGAACACAGCATTGCTGCGTAGGGCTTCTGCAGTTGTTGCCGTACACCTCGCCGATGCGTCTTCAGTGCTGTACCGCGTGTTTTGCTACGCGTGGTGTCTTGACGTTCTGCTTGCATGTGTTGGGAGCTTTTTCAGCAGCCGAATGTACAAGTGTAAGTAAATTCGGTTCTGAATTATAATTATTAACACGCGGCGCAAGCCCGAAAATAATTCTGAGATAAATACGGTAAAATAATAAAAAATAAAACATAATAAAATACAAATTCTCTCTCTGGCCGAAACGTCGTGAGAGAATTGCATTTTATTATGTTTTATTTGTATTATTTTATTATTTCCCTTCTACGTGACTTTACCGAAAGAACCAAGAAGATGAATCCCTGCAGTCACGAAAGCTTTAGATCGAAAAATAAATACGGTACTCATTGGTACGCTGTGCTCGCATCAGGACATCTGCGCGTTTAAGCAGGCATAATGGCAAGCTTCGTGTTCATGTCAGGCCAGGCCGAATAAATCGAGCTGTTGCCCGATGACTCCACGCGCTCTCTCGCTCGCTCGCTCGTTCGCATGCTGTGAGCGCGCCTGCTCCTCGGAGGGAGAGGGCCGACAACCCCGGACCCCCGGCGACTCCCACCAGCGAGAGCCGTACGTGCTCACTGCTGCCACCGTGGAAACAAATAAAAAATACAAAAATTCGATTTAAAGCTTTCGTGACTGCAGGGATTCATCTTCTTGGTTTTTTCGGTAAAGTCACATAGAAGGGAAGTAATAAAATAATAAAAATAAAACATAATAAAATAATTCTCACGACGTTTCGGCCACAACGCAAGCAGCCATATATATACGCTTCGAAGCCTGGTGGTGTTCATTCAGACGCTGTCTTTCCGACAGACCTGTTCTTCACCTGAGGACGGCTGCTTGCGTTGTGGCCGAAACGTCGTCAGAATTATTTTATCATGTTTTATTTTTATTATTTTATTATTTCCCTTTTACGTGACTTTACCGAAAGAACCAAGAAGATGAAACAGAATTAAATTAAAGGCAGCCAGGCTGCGCGGGCCGCCTGAGGACGTTTGTCCCTCTCGTCGAACGGCGCGGTGACGCTGCGTAGAAGTCTGAAGGCGGTTTCCTAGTGTACGGTTATCTTCGTTTGGTGGAAATTCTACATTTCCATGGAAGGCGGCACCCGGGGCCGCTCCTTGTGACCGTGATGTTTTTTGTCCACCTGTCAAAGTCTCCCAGAGTCTCAAAAAGTGTTTTGAGTTTTTTTCTTGTGGAGCTTTGAAGTGGGTCCCGCTTGGTTCGTTTTTTTTATCATCAAAGTTCTGATTGAGTACAGTGTGTTTTGTGTGTGTGTGTAAGGAAACCAGAGTTTCCAAAGACAAAACTGCACATATATTCACTCAGAATGCACCCAATCTCATTGCTACTTGGAAGCTTAAACATGCTTGTGCCTGTATAGTACAGTACTTGGATAATCACCATGCACACGAGGTTATCATAAAAGCATCTACAGGGCTGTGACATTTGTTGGTCAGCAGATGAGCACAGCGAAACAAATCCATTGTTGTACCATGCTTCAATGCTCCCACGTCTATGCTACCTCCCTGCATGCACCCAGAATCAGAATGACAATATTTTATTCATACTGGAGGAATCCGATGAGCCGTAAAGATCTTTTCACAGATGTCCAGTAAACTAGCCCCCCCCACCTTCCCTCGCAATGACCAGCCCATGCAACAGTGTGGGATGGTCTGTGCAGAGATTGAATTGGATGGCGCAGGAGGAAAAGGATAATACGGTCTGAGCACCCCGCGAGCCGCTCGGAGTTCAAATCAGGGCAGCCGTTCGTGATGAAATTAGCAGAGGTGGGACAAAGTCATTGTTATGCAAGTCCAAGTCGAGTCGCAAGTCATCAAATTCATGACTCGAGTCTGACTCGAGTCCAAGTCACATGACTCGAGTCCACATCTCATAGGTGGGACAAAGTCATTGTTATGCAAGTCCAAGTCGAGTCGCAAGTCATCAAATTCATGACTCGAGTCTGACTCGAGTCCAAGTCACATGACTCGAGTCCACACCTCTGGAAATTAGGTGTTCGCCACATGGCAATGAAACTCAACGTTTGTCGTACATGTAGCTAGAATATTGCACATTTAAGCAAACGATAAGATTTAAAATTGCTGGTGTAATGTTTTTGTTGTTACAGGCATTGGCCATCAATAGGTATATAACGAATCTAATTCTCTAGTCGGTTTTTTTCTGGCATCCCAGTTCAGGAGGCAGGAATTAATTTTGTACCTGCAGCTGGTACACGTATAACATTGAACTTCATTACAGCTTCGTAATGACAAGCCGCAGTAGTGCGATTGTGGCCATGCAACCCAAACTATGGACCGCATAATACACCCACTGTATTCATAATAAACGTTTTTGGGCCAGATCGCGTTATTTAAAAATGTGTCGTAACCCTCCACCACCCGACACGGCCAATCAGCAAAAAAGTGTCACGTTGACAAAAGACAAATAGTTCACTACTTTAGCCCACCGGTGTGTTGAAGCATGAAACCACAACATTTACAATTTTTGAGTACGACGTTTCGCTGGTAATTGCATCCAGCATCATCGGCCAATTCGCCAGAATGGAGAGGCTCTGCTCTTGCTCCCGGTCTTAAATATGAATAATATTGGTCGCGAAAGCCTACGTGTTAAACAAACCCACTGTAGTATGCGTTCCTTCAACAGAGGAGGAGGAATAATCGCAAAACTTCACCAACTCTCTCTTGAAGCCCTCTCTGGTCGCGGCTAGCAGACCTTAACATTGGCATTTACCTCCTGAACACATTGCCCATCATACGCAACAATAGAAACAACAGTACACGTACACTGCACAGCTTTAATAGCCCGAGTGATGAATAAGATACCTGTCTGGGCTTGGTCACGTGGTGAAAACGTGGTAACCCTCAGGTGTCTGAAGCTCATGCTAAAGAGTGCTCTCTTATCGTCTGCCCAAGCAAGCGTGAGCCCTTGAGCCCCGTGAATAGTTGTTGCCGGGATTTATAGATTTGTGAGATTTATGGAGCCGTGTCCAAACGGTGATTTCCTCATCCCAGGCAATGTGGAAAGAGAGGCAGTGCCATGTTCCTAGAAAATTAAAGTGCATCTATTCCATGAGAATAACGTGCGAGCACACGCGCATACTAAAATAAGTACATTCAGCTGTATAGAAACGCAAGACAAAGATCCCCCGTATAGCCTGAGCAGACTGTTGGGGTAAGTGCTGTGAGCGCGCACCTAAGAAGGCCGGCACGGCACACGAGGGGGTGGGTGACGAACACCAAGCCCGGCCGCCTTTGTCTCCCCGGTAGCGATGTTTATGCACCGCACCAGGTACTCGCTTGAGCCTGACTCGACCGAGTAGCTCAGAACCGGTTCAGAGTATTTATTATTGGTGTCGGCCACGTGCAGGAACCGAACTCGGGTCACCGGGTCTGTAGCTCAGTCCACTAACCGCTGCACTACTGCTCCCCGTGGAAGCACACTCAGAAACGGCTGTGAATAAACAACAACCGCTGCCATTTGTCACTAAGAGAGCCCCCACGTGAACTGTCAAAGGCTTGCACACATACATACACACCCACATACAGCACTGCACAAACGCATGCACTGTTAGTTATCACATGCACAAAGATCAACATCCCCCGTATAGAATTAAAGACTGTAGGGGCAAGTGCTGTTCGTGAGAACCTATTAAGGCAGGCAAGGCATACTGGGAAGATCTCGTGTAGCCAAACCATGCCCGGCTGCATCGGCTACTCATTTCAGGCTGTCCGGACTAAATCACCAGTTGAGAAATCACTGATGAAGAAGTGTTATCCGTGACCGGGAGTAGAACTTAGGTCGCCAGGCACATATCGTGGTTCTCTCACCTCTTCCCTCAATTCCATGTACACACACACCTCAGTATACAGTACAAACATCCCTTTCCAAACATTGTTCTTACACAGGAGCATATACGCACATGCTAAAGCCAACACACGTTCCATTGTAGACACAGCTGTGTGCTGTGCAAGTCGAAGCGATTTCCTGCTCAATAAGCACAGAGGTGTGCTGCTCTGCTCTTCTCTTCACAGCCGTGAGCCAGTGGTGGAAGTTCCACGTTCCTATGGTGGGGGCGAGTCTATCCAAAGGACAACCATTGTTGACTCCCCCACCATGCTTTACTCATTTTATTAACCCCCGGAAGGATAATTGGCTGAGTCAGCTCTCCCAACCAGGATTTGAACTCGCAACCTTGTGATTGCGAGCCACACACTCTCCACTCTGAGCCAGTTGGCTGATATGCATACATGCTGATACTAACACCTGCGCGCACACAGCTGATTTGATGCATTATGCTGTACATCCACATTGTATTTGATTTACATTACGAACAAACGCCTCGATAAATATGCATATACACGTACACACGACCGATGCAACTTGATACACGCGTGACTTTGCAAACACGTGTACACACACGCACGCGCAGGCTGTCCACGAAAGTGCACGTGAACCTCGGCACACACAAACACGAACTCTCAATGCACACACGTATGCACATTCGCTAACGTCACATTGTGATGATGAATGCAATGGGGTCACAGATGTACAATACCGGGGCTGAGTAAGCACACGGGTCTTGTGTGTGTGTGTGTTTGTGCTGAGAGTGCATTCTGTGTGTGTGCTGTGTGTGCACTGCGTGTGCTATGTATGTACTTTTGCAAGCGTGCGTGCGTGTGTCTTTGCAGTGGCACACGCAATTGCGTAGCGACATAGCCACATTGTGCTACCAATCCGGCGACCTAAGTTCGACTCCCGTGGCGATTTGAGGTCTGAACTGCACCTGGTCAACTAGTCCTTAAATGAGTACCTGGTGCAGTGTGCAGACATCAGCACTGGGGAGACAAAGGTGGCTGGGCATCGTTCTGGCCACCCCACCTCCTCGTGTACCATGCCAGCCTTGATAGATCCTCACAACCAGCACTTGCCCACAACAGTCTGTCAATACTAAATGGCACGTTTGTCTTTTTGTGTTCGTTAATAAAAACGCGCGTGTGTGTGTGTGTGCGTTACCAAAGTATAGAGGAAGTAAAATAGATGGATGTAATCGATCACACTGCATACCAATGCCAACATCATCATATTAGTTGCGCTTGCCCGGTGAATACATTGCTTTTCAGACAGATTTGGTGGATCACTCGGCTTAGGGATGCTAGAGGGTTTGTGTGCGTGTTGAATTGGGCAGGATTCCCCTCCTACAGAGCAGCGGTGCCTGTGGAATTGAGTGCGGTAAATGTGTCTGTTTGTGTGCCATTTTTATTTTTCTCCTTTAGTGTACGTGGGTTTGCTTCGGGCAATACCATCGCTTGTCACAGCAAGGCATTTGTCAAATCATGAACTGGCAAGGACCTCCTCAGAGTGGGTCTTCATGCCCGGAAAGGCTTTCCAGGAGAAGTTATTAAAGTGTTAAAACAGATTCATGTCCAGGCAAGCATTGGTGAAATACTGTATTCACATTGGTGACCGTTAGTCAGAGGTGGATATTCCACATTCCAATAGCAGTTGAAGTCTCTCCATAAGATATCCACAGTGCCACAGGGTGGTATGCAGAATCATCATCTTTGAAGCTCTTTTTCACAGATTTCCAGTAGGGGCGTTGTCAGCAAGTTACATGCGGGCACGAGTTGACCCCTACCAGGTTTTTGATCTATTAACGTTATGATTGTGAGACTAGCTCTGCCTGAAGTGCCCCCTGATTCTCCAATATAGTAATAATAATACATAGACCTTTGTAAATTCACTGCTGGATGAAGGCCTTACAAAGCCATGTCGGTCAAGGGGTTGTTTGGCCATACTTAACCAACAGTGGGCAGTGGTCCCAGAATCGGGTTTAGATATTCGCCACATGGCCTGGAATCTAATTGATGCCACAGCGGGTTTAGCACTGCGCCACTAACTGCCCCAGCTCCACCCTATGAAAGATATATAATTTGTAGGTCTTGTGGCATTAACCAAGTGGGAGTTGTCTGAAACCAAGGGTCTCCATTGTCAGGGACGACGTGGGAAACAAACGCGTCAATCGCACAGGAAAAAAAGAGCGGAACACAAAGGGGAAGCGTGCGTGCACGGTGTTAATATAAACGAACAATACAAACAAGTAAACAATGACATTCCCGATCCTGCCACATATTTGATCACGTATAGTACGGTGCGGTGAAGATAAAGGCCCCTTTCAAGCGACTGCAGGTGGAAAGGCCTCCACTGGAGGGAGCCCTAGAGAAGTCTGCAGATGATCTTTTGGCCTACTCTTCCACCCTGGGCTTGAAAGACACACACGGCGTGCCCGTTCGGGCGAGCTGTGGTGTCACCAGTTGATGCTGCTGTGGGTGGACAGAGGTGTGGGGGGAGGTATAAATATAACTTCATTTTAAATGTTTTTTTTATTATCATCAAACATCGCCGCTTTTATAAAGCGCTTTTGTACAAGGTACTCAAGGCGCTGTGCATCACAAACGAAATATAATATATTGTAGAGTGGACTGTGTGTGTATATATATCGAAAACGTACTTCATCGTCGCAGTATCACGTGATGAGATGAATGGGGACATGCTCCCGTGCGCTGGCACTGCGAGCAGATGCTCGTGCGTCCTCACCGGAGAACAGCTCCGGGAGACGATAACCCCGCAGATTCCGCTTCCCGAGTGCACGGAGGAACGCACGCCAACGAGGAAAGGGCACTCAAACACTTTAATTTGTCGGTAGCCTAATTGCCATACTGTATTTCCCACCAAGGTTATGATCGCGAGGTTCACGAGTAGAAATTCTGGTTGTCATTCACTGACACCGTAATTATCGTCAATCCCCTTGTGGTCGGTACAATAAGCACTGCATTGTGAGGTTCCCACCAGATGTTGCAAGGTTTATTGAATTATGGATGAACCTGGCACTGCCATAAAAACGTGGAATGCAGTACACACCACTGATATAATCGTACAAGTGTGTGCGAAGTAATATTCCCGTTACATTCCTGCAACAGAAAGGTAACAGGAATATTACTTTTCTCTGCTCAGTGTCATTAATTCATCTGTGGTTTTCTTGTGGATTACCTGCCTCGTTGGCATAGGAACGTGGAATTTCCACCGCCTCTTGCTTTATTGATGAGTATAACACGAGTGACTTCTTGTATTAATGATCAATGCACTTTGTTGTAAAGCAGACATCAAAGACCCAGTGACATCTTTCACAAGAATAGGCTGCTGTGTACCACCAGTCAAGCTGGGAGATTCCTGCAGGAATCGAATTTGTCATCATCATCGATTATTTTATCTCGCTCCTCCCATGCAGTACATCACATAGTGCCAGTCTAAAGGGTTCTTTGAGATGATTGCTCAGTAAGGGAAATGCTGCAGACAAAATACGATACGGTTCAAAATTCAATGTGGTTACAGAAAAGATACACGAACCAGAAAAATACTAAATTGGAAAGGTAAACTGTGCTTGAGACTTCACTCAATTTTTTTGTCCACTTCATTTGAGTTATCCATACGCCAACTGAAAATAGCGTCATTTTCCTTTAGTCATTGTGAGTACACGAAAAGTATTTCCAGGTTTAGCTGTTCCACAACTTTAGTGTTATTCCGACTCCCACAAGTGTCGTATTACTCTGGAATTGTGATTCTTTAACAGGTGATTTTAATTGTCATTTAGATTTTCTGCTCAGATGAGCATTGACGCAGTGCTTCATCTCCTGGTTACAGCCACAAGCCACTGTGGAAATTTAACTTTCCAATGATGGAGGTGAGTCTGTGTCCCTAAGGACATTGTTGACTTCCCTACAAACTGGTGAATATTTTATCGATCCTGGATAAATGGACTGAGTCAATCCCGATCCAAGATTTGAATTCGCAACCTTCCAATTGCGAGATGAGCCACCTGGCCTTTTCATTATGGATGATTGCCATGTTAAAATATCGGTTCATCTGAATTGTATTTTAACTGAGATTCTGGCTTGACAGATTAGTGTAACTGAATGGGATTCTATTGTGATTCAAGTATCAATCTAGTTAAGTCCAGCTAAGTGTCATAACCCACATTTCTGAACAAAATTCTGTCCAAAAACGCAATTGCGTAATTTAGTCAAGATCCACATGATATGTGGCGCCTTTGGGAGACCTTCATTCAGCAGTAGATTGACCATGGCTGCTGATGATTATCATCTGACCGTGCGCAACTATTGTCTGCCAGGTTCTCACTCAAGAAATAGTGAATCTCTTGTTTCTCCTACCTGGTTAAGTAAAGGACATCGATGAGCCAATCAATATTCATTACGATTTCATAAACCCCTTTTAGACAACTGTAATAAATCTGGGCGTTGCTGCCTCTGCCCTTCTGCAATGCAGCACTGTGCAGGCAGTGAGGGTTGGCGGATCACACAAATGTTGTGAAATTCCCTTCTTGTGCGCGTCGAGGTGCTACAACTCCAGGCTCGCAAGGAGAAGGGAGTGCAACGAATGGGACTGATCGCCATATGTTTCCATCTGTACGGGGATAGAGCGTTGCCCCCTCGCACGCGTGGGGGTTTCTCCCGAGAGCTCCGGTTTCTTCCCACTTGTACAGACACTCATTAAGTGGTTGTACACATCTTAAAATAAAACCCAATACAGACTTACCGAGTCCTACGACACGGTGTGGCTTCTTGCATAAATAAGTTACATACACACGACTATTAGGTAATTAAAAAAAACTAAATGTAGTTTTGTCTATTTGTGTTTCTCCCTTGTAATGGGACGTTGTAGGATGAACGTCACGGGGCGACCAATAATATCTGAATTGGTCTGTAATAAGGTAGGGCACTGATAAGATTCAAGTTTTATATTCTTAGGTTTTTTCGGTAAAGTCACGTAGGTAAAACATCAAAATTAATGAAAATAAAATAAAACAAAAATCACGACGTTTCGGAGGCAACACAAGTCTCCGTCATCAGGTGGGACCGTCACAGCCGAATTAGCTGCATCCGAGACCAAGGTTCTCTGCAAACCTCCCGGCTACCATCAAAGGTTTGTACACGAAGCCATACAAATATACAAACACAGACATAATTTCAACCGTGATGATGGGTACAAACTTAGTAATCATTGGAAAGATGTTATCAACCACGCAAAAAAGACTTAATTACACTTTTTTGGACCATCTTATCTGATAGGCACTATTTTACTTTACTTTACCGAGTGTTAACATCCCCAGTAGTTTAACAGTACTCTCTTCATTGTTCAGCCAGCATTGGTATAAACATGGGCATTTTCGTTCTTTTGTCTATCATGTGTATCAGGCCTCCCCTCCCCCTCTCTGTCCATTGTGTTGGCGTGTGCAGCAGCAACCGCGTCCAAGCCGTCGTTCTTCTTTTTTGGCCCCCCCTCCCCCTCCCGATGCGTTGTACTTAGCACTCCGTGCTGTCTTTGAGCCCCGCCCCCCTCCCGATACGTCCCATTCATTGGCTACCACATTCTGATGAGCCCCCCCCTCTCCTCCCCCCTTCAACTTGCTTATAAGGGATTACATCTTGAATCATTGCCTCACTTGATGCAGCTAATTCGGCTGTGACGGTCCCACCTGATGACGGAGACTTGTGTTGCCTCCGAAACGTCGTGATTTTTGTTTTATTTTATTTTCATTAATTTTGATGTTTTACCTACGTGACTTTACCGAAAAAACCTAAGAATATGATTCCTTGCAGTCACGAAAGCTTCAAATCTAGAAAGATTCAAGTTTCATTTATTTGGTAAAGCCCTGTGAGCCATGTGGCTCTTAAGTCGGGTGCAACCAAAACAAACAAAATATATGAACGAAGAACATCTTAAAGCGACGACGCGCAACAGAAACATCCTGAATTTCGATTTAAAGCTTTCGTGACTGCAGGGATTCATATTCTTGGTTCTTTCGGTAAAGTCACGTAGAAGGGAAATAATAAAATAATAAATACAATTCTCACGACGTTTTGATTGGTTTTCACACCTGATGATGATTGCTTGTGTTGTAATCGAAACGTCGTGAGAATATTATTGTTTAATTAATATTATTTTATTATTTCCCTTCTACGTGACTTTACCGAAAGAACCAAGAATATAGAAACATCCTGGATAAACCTTCCCAATGTTAAATTATCAAAATACGAGGTCATTTTTTAGCGTTAGGAAATTGCCAAACTTATTTTTTTTAATTTACATCTCTTACAGTACCATCTTCAGACAGTCGTCTTGTGTGCGTGTAGGGCGGGGTGGACTTGGTTATTCATTATATTTTATAGGCTGGTCATTCACAGATATCTGCTCGTGTTCTGGGGTGGCCAGCAACACTGCCGGTTTTTTTTGCGTGAAAATGTTGACGCCAGAAAAAACACATGGGCTCCCTCTCCTCCCCCCTCCACCTTGGGCTTCCTTGGCTGGTGGGGGGAGGGAGGCTGGTGGGGGGGGGGGCTGGTGGGGGGGAGGTTGGTGGGGGGGGGGCGGCTGGTGGTGTGGGGGAGGCTGGTGGTGTGGGGGAGGCTGGTGGTGTGGGGGAGGCTGGTGGGGGGGGGGAGGTTGGTGGGGGGGGGAGGTTGGTGGGGGGGGTCTGGTGGGGGGAGGCTGGTGGGGGGGGCTGGTGGGGGGGAGGTTGGTGGGGGGAGGCTGGTGGGGGGGGGGCTGGTGGGGGGAGGCTGGTGGGGGGGGGCTGGTGGGGGGCTGGTGGGGGGGAGGCTGGTGGGGGAGGCTGGTGGGGGAGGCTGGGGGGGGAGGCTGGTGGTGGGGGGGAGGCTGGTGGTGGGGGGGAGGCTGGTGGGGGGGGGAGGTTGGTGGGGTCTGGTGGGGGGAGGCTGGTGGGGGGGGGGGCTGGTGGGGGGAGGCTGGTGGGGGAGGCTGTTGTGGGGAGGGGCTGGTGGTGGGGGGGGGGAATAGGTCCCTCTCGTGTTTGTAATTGAGTCGGGCAGCGTGGCGGGCAGCCCCTGAGAACGAGGGGTCCTTCACGCGGTGGACGAGAGATGAGAGAGCGTTGATGAAGCGGGAGCGGCAGTAGTAGCAGCATCAGTAGCAGCAGCAGCATCAGCAGCAGTAGTAGTAACAGCAGCATCATCAGCAGCAGTAGTAGTAACAGCAGCATCATCAGCAGCAGTAGTAGTAACAGCAGCATCATCAGCAGCAGTAGTAGTAACAGCAGCATCATCAGCAGCAGTAGTAGTAACAGCAGCATCATCAGCAGCAGCAGTAGTAACAGCAGCATCATCAGCAGCAGTAGTAGTAACAGCAGCATCATCAGCAGCAGTAGTAACAACAGCAGCATCATCAGCAGCAGTAGTAGTAACAGCAGCATCATCAGCAGCAGTAGTAGTAACAGCAGCATCATCAGCAGCAGTAGTAACAACAGCAGCATAATCATCAGCAGCAACAGTAGCAGCAGTCGTAACAACAGCATCATCAGCAGCGTCATCAGCAAGCAGAGGCAACATTGGTATGGCAGCACAGACACGCTCGCACACACGGCGACACAAATACAAAGATCCCCCGTGTAGCCTCAACACACTGTAGAGGGCAAGTGCTGTTAGCGAGCACCTATAAAGGCCGAAACGGCACACGGAGGGGGTGGGTAGCCAGCACCACGCCCGACCGCCTTTGTCTCCCCAGTGGCGATGTTTATACATTGCACTAGGTACTCATTTGAGGCCGAGTCGACCTAGGGGAGGCCCAGCACCGGTTCAGATGATCGTCACCGGCGTTGACCGTGAGCGGGAATCGAACTCGGGTCGCCGGGTTCATGAGCCCGCAGACGGTGACACACGCACACAGACACACACAAACAGACACATACAGATACACACACAGACACACATACGCAGACACAGACACACACACAGACACACACACACGCAGACACACACAAACAGCCACACACATACCAAGGCACGCACAGCCTGTGTACGTCTCGCGTCTTGCATGGAGAGGAGGGGAGGGAGGAGGAGGGGAGGAGGAGGAGGAGGAGGTGGGGGGGAGGGAGGAGGTGGGGGGAGGAAGGAGGGGGTAGGGATGGAGGAAATAGGAAGGGAGGAGGAAGAGGGAGGGGGGAGGAGGAGGGAGGGAGGAGGAGGGGAGGGAGGAGGTGGGGAGGGAGGAGGTGGGGGGAGGGAGGAAAGGAGGGCGGGGAGGGAGGGGGGAGGGAGGAGGAGAGGGGGGAGGGAGGAAAGAGGGGCGGAGAGGGAGGAGAGGAGGGAGGAGGTGGGGGGGAGGGAAGGAGGAGGGGGTAGGGATGGAGGAAAGATGGGCGGGGAGGGAGGGAGGAGGAGGGGGGTTCCGTGAGAGACAAAAGCAGCGAGGGCGCCGCGGTGGCAGCGTTCGTGACACTTTTTTGACTGCGAGACTGTCGAGAGAGAGGGACGAGCGGCATTGCCAGGGAAGAAGGAGGAGGTGGATGAGGAAGAGGAGAGAGAGATTGAGAGATACACACGGGCAGGAGAAGACGAGAGGGGATCTACGTTCCTTTGCCGGGAGCTGTGAGGTTTGTGTCTGTTTCAGCGGCTGTGGTGGATTCCGTGGTGGTGGTGGTGTTGGTTTGTCTGTGTGCGTGGTATACGCGTTGGTACACGTGCTGTGTGGATACACTGCGTACGTGTAATGTGTGCCATGTGCTGTGTCTACATGTGCTAGGTATATACTATGGGTGATGTGTACATGTTATATGTGTACACTGTGTGTGGACTTTCACCGCGTGTGTGTGCAATGCACTGTATGCATAGCATGTGTTTTTGCGTACAGTGTGTACATGTACATGCCACGTCCACGTGTTCACGTCGTGTGTCTCGGTGTGTGCACGGGGTCCCGAGTTTGATTCCCGCTCACGGCCAACACCCGGTGACGATTATCTGAAACCGGTCCTGGGCCTCCCCTAGGTTGACTCGGCCTCAAATGAGTGTCTGGTGCGGTGTGTAAACATCGCCACTGGGGAGACAAAGAGGGCCGGGCGTGGTGTTGGCCACGCACCCCCTCGTGTGCCACAGTGCCGGGCTTCATAGGTGCTCGCTAACAGCACTTGCCCCGACATTCTGTTACAGGCTATAAGGGTGAGGGATCTTTGTCTTTGTGTGTGCATTATGAGACCTTTACCAGTGGCAAAATATAGTAATAGGTTTTTACCCTTTCAACTGGTACAAAAATTGACACCTTTATACAAGGCATCATGTTTGCAATAACCACAACACAAGCAGACAAAATGCAAACAAAAAGAAACAACTCTGATAATGATATCCACTGTCCTTGAGTTGTTTCTTTTTGTTTGCATTTTGACTGCTTGTGTTGTGGTTATTGCAAACATGATGCCTTGTATAAAGGTGTCAGTTTTTGTACCAGTTGAAAGGGTAAAAACCTATTACTTCTTTGTGTGTGCATGTTCCTGACGTGTGTGCATGTTCTTGGCATGTGTGTGTGTGTTTAGCATGTGAATTGTGTGCGTACTCATTTGCTGTGTGCGGCGTATGTGCATCTACCATGTGTGCATCGCCTGTGTGTGCACTGTGGCCTTGTTAGTGTTGTTAATGCACGTGTCTACCCGGGAACGCATTCACTGAGTCCTGTGACTCGTTCTCAGGAGGGTCTTGCCGAGTAAGGGGGGCGACGATTGCCCTGTATCATCCCAGTTGAGTACTGTGTGTGTGTGAGAGAGCATGCCTTTAATAGGTGCCCGGCTAAAAGCACTTGTCCCCCACGAAGGCTATATGGGGGACTATTGTCTTTGGGGTGTGTTGTTGTTGTTGCGCTGTTTGTGTAGAAGATAAAATATACATACATACACACGAGCGTGTGATGGTGGTATGAACACACGTGTGTAAGGACATGCATGATGGTATGCGGCTGTGAGTATTTGACCATTCAAGTCGTCTCATGAGTGGGGTCTGTACTGTACCAACCTGTGTGTTTCAACATGCATGGATTCTTGTGAGAAGTGTGTCATCGGAGTGTGTGGGCGTCTGGACTTTGCGTGTGTGTGTGTGAGAAAGGGCATTTTTTTTGTAATGGGAATGCGTGTCCATACGAATCTCTTCGGACCTTACCGGCCACAATTATGCCCTCATTTCTCTACGCTTGTGAAACGTGGACCCCGTGTGAAACGTGGACCCCGTGTGAAACGTGGACCCCTTGCAGGGAATATCTGCACCGGTTTGAAACGTTAACGCCGGCCCTGCTTACGATCCGTCCTGGGTTTAACCAGAATTTGTTTGTGTGAGGAGCTCACAGATCCATGAAAAATCTGGACACAGTCCGCTGTCTGTGAGCTCTGCCGGCTGTCGGTGAGAACGCAGCAAGTTGGCACGGGTGCTGCAATCTGCCGGTCATCACGGTTAATCCGAGACCTGCCTTTCACAATACGTGTGGCCTCAAGGTACACCTAGCCTGGCACAAATACCGTGATAACGTCACCACTACTTATATTGGCGAATGGTGGTTACATATAATGAGAAAACAGTTTGAACCGCGCAGTTGAATTCCAGGGTTATTTGAACAATAAAGTTTGTATCGAAAAAAAACAAATGGCGTGAGCGATCATCATCGGCAGCGGCATATACGGGGCAGTTGAAACAATCACAACCCCAAGTTGCTGGTGAAAACGTGGGCCTCTCTCTCTCACACATAGCTACGGCGTGCATCGCCAACTCCACAGCGAGCACATGCAGGGTTAGAAGAGGGATGAGACCCCAACGGTGTGAAGTGTGAGAGTGTGTATATCGTTGTTTATCCCTTAAATTCAAATTGCCATATACTTATTTACCGAGAAACCACAGGCAAGCCAGGCGCAGTGAGTCCGATGCCAAGAATGCCCCATGCTCTGCAGTTCTCTATATGTTAAGATGTTTTCAGCCAGTAGGTGTTCACTAAGAGTGCTTTTCCCACCCCAGGCTATGTTGGCCGCACAAGAGACATTTGTCTCTGTTTTCTCTGCCCTTAAAAGAAAATGTATTGCCCCATGGGGGAGTTTTTTGGGGTAAGGCCCCATAATAAAGGTTAATTGTGAGACCAGCAGGATTCCGGAGAGGGCTTGCAAGTCATCTTACATTTACTCTGCACGGAGCCGGTTGGGGGGTGTTTTTCTGCACGGGTATCCGGTGGCAAAAGTGATCGCAGATTGGCAACAGAAATCGTAAATCTTATATATAAGCATCATGGCCCTTAGATGAAATTTAATCTGCACTCGATCACTTCACCTATCGTGTCACTCTCATCCTCTTGAATCCAACACGTAGTTTGTAAAAAAAAACAACCAGCAGTTCAGTGACATACTTGCAGCATCGGGGTTAGTCAGTACTCAATATTGTAAATGTTGTGGCTTTGCTCTCCAACACACCGGTGTGATGTACTCATAACGAATTGGCTTGCTCTGTTTACGTGACAAATCCTACTAATTGGCTGTCGGGTGATGGTGGGTTTAACGACACGTTTATATCATGGGACCTCATTTTGGCGTCTTCTGGTCTAACACTGTTTTGAGACGAGGCACAAAAGAAAGCCGTCTCTGGTGTGGACCAATCAGTTTCAAAGACAATGCATATATTATCAGAGTATGTTTTTTGTTTGCATTCTGACCACAAGTATTGTGGTTAATGCAGACATGATTCCTTGTAAAAGGTTTCAGTTTGGTGTTTTAACATCTTAGCACCTGTTTTGTTGCAAGAAAAAAGGGGAAAATCCCATTCCCAACACGTTTATATATTTCCGCGATTTAACAAAAACAAACCTGTGTTTATGGATCGGCGTTGGTACTTGCTTCATCTGCCACTTTTCGTGGTCGTACGGTGTCGCCTCTCCGACGCGGCTTCCCGGCTTGTGTGCCGCGTGCTAGTCGGCGTGATGTCCGTCGTCACGTGCGACTTGCTGGGAGCTTCTTCAGGAGGTGTATTGAGCGACGACATATTTCTCCCTTGATGCTGCTGGTTTTCTGACGTAGGCTGGACAGTGGTAAAAAAATCCACATTTACGTGAGAGCCCAAGTTAATAACCTATAGGGCAATCTGTAAACACCTGCAAATGATGGTTTATTGTTGCTCTTAGGCAGGGCCAAAACCATCCATTACAGTGATTGGGGAGGGCTTGGTTTACTAACAAAAATGAAACCGACCAGTAATATAGTTGTCTCGTTGCCCTGCTGCTGTCTAAATTAATATCGCCACAATTTTGACAATTTAGATGGTCGTCTAAATCAAGTCTGTGTGCATTATTATACATGCAGTTTGGTGATTGTCACATGACATGCAAGGCATGATGGGAGGAACGATTTCATGGTTACAATCATACTGTTTACTGGCTATGAATCACCATTTGTGTGTATTATTTGGACAATTGCGTCTGTGCAACAAAGTGGCACTCATGTTATCGACCTTCGAGGGATGATGGGCTGATTTAACCCACGAGTGGAATTTCACCGGCACAGTCTTCCTGATTGTGAGTCGATTGTTCTAGCACAGAGTCGCCCCAGCCAGACCAATCCAGTAACACAATCAATAAGCAACCTACATTTAGTCAAGTGAGCACAAAGACGTTAATCATCGTGAGCTATTGTTATTTGTGAAACGTCCCACGGGTGTTTAAAATAAAAGACGGATGCGTTTGCCTAAGATGGACCCATCCAAAGCAGTCTTAATAATTTTTATTTCTTTTAGTTTGTCAGAAGGTAAGCGCTCGATTTAAAGCTTTCGTGACTGCAGGGATTCATCTTCTTGGTTCTTTCGGTAAAGTCACGTAGAAGGGAAGTAATACAATAATAAAAATAAAACATAATAAAATAATAGAATATAATAATATATAATTATTTTATTTTTATAAGAAGGTAAGCACTGTAAATTACATTTCTTTAACCATTATGGGCGATGTTCTCCGTTAAGAATCAAATATTATTGAAGCTTTACAGGAGGAGGAGTGTAGTGACTACACTTAAATATGGGGCACTGTGGTGGTGAAATGTTACCTCCCTCGCCTGGTACGCAGGCGGTTGTGAGTTCGATCCCAGACCCTGACGATGAAATTCACGTGTTCGCTCAGTAGTCTGGGCGTTATCTAGTTGATAATGTATTTAACCGGGTGAGTGACAATTAAGCTGGTTTACTTATGAGCCTAAACATTGTGTATTACCAGGTGAGAGGAGATTCATGTTCGTTACTCTTAAACCCCAATGAATGTGAACACAGCACAACATTGCATATCCGACTCCTGCGGGGGAGGGCGCGAGGTATAAGCGGATACAGTTTATGAAAAGGTCGGTAATATGAACATCTATAGAAAGTTATAGTTGCACAACAAATATGGCACTGAACAAACATGAAACGCAAACTGCTTTTAGAAGATGGGAAAGAAACGCTTCGCTGTGCTGTAGAAGTGAGCGAATGTGCTTAAGGATACACCACCGTCGTGAAAAGACTGGATTTCATATCCGAAGTCGTGTGCTTATATCAGAAGTTTCCCCTTCACCTCCCCCCGCCCCCAGTGTAATGTAAGCATATCCTTATATCAGAACTGTCTATACGAGGTGTACTTATATCTGGCTTTTGCTGTATGAAGGATGTTTGTTTTTAATTATCACTAGCAATGTGCACGTCCTGTCGACGTGGCCGTTCATCCCTCCAGCCAGCAAAACTTTAAAACACATTCCTGTGGAGGGAGCTGGTAGGAACGTTGGGTTGCTCGGTCAATGGCCAGGGTCAACGGCGGCGTGGTGTATTCCGCAAATATGGCCGACTGCGAGGGCGGGCACAAGCCGGCGTGAGTAGATTAAACGTTGAGTTTTATAAGGGCACCACGAGGTGACCAGTCCCTCCCCACCCAGCCCCACCCTCCCCACCCCCCACCCAGCCCGACCCAGCCCCTCCCCACCCTCCCCTCTCCACCTAGCCCCACCCCCCATTTTTGGATGCACGGCGGACGGACACAATAATTCCCTGTGGGCTGGTGTAACCAGGAGGTACCTACCAGTATAATATAGTATGATTGTCCGTTCCCACAAAGGTATAGATAACTCTTGGCAGGTATCATATTCTCTACATTATTATATGACACACCCCCCCCCCCTCCCTGTATTTTAAAGCAAAAGTTGGGGGCACGTGGGGGTTCATCTCGTAACCGGGGTAGGTGTGAGTGTGTTGGTCTACCGGATTTTGTATTGGTACAGGGCACAAGTCTTGGGGTGCGTGTTAACTTTCCGCAGCCTCGTATAATCCGAAGCATATGGTAGAGCACGTTCCTGCGGTGGTGGCAGTGGGCCGGTTGGCCGTCTGCGGCAAGGAACAATGCTGTTAATTGACAGCTGACACAGTGACGAACAAACGAGTATGAGAGCTAAATTTAGTGGACTCTGAAGATTTGCGCTACACGCTTAAGTGGCATTGACTGTACGCTGCGCTCAATTATCTTTTCAGATTCCGCGGCGGCAGCAGCAGCATCAGCCCATTTTGTTAAAGTGCGTCCAGTGTTTCACAGGCCAACCCTACGCTGTGTGGCTCTTCAATAATAGATCTGAAGCAACTGTCTTGGCAGAGGTAGTGTAGAATGGGAGCGGTAGTGGAGTGGTTAGCACGCTGTGCTACGAACCCGGTGAACCCGAGTTCGATTCTCACTCATGGCCAGCATCGATGACGATTATCTGAACCGGTCCTGGGTCCTCCCCTAGGTCGACTGAGCCTCAAATAAGTACCTGGTGCGGTGTTGAAAACATCGCCACTGGGGAGACAAAGGTGGCCGGGCGTGGTGCTGGTCACCCACCCCCCTCGTCTGCTGTGCCGGCCTTTATGTGCTCGCTAACAGCACTTGCCCCAACTGTCTGTTAAGGCTATACGTTGGGATCTTTTGTCTTCTTCTGGTGTAGAAGCACAGACCAAAAATACTTATGGGTCTGTAATCCTCATTACAGACTCATAACAGGACAATAATGGGCATATATGTTCACTTAAAGGCCCAGATATACGCGGTGGGCAGGTCCAGAAATAGGCACCCTCTCGGTCATAATTTAAAACATGATCAAATTAGTAATATATTGGATTTAAGTTTGAACGTAATTGTCTGCTATTAGAAATTGTGTAAAACAAAGATAACGGACTTGAGCTATTCTCAATCCACCAATGGACGAAGGCCTCCCCACACCATCCTTGTCAGTCACGGAGGTTTGTGTTCATACTTCACCATGCTGGTGAGTGCAGGTTGGTAAAAGGGGGAAGGGCACTGGACCGGTTCTGATATCACTTTACACCCATAACCGTGGCCAGGAGTCCAACCCGGGTCCTCGGGCTCAGAGCCCTACGTGCTAACCACTGCACCACCACTCCACCCACCTCTTACAGTACCAGCAGTGATACAATTTTGCCTAGCTGCATACGAGGCCAAACAAAACAATAATGATGTATATTTATTTTCTATTGCTTTAATATGATTGATAACACATTCCTGAATTGTTGGTAATTAATAATACAATGAACCCGTAGGCTGACATAGATTCTTAAAGCTCACAATAGATGATGCATCAAGTCGAATTCATTGTTATGCATCCCGCACCTCCGATGTGCACGGTTGGCAACCACTAGAGGTGCTACATTCACTGCTGTGTTAAAAAAAAAAAAACCTGTAAATTTGTTTGCTATATGAAATTGGCATAAATATACGTACAAATAGACAAAAATAATTCTAGATTTGAAGCTTTCGTGACTGCAAGGATTCATACTCTTAGGTTTTTTCGGTAAAGTCACGTAGGTAAAACGTAGGTAAAACCTACGTGACTTTACCAAAAAAACCTAAGAGTAGACAAAAATAAATATCCTCCTGTAAAAAGTTACCGTATTTACTGTACTGTACTTACCACTCCAATCTGGAAGACTTTGCATAGGGTAATTATAGCGGGGTGTAGAATTGGAGGTGGTTATTCAGTCCGAATCTAACTCCATCAGCTGTGATGGAGGTTGAAAGCCGGATAATTAATCGCTTGCCGGATAGTTGATGATCTGCCGTAGTTCATTCCACTTTGTATTTTATCGCCAATTTTATCCTGATTGTGCCTTCGCGTCATATCACGAGACGAAATGTCCTTTCGGAACGCTCACAGAGCATTGCGCAACCCTTTGGTGTTAGTGAACGGCCCGCAGAGGCGGATATCACAGAACTGCTTCTAAAATCCCTTTCACGTGTCCTCTGGTCCTCCACCATCTGAGGAGGCAGCGCTTTCCCAACTCTCTCTGCATAACTGGAGAGTAATGTTCGCCACGTGAGAGTCGTACCGATATCTTTTTAAAATCACGACAGCTGGAAATTTAGCCCAAATTTGAATGCAGAACCAAATTTCGCGAAACGTTTGGTTTTGTAGCGCCGTTACTGGTGACCGAGCTGACACCGCCAACTCCGCAACGCTTTAGAACCCAGTTTTTTCTCATCACAGGCAGCTGCCCTGGATTCTAACCGGGGTGGGGTGGAAACTCAGCGGCTTTCCCCTCTGAGCCACGCGACCACTTCGAAAAGAAAATACATTCTTAAATCCAAGCCCGATGCCAATCCTCGGCGGTGTTTTTATCCAATCGCGAGTGTTGCGTGAATCATTACACACCTACATGTGATCTCTACGGCAACGACCGTGTGTTTATCGGTGAACTATTCAATCTCCTTGGAACTCGTTCAAACGATTCCAAATTCAGCGCAAAAACCCCTGGACGCTTAAGGCACCGTTGATCTCAAAGGCCCTTTCCTCCACTGCTGCGCTAGATTTTCCGCAGTATTCACTGGGCTGCCGTTGCGGTTTTTTTTGTTTCTTGCGACTGGATTTTCTCTTCAGTGATTAAAATGCTCGAGGCATTCCCCTGTGAGGCAGGTGGGGGGCGGGGGGGGGAGAGAATTGCTGACGCTGTGAGACTCATGCACTGTATTGTCATGGCCTAGTTTATTCGCGCTGCTATTAATGGCACTCCCCGAACGTTAGCCGGGTTTATGTCGATGCTGATGCCACTGCAGTGTTGATGAAATAGACAAAAATGTGCGGCCCTCCGATTGCTTTCTCATGCCACTGCCGGCGGAGGAGAGATTGGCAACCTGGCTTCTGTTTTTATTACACGCTTTTTTTTAACTCACTCTGTCTGTTGTATCTTAAAATCGTGTAACTCAATTTTTACCCACTTCCCAATGTGGTATCGATTGCAAACTTGAGATACTTATGTCATATTGATGACAATACTATATTCTATCATTAAAACAGTTTTTTTTTAACATTATTTTGTATATGTTATGTTTCGGCTTGGGTCTAATTGTCCCCGCTCAACTGACGTTGGCTGTAAATCACCACGGTCCATTATGTTATGGCAAGCCTCGGGGCCACTTCCTGGAGTCATGGAGTTCTTCCATTACTAGTACGGTACATTTCATTAAAGCGTGTTTTTAAAAAAAGTTTTTTTTTTAATATCACTTTTATTCAGCCGTGGTTCGAAGGTTTAACCCACAATCAGAAGGCTGCCAGTTCAAATCCCTGTTGGAGTTTCACTCGACTTACCAACTCTTACAGGGTCAATAAAATGTGGAACTCTTTGTAGGAAATAAAGATCTTATCACAGGATGGGGTGGGGTTGTGGCACAGTGGTTAGAGCACTAACCACTGGCCTGAATTCGATTCTGGGCCGTGGATAATATCAGTGGCGAGTAATATCTGAACCAATGCACGCTGACCAGCATGGTGAAGTATGGTCAGACAACCCCCAAGACTGACACGGCCATGGGGGATTGACAATGGGCTGTGAGTTTATTTCAGTAGGGACAGATGCCCGTCACAAGAATATAAAATTTCCCACCCCGCCTTCGGATCAGCAACATATACAGCATAAGAATAATTATCCTTTGCTCCTATGTCATTTGGTAAAGCCGTGCAAAGCAAGACTCGGGTCAGTGTAGTCATACGCGCAATATGATCTCCCGTCAGCCTCCTTGCCTGCAGTGTTCTATACGGCAGGTTTCACTATGTGTTGGCTGTACGGCTAGAAATATGAGGTTATTCGTGACGAATGTTTGTCGGTTCTTTGATTGGGTTGTTAGGAAGTGTGGCTCTAGTTCAAATTTTCCCTAGGTTTTTGCCACCTTTTCCGCTTACCAAACCCAAACATTTCTCAGTCGGGCACGCGGTCTATGACCAAAAGTGTGCAGTATACTGCGACAAAGTTCAACGAAATACCAGAAACCATATCTCGGTCAAGATCAATTCCTGCCACCGGAACGCAGAGGCCTCTTCCTGGACTGTGCACAGGTCAAACCTCGGGTAAAATCCGGACGGATTGCAAACCCTAATTGAGCACTGGCCCACGTTCGTTTGAGCAGGGAGCAAGGAGACTCTTTGTAGGAAGACAACATCTGTGTGTGCATGTATGTGTGTTGAACTTCTTTCTCACCGTTACGTAGTCAACCGTGATAATCGGCTTGAGTACACGGGGTTACAACCAGCTTTGCCTCGCTTTACGCGGGCTTGGTTTGCGTGATTTTGCGTGTATGCGGATAACCTGTTTCTACCCAAAATTAGCTGTTGTGCGGTTTGAACTCACGCTATGGGGTGGGACGTGGGACAACATTGTGTGCACTCCGCACGCTACTCGGCAGCAGCTGTCTCGTGAGGTTTTGCTTTGTGCGCCCCTCGTTTTTGGAATGCATCTACCGCAGAAATCAAGGAAAACCTGTATAAAAGTACCTGTATAAAAGTACCTGCATAATCATACCACACGTGCATAACCATACAGCACGTGCATAACCATACAGCACGTGCATGCAGACTTTCACTTCAGTACAGTCATGCCTTCAAGTATAGCTTCCCTTGGCTGTTTCCTTTGTTAGTAGATAGGCTCCCGTTAAACTGAGAAGCCTGTGTCTATGTAACTGTGAATGTGTGCGTATCACTTGTTTTCAACCTCTGTGTGTGCACGCACAATTCGCCTGGTACAAGCAGTGATGAAAACACCTCCGCTTAGTGGCGAAATGCAGTTATTGCTGCTGTTAGTTTACGTATAAATGTACGTGTGATTGTGTTGTCAATTTGTATGCACATGATGCTATGTGTATGACGATGCGGGGAGTGGTGGCGCAGCGGTTAGCGCGCTGCGCGACGAACCCGGCGACCCGAGGTCGATTCCCGCTCACGGCCAACAGCAGTGATGAATATATGAACCGGTTCTGGGCTTCCCCTAGGTCGCCTCAACCTCAATTGAGTACCTGGTGTGGTGTGTAAAGCATCACCACTGGGGAGACAAAGGCGGGCGGGCGTGGTGCTGGCCACCTACCCCCTCGTGAGCCGTGCCGACCTTCATCGGTGCTCGCTAGCAGTACTTGCCCCTACAGTCTGTTTTTGGCTGGCTATTCTGGGGATCTTTGTCTTTTGTGTATGTGGGAGTGTGTGTGTTTTGTGCATGTGACTGTGTGACTTGTAAGTCTGACTGCATGCATATGGCACTTTGCATGTGACTGTGAGTGTGTTAATGTATTTATAGAATACAATTTGGATTCCTAAAGTGGCTTCATCTCAAACGCTGTACAAATAGGGGGGTGTGGGGGAGGTGGCATCCACATTGAAAGAGAGTGCACTGGACTACTGTACTGTGTGTGTGCGCGCGTATACCTGACAGCATGTGTGTGACGGGTTTTGCACGTGTGTGTCGGGGAGTGGTGGTGCGGTGGTTAGCGCGCTGCGCTACGAACTCGGCAACCCGAGTTCAATTCCCGCTCACGGCCAACACCAGTGACGGTTATCCGAACCGGTCCTGGGCCTCCCCTAGGTCGACTCGGCCTCAAATGAGTACCTCGTGTGGTGTGTAAACATCACCATTAGGGAGACAAAGGCGGCCAGGCACGGTGTTCGCGCACTGTGCTACAAACCCAATGACCTGAATTTGATTTCCGACGACGGCTGACATCAGTGGCAAGTGATATCTGAAGCCGGCCTGGGCTTCCACGATAGCCGCTCAGCCTTAAATGACTGTAGTACCCTAGCCACTCAGCCTTAAATGACTGCTTTGGTCAACATCAATGCCGGCCTTTAACGCTGCTCGCTAACATCACTTGCCCCAACAGTCAGTGTAAATTTCGATTTAAAGCTTTCGTGACTGCAGGGATTCATCTTCTTGGTAAAGTCAGTGGAAGTTATTATGGGGATCTTTGTCTTCGTATGTTTACGTGCGCTCATAACTGTGTGACTGCGTGTTTGGGTATGACTGCATGTGACTGTACAATAATGCTTGTGCAGTTGAATGTGTTTGAATGTGTGGAACGGAAGTGCAACGGGTTAGTGGGCTGCGCTACGAACCCGGCGACCCGAGTTCGATTTCTGCTCACGGCCAACACCAGTTACGATTATCAGAATCGGTCCTGGGCCTCCCCCAGATCGACTCGGCCTCAAATGAGTACCTAGTGTGGTGTGTAAATATCACCACTGGGGAGACAAAGGCAGCCGGGCGTGGTGCTGGCGACCCATCCTGCTAACAGCACTTGCCCCAACAGTCTGAGGGATATTTGTTTTGTGTGTGAATGCAGCCTGGATTGACCTAGAGTCTTTGCCTAGAGGCTTGTCCTGTTCATTTATTCAGGAATTGTGGCAGAAACAAAAGCGATGGAGGGAGAGGCACAGGCACACACAAAGAGAAGGGGGCAGATGAAAGAGCATCGCACACACCAACAAAGTACGCCTACTGTCATTCTGAATTCATCCCAAAGCTCGTCTTTAGGATTCTGGGTCAAATAGCAGCAGTGTATTAACGCTCGCTGATAGAACAGCCAACCACCATCCCTCTGGCAATTGTTCCATGTTCCAGTGATCTGTAAGAATTAAGCAGCTGCCGCATGAACCCTATGAACCCGGCAACCTAAGTTTGTTTCCCGGCCACAGCAAACATCAGCGGCGCGGTGATAACCGAATCTGTCCTGGCCATCACCACGCCTTCGCAAAGCCACGCCGATGAGCGTGGTGAAGTATGGTGTAAAAAATACGGCGTGTTGGGCGGCCCTCATCCAGCAGTGGATGGACAAAATGCTCTACAGTACGTAGGTGGTGATAGCCAATTTGTCTGTGGAGTAGCCACTGCAGACTAACCTCTGCATACTTATCGTTAGTAACATCCAAGGTGACCTGATGATTTGGCGGCACAATACGATGTCGGAGGACTGAGCCAGCACCGCTGATACCTGGGTTCCAATCCGGGCAACCTTACATTTGATGACACCAGGTTGTCATGCCTAGCGAGTTGATGGTCTCAGTCCGGTGGTCACCAACAACTACACAAAACCTGCTCCCCCCCCCCCCATCCATTACAACTTTAGTTTCGCAAATGGTATTTAACTTGACGTATTTCCAGTGTGAAGGATTGGAAACCTTTTGCTGTGTTCAGTCATCGCGGCAGGTCACGTGTTGCAGCACCCCCAGTGTGGCTGCGAGGCAATTGAAAGGACGACGAAAATAGTTTTGTGGCAGTTGAACACGTGGTAGTCGGCTTTCGCGACCAATATTAGCCATGATAAAGGTTTTTTTTGGGTTAGATCGCGTAAATATAAACGTTTCGTTAAACCCGCCACCACCCGACACAGCCAATTAATAAGGTTTGTCACGTAAACAGAACGTGCCAATTCATGACAAGTTCAGAACACCGGTGGTGTGTTGGAGAGTGAACCCACAACATTTACAATTCGAGTACTGTGACGTTTCGCAGGTGATTACAACAACCCAGCCTCATCAGGCGATTAGCCAGAATTGGGAAGAAGTCTTCTTGATCCACTCTTCAATGGCGATGCCATAAGCTTTATGACGTGGCCATCCAGAGGCGGTTGTCTAACCGTGGTCTAATGCGGCGTTGGTTTCCCCCCCGAGGGTTCTGAATGGAAATTTACTCCCTTGGTCCCATGACGCAGCAGCGGTGTGTGGGGCGAACGTAAAAACATCAGCCGCGGAAAGATGATTTGCTGAATAGAGCCCCGACCGGGACATTCAACTGGAGCCCATGAGATTGTGAGTTGAGGGCTGTAACCGCAGCGCCACCAATCGTGCTCAATGTCTGTGTCTGCTGGGTATATGTCATGGTCCTGCGCGCTCTGCTCCAAACCGGAGTTCACTTCCCGCTCGCGACCAATAACAGTGGCAAATATTTGAACCGGTCCTGGGCTTCGCCTGGATCGACTCGGCCTTAAATGAGTAGCTACGGGAGGGAGTTTAGAGGCGCTAAGTGCTCTCTGTAGGTAATTGTCGGAACTGTTTCAGAGGACCTTTAGGATGACGACAGCCCAGTGATCGTCTCTTCAGTGATCCAGTGACCGGGAATTGGACTCGGGTTGCCGGGTTCCGATCACGGCTCCCCCCGCCGCTCCAGCCCCATTCCAGGGTATATAACAGATAAAATAAATAAAGACTTCATCAATTATCCTTTATGTAACCAGAACGGAGTCTGTTGAGATTTACGAGAAACTAATTTGGCCCCTGTTTGTTTATTGAGCCTGTTGAAAACCCGTTACTGCATCAATTATCTCAATTTGCTCGGTCCACGCGCAAACTCCCCCATCCAACTGCATTCAAAACTGCTTTTGACATCCGCTACAGTGATTACGTTCACGAATGCAAGCATCTGCGTTTAATAATACACAGACGCGCACACTCTGCTCGACTTTTGATCTGCGTGCGTATGGGCACACACCACTTGACAAGAATTCGTGCATACGCTCGCAGCCATCCGTCAATGTTTATCCATCACCACGCACTGATTGTAACACACACTATCGCACCATTGGAACCTCATGTGCCAGAAGAAAAAATATGATAATTGGCGATTTACCCTTTTATCTGGCAACAAAACTGACACCTTTTTTACAAGGAGTCATGTTTGGCGTCATATGGTCCAACACCATGTGAGACTAGGCTCTAAGGAAAGCTGTCTCGGGTGTCGACCAATCAACTTCAAGGACAGTGGATTCATTATCAGAGTTATGTTTTTGTTTGCATTATGACTGCAGGTATTGTGGTCTATGCAAACATGACTCCTTGTAAAAAAGGTGTCAGTTTTGTTGCCAGATAAAAGGGTAAAAAACAACAATTATCATATTTTATTACTGGCAAAAGAGGTTCCAATGGTGTAAATGCTTACCCCGAGCTCTCATACTCTGATGGTGCATTGTCTTTGAGTTGTGCGCCTTTTGGCGTCATCTGGTCCAACCCATGTTAGACTAAGCTCTAAGAAAAGCTGTCTCGGGTGTGGACCAATCAATTTCAAGGACAGTGCATACATTGTCAGAGTTGTGTTTTTTGTTTGCATTATGACTGCAGGTATTGTGGTCTATGCAAACATGAATCCTTGTAAAAAAGGTGTCAGTTTTGTTGCCAGATAAAAGGGTAAAAACCAATTATCAAACACTATCGCCACAAATACATGGTCAACTAAGCACCTAACTTCCACACCTAACTGCTTAGATGTGTACCTACCTAGCTATCTACAAACCCACCTATGCAATAGTCCAGACATATATTTCAAGTATCAACCTACGCTCATACCCACCAACCTACCTATCTACCCATCCTCCCACCCAACCATCTACCCACCAAATCTCTTTACTAATCCACAAGTCAAAATAACTATAAACTCACCTACCCACACACCATGTAGCTCCAGACCTATGTAATTACTAATCAAGTAACTTATCCACCTGAATCCCTACCAACCCACCTACCCACCCACCCATGCACACACACCTACCTACTGATTTACCGATCCAATTATCAACATACATCCACCTAATCACTTACCAACCAACCCACATATATCTCTACACAACCATCTACCCCATCTAACTTTTTACTAACTCATTAACCCATTCACCTAAATAGCTATGAATCCATCTTCCATACTACCTACCCACGTACAGTATCTACCAACTAACCCACGGTCATCCTCCGACACAATAACCTCACCTACCCAAATATCTAATCTTACAACCACTAACCCATCAACCCAAACACCTACCACCCCAACAATGACGTTGCCACGGCGCTTGTGCCAGGCTAGGTGCACCTGCGACCCCACGTGTACACATGCACGGCCAATCAGGATGTTGGCAGGGTCTGTTTATTGTGCGACTTCTGGGCACGCTAACGCCCCAATGCGTTTACATTTTCTTATTATTTCTGCATTCCCGGGGTGAGTCTATAACCACAAGAATGTAGCCTGTGTGCTGGCGAAGGGCGGATGATAATTATTGTGGATAGTGTGGTTTTTTTCCGGCGCGTTGATAAGAGCAGCGAGTGTCTTTGCATGCTGTGTTGGGGGTAGAGACGCTGGGTAGCTGGGGCATAAGAGGGGCATCTGGGAGGGAAGCAATGAGAGGAGGGAGGTGGGCAGCAGGGTTTTAAGTGGCGTGCGTGGGTTATCTGTGCGAGCGTGCGTCGTCCGGTCCGCGTGTTCGTGGTACGTGCGCGTACCCCCACGAGAGGGTACGTACGCACGCACGCACGCACACGTGTGTTATCTGAACAGCGTCGCGTGTACCTGAGTGTGTGAGATTGTGCGAGCACAGGTGTGCTACGTGTTTTGTGTTGGGGTATGTGTGTGAGATGGTGCGTTGGTGTGTGTGTGTGCGCGCGCCAGGTCAACGCGGCTTCAAATGAGTGCTTAGTGCGGTGTGTAAACATCTCCACGAGGGAGACAAAGGCGGTCGGGCTTGGTGCTGGCCACCAACCCCCTCGTGTACCGTTGCTGCCTTCAGAGGCGTTCGCTAACAGCACTGCCCCCAAGAGTCTGTTCAAGGCTATAACGGGGGTATTTGGCGTTGTCTTTAATGTCTGTACATTCGTACTTGTGTCCGTAGGCGTGAATGTGCGTACGTGGTGGAGTGTGTGTGTTCATGGATATACTCAGCCTCAAATGAGTACCTGGCGCGGTGTGTAAACATCGCCACTGGGGAGACAAAGGCGGCCGGACGTGGTGCTGGCCACTCTCGTGTGCCGTGTCGGTGTTCAAAGGGTGCCCGCTGACAGCACCTTGTGTTTAGTATTCACGAGTGTGCGAGTGTGTACGTGTTGTGTGTAACATGTGTGTGCGTGTTTGCGATTTGCATGCGTGTCCAGATGCGAGGGGCTTGACCTGTAGGGACAACTGCTGTTAGCATGCACAGTTCACTAAAATGCGACTTCTAGATTTGAAGCTTTCGTGACTGCAAGGAATCATCTTCTTAGGTTTTTTCGGTAAAGTCACGTAGAAAGTAAAATAAAATAAAAACAAAAATCACGACGTTTCGGAGGCAACACAAGTCTCCGTCATCAGGTGGGACCGTCACAGCCAGATTAGCAGCTAATCTGGCTGTGACGGTCCCACCTGATGACGGAGACTTGTGTTGCCTCCGAAACGTCGTGATTTTTGTTTTTATTTTATTTTACTTTCTACGTGACTTTACCGAAAAAACCTAAGAAGATAAAATGCAACTGTCGTTATTTGGCCCTTACTTCGCTACATGTACAACGTACATTGTAACTTTTGGGGCACTTACGAACAGTGTGTTTTGGCGGCTGGGTGGAGGGCAAGCCAAGCAGCTGTCTGTCACTCTGCGTGCCGAGTGAGAATAGACAGAACCTGGACGCGTGGGTTAGAGATTGTGAGAGACGAGAGAGATGGGGGGGGGGGGTGTACCGGCTTATGTAGAGAGAGACGCAGAGAAAGCGAGACGTGAGAGACATCAAGGCAGAGGGAGGGGGCGCATCCTTTTTAAAACGGAGGGCAGACTCTTACGGTGAGGCAACATTCCCCATTGGCTCAGCCCCCTTAATGTTGAGAAATACTTCGCCTTGAAGGTTTTTTTTTTGTCGTAAAGCCTTCATTCCGACTCGGCCTTTACACCGATACAGGCTGCGTATTCTGAGACGGCCTGTGTTTCGACTACAGCCGGCCTTCCTTGTTGCAGACGCGACTCGTCAAAAGGGGGACGACGGCCGTCATTGTGAAAGCAGCAGCAGCCCGTACTACCGACACAGCCTCTGCCGGCACTTGTATTTTGAAGGGGGCCCGATGGCCGGGCCGGTGGGTAAACGGAGGCAGCGGGGGTCCGCAGAGCCCCAGGATGGGCGACACGGCAGTTCCGACGGAGCTAACCCGCAGGTGGGACGGTCACGTAAATCAATGCACACCTACACTTAACCGCCTTTTTAATTTTCTCTCAATCTGTCGCGGTGTGGAGTAATTCGTATAAAATGTGTTTTCAACTGAAATTATTATATGGTCAATGACAATTCACTCTCAGCCCCGTTTGTCAAGCGGGCTTCTGGGTGAAGGCTTTTGCGTTACCGTTTCGCTGCCCGGGGGTTGTTTGACCATACTTCACCGCGCTGGTCAGTGCGTACTGGCGAAGAGAGGGGGCCACCCCTAGGACCGGCTCTGATATCACCATAACGCCATCGACGTTTTCCCCGTGGCCCGAACTCGGGTGGGGGGTTCATTGCGCAGTTGTGCCAATAACTGCGTTTCTGCTTTGTTCAAAAAAATTTTAGTTGCACTCGATAAAGGCATGGAGTGGCGATTTGCTTTGTATGAGGGTTCTGGGCGAGCAGTGAAAATTCCACATTTCCATGCCTGGGGGCCCGTCGTTTAATAGGACGGCGAAATCAATTGTACCGTACTTCTGCGCTCCCACGCCTTTGCTCCCCTGCCTTCACCCAACCCGCACCGACTAGCAAGGCGAAGTATGGTGAAATAATCCCCCACGACCCCCGCGCGCACGGCGTGGGGATGAAGCCCTCATCCAGCAGTGGAGAGCCAACTAAACTGTACGTGTGTGTGTGCACACGTTAAGCAATTGCACACAGGAAGTTGTAAAATACGTGCTGGTGTTTTATAAATTCTAAAGGACGGTGTTTCCTGTTGGCTTTTGAGGGGTTTAAGCTACCTCATATAAAACCAGTTGAGCAAGATATTTGTCCCACTCGGCTGCAACCAGCAACATCCGAAACTGACAAGAGTTCAACCCAGAGTTTGCGTAATTGACAACGTGGTTTTTTTTCCCACTCTGCCTGCTAGGGTCTACGGATTTTTTAAAAAAAAATCTGCAAATAACAAACAAAACTCATCACTTTTCGTCAATAACACCGCGGCCTTGAACATAAAAAAGTAATGCAGATATGAGACGTGCAGAGAGGGTCACACACGTGCTGTGAAATAGAGCCGCTGGCCAGAACGTCACCGAGCATATACTTTTTAAATTTCCCCCACGACTGTTGTTGACGAGCGTGTTGTGTCGCGGTCGCATTAGTTGTGCTTGTGGGCGCCACCGCCAACGCGGTATCCGCCGGATTATTTTGCTTTTTAAGTGGCTGTGGTGATTTTTATCAGAAATGGTCTTGTGGGTGTCCTGTTGTCCAGATGCAGTACAGCAAGGCGCTGCCGTTTGCTTTGAGGGCATGGGTTTTTCTCCAGTCACTCGCGCACCGGTGGTCATGCGCCTCCTTATCACTTTTCTGTTGCTGCTATCGTAGTTTTCCGTTGCCGTGAATTTCACTCGTTCATTTTTCCACCGATGTTGACGACTCAATCTTCCGGACCGAATCTCTCGTCTCATCCATATTGCAAGTCAAAACTATTGGCTCCCCATCGCCTCTTATCCCCAAGTCTTTATAACTCAACTGAAGAAATGTGTTAACTCTTATCTATTACACTTTCAACAGTGCTGTTTGTTACTGGCTGCTCGACATTTCGAGCCTTTGAGCCCGTGGTCAGCAACCGTCCTTAGAGACTGAGTTTCCTTTCATGTGTAATATACTCAATAAGGAGCACCCTCTTGAAAATGTAATCTTGAAACTTGGTGGAATAATTTTGCTGTAGCTCGCGTCAGCTGATGAGGATGATGTCATTATTGGGGAGGTGACACGGCCCAATTCCACCGCTGGCTGTTGCAGAGGCTCACGGGAAAAGGATCGCGTGGATGGCAAAGGTCCCCTTGATGCCATTCAAAAAGAGTAGGCCATTGTGTGCCGGTGTCAAGGGCCATGATTTGAAAATTACACTGCAAGTTAATGAATTGATTGGGATTACACGTGGCAACATCGCCATGAGGCTGTCACGTAGCTTCTTCGTGACAGCCTCATCCTATAAGATTGGAGCGATTTATCAAAAGCGTTAAACTATTAATTTAGTTGAACGAATCCAAATGGAATGGAACGATCCCGGAAGAGGAGTCGCTAAAATAGGCATCTCTTGCGCGATGCTATACAAGCGCGCAGCTTTACGCTTTCTGTACAATGGATCATCACATATCAGCCGAACTGAGTTAGGCCAAATTAAGTTACAAACCACAAATAAAATGTAATGGTTTTTGGGCAGTCTCCGCTGACCAGGCTGAGTCCATCAACTCACGACGCAATGACAACGTGGTTTTAATAGCAAGTGGCTGACACTCAAATTGGAACCCACAGTCTCAGTGGAACCGGCTCACTACACACACCAGCCTGTTTTACTCAATAATACAAATAGTTTACTTTTTGTTTAATCCAGGAGAGCCACACAGTTGTAGGACTTTTTCTTCAGGAGGTTCCTGAACTGGGTTTTTTATTTTAAGATGTTTGCAACCAATTCCTAATGAGTGTTTATTATATATGTTGGAGTAAACTGGTGCACCTGGAGAAAACACACACATATGCAAGGGGGCAACACTCGATGCCTGTACAAACCGAAACAGATGGCGTTTAAATTTCGATTTGAAGCTTTCGTGACTGCAGGGATTCATCTTCTGGGATCTTTCGGTAAAGTCACGTAGAAGGGAAATAATAAAATAAAACATAATAAAATAATACAATTCTCACGACCCATCTTCTTGGTTCTTTCGGTAAAGTCACGTAGAAGGGAAGTAATAAAATAATAAAAATAAAACATAATAAAATGAAATAATTCTCACTGTGAGAATTATTTCATTTTATTATGTTTTATTTTTATTATTTTATTACTTCCCTTCTACGTGACTTTACCGAAAGAACCCAGAAGATGGCGTTTAGTCTACTTGCTGTACTTTCTCCTGGCAAGCCAGGGTATGTGGCACCTCAATGCCCACGGGAAGGGAGTTTCGCGTAACACGTGCTACCCGCCAAGCCCCGCCTCCACAGTCCTGGGTTCGAGGCGTGCATTGCCACAACGATTGAAGCCGATGACACAATGAGGGTAAATACGCGGGGCAAAGGCTAAAAATAAAAGATTCGGATGCTCACACTTGACACACTTTATCTATAGGATTCTCAGCGTTCAGTGAAAACGATCCAAAACCCAGAGCAAATCTGTAAGGCACACAAATAATTCTAAGAGGGAGCGGGAGACGCATGCTTAGCCTGCAAGTGTGGCTGCATTGCTGTTGTATAGCAGGGGTCTGCAGGGGCAATTACGCCTCCCAACAAAATTACCTGTTGTGTGTTTTGTTGGCCGACATCAATGAGCCGAATGAGTCACGCTGTGCTGCGCCTGTGTGTGACTCGCACGGAGCCAGTGACTCATGCTGCCTACCGCTGCCGGCCAATTTATTGCTTTCCTACCAGTTCCAATGTTCGGTAACGGAAACTGTATTTTTCAACAGAATAAGGAATTCAGCCATTGTTTATGAGGTCCTGGGTTCATGCCCGCCTTTCATTGTGCTAAGTAACGTATGTATGTCAAGCGTTTTTTCGCACCGTACGTAACCAACCGTGCTAATCGGAGGTGTGGGGCAAGGGCAACAGACTAAACACGAAAAGTAGCTATAAAGATAATGAGTTTTCAATCTAGATTTTTTTTTTAAAAGCTGACATCGTGGGCCTGGGTTAAATTATACCGTGCTGGGGCTGGGTCTGTCACAGGATGCACATTTCTGTGTTGTGAACTCACCAGCATCATTAAGTTCTAAAGTTTGAGATTTAGGGTTGGCATCTCTCAATGACCTGGTGTCTATGTTGTTTACCAAGCGAACCAATCAATCGCCTTGGAGGGTCTGGGTTAATTTCCTTGAGCTGAACACATTATTTCACAGGAGGCTGATATCTCTGTTGTTCAGTAAACATATTTGATGTCATAGGTTGAAGACATAAGGTTGGTTGTGAGTCAAGGCTGAGGGAGGCTAATCACTGGTGTTCACTCAATCAGCATGCTTCAGGATCTGGGTTTGTGACCTGTAGAGTCAGTATTCCTTGTTTTTCCTCGTGTCTATGTTGTTTGGAAAACCAACAATTTTTGAGGTATAAGATTTGAGACCTGGGTGTGGGTGTTCCTTCAGAGGGATGACAAACTTTGGTTTAATTAGCCACCAACTTCTGCATTTCCTGGGTTCAAGACCTGGGCCTGAGTGTTTCTCATTGGGCTGCTGGCTGCATTGGGGCACCAAGCCAGTACAACTTGAGTGAGGGCTTGAGTTTCAGAATAACAAAAAAAAAGTCTCATTGTCTTTCACTATCTTTGGCACTGCAAAAAAAACTCGACACGGATTAACAAGGGCAGCAAGCGTGATAGTGTTTGCCTTGGCTCCAGTGACTGCGCACTCACAATGACTGATGTTAACCCTTTAAACAGATCTTATTGAACCCTCTGAGCTTCACACTGTAAAACCCGTTGCATTCACCCTACCGTTATTTATCCAGGAAAGAGTCCCTTGAGTTTCACTCTAATCCATTTGGAGATAAGCTGGTGAATATTGCGGTTGGGTGGGCTCTAAAAGCCAGAATTTTAATTTGTACATATACAGCGTTTGGTCATTCCACTGCCGGATGAGGGCCCTCCCCACGCCGTGTGGACGGTGGCGATAATGTGACCATGCCCTTTCCACGCTGGTCAGTGTATGTTGGCGAAGACAGAGGGGAAAGGCAGAGATGTGGGAGCATAGAAGTACAGTACAGTAGAGCTATGGCCTTTGCTCCATATTTCTTGTTCATGAAAATAGTTGCCTCCCACTCATCATAGTCATCATCATCATCAGCCACGATCTATTCTCAGCTCGATGAAGAACTGCCCCAAGCTATTGCTGTCCCTGGCAGTTACACGTGACGACCATCCATCTCACATGAGAGTGTGGTTCAATCACAGGTGGCTGTAACCCAGACTCGAACCCAAGTTTTTGCCTGGCCCGGGCGCCGTGACTGAAACAGTCGTAATGAACCATCCCAAGCCATGCCTCTTTGCTTGAGTTAATTTTTAAGCCATTTCTTTCGGACAGTTCCAGACACCTTTGCTAATCTGACAGCAAATCATATCTGGACTTTTTGGCCACTGTAATTAAAACATGCAGGGTAGGTATAATTTGCCTTTAAATGTAAACGGGCTCAATGTTTAATCATCGTCATCATTTGCTTATGCAGTTTGGTGCTATTGTATAGGTTAGAGGCCTGCTCGCGACTAGGGGTCGGCACGGTTTGAACCGACTCAAACTGGTTTCAAATTGAGCAATCCAAACCAAACCAGCGACGACTGAACCAAACCAAACCAAAACCAAACCAAACTAAGCTAAACCAAACCTCTTAAGTTGGCTTGAACCAAACTAGTTTGAGCCGGTTCCACCCTGTCCGAGCCAAACCGAGTCGGTTTTCGTAGCCCCAAACCAAACCGAACCAGTTCAAACAGAGCCAAACCAAACCGATTTGGTTCGGTTCAAACCGCGGTTTGGTGGTTTGAGCCAAACCGTGCCGACCCCTACTCGCGACCATGGGTTCAACTCCAGGGACTGGTCGTCTTTTGCCCTTCAAAAGTGAGTCAGTGGCCATGTCATTATCATCACGATCCATGGGCAGATAGCCGTAGGTGTCAACTGCACATTTAGTCACTTGTTTCCACTCTTCTGTGTCTTATGCTCAGGTAGTGCCACGTCTTGCTGGCACCAATTCCTTCTGTCGTCGCCGGAACGTTCTCTGTGAGGTCTTCCTCTCTTTCCGGTTTCTTCCATTTTTCTGAACAGCAACGCTTTAAATTTTCATGTTGTTGTCCATCCTATCCGTGCGTCCAAATAGTGCCCGGTTTCCTTCTCATCACTGCCAGCATCATCAGGTCTTTTACTGCATGCAATCTTTTTAAATCATTTATATTAAGTTCACTTGCTTGCTTGCGCGCTTACGACCGTGCAAATCTTTCGGTCGTTTTTTAACCCACTTCCCGTGATCCAATCGAGCTGACATTTTGCACACAGACTCGTTGTGCGTGACAATTTCTTTTGGTGAAAATTTTTTTCCTAAATTTTGCACTTTTTAGGAAAAAATAAATTCTATTTAATTACCAATTGCTTAATGGTGGCAGGCAATCATCTGACCCATAGGTGGCAGCCATCTCAAGCCAGAGGACGAGAGGACTCTAGCCGCCACGCATATAAAGGATTTATAGTGAAAAACTTTGTTTTTACGGGTTAATTTTCTTACTTCTACGTTGGATGTCCCATGTCAGAGACACGGAATCCCTGCTCCACACAGTAGAGGGCAGCACTTCTCCTTGTCGGGAGGTTGGAGACATCGGCCAGAACAGGATACTCTACTCTACCTGAATTAAGTCGCAACTCCGAATCACGTGAAACCTCGGAGGTAGTCCAGGAGGTGGTGGTTGATCGCTTCTGAAATGAGTCACTCCCAGCTGGTAGAGAGAGGGGGGGGGTAGAAGTGGTCTTGGCCCTTCAGGGTTGGGCTGAACAAATAATAAACAATGCTGCCCGCTGTTTGTGAAGGCCGTGTTTGTTTGTCGAGTGCTAGCTAGTAGGAGGATGGTATTCGCTGCACAAACACACACGCACACAACCCTCGCTCATTGAGAGCCAAGAGTGAATGTGATAGTTTGTATTTGGACGTGTGTGTGTGTAGTATCATGGCTAGCGCTCTGCGCTACGAACTCGGTGACCCGAGTTCGATTGCAGCTCCATGGCCAATGCCAGTGACGATTATTTGAACCGGTTTTTGGGCTCCCCTAGATCGACTAAGCCTCAACTCAATATCTGGTGCAATGTGTAGACAAAGGCGGCTAAGTGTGGTACTGGAGGGGGGGAGTGCATCTTTGTTTCTCTACGTATGTCGGCATGTGCGTGTTGGTGTGTAGGCGTGGTGCTGGCCACCCACCCCCTTGTGTGCTGTGCTGGGCTTTACAGGTGCTCGTTAACAGCACTTGCCCCAACAGCCTCTGTTAAGGCCGTACAGGAGATATTGTGTATGCTCCCTGCAAATTAGTGAAGTGATTCATTGCTCGACTTTGATGAGTTTCATTCCAGGCCACGAATAATATCAGAGGTGGCTACGTGAAGCGGTCCTGCCTCTACTTGATTACTGTGACATCGTATGTAAATCAGCCCCCAGTACTGTACTGAAGAAGCTTGACTCAATTTATCACTCGGCCTTAAGATTTGTGTTGAACTGCCCATATAGGACCCACCATTGCGATTTCTACAATGGGTCACACTTAACATCTCTTAATGATCGACGGCTTGTGCATCAGATCTTATGTATTCACGATGTACTTACACAAAAATCAGCAGACTACCTGCTACCTGCTGAACTTATTTCTCACCATACATAGCCAGCCGTGCTAATCGGAGGTGCGGAGTGTCTTGTGCTATGTGCAAAGATCAGCACTGGGAAGACGAAGGCAGCTGGGTGTGATGCTGGTCCCTCGTGGCGCTGCTCCGGCCGTCATGGGTGCTCGCTAACAGCACTCGTTCCAACAATTTGTGTAGGCTCCATGGGGTAGGGGGGGTGATCTTTGTGTTTGTGCTTGGACAAGCCTGATATACACACATGGCAAACTGGGAGAACAAATATTTTGTCACTGGGGTCCTGGGTTGTGGTGGCCCCGGCTCTATGTCTGTATCTGTAAACAGTCCCTCTTGTGCGTGCCTACACTTCCACGTGTATTTTAGAATATTTGGCAGAGATAAATTTGCACGGTATAATTCCAATTCGTTGAGCTATAATTTGTGGCCAGGTCGCTTCTGAAAAAGAGCTACATAGCTCGGTTGACCCTACCTGATAAGATAAAAAGTAGTTTAATAGTTTAGTATTCGTTTTCCATCATTGGCAAATGTTTGGAGAGACAAAGACGGCGGGGTGTGCAAGGGGTGTGCGAGCTAATGTCCAACATCACACACCCGTCGCATGCTGTCGTTGAAAGTTGTTGCTTTACAGAAGCTGCCCCTCATGCTATATACTCTGTACAAGGCTAACCGACCGTTGTGTCTGTGTGTGCGTGTATTTGCCTTTACAGGTCTCCTCGCTGGCAGACGGCATGCTGGATAAACTCGACCTTTACGGGGACGGTAAGTGCCTTTACTTCTTCCCCGAGCACGATCTTGAGACGGAACCCAAGGCTTAATAACGCTACGTTTTTTTAAAATCCCAAAGTGGTATTACGGTCGTGCTGTTGGCATCGGGTAACGAGATAAATCAATTACCATTTGGTGCTCTCAAAAGCAACCTTGTGTCAGCAAATAGTCTCCGGAAGTTGATGTCCCAGAACTACTTCTGATGTTTGGCCAATTCTTTATGGAGTCCTTTTGGAAATATGAGAGTTATTTGAAGCGCCCAGAGGAAACCCACGCGTACAATGGGTAATACTCACCATACGTAGGCCAGCAAACCTGCTTGCTATACTGCCATTCGTTGCTGCACCCTTACAAGTACACTTATCTTAACCGTATTGTACGCGTAGAATTCCTCAGATGCATTTCTCAAATGTAAAAAGGTAAAGGCAGGTATAAACTCGTTGATGCTTCGTAAGACTCAGTGTAATTGCCCTCTTGTAACAGCTGCTTATCAAGATGCTGGCCAAGACTGGAACAACCAATCTAAGGCACTGTTGGCCTCCTTGAGGTGCACTGCAAATTTCCAAAAGTCAAAGAATACGCTTGGGGCTATTGTTATGGTCTATTTAGAGTTCACTAGAAATACAAGTCGTACAGAACCAAACTAATTCGAGTGATGATCAAAGTCTGTTTATAAAGAAGAAAAAGATCTGTTGGCAGTCGTGCACAACTACAAATAGCAAAAAAAAATCACCACATCCATCATTAATATTGCCATCATTATCAATCAGCCATGGTCAGTCCACTGCTGGATGAAGGCCCCTCCCCAAGCCACCGCCACCTCTCACGAGCCGATTTCATCGTTTGATCTCTGTGGTGGATGTCCTCTCAGATGTGTTCCATTCCTTGGTCTACCAGACATCTGTGAGAAAGAGCTTTATAGCTCAACGAATTCTTCCGGTATAAATAAATACTGTGATTGTCGGTTGCCTTACAACACACAATTTAATCGTTAACATTGTCAGTCTGGCCCCTTCTTGAGAGTGAAAATCAACGGCTAAAATAATTAGGCGACTGCATTGGCAGTGGTGCTCAAGCGCGAATCAAGCTTTGAAAAATGATAAACGCTCGCAGGGGAAATGCCATCAACCGCATAGTGTGGCTGCCTTGTTTCCCCCCCCCCCCCACTTCAAAACTCTGTGCGGTTGTATTGCGTTACGATTTAACGATTGCAGCCACCCGAGCTTGAATTATCACGCTGACCTATGCACCACACACTCTTACGACCGCTTAATTGATTACAGTTATTGATCTATATGTTGATTTACTTTTTATAGATACTTGTATTTCATCAGCTTGGCGTCTTTTCAGATATATCGCACAACGATCAATGCTCAAATGTGAGGGTATGGTGGTGCTCCGAGCTAAATTAGGAAATTCCACTTTCTTATGGCAGAGGCCAGTTTATCCGTAATATTTATGTTGGTGATATTCCACCAAGTGGTGTTCCTTTGAATGACCCCTGGTCCATCTGACTGGAATTTGAACTCGGGGCTTTGCAATTGTGCTGAGCACTCTACCACGGTGACAGCTGTCTAGATAATTGATATACTATCCTACATCATCATGAGCTATGATCAATCCAATGCTGGATTATGGCATCCCCCAAGCTGTCACCATCTCTCACCATATTGGAGTGCAACAATCCATCTAGTAATTACACGTGAGATTATTTTCACCACTCCATCTCCACGGTGGACAGAGTCTCAGGCATGTTCCCTCCTTTGGCTGTGATTCTGTCATTCTGCTCAATCACCCGGCTATGATCCCTTCCTGCGACGTGTCCTGCCCATTGACAATTATTTTTCTTGAGGGTCAATATGTCGTCTCAAACCCTAATCCACGTGTTCCTCTTCGTATGCCCTATGTATAGTAATGGCATATTTCACTCGACAATGCATATTTCTCATAAGTTTGACAACTTTTCCATTGTATTGTGCCGTAAAAGAATTGTGTTTTATTATGAATGTTTTTAATGGCAGTAAATGTTGGCCTTTGATCATTCGGAGACTATGAAGTGGGGTTAGCAGATCGCACCAAGATCACCGATTGAACGAGATGCCAAACCTTGTAGGGCTACTTGTGTAGTACGTGGCAGTACACAGAGTTGGGTTGATGACCTATCTCTATGTAATTTTTAGTCCATGGCCAGAGCCGTTGATGCCACCAGCGCTGCACCACCGCTCCTTTCCAGCGTTTCCCACCCTCTGCCAGATACCACAGCTGCTGCTGCTGCACAGTAGACACACGGTGACCTCCCAGCATCTGTCCTCACGGCCTCCACCACCTTCTGGTGTTGGGCCCTTCTCTTGGTTCGCCGAACGCCTGGAGACCACGCCACTGTCTCTCCTATATGTCGGGTTTTCTCCCAGATGTTCATGTGTTTTCTTTACATTGCAAAACATATTTATTCAACGGTTGGTCAAATATATCGAACAGGTCACGTCATAATATATATACTCTATGGCTTCCATGAGGCTTTTCTGGGTAAATGAATGTTTTTATTTTAATAGATTAATCTATTTAATGGGTCACCCTTTAAAATAGGAAACTAGGCTAGAGTTGAATTCGGTAACATATTTCCTTTGCTCTGCATGACAGACATCCATCTAGGCTGCTATGGGGCTGTGTGATGGGCAGCAGAGGGGCACTGTAGCAAACGCCACTGTTGCATTGTACTTCTATGGCCCCACATATGCGCTCCCAATCTACCTTCACCTCACTGACCAGTGTGAGTGAAGTATGGTCAAATCACCCCCACAACCTGCGTGGCATGTGAGGGGGGGGGGGGGGGTTGGGGGTGCTTATGTCGTGTTAATCCACTGCTGGTTGAAATGACCACACGTGTGCGCATTTATTTTACAAGCAAGACCTGGCGTAACGTGGACAAATAATATCGGAATAAGAGCTCGTGGGTCTGATAATGGCCGGGGTCAGAGCACCAGCGCGCTGGCTACAAATCTGGTGACCCGAGTTCGATTCCCTGCTCACGGCCAACATCAGTGACGATTATCTGAACCGGTTATGGGCCTCCCCTCGGTCGACTCGGCCTCAAATGAGTACCTGGTGCGGCTGGGTGTGGTGCTGGCGACCCCACCCCCCTTGTGTGCCGTGCAAGCTTTCATAGGTGTTGCTCGCTAACAGCACTTGCCCCAACAGTCTGTTAGGGCTATACGGGGGATCTTTGTCTTTGGTCAGAGCACTGAGCCCGTATTATGGCTGAGATCGTGGGTTTCAATCCGCACAGCCTCCCCATTATCATACCAGATTCTCATCCCAGTCACCGATGACTGCACTCAAGCACAGTATGCCCCTGTTTATTAAATTAGTTTTTTTTTTAAACTTGATTTGGCCTGGTTTAACTCCACAGCAAAAACTGTGATAACGCATCGGATAATTGGCATATAACCAGCCACTCGCAGTGGGCTGTGAATATCAGGCAACTGACGTGAGGGTGAGAAAGACTCATTGTAAACATTTGTAAAAGAGATCTTTATGGATGGAATTGTGTGGTGTCAGCTTCTGGGGCAGTTACATGACACCTGAAACTGTTGACTGTTACAGTTCCACCAGGGGTTTCCTGTCACATTATGACATGATGTTATGATCGTAATCTCACTCTTAGAGATGATCACAATTTTGTGAGCGATTGACGTCCATTCTAATGATGTTCCAGAAGCACCATAAAGCTGAATTTTGCACATATATAGCCAGAGGGGGCTCTAGAGGGTTTTTGGCCTACTCTTCCACGCTGGTGAGACAACATGGAGAGGTGGGAGTACCCACACTTTACCCCACCGCACGCGACCTGCCGATCGTCTGACTGTGCCGTGTACCCACTTCTACTGCTGTGTGGACAGATGCAGTGGTGGGGGCGATTTAAGAAACTTGCCACCAATTTTCGTTTAACTGCCGTTGGCTGGGAGACAAAATTGGAGGCGATCTCTTAAGATTGCAAGCTCGGTGTGCTAACTGCCACACCACTGTGGCAGCAACCCTGGTTATGAGTGACGGGATATCATTTTAGCATGTAGACCAAAAATAAATGTGTAAAAGCTGATGGATGTTAAATGAAATGAACGAATGCAACTGACGTTCACACTTCGTTTGCCGCCACATATCTCTGCGCAGAGGATTCGGAAGACACGGTGTACACGCGCTTCATGAAGGCGCACAGATGTTACGACATCATCCCAACCAGCTCCAAGCTCGTGGTGTTTGACGTCTCGCTGCAGGTAAGGCGTCCCAACCGGAGCCCTAACCGTACTTCTGTCCGTAAACATAAAACTCCAGCTCCACCGCTAAACACAGCCCTAAGTGACTGCTTACAACAATGAGCAGCTGAGCGTCATGTGAATGAAATTTGGCAAATTGAGACAGCGGTTAGAGCATGTCGGTGCATCTGCCCGTCATCGCTGTGACCCTGCTTGTGAACTCGTAACCGCTGGCTCATCACCATGACCCTCCTGCCAGCGCGAGCCTTCACTTTCCACGTCATCTACTTCATGTGAACGCGACCTCCCAGTGCACCTAGCCCGGTACAAGCACTACAAATTAGTGGCGAATGATGGCTGCGCACGTGATTGCGTGGATGCGTGAGCTAACAACTTGGAAACTTACGTTCCCAGTCACAGCAATTGGTATTAGAACTTGTCTCGGGTGTGCACTAAGTTGACTCAGACTCAAATGAGTACCTGGTGTGGTGTGTAAACATCAGCACTGGGGAACACAAAGGCAGCTGGGGGTGGTGCTGGTCACACCACTCGCCTCTCTCGCCATGCCTAACTTAAAAGATCTTTGCTAACAGCACATGCCCCAACAGTCTGTAAATACTAAATGGCACATGGTTGTATTTTTGTGTGTTGGTGGATGTACCGTGTGTGTGTGTGTGTGGGGGCCTTTATACGTACGTGGGCATGTGTGTGTGGGCGTAGTGCTGGCCACCCACCCCCTCGTGGGCCTTTCATAGGTGCTTACTAACAGCACTTGCCCCAACAGTCTGTTAAGGCTATACTGGGGGGGGGGGGGGAATCTTTGTCTTTTGTGTTTGTGCTCAGGTCAAAAAGGCCTTCTTTGCCCTGGTGGCCAATGGAGTGAGGGCTGCACCATTGTGGGACAATCACAGGCAGGCCTTCGTGGGTGAGAGCACACCACCTTCATCTCTGCACTAAAGATGTATCAATCTGCTGCCCATGACCAGATCGCCCACACACCGCGCCCGATCTCATCAGCTCTCGGTATGTAACTTGCCTATTGTGCGTTACAATGCTGTCTACCACCGTGGCAAGTGGATGTCAAAAGATCTTGCGACAAACCGTTACGTGTCTTGCTTTTATAAGAATAAGGTCTGAAAAGTGTACAGCACTTTGTCAATCCGCTGCTGAATTAAGGCCTGCCCGTGCCTCCTCAGTCATTGGGGTTTTGACCATACTTGGCAGCGTTCGTCACTGTGGTCTAAGTATCACTCGCCAGTGATGTTAGCCCTGGTTGGGATTAGAAGTCTGTTTGCCAAGTTCATTGTGCTATGCGCTAACCGCTACGTCATCCCTCTATCTAAAATATAATACAAGCGATACAAATATTTTATAGTGTCCCTATGAACACAGATTCTCAAGTATCACTTTGAAATACATTCTGGATTTCAAAGGCCTCTTTTATTGCTCATTCAGGATACTTGAACTGATTTGTTTTGCAGGAATGCTGACTATAACAGACTTCATCAACATCCTTCACAGATATTACAAGTCTCCACTGGTAAGGCCTTTAAGATGATCACATTCCTTCTAAATATTTACGCAGGAATGCATCACTAATCTTCACTCCTCGTGACCATTTTCTTCCCCATGAGGGTCCTGCCCGCAAGATTATGGCTTATGAATGCTTTTTCTTTATGGATATTTTGCTAAAACGGCATGTGGAAATAAACCGGGAGTGACTCCCGAGAGAAGGCAAGCCTGGGGCACACAGATGATCGCCTGTTCAACACGCAGGCTTTCGCGACCAATATCATCCATAATTAATAATCGGGGGCGGGTTTAACGACACATATATTTACGCTATCTAACCCAAAAAAACCCCAGTATTATAGATGATAGCCTGTTACAATCTTGCACTGCCCTCTACAGGCACCAGCATCCTTGCTGAATGAAGGATCTGTAGATTTGTTTATTAATATCGCTGTGCCCGCTCATTGGGCTCTTCTGGAATTCTTAACTTTATCCATATTGCTAAATTGAAAAAATGCGCACGTGTGTAATTGGGTTCACGTTAGAAAATAAAAAAGTCGGTGACTTTCTTGCTCAAACGAGCATGAAGAAGGCGGTGCTTCCTCCTCCTGTTTACATCCCTGAGACAGTGGTGGACATTCCCCACTCCGATGACAGAGCGAGTCTCTCCGTAGGAGAACCACTGTTGACTTCCCCACAGTCGGTATTCATTTCATAGACGGGCCCAGTCAGTCACCAACCAGGGTTTGAACTCTGCCCTTGAGACCCACGTACACATATACAGTCGTGCGTATGGATGCCTATACATCTTCTGCATATGTTTAGAATGTACTTGTGTGCGTGCATACATGTGCACTGTGTGTATATACACGACAGTAACATTAGTACTGTTGTGATTTTAAACAAGGCCAGACATGTACTCGGTCCAAATTGGGTCAGAGTTTGCCATACAGACTTAAGAAATGATTAGCCAGTACCAAAATAAAACTTAAATGGAGGTAATAAAATTTTTTTAATAAATACCATTTGGAAATTGGAACAGTAATTATGAAGCCTTATTGGGCAATAAACAGTGCTGGAAAATGCCTTCGCCCTTGTTTATTTTCATACAAATTCCTTTTCTCGGAAAGTTCTCCGTCGCAAAAACGTCAAGTTGGCGACAAAATTGACGAGAGCTTTGCGATGTGGGGGGGGGAGGGAGGGGGGGTCGTAAACCGCGCATTGTCGTTCAGCGCGATGTCCGATGTTCCGCTGCACGTGCTGTGAGCTTCAGTTCGATTGCTGAAGAGGAGGGAGCTCCTGGCGCAAGGGCGGGGAATCTCTACGCGGTGACGGGTTGAGCATGCTCCTGTTGAATTGGCGAACCCGAGATGGATTTTGATCTCTTGGACGTTTGTTTAATGCTGAAAATGTGTACTGTCATGTGGGAATGCATTGTCTTTGTTAAACCCTGGGGCTCTTGGCTGCTGGATTGCTTAGGGATGAACTCGCAGTTCTAAGTAAATGCTGTGATTATGATGTGTGTGTGTGTGTGAGATGATCGACTTAAAAGGCAAAGCGGTTGATGAATGTTGTTGGATGCAGTACAGCGAGTGGCTTTTTTGGCGAGAGATTTAGCACAGTGTAGTTTTGTGTGTTTATTCTCCGGGAGTTCCTGTTTCCTACCGTGCGCAAATACTTTAATTTGTAATTCTCGCGGTACGGTGCAGCGCAACACCATTTTTCATTATAGAATGGTCTGCAGAAGCAAATATTGCAGATCTATGTTTTAGATCCTTTAAAATGACGTCTTATCCCACACTACGAAGCAGCACCTGAATTACCACCGGCCTGTTTTCAACACAATGTCCATCGACATGACAGTCGAACCCATAATTTGTATTCTAAGTGCTGGAATTGAACCAATTTAAAGGTACAAACTAACTCGAAGGTGAAGTGTTTTTTCGTGCAGTCATTGGTGACTGGGCTGAGACGGTCAACTCCACTACCCTTGAACCCGGGTTGATCACGGGTGGCGGCTGCCTGTATCTAAACACAGGATCCCAGCAGTGTTAGCTTAGCGCTCTTAACACTAACACTCATTTTAAATCCAAACACTGAAGCCAATATAACTAAAACTGTCCGTCTCTCTAATCCAAAAATGTTACATTATCCCTGATTGTGACTTAGCAATGGCTTAAGGAGTTAACAAGGTGATGATGCAAGGAGCTGGTGGTGGTTTGAGTTAAGATGAGCTGCTGTGACGAGGTGACGTAAGGCGGTGGCTTGGCAAGGTGCCACCACAATCGTGCTAATCGGAGGTGCAGAGCCCTGGGGGAATGATCTTTGGATTGAGCCTTGTGGGCTTTTTGCGCGCACATCCCTCACTCGCACGATCTCCCGTGCAGGTACAGATCTACGAGTTGGAGGAACACAAGATCGAGACGTGGAGAGGTGAGGATGGGGACCCCAGTTGGTCTCAGTGGGGGAGGTGGGGGGACGAGGGAGAATAGGTGACATCGGTGACTGAACATGGCAAATGTTGGTAACCCATCGGTAATTTACTGTGCTCCAACATCTACGCTGCCTGCACTCACCAAACCTGCGCCAACCAGCATGGCGAAGTATGGTCAGATCGCCCCCATAATTGTATTGCGTGCAGGGGCCCTTATCCATCAGTGGGTTGGCATAAGGGGTGTACTAACGCAGGCATCGTGGTTGGGTCGTCGCATTGTGGTCAGGTAGTCGTGCGACACGCAAGGCCTTGGCCCTGTGGGGCGCTATGTAAACTCGTGGTTGGACTCGGTGATTGTATCTCGGGTAAGGGGTAGAACCATGGCACCGTAGTTACTGCGCTATGAATTCGGCGACCTCGGTTCCCTGGCTAACTTGCTTTTTGATCCAATCCCGGGCCTCCTCATCACCAACCTGGATGATCCACGTGGTGCAGTATGGTTAAACAACTTCCATGATCGACACGGCGAAGGGGGATGCCTGCCTGCAGCAATGGATTGACAAATGGCCTTAGATTTGTTTTGGGTAAACAGTGTTTGCATTTTCTCCCAATTGACGTTTTGCCTCTTCCAAAATATTTTGTAATGTGGCGGCTTTTTCCCTTCCTCCCATGTGACCCCTGACAGAGTTGTACCTCCAAGATTCCTTCAAGCCCCTGGTGAACATCCCTCCCCACGCCAGGTGAGTTGCGATGGGTTTCATTCCCTCGTCCACATCTCTGTGTGCATAGAGGAATAACATGTGTTCACTAACTTACGAACGTGTAAAACTATTGCGAGTTCTCTGAGTATTTTCCTTACCGAGGGTCAGGGACTTTCAAATGGCTTCGGCTGCCCACGTTAACACGCACCAAGGTGACAGAACTCGCTAAATCTATAAACACAGTGTTGCCAGGTCATGTTTCAGGTTTATTTTGTTGAAGAAAAGGGTAGCCTCTTTCTAAGAACATAAATACATGATCCTCTAGGTATCACTTCCTGCCACAGCCTGGTCCCTTGTGAGTGCACATTGATGACATCGTACCACCTAATTCATGCGCAAGACTGGAGGACATTTTCACAATTCTCGCAACTGCCTGATGATGCTGGTAGTAACTACCAGCAAAACGTCAGACTACCCAATGGTTAATTGTTGTGAGATCGGGTGGAGGTGGTTTTACGACACATTTTACTTCTACGATCTGACCAAAAAAATATAAATTCTGAAGGATAGTCTCATTTGCAAAAGTAACCTGGGTCATCAAAATGACAAACGCAATAGTATAGAAACTTAAGTATAACACGAAAGCAACTAAAAATCAGAGCAAAAAACAACCATGTTAAAAGTTTGAAAATATTCAGTTCTGGCAGGCGGCAGATATGGTCAGCTGAGGTTACAGCGGCAGCAGCAGCAGCAGCAGCGACAGCAGTGATGACTTTGTTGATCTTATTCCTGTTGCTACACTGAATAATTCTGTTCTCTGGTTTTGCTCTGCTCTCTCTGTTCTCCGGCTGTCGTAGCCTCTTCGATGCTGTCAACTCGCTCATCAAGAACAAGATTCACCGGCTCCCCGTTGTCGACCCCGTGACAGGAAACGCGCTCTACATCCTCACGCACAAGCGCGTGCTGCGATTCCTCACGCTCTTTGTGAGTGCCTGTGCTTGCGCCTTGTGTAACCGTATTCAAATACTATATAAATCGTGTCGCCATTGAGCTTCCAAACGCAATGGGCCTTATCTGAAATTAACAGACCGACCGACTGACCGACATCCAAATTGTTGTGTTTGGGTCGTTGGTGGTGCTATCCAATTAGGGGCATTGACCCAAAATGTTTTCTTGGGGCCTACCCTTTTCAGTTTTACAAAAAATCCCGGTGAGATTACAAGCGATAGAGATGCAGATAAGATAGAGATGAATTGATTTGTTACGTTACATTGTTATGTTTACTATGTTAATTGATATTTGTAGAAGTTTAATTGATGTGGCAGTGTTGACTGTTACTCCCTCGTATGCATGGGTTTTCTCCGGGCACTCATACATTTTCTTCATCTACAAAAGCCTCTGAAGTATCAAGACTTTCAGTTTGGCCAGTTCCATTTTCAGGAGTGTCTTTCAAATTGGGAGGAAACTGGAGCATTGAGAGAAATCCCAAACATACGCAGGGTCTGTGGACATTAGTTCAGAAGCCGTTCGCTATACTGCCATCTCTTGGCTTCGTGGCAGCACAGCGAGTTTGGGAGTCTCACAAATCTACACGATCCATGAATGAGGAATGCATTTTAGACCGCTCTGTGCTACAGCAATGTGTAATTTTCACCTGTGGCTCAGAGTCATCAATTGCCCCATCGACGTAAATGATCATTTCTCATGGCTAGAGCATAGGGGCACTTTTAGCTTTTCAAATATTTATATATATATTAATGTATGTCTTGCCCCCCCCACCTGGCGCCAGATGTCAGAGATGCCACAGCCTCCGTTCATGAAGCACTCCCTGGAGGAGCTCGGTATCGGCACCTTCCGGGACATTGCCATCATCCACCCTGGAACGCCCGTCATCTGCGCCCTCTCCCTCTTTGTGGAGCGACGAGTCTCAGCCCTTCCTGTCGTCGATTCTTCTGGTCAGTGTGTCCACTCGCCCAACCCACCTACTCACTTATTCACCAGCCTGGGTGCTAGCCCACTCGTGTCATCTCCCCAGGAGGAACAGACCAAAAATTGAGAATCGTCAGGTTTTAGTGATAGTTAATTCTGGATTATCTGGGGTAATGGGGAGGGCCTAGAAAAAAAAAACTCATGTAAATGGGATTATAACACATCTACCTGTGTAAAATGGGGAGGTGGTATAGAATGTATTCCTGTGTATTGCTTCTTAAAGTGGTGTTTTTACTTGCAAGCATGTTGTTGAGGACCCAGAGCAGCTAATAATTAATATGGAGTTCTTAAAAAATTTGTTTTTTTTTTTGCAAGCATTGCTCATAGATATGTCATCCTTTTATCAGTCCACCAGAGGGCATAGTAATGAAAATGAAGCATTTGGGCCTTAGTTCAAGTTTTAATGAATGAAATGGTTTGCTCTGAGAGTTCATACAGAGCTTTTTGAGGCTTTGGGCCAGCAGACACTGGTGTTGAACGCATGCCGGTTTCAACCACCTGTGGCTCTCAGTTTCTCGCTTAATGAATTTTATAGTATTGACAGTCACCATGACACACTTAAAAAAAAACGCATACAAGTGCAGATTATTTTTTTACTAAAGTTGGCCTAATGTGCATCAGTATTTTGGGATGATTCAGCTTGTGGCAACCCACTCTTTACAGACCATGGAGGGATACAATTTAGTGTAGAGTACAAACTTTATTGAAAAGTATTAACAAAGTCTATGGCCTAAAATATCACGTATTGTGCATGTTTCTTAAGGCACTTATTGTTGAATGTATTTGTTTAAATGGTGACCCCACGTTGGCAGTGTTGCACCAAGTTGTGTTGAAGGGGCAACTGGTTGAAGTGGTGCTTCTGCTTTCAGCTTCCAGGGTCATTCTGCCGGCTATAACAGTTTTTTCCAGAATGACCTCTTCTACTGGAAAAATTGTTGGTAGTCCAAAGACGGTCATAATTGTCTCAGCCTGTTGCGGTTGTTGCTGCCTAGTCGCTTCAACTTCTTGTTCTGTATCTTGCCGTGGCATCGCTTCAACATCTCTTCTCTTGGTAGTCCAAAGACGGTCATAATTGTCTCAGCCTGTTGCGGTTGTTGCTGCCTAGTCGCTTCAACTTCTTGTTCTGTATCTTGCCGTGGCATCGCTTCAACATCTCTTCTCTTGCAGGAAAGGTTGTGGACATCTACTCCAAGTTTGATGTCATTGTAAGTAGTGCGGTACAACCCCACCAAAACCGGGCTCCCCACTAGTGCAATCGTTTTTACCTATGTGGGATAATTACAGCAAATTTTTACATCTGGAATTATTATGGATACAATGATTTTGTTTTACGTATTACATACTTGGGGATCAGACGAGCACCCATATGGAATTCACAAGTCATTGCTGATAAACACAAGGCAGTTCACGAGCATTGGTTCAAGTGTGCCTGCCTCTTCTGAGACCAAATGTCAAAACCAGTCAGGAGTTTGCTTTGTGCCGAACCATTGCCGCTATAATTATGAATTCCCAGAAGGCCATGTATACTGGTGGGATGTAGAACTTCTTTTTTACAAAAATACCAATATAGAAAGGGAGGTGTATTGTCTGCATATTCGTCTGCCTTAAGGTTTCTAAACTTACCTTATTTGTTGGTCAAGGCTGAAAATACATAGAGTTGAAATGCCAAAGCCACAGCTGCATGTCGTGTTGCGTGTGGTTTTGTTTCATTTTGGCTTTCCCTCACCCCGTCACCCGTGCCGGCCCGATCACCTCCATACAGAACCTGGCAGCGGAGAAGACCTACAACAACCTGGACGTGACGGTGACGCAAGCGCTGCGGCACCGCTCGCAGCACTTCGAGGGTGTCATGACGTGTCGGCGTCACGAGCAGCTGCAGACCATCGTCGACCGGCTTGTGAAGGCAGAGGTTGGGCCCACTCAACTCACAAAACAGCCCCTCCCTCCCCCCCCCCCCCCCTGTGTAGCCTGTAACAGGCTGTTAGAGAAAGTGTTGCTCGCAAGTGGCTATATTAAGGCTGGCACAGCACAAAGGGGTGGGTGGCCAACACCACGCCAGACCACCGCCTTTGTTTCCCCAGTGGCGATGTTTACACACCACACAAGGTACTCATGTGAGGCTGAGTCGACCTAGGGGAGGCCCAGGACAGGTTCAGATAATCATCACTGGTGTTGGCCTTGAGCGGGAATCGAACCCGGGTCGCCAGGTTCATAGCGCAGCGCGCTTAACGCTACACACACACACGGGAGCGGATGACCATGGTGGTGGAGGCAAGTGTGGTGTGGGTGGCAGTTGTGGATCTGGTGGACACCACAGTTGCCGTGTCAGATGTGACTGTGACGACCATGACACTGGATGGGTTCGTGGCTGTTGCTCTACTGATGCTGGCTTTGGCGGTGCTTGTCATGTGCTGGTGATTGACAATGAGCGTGGACAGTGCCTGTATGCGTGTACGCACTTACGCGTGTGCGTGTCCATCTTTGTGCGTCTTCAGGTTCATCGTCTGGTGGTGGTGAACGAGAGCGATGTGGTAGAAGGAATAGTGTCACTTTCAGACATCTTGCAAGCGCTGGTGCTCACTCCCGCAGGTGAACATACAGCTGAACTCACCTGCAGTGTTATAAAGGCAGGAGACACAGTAATGGCAATATTATTACTGGTTTCAATTTGTAAAATCGGATTGCTAAGTGTAATAGCATATCATAAATATACATGCATATCTGGATTTGATATCCATTTCTCCTGGATAACAGTATTAATTGTGCAGAAAGTGACATGACAGGTGACCTCACTGCAAGAAGGCTACGATCTCCCACCCTTTATAAATGCACATCTTTCACAAAAGGAAACGTTAAGACAAGCCAGTCACGTGATTGTAGAAATGCAACCCAAACTATGGACCACACAGTAAACCCAGTGGTTTGCGCTTCTTCAAATGGAGGAACAGCAAAACTACACAAACTCTCTCCTGAAGCGCTCTCGTCGTGGCTAGCAGAACTCTATGGCACTTAGCTCCTTCACATATTGCCACACAATGTATGAATATTTTTACGAACCATGTTATAACTACAGAAACTCCTATAATGTAACTGGTCTTGCCCAAAACATGCCAATGCTGAAAAAGAATACCTGCAGATTTCTTAATTTGGATTACAAGACAAAGCATCATCGCCACTTGCTGCAAAAACTTGGTAGGCCCCTCCTAAAAGTGCGTTTCCTTTGCAAACAAGTAATAATACATCATGAATAGCAGATGGCAAGCGCCGATTACAAACGTTCTTTAGGACCCATTGGCATGTGTTTGTCTGTGCTGATCAATAGTTTGCCGGCTCTGTTACAGATAATGACAAGGAGAAATAGCGGCACCGCCTCTGCAAAGTGGATGGCTTTCCATCGCTGTCACCGATGCACCACCTCTGCTGTCAAGGGATAGCCGTGGTTTTGAGTTTTTTAATTTTAATTATATTTTTCCAATGAGACCTTATCAAAGGCTTGAAGAAGGGACAGCCTGATGTTATATATCTCTATACTGTATTTAGGAGGGGACTCACGCCGAGACGGGCAGTTTGACGTAGACAAATGGATGTACAGACAGGCGAATGGACAGATTGTGAGACTTTAAGGACACATGGATGGGCAGATATGGATGTAGACAAAGCAATAGATGGATGCTGACATTTGGCTGATTGATTGACCAATTAACTAGTTGGACGGACAGGTGAATGGATGATTACAGTACCAGATATATTTATGGGACACATTAGCCCGATATGCATAACAGACAAAGACCGAGATGAAATGAACAGTCAGATGGTGGTGGAACAGATTGACAGACCAACTTAAGGACCTACAGACGCACATATAAATTGACGTGCACGTATTTGAATAACTATACAGAGTCAATGACAGGGGCAGCTGATGTCCTATAAAGTCAATGAAGATGCACGCACGGACAAACAGACGGACAGACATTGAGACAGATGGACAAAGGGGATAACGAAGAGAGAAAGTTGAGATTGAGTGTGACTTGGCAAGGAGTTGAGGGCCTCGTGGTGCAATCGTCACTGGGAATTCGGCCTTGGGGGATGAGGTGTTCTTCAGCTGTTCGTCTGTCGCCGTTGACGTCATTATTTATTTCCGTTTTTGCGTTATCCGCGATTGATTACCATGTTTGTTATTACGATGTACTTGATGCGTTGTTCCCGTTTAGTAGGCATGTGACGATTCATTGCTCGGTTGGTTGACATCGATTCAGAATGCTCCGATGGAGGTGTGCGTTTGTAAGCAGAGCTTGCCTCATCACGAAGTGGGACCTGTGTGTAGATGAGAGGGGGAGACTGGGCTTAGAGATTTATAGATACATGAAGACAACCGCATTCATAGACGGAGATGGACACGGAGTTGACAGACGCAGACTCTTTAAAAAGACACTCGCATGAACATGGATTCATGGACGCAGAGGGTGACATACAAAAATAGAGTTGTATAAGGAATAATGCAAAGATAAGAGAAAAACCTCGCACAAAAACTAGTGACAGATTGAGAGGAACACAGACTATAAAATTATTTTGGGGCCTTCAAGATGTAAAAGCCTGGCACCCATGCATTCACCTTGCTCTATAGGATCGCACACGTGTCATAAGTGCAAAGAGTGGGTGGGAACCGGACTCTGAATCGTGATAATTAATTGCGGGCAAATTGTTACATCCCTACTGTTGAAGGATATTGTCATGTTGATTTTGTATCATTCTAATCATTGTTAGTCATTGTAATGATTGTTACACACTTTCATTATTGTCCACGTGTTAGTGTATTTATGTTGTCACCATTGTTATTTTTCCATCGTTATGCATTTGGGTATGATACAATGCTTTCATGGGTCATTGTTGTTTGTGTCTATATTGTAATTGTCATTTTAAACGCTGTTAATGCTGGTATTGCATTGTTTCATCGTGTTGCTGTTGTCGAGAGGCTGTAGTCTGTGTGGTGGTTAACGCAACAGTGTGGCGATGTGAATACAACGGTGGCGGAGATGACCGTGCCACCCATGACAATGATAACCATTAAAATAATGAATATTACGATTACGATTGTAAGAATGATGATGACAATAACGAAGATGGCAACGGTGGTGGTGGTGACCCCACTACGATGCCGTTGATAGTCCGTGACAGTGAATGATAGCGATCGAGACGCCACACCGCTGACCGTGGAAGGTTGACTTTTTAATTACGACCATGATTGTGATGATGAAATTATTACATTGCATTGGTGGTGATAACGTCAATGATAAACATCACGAGTGGCATCAATAGACAGACTGTCGATGACATGAATGCGCCGAGGCGAGGCTGATATATGCAATAGACATTTCCATTCAGCCGTAATCGAAATGAAATTACCAATGAGATCAGTTATCACAAAAAAGTACCGATGCACGATGGCAATTGCAATGATATGGATAACAACGTTGATAAGTAGCAAGGTTGTTGGAACTAGTCACACACAAAAGCCAGTTGATGACTGCTCATTAATGATATTGTGGAATATGACATTGACCATTAAGGAATGAAAACTTGCTGCCAACAGACTAACAACGATGATGCTGATATTGGAAGATAAATCACGCCATCACCACAAGCACTGTGATGGTCCTGAGAATCGGACATCAAAATGATCAGCGTCATTAACAATAGACAGCTGTTAACAATGGTTATGGCAGGAGTTGGTGGTGATGATTACGACGCTTCCTATTTGCACACCTGCCTTTTAATCTGACCATAAGGTGACAGAGAGCAGAACACTGTTGGAACTTGATTTATTCTTGTAGATAAAAACTTAATGGTTAATTTGTTACTGGTTTTTTTTAATTGTATGTTATTTTTATTGTTGCTGTTGATGATTTCCTTGTGTTTTTTTTTATATTTTGAGTTAACAGCAGGGTGAATGCTGATATAGCGTTCAATAATGGAGGTTTGTTAAATGCATTAGTTTCAGAATAACACCGAAAAAATGTTCAAGGGCGTTATGCATTTTGATGGTAATATTTTCCATGGTCTTGCATTCAATTTTTTTTTTTTTTGTTATAAATTAATTCGATTATTTACAAATTCTACCTTTGCGAAACAGGCAAATTGTTTTAAAAATGTGATATTACAAAACACTAGGAAAAAATATTAATGATCATACCACATCAAGGGCCGCAGAATTAGGCAGTGTCTAAAAAATACATGATAATTAATAATATCCGCTGTAATTCATAGGATCTAATCTACATTATGAGAGTAAATATCAAACTGAGGTATCGTCGATTAAATTCGACCAAATAAAAAAAAGAACCCCACCCAGTCTACCAAGGAGTGTATTGCCTTGACGCACATTTAATAATCAAAAATAAACCTCCCAAGTTGCCCGCCCTCCCCCATTATAAACAGGATTACCGTTTTAAGTGGATTTAACCCAATGGCCAAAAAATTAACCCGTAAAAACAAAGTTTTTCACTATAAATCCTTTATATGCGTGGCATCGGTTTTATTTTATTATTCATTTCTGTTTTTCTTGAGTAAGAGTTTCATTTTTATCACATTGGTATTATAAATTAAATATGAAAAAAAATTTTTCCTAAAAAGTGGAAAATTTTTGATTTTTTTTCACGAAAATAAATTGTCACGCACAACGAGTCTGTGTGCAAAATGTCAGCTCGATTGGATCACGGGAAGTGGGTTAAAAAAAACGACCGAAAGATTTGCACAGTCGTAAGCGCGCAAGCAAGCGAGCAAGTGAACTTAATATAAATGATTTAAAAATACTGTAGGTCAGCTGGTAGAGCACTTGGCCAGAATTGCCAAGATCCCAAGTTTGCACCCAGGTGAGGAACACCTGCAAATGAACCATCCGTGCATAGTAAGCAGACGATCCTTGTACCCCCCCCCCCATTAGAAACATCTTCACAACAAAACAAAAATATTAGACCCCCCCCCCTCCCCCACCACGTAATCTAAGCCTACCTCAACCGATGGCCAAACTTCACAAATGAAATTCCAGGAGCGACACTCACGGCGAAGCACTCTTTTTTTTTTTTTTGGCAGAGCATGGCGACGCAGTCGTCGTCATCTTGGGCGAGGAAGGCCCAAAGAAACCACCGAGTTCTTGAAGACGATTGTGTCAGACGACACATTCGCCACGCGGAGGCGGGTCGCATAATTACGTCACCTTGTTTCGTGTGACACCAATACAATAGCACGGTTGGATACGTGTTTAAAAAAAAAATGGGAAATATCAAAATTATGTATTGATAATTCAAAAAGCGTCGCTTCAGATATTAAGTCTGGTTGAGATTGTGGTCTCGGTGGAGGCTGCGGTGTCCACGCAGTGCGGTGGTGGTGTCAAGTGACGTGCGAGACACGATGGGAGGGGGGTGATCTCATCGTCACAATCGGAAGCTTTTGCCGTCCAGAAATCACCTTTCGCCGCGTGTATGGTTATCGTTGCTCGCGTCAAGGCTGGTCGTACGATGTGTATTCATGGAACATGTAATTCCGTAGCATGGAGTTGTGTACGTTTGTTACTTAATCACAAGGTGTGCCGATTGTGTGTGTGTGCGCGCGCGCGTCCGTCAGTCATCCAGTGAACTGGCCATTCCATTTGCTAATGCAGTTTCACGCATCTTGCACAGCAGATCGCTTATTTGGGAACCGCATTTTAAATGAATGAACAGCCCATAAAGCAGCGCACAATAAATAATGATAGTCCTACTGCGTACGTTTCCACGGTAGTGCCGCGCAGCTGTGTTTGCGGGTTGCACTTTGTGTTGTTTGGTGCTACGTCCCACGTTTCGCTCCAAGTGCTGGGAGCGTGTGGAGCGAAACGTTGGACATCGTGCCGATGAAACGATACAACTTTAAAGTTATTTGCTCACCGAGTGTCTTGCATTGTTTTCACCGATTGCTCATTGGATATTTTTTTTGCCTAGTAGAGGAAACTGAAACCCATGCTCATGAGCGAACATGACGGAAAGTTCCGTACAGGTCGGTGAACGACCTACTTGCTGTACAGTCTCCTACAAGCCGCCCTGTGTCCTTGCGGATTGGAGGTCTTGCTCACGTGATCATCTGTTGAAGCCTCCAAGACACTGGATTACAAATTGCGTGTTTAATGTTTGGCACATTATCCATGCGTGTCGATTACCAATTCGCTTAAAAGCCAATCAGGTTCGAGCCTGGATTTGTCGTCAGAGGCTCTGGGTGGCATGCAGGAGGGCAGTACAGAAAAAAACACATTATTGCCCTCCTTATGCTTCTACATAAAGGCCCTTTCTGCCTTCACAAAGCCACACTGACCAGCATGGTGAAGTATGGTTAAATGGCCCCTATTACCTGCACAGGAAGAGACCCTCGTCCAGTAATGGGTCGACAAAAGGGCTGTGCGCTACGATCATGTTTGGAGATGGTATTGAAAAGTGTCCCTGTAAAAAAGGCAGTACAGCAAGGAAGTGATTCAATGCATGTTGTGCTTCATTAGCATTAAAGGGTTTTTTCCTTCGATTTTTGTCTGGGTATGCCGTTTATACCCAAGTGCAAAAAATACTTCACTAGTCAGTAACTAAAGGGAGTATTCTAAAATCATCAGCCTCCTGAAAAAGCCTTGATACTCAATTATTGCAATGAAACTTGTGTTGAAAAAAAAAAGCCACTTGGCACGAAGCATTCACTCGGCAGTGGACAGAGCGTGGCCGATCTGAAGTGCTTGCAACCCACGCATTTGTGAATGGGTCACCCAAAAGATCGCTAACGATGCGAGGCCGGGCCATAAGGCTTCGAGAGTTGGCACACAAGTTCTCATTAGCCAGGAAGGCCTCAAATTATCCCTTTGGTTAGGAGACCTTAAATTTGGTTTTCAAAGCCACACACGTTGGCCCTGGTGGAGAAAGTGGCAGATTAGTTTGGCAGACAAGTTCACTTACGGCCTCATGGTTTGGCTTTGAAACCCTTATATATTGGCTCGGCAGGCCTTGTGCTTGGTAGGATGGTTGTCATGTTACAGGCGGGAAAGCCTCAGCTGCTTAGGCTGCCGTACCTTTGATAAGAATGCCTCAAATTCGAGTTTGGAATATCCCAAGGTTGCTTTGGAAGCTTGAAGCTCCAGGGAATTATTCCAGCAAGTCCGCTCCCATATACACACTGCAATTCGTTTGTCCGTGTTTGTTTTGTCGTTTTCCTTTATCTCCTCATCCTCCCTTGAACATGAAGCAAGGAAAACGTTGCGTCCCCCCCCAAACAAAGCCAAAATTGCAATGTTTAATAAACGAGACTGCATGCAGTCAATGGCAGGGGCTGTATCGGTGCGTCACAATTTATTTACGTATGCAATCTGTAAGAGAGTTTGTCAAGCAGGAACATTACTGATTTTTAAAGTGCATTATCACCCTGTTACGGCTCGCTCGGGCACAAGAACCCGTGGTCTGTGTGGAGTTCCAAAACAGTCTCCCCGTTCTACCGCAGGCGAACAATTTATATCGGGGCGTTCGTGGGTGGAGTGCGACGGTCAGACACCGAGATGACGCGTAGAGCAAAGTTAGGGGTGGAGCCCAATTTTAAATACGGAATCTCAAAACCCAAGGTAATCGCCACAATCCAGTGTGGCATGAGTGTACCGGCAACAACCCGTAACACAACCTGCAGTTTTACTCCAATACCGGCGCCGTCACACCAGTTCCGCACCGCCCTCTCGTGTGTGCTCGACCTCCACCCGGTGTCGGAGCCGCCAGCCCCATGCTCGCGGACACCGCTCCACACGCGGCTTGGTCAGCCCGCCTTCCCAGCCCAAGCAGGGCACGCCGAGGAGGGCACTTCGGGGAAACCTGGGACCGTGTCCTTCTCGCCTCTGCACCCCGTCCACCACTATCGCTGCAGAATCGCCACCCCACCAGCCCTTCCGGACTGGAGATCGCCCGAGCAACCACCGCCGATCGCTACGTCCCCTGGCCAGCTGCTGGCCTGATGCTGGCTGGCTGGCTGGCTTCCTCTGCCCGAAACTCCCTGCCATTGTAACGTCTCTCATCCGTTGGCTTCCTCGCCTTCTGCGCTCCACTGCTCTTCAGCCCCCACATCATCCCCTGCAAGCATAGCCCGATAACCGAATCTCCTCCACCCACAAAATAAACTCTCTTGCCATAACGCCATGGCGAGCGGAAGGTTGAGCTCACAGCCTCGAAGACTGATTCTTGCCAAAGCGCCTGATGTCCTGGGATGCTGCTCTCCTCTGCACTTACATTTCCAAAATCCACGGTCGCTCTGGTCTGGCTCAGCCCATTTTAGACGCGAGCCAGCTAGCCACCCTCTCCCCGCAGCTTCGCCATTGGCTCATCGGCTTCACCATGAGAGGCGGTTCACCTGTTTTCACCTGTGGGCTTCAATTGCCTACCACCCACCTGGCGTCATCAGTCCTGATCGACCACCTCTTCTGGTTTTTACCCCAATGGCTGATGTAGGCGCAGAGAAACAGCGACAACGTCACATTCAGGGCGTCCGTTGCCCGTCGCTCCGGTCTGTTCTGGTCGTCGCGCACTGCCTGGAGAGTTTTTAATTTTCCTTTTGTCCATCAGGTGCACGCATCAGCTGCCATGGTCTGGGCGGATGCGATTTGGGGTGGAGCACGCAACTGCAAGGAATATCGAACACACGAAGCGCACGGATGCACCCTAAATCGACACTTCTGACAAAAGGTGGCTGATGATATCATTGTATCAGTGGCAACACCTGTCCCGACCAGGTCTACCACCCTTGTTCAAATGGGCCGTCCATAAATGGCGTCACGCACCTAGGGGGGGGGTGGTCAGACATTTGTGACGAGGGGGGGGGGGGTGAGAAATGTGACGTCACATCAAAATGCGCAACTTTGAATAAATATAGACAACACGTTCTACTTAATTAAATCGACTTTTTAACAAATGTTTTCTCCTTCAACATCAGAGTGCAGCGCCACATTAAATATGCACTACAATGACAATAGTTTGAAGCGATTTGAAGCATGTTTTATTTTCAAAATGGAAATATGATTTGGGGGGGGTGGGGTAGAGCTTTGTGACGTCATATTTCAGGGGAGGTCTGACTTTTTGTGACGCCGTGTGACGAGGGGGGGGGGGTGTTCAAAAATCGTCCAAAATCGCGTGACGTCATTTATGGACGGCCCCAAATGTGTAGATACGGGTTAGGCCTGCGTTGAGGGACTATTGAGTGTTCACGATCCAACGTGGCTAGCAGCAATTGCATCCCAGTTGTGTTGTGGGGAAGTTAAATTCCATGAGACGGTGACATTTTGAGCTGTCACATCTTCAGAATGAAAAAAAGTGAGACTGGAGACTTGATGATGCCTCCTCCATGGACTAACATAAGGCCATTCACATTCAGGAGCTGTGACAAAGGGTTAGTGACGTGGCAAGTGGTGCCTGCTGTTTGTGTCCCAATGGGTTTCCCTTGATTCACCCCATATACACGACTCAAAACAAAACGCCCCACTGATTCTCAGGGAGCTTTCAGGAGGGATGCTACATTGGGATGTTTGGCCAATTCCTTATTGTGCGTGTGTATGTGTCACATGGGAGGAAACCATCCAAATGACAAGAGCACAGCCCAACCCTGCTACACAGACAACCTACTTGCTGTACTACCCTTACAGGCAAAGACAAATATCTCCCGTATAGTCGTAACAGACTGTTGGGGAAAGTGCCGTTAACGAGTACCTATGAAGGTCGCAACGGTACACGAGGGGGTGGGTGGCCAGCACCAAGCCCGACCGCCTTTGTCTCCCCAGTGGCGATGTTTACATACCGCACGAGGTAGTGATTTGAGGCTGAGTCGATCTAGGGGAGGCCCCGAACCGGTTCAGATAATTATCGTCACGAACCCGCGTTGCCGGATTCGTAGCGCAGCGTAGCGCTAACCGCTACACCACCGCTCCCCGCGCCCTCGAAAGCACCAACTTTTTTCACCCGCAAGGGGGCAACATCATGCACAAATGATGGCGACTGAAGGATGCACAACTGATTTAAATACAGGACAGTCGTGCGAACTTCAAGTTCATTTATTAGGTATAGCCCTGTGAGCCATTCGGCTCTTGAATCGGGTGCAACCGCAACAAACAAAAAACTAAAACATGAACAAGAAAACATTTTAAAGTGACTATGTGACTGAGTGCAAACAGAAAATCCAGGAAAAAAACCAGCAAAAATTCCAGGAAAAAAAGCACCGTTCACCAACGCTGTGTGCAAAAATCCCAGTGGGATGCAAGTCAAACAACAACAACCGCAAGACAACTTAGATTAAGGCCATCAGTCTAACTCCGTACTACAACAAACATGGCCAAACCAAAAAACTTTCGAAATCACCAAAATATCATGAGTGCGATTACCTTACGTAGAATGTAAGACGAAACTTAAATACTCAGACAAGCCAGTTTTCCATGTCTGTCCATCCACGTAAAATGTAAAAAAATAATTTTTGTACACATCCGATCAGCCATGCACCGGGGCCTTTTGAGGGTTTATAATTTCAGCAGTTGGCGCAATTGTTTTCTGTAGTGGAGTCATTGTGCCACCTCGTGGTCAATAATATTAATCTCGTCCGTGCGTGATGATGCCAGGAAGAACATGCATAACACAACATAACACAATTTTTGTTCCTGGTTAGTAAGTGTTATTTCGTAATGTTTCCCCACAAACTTTGCTTTTGTGACCAGGACAGTGATATTTAGAAATTTACCTATTTCCAATGAGAAAACGGGCGAATTTGTGTATTTTCAAACTAGATTCGAAGATTCGAAGCTTTCGTGACTGCAGGAATTACTCTTTGGTTCTTTCGGTAAAGTCACGTAGAAAATGAAATCAATTAATAGTAGAATACGACGTGTCGGTTGCAACACAAGCAACCATCGTCAGGGTAAGAATGAATGATAAAACACAGACACAACACAGGCAGACACGCATGCAGAGAGAGACACACAAAGACACACCGAGCGATACACACACCAAGACAAAACACAGACACGGAAACAACATAATCAGACAACATGCAGAGAGAGACAAAGATAAAGATCCCCCATATAGCCTTAACAGACTGTAGGGGCAAGTGCTGTTAGCGAGCACCTATGAAGGCCACAACGGTACACGAGGGGGTGGGTGGCGAGCACCACACCCGACCGCCTTTGTCTCCCCAGTGACGATATTTTCACACACTGCACCAAGTACTCATTTGAGGCTGAGTCGAGCTAGGGGAGGGCCCAGGACCGGTTCAAATAATCGTCACTGGTGTTGGCCGTGAGTGGGAATCGAACTCGGGTCACCGGGTTCATAGGGCAGCGTGCTAACCGCTCCACTATGCAGAGAGAGACAAACACAAAGACACACACCACGACAAACAGAAGGACAACGAGAGAGGGGGGGAAGGGGCCGGGGAAGAGAGAGGACTGCGAAGGAAAATGAGTGGAGCAGCAGACAAACGAGGAGACGAGGGAGCAGTGTGGACCACAGTGGCCGGAGGAGAGGCAGTGGTTTAGAGCAAGAAAATCGAAAGTTTGAGAAAGCAAATTTAGTAAAAGTAAAAAGTGTAATGCAATGCAACACAGAGTGTCGGTTAACACAGTTAACGCATAGCCTGGCTGATTAACGTTCTTCCAAAGATTGCTAAATTAGAAGTTAAGCGTGGAACAGACAAGCAAGGCCTCGGCACAGAGTCCGTTGTCCTTCTGTTTGTCTCAGCTCCACCTCTGAAATTGTCATCTGGATCTACGTCTTCCTCGCTCTCTGACTTGCTGCTCTCTT